>NC_080543.1:13549857-14149857 GCF_028640845.1 Ahaetulla prasina | reverse complement strand
AGTGGAAGGGTTTCTATAGGGTTCTAGGGGTTTATAATTGAGATGCTCCAGGGGTTTGTGAGCCTTGTGTCTTTTACTATTTCAGTGGTAGTGGGTTAATCCTATTATGTCCTAAAGGTCCTGTCCTGTCCTTAGAATTTGGGTGGGGGAATGTAAATTCTTAATCCTACGCACTCCAGCCTTCTGGAAGCTTGTGGCTGAAGGCGTTTTGTTTATGAATAGGCCCAGTCTTTCTGAATGGATTCCAAAAGACTCGTCTTTTCTGCTTGAGGCTGTTTTCCTATGGTAAGAAGACTGGTCTGCTTTCTGCCCTTAAGAACATATTTTTCCATTTCTCCTTTGAGGAAATATTCTATCCTGCCTCTTTTTAATATTAAGAATAAGGAGTATTTTAATCCGGGGAGCGGGGGCTTTCTACAACACCATCCACTTTTCCTTATTCCAGAAAAAAGTAATAAAATTACCAGGGCATTTAAATATCTTTTTTCTTATCTTGTTTTTAAGTTACTTATTTGATCCACTCCACAATAACACCTTCATTTCATGCTATATCCTTGAAACGGATTGCAAAGCTTTTGGGTGATGCTGATAATGTTGCCAACAGTACACGTCAAAGCGATATTCTCTTTTTCACTCCTTTTTTTTTTCTTCATCAACACCACTCTTCGGTGTCGGTGTGACTTCTGAAAAAACAACAGCTTACCTCCAAACACAAACTCACGTTTTCCCCTTTGCATCCCACCCCCCAATATTCCGTCAATGTTTTATTCACGACTTTGTTTTTTCGATGCTTCCGGCCATCTCACTGTATAAATACTTCTGCTCAGTTGGAATCGTTAATATTATGCCTAATGGCTTTCTTATGGTTAATTGGCAAGTTCCAGAGAAGTTTTTTTTCCCTACCACACCTGAGCCAAACATTTGTCATGCACAGGTAAACAAGATACAAGTAGTCCTCAACGTATGACCGCAATTGAGCCCAAAATTTATGATGCTAAGTGAGACAGTTGTTAAATGAGTACTTTGCCCCATTTTGCAGAATAACAGAGTTGGAAGGGACCTTGGAGATTGTTGTGTCTGCGCCCCACCGAGCCGGGCCCCCTGCCAGAAAGTGACTCGGAAAGTGAGGGGGAAGGGCCATCAGGACTTACCTCTGGAGCACTGGCTTCCCTGGCTCAGCTCCAGGAGCCAGAGGCAGGCCAGGTGGAGGAGATAATGAGGCCTCCATCCCCTGACTCTTCCCCCCACCCCAGGCCACGCCTCCAGACCCGGTTGATGGCAATCAGGCCTGGCTAGACCCTAGGTTTCGTAGGCAGGAGAGGCGGGAACAACAGAAGCAGGGGTGGGGCAGGCCTAGGAAGTGCTGAGTCATGGAGCCACACCCCACAGGATATAAAAGCAGCAAGGGCTGCTATACCACTTTGTGGCAAGCAAATCAACTGCTTAGAGGGAGAGAATTAGAGCTGAAGTACTGTTTGTTCCTGGTTTCCTGGTTGACTCATCGGCATCAAGACAGATAACAGAGACACTTGGCAGACGCTCGCTAGTTTGCTGCCAGAGCTGATAGTTGCCGGCTAATTAAGTCATCGCTCGTGTCTCCCGGACTGAGGAGGGGGACAGAACAGAGGTCTTCTAGTCCAACCCCCTGCTCAAGCAGCAAACTGTATACCTTTCCTGCCACTGTTGTTAAGGAAATCATTGTAATTGTTAAGCTAGTAACACAGTTGTTAAGTGAATCTGGCTTTCCCCCTTTCTTTGTTTGTCAGAAGGTCACAAAAGATGACCTCATGACCCCGGGACACTGCAACCGTCATAAATATGAGCCAGTTGTCAAAAGTCTGAATTTTGATGACATGGACATAGGGATGCCAAAACCGTCATAAGTGTGAAAAATGGCCGTGCCGCCTTTTTTCAGTGCTATACTAACTTTGGTCACTAAAAAATGGTTGTAAGTCGAGGACCACCAAAAGATAAGAAAAGACCAACAAAAAAGGAATTGAAAATTGCTCAACTGTCTTTTAGAGTGGAAGGCCAGCCATGTCATCAAAATTGTTTTTTTCAGACCTACGAAATATGATATTTCACTGTGCGTTTCTAACATTCGCAAGTTGTAATTTTTTTTTCTCCCGTGCAGCCTGTCTTATTAGTATTTTATTTTGCAATAGATTCGAAGCAGGATTTGGCAACCAGCATCTCACTAAGGACATCTCACTTTCCTGCCTTATTTTATGGCCTTCAGCACTTCAGGTTTCTGCTTACTTAATTGGGGAGCTATTTTGACAATCATAATAGCAAGACTCATTTCTGCGCTCCAAGAAAAGGTTCAGAATTTATTTTTATTTTTATTTTATTTATTTATTTATTCTGTCAAACACATACTAAACAATATATATATATGTAAGCATGAAATAAACATACAAAATGAATACAACCAAAGGGAACATTAGGACAGGGACAGTAGGCATGCTGGTGCTCTTATGCATGCCCCTTACAGACCTCTTAGGAATGGGGTGAGGTCAACGGTAGACAGTCTTAGGTTAAAGTTTTGGGGATTTTGGGATGAGACCACGGAGTCAGGTAGTGCATTCCAGGCATTAACAACTCTGTTACTGAAGTCATATTTTCTACAATCAAGATTGGAGCAATTCACTTTAAGTTTGAATCTATTGTGTGCTCGTGTATTGTTGTGGTTGAAGCTGAAGTAGTCTTCGACAGGAAGGACATTTAGCAGACGATTGTATGGGTTATGCTCAGGTCATGCCGAAGGCGGCATAGTTCTAAATTTTCTAAACCCAGAATTTCATGATTTGAAGCAGGACTTGGCAACCAGCACTGAGATATTGGATTGAATTTCTGGCCATTATCCTTTTAGCAGGTCCTTCTGTAGGGCAGTCTTAATTTTTTTTTTATTTGCATTTATATCCTGCCCTTCTCCGAAGACTCAGGGCGGCTTATACTATGTTAAGCAATAGTCTTCATCCATTTGTATATTATATGCAAAGTCAATTTATTGCCCCCAACAATCTGGGTCTTCATTTTACCTACCTTATAAAGGATGGAAGGCTGAGTCAACCTTGGGCCTGGTGGGACTAGAACCTGCAATAATTGCAGGCAGCTGTGTTAATAACAGACTGTCTTATCAGTCTGAGCCACAGAGGCCACTTAAGCCACTTAAGGAAAGAGTACTGCAAAAGTCTGATTAAAAAAGGTATCACTAAAAGCACCAAGCTCGTAATGAAAGAAAGTTGATTTTGACTTCTGTTATGAAATTACAACTTCCACTGCTTTAGAAAAGGCTCTGAGCAGTGATGGGATTCAAATAATTTAACAACCGCTTCTCTGCCCTAATGACCAGCTAGGTGGGCGTGGCCATGGTGGGCGTGGCCAGGGGGTGTGATAGGCAGCACTCGGCCTCCTTCACCTCTCCCCTGGGAGCAAAAATGGGCTGCGGGCAGGGGGTGCTACACTCCCATGCCCCATTTTGGGCCTAGTAGGCCCCCCTGCAGCCTCCTGGGAGCCAAAAAGGGGTGTGTAGGGACTGCTGGAAGGGGCGGGGTGGGGCAGAGCCAGCCAGCAATTTAACAAACGGTTCGGCCAAACCAGCCTGAACTGGCTGAATCCCACCACTGGCTCTGAGCATTTCTATTCCCCCTTTGAAGGAAGGTAAAAAAAAACATTCATGGGAATTATATAGGAATATAAGAATTTCCACAGGTACAGGGGTATGCATAAGAGAATCTAGCTTGGCCACAGTGGCAAAGGAGTTGTCGGTGCAAACACAGATAGGCCCCATTTACTTGCTCCCAGTGGTGACAGTGTGTCGTGTCCCACTCCTCCTCTGACGGCCGGGTCTGGGAAGTCTGTATCAAGCGTGGCCACGAAGCCTCTGCAGCTTTGCCAAATTCCTGTCAGAGTTCTCAGGGCAGGCAGGAATCCAAGATGTGGCTTCAGCAACCAGATTAGACTTTGCCTGACTCAAGGAATGCCAGAAAGCAGATCCTTTATATAGGCCATGGGGTGTGGCTCCATGACTTAGCACTTATCCCGCCCTTCCTTTTGCTGACGTCGCCTCTCCATTCTCCGGAAGCGGGGATCTGTCCACGTTTTGTCAGCTGCCGGCAATTCTAGCTCGTGGCTGGCTTCTTGCTCACACGCTGTGGGGGGGGGGGAAGGTTTATTTGCTCAGTCTATCTGGGCATGGTGCCAGGGCTGGGGGTTGGAGGCATGCCAGGCCATTCTTCTTCACTATCAGTCTCTGGCTCAGATAACAGGAGATGGGAGGGGCCTGGCTGCAGAGAGGGGGGCGGGCGAGGCACAACACAGTGCTAAATATATGGTATTTACAATTGGTCCTCAACGTTCTGGCCATTGCAGGGCCCCTATCGTCAAATGATCACCATTTGGATGCTTGGCAACTGACTCACATTTACAATGGTTGCAATGTTCCCATGGTCACGTGGTCACCATTTATGAACTTCCCTGATGACCTCCCACAAGCAAACTCAATTTGGAAGCTGGCAAAAAAAAAAAAAGTTCTAAATTTCTCTGGTAAGTCCCTCTAGCTTTCCTTGCTCATGCCATCTCTTTTCTGGGCTTCCTGCCCTTGTTGCGCGGTTTGCTTTGGGCCTCCCAATCCCTCCCCTGTGTTGGAAGAAATGTCCATCTGGGTTCAGTTCCAAGTGACTCCCTCTTCTTTGTGGCAGCCCCTGAGATATTGGAACACTGCTATCATGTCTCGCCTAGTCCTTCTTTTCATTAAACTAGACATGCCCAATTCCAGCAACCTTTCTTCATATGTTTTATCCTCCAGTCACCTAATCATCTTTGTTGCTCTTCTCTGCACTCTTTCTAGAGTCTCCACATTTTTTTTTACATCATGGCGACCAAAACTGAATGCAGTATATTTGAGGAGCTGCCGCAAAGAAGAGAGGGTCAACTTATTCTGTCAAAAAATATCCAGGGATTAAAAGAAGGCACACAAATGAAATAGCTGTCCTTGATCTGATGTTAATTAACGGGAAAGTAGCAGGAACATTGTGGCCATGCAATATTTCTTAAATTCTTTATTAGAAGGGAAACGAAAACGAAATATGGTCAAATGTATTATCTTAGACTTCAAACGAAGCAGATTTTAAATGAATTCAGAGCAATCAAAAATAAGACCCAGTCAGAGAAGACATTAATAGGAACAGGGAACCGGGCCTCTGGTGGCTCAGACTGCTAAGACAGTCTGTTATTAACACAGCTGCTTGCAATTACTGCAGGTTCAAGTCCCACCAGGCCCAAGGTTTACTCAGCCTTCCATCCTTTATAAGGTAGGTAAAATGAGGACCCAGATTGTTGGGGGCAATAAGTTGACTTTGTATATAATATACAAATGGATGAAGACTATTGCTTGACATAGTGTAAGCCGCCCTGAGTCTTTGGAGAAGGGCGGGATATAAATGCAAATAAAAAAAAAATTAAGACTGCCCTACAGAAGGACCTGCTAAAAGGATAATGGCCAGAAATTCAATCCAATATCTCAGGGGCTGCCACAAAGAAAAGGGGGGTCGACTTATTCTCTGAAGCACCGGAAAGGCAGGACAGGAAGCAATGGATGGAAACTAACCAAGGAGAGAAGCAACCTAGAATTAAGGAGAAATTTCCTAACAGTTAGAACAATTAACAGGGGAATGACTTGCCTTCAAAAATTGTGGATGCTCCGTCACTGGAGGTTTCTAAGAAGAGATTGGACAACAATTTATCTGAAATGGCCTAGAGCAGTAGTAGTCAACCTGGTCCCTACTGCCAACTAGTGGGCGTTCCAGCTTTCATGGTGGGCGGTAGGGGTTTTATCCGATACTGAAGCACTTTCCTTTTTTAAAAATCTAATTGACTTTTAAAATTTTTTTCATAGCATTATTTAAAAACATTTTCATTAGGTTTTCATAAAATTCCCCATGACAATTTAAATTTCTGAAAATATACTATTTGTATTGCCCGCGCATAAGTTTAGTTCACATAATGTAAGTGAAACTAAATGGCGCTATAGTGTGACCGCAAACAAGAGAGCCTTGTCCCAGAATAGGATATCTCCCCCCACACCACCCAGTTGTAACAGACAAGCAGAGCTGGTAGCCAGTGCCCTCCCCCAAACCTACTTTATAAATCACCATTACTGTGGAACCAGTGGGCGGTTAGAAAATTTTACTACTAACAGAGATACAAAAGTGGGCAGTAGGTCTAAAAAGGTTGACTACCCCTGGCCTAGAGCGTCTTGCTTGAGAAGGAGGTTGGACTAGAAGACCTCCAAGATCCCTTCAAACTATGTTATTCCATTCTATTAAAGTCCCAGAGGCGATAGTACTGAATTCAACAAAAATGGAGATAATTTTATTTTCTCTAAAGCATCCTTTTTTCCCTCCTCTCCTCTCTGTTTTGACGTCTTCTTTCTCCAAAATGGAAAGGGCTGGGGTTTTTTTTCCCTCCAGAATCTCCAAGATAGATTCTTAAATAAGACTTTAGACTCAGGAAGTGTTTTCAAAGCTGGACTTCTAGAATTCTAAATTTGAAGAATGACTGTCCCCTCAGAATGGCCAGATTAGAGAAAACAGAATATTCTAGAATGCACACACCATTTGGAACATCGAGTTCTGCAGCCAACTATTGATACCCACATGGTATGAGGGCCAAGGAGAGCATTGATAACCCTTCTGTTCACATGATCATGCAGGGATTGTACAACCAAGTGTGTGAAATTGTATAGTGTTAGATCCGATGGTGGAAGAGATGGACACAGCCAGTGGCGGGATTCACGTAATTCAACAATCGGTTCTCTGCCCTAATGATTTCTTTCAACGACCAGTTTGCCAAACTTTTCAGAAGGTTAACAACCGGTTCTCCCGAAGTGGTGCGAACTGGCTAAATCCCACCACTGGACACAGCTCTTTCAGTAACAACAGTTCTTTATTAGTAGACCAGTACAACCCAACAGAGTGCTAGTCTGGCAGCGTCCTCTTTTATAGAGGGCTGCCAGATGGTTTAACCAATGAGCTTTAAGTACTTTCCCGCCTTTTTGGAGGACCTGAGTGAAAACTATAGCACACTCCTTATATGGTACTTAACATATAGGGTGTCTTGCTTGAGAAAGGGATCGGACTAGAAGACCACCAAGGTCCCTTCCAACTCTTACTATTCTGTTATCTAGTAGTTTAAATAATAAATGAATGAAATCATTCAATGAGGATAATGTAATAAGTTGTCTGTTCAGAATCCTGGAGGATAATGATTTTGAAGTCCCTTGTAGTAGTTAGAGTTTTCTTGCATTATTAGGAATATCAAATAATGGAATGACACTCTGAGTTTTATTGTAGATTTTTAAGGGGAAACTACAATATTGGGATTCAACATTCCTGCTGCTTTTTTTGGCTTGCTGTTACAACGGCACTGAAAAAAGTGACTTATGACCATTTTTTTACACTTATGGCCACTGCAGCATCCCCATGGTCATGTGATATCAAAATCCAGACATTTGGCAAGTGACTCATATTTATAATGGCTGCAGTGTCCCGGGGTCATGTGACCCCCTTTTGTGAACTTCTGTCAAGTAAAGTCAACAGAGAAACTGGATTCACTTAGCAACCGTGTTACTCACTTAACAACTACAGTGACCCACTGTAAAAACGGTGGCAAGAAAGGTCGTAAAATGGAGCAAAAACTCACTTAACAACCTTGCAACAGAAATGTTGGGCTCAGTTGCGATCGTAAGTCGAGGACTGCCTTCGGTATCAGATTTGGAAGTCTTCTTAAATTACTGCAGCTGTATGGCCCTCTAAGTCTTTTCATGACATGCTGAAAACTGGAACTTGAATTCTGTTGCTAATGAGGTCCCAAAAACAAGAGCGCAAAAGTCAATTTAACTAATGTCCAACACTGTGGGCTCATTATGCAGCCAGTTCCACAGAATCTTTTGTGTTAAGTTGGCCTAGCAACAGGCTTCATAGTGTATTGTAAATAATTGGCACAATCCCTTGGCACAGTCGTATGATGAAACAATGGTCTGCAAGAGAGTTCATGCGTAGCATCTCTGAGCAACATGAACTGGGTCCATTAATCTTTGTGGTAACCAGAAGAATCTGGTTGCCACAATCAATAAGTATTGAAATATGGAAAGAGGGAAGGAAAGACAGATAGGCTGTATGGCTATAATCCACTTCAAGCATTATTCCAATCCTTAGAGAACAGTTTGAATAAGATTGAATTTAGTGAATGAAAAAAACTTGGAAAACTCCATTTGGTTCTACTGGCTTAAAGGCTCCAAAGCAAATAAAAGCAGTTTTCAAAACAACTAGACACAGAGACAGTTTTTCTCTTCATGCCATCACTCTGCTAAACACCTAATTCCCACAGTACTGTCTTATGTCTGAGTACATTTACCATGCAGTTTGTTTGCATTGTTTTTATCCTTCTTATCTGTTCCACCACCTTTTCTTATTGGTCAATCAATCAATTTCAATCAGAATAGAGCTGGAAGAGACCTTGGAGGTCTTCTAGTCTGGCCCCCTGCTCAAGCAGGACATCCTATACCAGTGATGGCTAACCTTTTTGCCATTGCATACCAGGAGCGGGGTGGGTGGGTGGGTAGTTCGCACACATGTGCCCACACCTATAATTTTATGTGCCCTGCTAGGCCCATCTTTTGCTCTCCCCAGCCTCCAGAGCCTTTCTAGGAGTCTGGGGAGGGTAAAAACGGCCTTCCCCATCCCCTGGAGGCCCTCCAGAGGCTGAAAACAGCCCATTTGCCAACTTCTGATGGAACCAAGAAAGGCTCTGGAGGCTGGGGAGAGAGAAAAACAGACCCTCCCCACCCTCCAAGGCCCTCTGGAGGCAGGAAACAGACTGTTTCCCTACTTTTGGTAGGCCCAGAAGCCCCAAAAATGCAGGAACTGAGCTCACATACCCACCGATATGGCTACGTATGCCACCTGTAGCATGCGTGCCAGAGGTTCACCATCATGGTCCTATACCATTTCCGACAAGTGACTATCTAGTCTCTTCTTAAAAATCTACAGTGATGAAGCACCTACAGCTTCTGAAGGCGAACTGTTCCACTGGTTAATTGTCCTCACTGTTAGGAAGTTTCTCCTTAATTCCAGGTTGCTTCTCTCCTTGACGAGTTTCCATCCATGTTTCTTGTCCTGCCCTCTGATACTTTGGAAAATAAGTTGACCCTCTCTTCTTGGTGGCAACTTCTCAAATACTGGAACACTGCTATCATGTCCCCTCTAGTCCTTCTTTTCTCTAGGCTAGCCAAACCCAAATCCTGCATCTGTTCTTTATTTATTTTAGTCCCCAGGCCTTTAATCGTCTTCTTTACACTTTTTCCAAAGTCTCAACATCTTTTTTGTAATGTGGTGACCTAAAGTGGATGCAGTATTCCAGGTGTCACTTACTAAGTCTTCATAAAGCCATACTAATACTTCATGTGACTTTGATTCTATACCTATATTCATTATTATGATTACTATTACTTTGATATTATGATTATATTTACTTTGTTGTTTTGCATGTACATGGAAACAGTGGTGGGATTCAAGTAATTTAACAACCAGTTCTCTGCCCTAATGATTCCTTCCAACAACCAGTTTGCCAAACTGCACAGAAAGTTAACAACCGGTTCTCCCGAAGTGGTGTGAACTGGCTGAATCCCACCACTGCATGGAGAGCTTATGCACCAAAGACAAATTCCTACTGTGTCTATCATGCTTGGCCAATATAGCATTCTATTTATTAAAAAAAAAACTGCTTTCACAAAGACCATATACCTGTGATGGTGAACCTATGGCATGTGTGCCAGAGGTGGCAAACAATGCCCTCTCTGTGAGCTGTTGCCCCAGTTCAGCTCCACCGTGAATGCGTGTGTGTGCCTGCTGCCAGCCAGCTAATCTTCTGGTCTCTGCCACGCATCCATGGGGGGTGGGGTGCATGCAGGGGGCCACATGTGCATGCGTGGGTGGTGGGTAGTTCGCACACATGTGCCCACACCCATAATTTTATGTGCCCTGCTAGGCCCATCTTTTGCTCTCCCCAGCCTCTAGAGCCTTTCTAGGAGTCTGGGGAGGGTGAAAATGGCGTTCCCCACCCCCTGGAGGCCCTCCAGAGGCTGAAAACAGCCCATTTGCCAACTTCTGATGGGACCTAGAAAGGCTCTGGAGGCTGGGGAGAGAGAAAAACAGACCCTCCCCACCCTCCAAGGCCCTCTGGAGGCAGGAAACAGCCTGTTTCCCTACTTTTGGTAGGCCCAGAAGCCCCAAAAATGCACGTGCAGGAACTGAGCTCACGTACCCACCGATATGGCTACGTGTGCCACCTGTAGCATGCATGCCAGAGGTTCACCATCATGGTCCTATACCATTTCCGACAAGTGACTATCTAGTCTCTTCTTAAAAATCTACAGTGATGAAGCACCTACAGCTTCTGAAGGCAAACTGTTCCACTGGTTAATTGTCCTCACTGTTAGGAAGTTTCTCCTTAATTCCAGGTTGCTTCTCTCCTTGACGAGTTTCCATCCATGTTTCTTGTCCTGCCCTCTGATACTTTGGAAAATAAGTTGACCCTCTCTTCTTGGTGGCAACTTCTCAAATACTGGAACACTGCTATCATGTCCCCTCTAGTCCTTCTTTTCTCTAGGCTAGCCAAACCCAAATCCTGCATCTGTTCTTTATTTATTTTAGTCTCCAGGCCTTTAATCGTCTTCTTTGGACTTTTTCCAAAGTCTCAACATCTTTTTTGTAATGTGGTGACCTAAACTGGATGCAGTATTCCAGGTGTCACTTACTAAGTTTTCATAAAGCCATACTAATACTTCATGTGACTTTGATTCTATACCTATATTCATTATTATGATTACTATTACTTTGATATTATGATTATATTTACTTTGTTGTTTTGCATGTACATGGAAACAGTGGTGGGATTCAAGTAATTTAACAACCAGTTCTCTGCCCTAATGATTTCTTCCAACAACCAGTTTGCCAAACTGCACAGAAAGTTAACAACCGGTTCTCCCGAAGTGGTGTGAACTGGCTGAATCCCACTACTGCATGGAGAGCTTATGCACCAGAGACAAATTCCTACTGTGTCTATCATGCTTGGCCAATATAGCATTCTATTTATTAAAAAAAAAACTGCTTTCACAAAGACCATATACCTGTGATGGTGAACCTATGGCATGTGTGCCAGAGGTGGCAAACAATGCCCTCTCTGTGAGCTGTTGTCCCAGTTCAGCTCCATTGTGAATGCGTGTGTGTGCCTGCTGCCAGCCAGCTAATCTTCTGGTCTCTGCCACGCATCCATGGGGGGTGGGGTGCATGCAGGGGGCCACATGTGCATGCGTGGGTGGTGGGGTGTGCATGGGGGGGGCGGCTTGCACATGCATGGGGGGCAGGGCACATTGCATTTTTGAGGTTCGGGCGCATGCATGCATATTCGCACACATGCTTTGGGCACTGTTTCAAGTAGTTTAATCGTAAGAAAGACGCACAATAAGCCATCATTAGAGGCATATATCTACATATGACCGGAACCGGAAATATCTCACAGGAGCAGTTGCAGGCAGCTCCTTGAGAGTCACGGAATGGATCTCAAACTAATCCTGCCAAGATTGTAGACATAACCACTGTAACAGGCACTCGGTTCAGAAAAGGTTAGCCATCACTACTATATACTGTATAGCACAGTGTTTGCGAACCTATGGCACATTTGCCAGAAGTGGCGCGCGAAATTGTCCTGTGCCGAATGCGCGGCCTCGCCGGCTCCTTGTTGCATTCCTGCGTTCAAACGTGTGCCGGCAAGTTGGCCGTTGCATGCGCGGTGCCGGCGGACCCCAGAAGTGCAGCACCTGGCCTTCTGGGTTGGCGTTGCACGCCTGCGAGATAGATCGCCACACTTCCGGGGTCGCCGGCACCACGTGTGCGACAGCCAGCTGGCTGGCGCGCATTTGAGCACACGAATGCGACAGGAGCCGGCGAGATCGCGCATTCAGCACGGGATGGTTTTGTGTGCCAATTCCGGCATGCGGGCCAGCACGCGCCATGCTAGCTTTTTTTTAATACATACAACGTTCAGAAAATTCTATTTAATAGCTACACTATTCCTAATTGCTTGGGGTTCTAATTAGGACTATATTTTGAATGAATTCCCAGGATATCTTTTTTTATTAGAGGATTTGTCTTTCATTGTTGCCCTGACAGCAGATACAACTGCAGTGGGCATCTTCGCAAGTGATCCCTACAGAATCCACTCTGTAACATCTGCTGTTTTTTTAAAAAAAATTCCCAGCCTTGACTTGTATTCACATATCTAGATGATTATGGGACATTACAATAATAGAATTTTGGAACTGGAAGGAACCACAAGGACTATCAGTTTCAATCCTCTTCAGTGTGCTGGAAAACCAATTATATTTATTTTTATTTATTTATTTGTCAATCATATATAAGATAACGGGTAAAAGTATAAACATAATTTGGATACATGAAAAGAGTAAGTAAAACGGAATATTAGGACAGGGACGGAAGGCACGCAGGTGCACTTATACACGCCCCTTACGGACCTCTTAGGAATGGGGTGAGGTCAACAGTAGACAGTTTAAGCTTAACGTTTTGGGGGTTTGGGGAAGAAACTGCAGAGTCAGGTAGTACCATAACCATTGAGAGATGGCCAATCAGGTTTTCTTACAAGTCTAAGAAATCTTCATAAGTATCTTGTTCTAGGATTGTACAGATTTTACTGTGCACAATTTTTTTTTCTAAATCTAGATAGCTTTAACTTGTGCCCATTAGTTTATGTGGCAGTGGAAAATAGCTCCTGATTATCATCCATGCAGCATCTTTGATCAACCTGAACATCGATAACTTGTCACTTTTCAGCTTTTGTTTCCTCCAGACTGAACATATGATAATAGGGTTGGAATATCACAATATGGGGACTACAGCCAAGAAATTAAAAGATGCTTGCTCCTGGGGAGGAAAGCTGTGGCAAATCTCGATAGCTAACTAAAAAGCAGAGACATCACCCTGCCAACAAAAATGCGTATAGTCAACGCTATGGTTTTCCCAGTTGCAATGTATGGCTGTGAAACTTGTACCATAAGGAAGGCTGAATGCCAAAGAATTGAGGCCTTTGAACTCTGGTGCTGGAGAAGACTCTTGCGGGAGTCTTGGACTGCAAGGCGATCCAACCGGTCAGTCCTAGAGGAGATCAACCCTGACTGCTCTTTAGAAGGCCAGATCCTGAAAATGAAACTCAAATACTTTGGCCACCTAATGAGAAGGAAAGACTCACTGGAGAAGAATCTAATGCTAGGAAAGATTGAGGGCAAAAGAAGAAGGGGACGACAGAGAATGAGGTGGCTGGATGGAGTCACTGAAGCAGTTGGCGTGAGCTTAAATGGACTCCAGAGGATGGTAGAGGCCAGGAAGGCTTGGAGGAAAGTTGTCCATGGGATCGCAGTGGGTCGGACACGACTTCGCAACTAACAACAACATCACAATACAGTACAAGCAACTACAAGTCAAATGCCAATAATTGTTCTTAGGTTATATCTTATGTTTAAGGATGGGCTTTCTGAAACCAGATTTGAGAAGGAGTGATCAGGACAAATAGCTGAAGGAAGCCAGCCATCTGCTGAAACATAATACTTCTCTACTGGGCTAACTATTATAGAATAGAATAGAATAGAATAGAATAGAACAGAACAGAACAGAACAGAACAGAACAGAACAGAACAGAACAGAATAGAATAGAATAGAATAGAATAGAATAGAATTTTTATTGGCCAAGTGTGATTGGACACATAAGGAATTTGTCTTGGTGCCTATGCTCTCAGTGTACATAAAAGAAAAGATACTTTCATCAAGGTGCAACATTTACAACACAAATGATGGTCATAGGGTACAATTTAACACTTAATGATACAACACTTAATGATAATCATAGGGTACAAATAAGCAATCAGGAGCAATCAATATCAATATAAATCATAAGGATTACCAGCAACAAAGTTACAGTCATACAGTCATAAATGGAAAGAGATTGGTGATGGGAACGATGAGAAGATTAATAGTAGTGCAGATTTTGTTGAGGGAATTATTTGTTTAGCAGAGTGATGGCTTTCAGGAAAAAACTGTTCTTGTGTCTAGTTGTTCTGGTGTGCAGTGCTCTATAGCGTCGTTTTGAGGGTAGGAGTTGAAACAGGTTATGTCCAGGATGTGAGGGATCTGTAAATATTTTCACGGCCCTCTTCTTGATTCGTGCAGTATACAGGTCCTCAATGGAAGGCAGGTTGGTAGCAATTATTTTTTCTGAAGTTCTAATTATCCTCTGAAGTCTGTGTCTTTCTTGTTGGGTTGCAGAACCGAACCAGACAGTTATAGAGGTGCAAATGACAGACTCAATAATTCCTCTGTAGAACTGGATCAGCAGCTCCTTGGGCAGTTTGAGCTTACTGAGTTGGCGCAGAAAGAACATTCTTTGTTGTCCTTTTTTGATGATGTTTTTGATGTTAGCTGTCCACTTTAGATCTTGCGATATGATAGAACCTAGAAATTTAAAGGTTTCTACTGTTGATATGGTGTTGTCTAGTATTGTGAGAGGTGGGAGTATGGAAGGGTTTCTCCTAAAGTCTACTACCATTTCTACAGTTTTGAGTGTATTCAGTTCCAGATAGTTTCGGTCGCACCACAAGGCTAGTCATTCAACCTCTTGTCTATATGCGGATTTGTCATTGTTTTGAATGAGACCAATCACTGTTGTGTCATCTGCAAACTTCAGTAGTTTAACAGATGGATCGTTGGAGATGCAGTCTTTAATTTAATTTAAAACCTTTAAATGAGCAAGTGAAAGAGGCTACAAGTGGACAAAATCAGAGAAAGAACTAAGAATTATAGGAAGCAAAACATGCAATCTATTATGAAGCTTGGTTCCCCCACAAAACCAGTGATGAAATCCAGCAGGTTCTGACAGGTTCTGGAGAACCGGTAGTGCAAATTTTGAGTAGTTCGGAGAACCGGCAAATGCCACCTCTGGTTGGCCCCGGAGTGGGGTGGGAATGGAGATTTTGCAATATCCTTTCTCCAGGAGTGGGGAGGGAATGGAGATTTTGCAATATCCTTCCCCTGCCACGCCCAACAAGCCACGCCCGCAGAACCGGTAGGGAAAATTTTTGGATTTCATCCCTGCACAAAGCCCTTGTAATGTACTGTAGCTTTGCAGAGTTGGTGAAAAGAAAAATGTGGGAACATTTTATTGACAGTATTTGTCATCTTGTATGCTGCCTCAGCGCCACTGCAGGTTAAAACAAGAAGAAACTAACAAACACACAGGAACAGTAAAATGTAGGGGACACCTCAGGAATAAGAATGACACAAGTTTATCCTCCACCTAATATCACATCAGGGAGCAGAATCCCATTCTTCCCTTAGGGCCAGATGAAAGAGATAGGATTTTACAGATTTATGGAAGGCTAAGAGGGGCTGTAGGGGGACCTCACAAGATAAGGTATGTTATTTAGAAGATACATCTCTGAGTATGAGGACCCACATTATTGGGGGCAATAGGCTGACTCTGTAAACTGCTTAGAGAGGGCTGTAAAAGCACTGTGAAGTGGTATATAAGTCTAAGTGCTATTGCTATCTGCTAGATCGGGGGTCCCTAAGACATGGTCCACGGACTGGGACTGGTCTGCAGCTGTCATGCCCCTGTGGGAGCCTGAATCTGTGGAGGAAGATGAGCTGGAGCTGGAGCCAATGGAGATTGAGGGGGCAACTTTGTTGGCTTTGGAGGAATGTGGGGAGGAGCAGGCCGAGTCAGGCCAGGGCCTTTCAGGATTGGGATGGCTTGTAGGCAGGGAGGAATGGGGGCAGGATGACCAAGAGAGGGCAAGCAGTGAACATGAGGAGTGACAGAGCTCAGGCGATGAGCAAGGACCACCCCCTCCTGATCCCCGAGCATGGAGAGTGAAGGTGGGAACAGCGCAGGCTGACCCAATGATTCGGGAGGGGAGTGCCCTGCCCCTCTTCACAAGGAACACCTGGGGACTGAGCTTTAAGGAGACGCTGTGGGGAAGGGAATTCAGCAGGAACAAACATTGAACTCACGGAGTGTTGTGTGCTGTTGCCGATGTTTGAAGTGTCCTGAATTTCTTGTTTTCTTTCTTGCTTCCTGGATTGATTGACTTATTCCCTTGCCCTGCTGGATTTCTTATTTTGCAGCTGTTGTGTTCACGGCATTGTGCTGGACTACTTGTAGTCAGAGGCTGCTGCAGATGTGTGTGTGTGTGTGTGTGTGTGTGTATGATCACTTTGTTCTGGGACTTGCCATCAACGTGGGAGCGTTTTGAGGAAAGCTGGAGCAATAAAGGTGTTGTGACCAAGGCCCAACTTGTGATTACTAAACACAATTCAGTCTTCAACAAACTTATTTTATTAAAACAGCTGAGAATTAATTCATTCTCAGCTTCGTCCAAAACAAAATTCTTAATAACCAGTCCATCGGCCTTATCACCAACATTTGATGTCTTTGGCAACCTGACAAAAGCTTTTCTTGGCAAAACCCCCACAAAGTTCAAGAGACACTGACAAGAAGCACAAAAATCAACGTTGCTTTCCCACAAAGAACCCAATGGCTCATTGCTGCTCTTTTAAGCCTTATGGGAGTGGCCAATCATCTTCTGGCCTTACTCCTGAGTGGTCCTTTTTTCTTCAGCTGCTCTTGCCTTCTGGCAGCTCTTCGCATGCGTGCACTAGGAACAGGCTCCTCCTGTTCCTCTGCCTCTCTGCTGTCTGCCTCTGGAGGCTCTGGAGTCTGCGCATCACTCCCAGATGGCCCTGCCCCCATCTCTGCCTCTGAAGCAGAGCCCTCATCTGGGCCTTCCCCTGACTCCAGGACTGACCCATTGTCCTCCCCAGCCTCCTCACTGTCCGACTCCACTGCCAGCTCCACAGGCTGCTGGTGGACCACAACAAAAGGGGTGATTTGAACTATCAGCTGACTGTGTTGCCTCTGTGCCTTGTCCCAGGTCATTACAGTGGCCTAATAGGAACTGGTCCATGCAAGCGAGTGAAGCTTTATCTGCACATCATGAGATCTAGGTAGTGCATGAAACCACCCCACCCAATCTGTGGAATTTCTTTCCCCCATGGAATTGGTTCCTGGTGCCCAAAAGATTGCGGGGGTATGGTTTGTGCTAGATCTCAGAAGATGACCACCCCAACTCTTCCAGAGTTCACCAGATCGGCAGAAACAAAGAAAGGAGAAAGAAAGACCCTTAAGTAACCGGGGCTCAGGCCATTAAGATCTCTGTAGATAACAACCAGACTGTTTAATTGCACTCATTGATAACCCGTAAAACTTGCAGAGCAGTGATATTACATGTGCAAAGCAAGAAATACCCATAACTGTTTGAGCAACAGCAAAACCATAACGGATTGTTCTCTCCGTGGAAATTGCTGCTACAGCTACCATCAGAGGCGAAAGCAAATGTGAATAAGCATGCGATAGCATACAAATGCAGCGAAACGGGTTAAATGAATTATTATTATGGCTGAGGCTTACTCACGTTAACTCAGTATAGATTTAAAGGAGGAACCTGCAGAAAATGAAATAAGGGGGGAAAACAGAGAGCCTGTGGCCCAGGGAAAAATAAACCTTTTGCTAAAGGTGAACAACGGAACCAATTCCTTTAAAGAGGAAGGCAGTCATGCATGCTACAGATTAAGAATTTGATAATGACACTGTTGAACTGTGATGAAAAACTAATTAAGAAGGTATATAACTTTTCGTTCAATTTAAAAATGGAGGATGAACAAATAAAAGATATAATAATGGTATAATGGGGAAAGAAGTTTGGCTATAACATAGAATTAGAGAAATGGCAAAATTTATGGGAAAGGAACTATAGATTAACAATGGCAACTTCTTATAAAGCAAATTTATATAACATGTTTTATAGATGGCATTTACCACCTGCTAGGTTAGCTAAAATGTTTAAAAATATGTCTAGCAAGTGTTGGAAATGTAATCAAAAGACGGGCACATTTTATCATATGTGGTGGACTTGTGCTAAAAAAAAAAATTGGGCAAAGATACACAGATGGTTAGAAAAGATGATAGGGAAACATGTAGATTTTAAACTTGAACTGTTTTTATTAGGTATAATATCAGAAAAATTAGATAAGAAAAATACGTGTTTAATATTGTAACAGCAGTGAGGATTGCATTCGCACAACATTGGAAAATGAAGAAACACTACAAGATGAAGAGATAATTAAGAAGTTACTACCGTGTTTCCCTGAAAATAGGACCCTGCCTTATATTTTTTTGAACCCTGAAATAAGTGCTTGGCCTTATTGCCATGTGCTCAAAAGCTCGATTGGGCTTATTATCAGTGGATGTCTTATTTTGGGGAAAACAGGGCAGAAAGATAGATAGATAGATAGATAGATAGATAGATAGATAGATAGATAGATAGATAGATAGACAGACAGACAGACAGACAGACAATAGAAAGAGATCGATAGATGATAGATAGATAGATAGACAGACAGACAGACAGATAATAAAAAGAGATAGACAGATAGATGGATGGATGGATAGATAGATATAGATAATAGAAAGAGATAGATGGATGGATGGATAAGATAGACAGACAGACAGACAGACAGATAGATAGATAGATAATAGAAAGAGATAGATAGATGATAGATAGACAGATAATAAAAAGAGATAGATAGACAGATAGATAGATGGATGGATGGATGGATGGATGGATAGATAGATAGATAGATAGATAGATAGATAGATAGATAGATACTGTGTTTTCCCCAATATAAGACCCTGCCTTATATTTTTTTGAACCCTGAAATAAGCGCTTGGCCTTATTGCCATGCGCTCAAAATCCCAATTGGGCTTATTATCAGGGGATGTCTTATTTTGGGGGAAACAGGGTAGACTGTGCAGAAATGGATAGACTGAGATATATAAAATTAACCAGAAAGAAGACACAGAACACTATCAAACATGGAAACTATTTTACCAGTGGTTGGAAAAAAAGGAGTGGAGAGTAAGAATATAATCAGAATTGTTAAGCAAATTAAATACCCAGACAACACGATGTTTATTAAGCAATAAGTAATGTAATTAATAAAAAAAAGAATTTGATAATGAAAATGAAACTGGGAAACTTGAATTCATGACGGCCATTCCTAAAATGGTGCCTGCTTCCAGGACAGAGCCTTGTGACCTATAGGGAGGCTGAGGGGGCAGAGTGACCTGCTCTACTTTGCCAAGATGACTCAGCACACTTAAGCAAATCAAAGATGAACAGCATCACAAGAAAAAGCCTCAAGTCATGTTTCGCAAAACATATTGCAGTTCCACATGGTGTATGCCATGAGGTAGAAGCTGGATAGAACCTGATGGAATTCTTTTGAAAGCTGATTGGAATCCTTCGGGCCCAGTTCCTTCACTGGAATTGTCAGCTATTTAATGTTACCATTAGCAATAGTAATAGCACTTAGACTTATATACCATCCCGTAGTGCTTTACAATACTCTTTGAGCAGTTTACGGTGCCCCCAACTATCTTTTTTTTTTTTTTAAGATGTTCTCTAGAAAACGTGCAGAGAAGAGCAACCAGGATGATTAGGGGACTGGAGATAAAACATATGAAGAACGGTTACAGGAACTGGGCACAACAAGTCTAGTGAAGAGAAGGACCAGAGAGACGTGATAGCTATCTTCCAATATTTGAGGAAGGGGTCAAGCTATTTTCCAAAGCACCTGAAGGTGAGAGAAGGAATAATGGATGGAACAAGGATGGATTCAACCTGGAAATAAGGAGAATTTTTCTGACAGTGAGAGCAATCAACCAATGGAACAGAAGTTGCCTTCGGAAATTGTGGGAGCTTCATAACTGGAAGCTTTCAAGAAGAGATTGGACTGCCATTTGTCAGAAATGGTGTAGGGTCTCCTGCTTAGGCAGGGGGTTGGACTCGATGGCCTACAAGGTCCCTTCCAACTCTGTAAATCTCTGCAGCTGGGTCCTCCTTTTACTAACCTCAGAAAGATGGAAGGCTGAGTCAACCTTGAACCTCATCAGGATCGAACTCCAGGCTATGGGCAGAGTTTGCCTGCAATGCTGTATCCTAATCACTGAGTCCCCAGGATTTAATTCCGTATTACAAACTAAGCAGTATCCCTTGCCTAGAATTGAGGATCTTTTTACTAATACTGCTGGGGATGTTTCAGCAAAGTGGACCCTGTGTCAGTGGTGGATTTCAAATATTTTTACTACTGGTTCTGTGGGCGTGGCTTGGTGGGTGTGGCTTGGTGGGCATGGGCAGGGGAAGGATACTACAAAATCTCCATTCCTTCTCCAATCTAGGGGAAGGATACTGTAAAATCTCCATTCCCACCCCACTCCAGGGGAAGGTTACTGCAAAATCCGCATTTCCTCCCAATGAGCTGGGACATGAGAAGCAGAGAATAGACGGGGGCGGGGCTAGTTGGAATTTTTACTATCAGTTCTCCGAACCACTCAAAATTTCTGCTACCGATTCTCCAGAACTGGTCAGAACCTGCTGAAACCTACCTCTGCCCTGTGTGTGTCTGTTTGTGATGATCACGTCAGCTTTGATTCCTGTTGACTACATTGTGCAGTTTTCTTGGCAACGTATTTCAGAAGTAGTTTGCCATTGTTTTCTTCCTAGGGCTAGAGAGAGAAAGAGAGAGAGAGAGTGACTGGCCAAAGCTCACCCAACTGGCTTTGTGCCTAAGGCAGAATTAGATCTTTCAGTGTCCCAGTTTCTAGTTCGGTACTTTTAAGCAATAAAACAAACTGGCACTCTCAAAATATGGTAGGCCTAGCAGAGATTTATTGGCAGATGAAAGATTCTTAGGTGTTTCTCAAAAAAATATACACAAAAATGTAGCTCATCTCAACATAACTGTTGGATTAGCATCGCCAATGCATTTTGGCAGCAAGCCATGGACTAAGAGTCCAAGCATCCAAAGGTATTGAAATAAACCATTATCACCAGAGAATACGATGAGTTGCTTCTGCAAAATATCAAGTCAGTGTAGTAGAGACTGGGAAGACGAAGGTTTTAGAGCACATTGCAGCAAATGTGAGTTGTTAACCTAGCATTACATATTGTGATTATATAAATGCATACCCACAGTGAGAATTCAAGCAATTCTGAATGCCCTAAGACAGGGGTCTGCAAACTTGGCTCTTTTAAGACTTGTGGACTTCAACTCCCAGAATTCCTCAGCCAGCAAAGTTGGCTGAGGAACTCTGGGAGTTGAAGTCCACAAGTCTTAAAAGAACTAAGTTTGCAGACCCCTGCCCTAAGGTAACAGAATAATAAAGGCCAATCTTGCCGCGGTTGTTATATGTAGAATCATATGTCTTGTTTTCTTATCGTAAGTTTTTTTCATTATCCCCAGAAGGAGCAATTCCAGTGTATATTCCAGTTGAGCACCAGTTATTTCCTGCAACCAATTTTTTATTATTTTCCAATATTTTTTTGATTCTGAACACAGCCACCATGAGTGATAGAAGGTACCCTGTTTCTCTATTCTATTCTATTCTATTCTATTCTATTCTATTCTATTCTATTCTATTCTATTCTATTCTATTCTATTCTATTCTATTCTATTCTATTCCACTCTGATTTCCAGAGGTAGATATTTCAGCCAATACTTGAAAGGAAGGGAGTCTATCAGATCACGTACTGCTATCAATCTCCAATCCACAACAAAAGGGATTTCACTTACGGCAGCTAATCACATGCATTGTTGGAACAGAGTTCAAAAGGACACACAATCATGCAAATGTCAATGACTGATTGACTCATTTCTTCTAGGTGGTTAACAGTGTGAAAAGCTCAGATCAGATGAGATTTCTTTTCCGTGGTTTCCGCCCTCATACAAATCAAATTCTTCCTTTTCACAGCTGAGATGTTTCAAAGAGAAATTAGAATACACCCAAGACTGTCTCAAGTCTGCACAGCAATTAAGAATGGCTAGAATGCACTGCAGAAATATCGGTTTAAGAAATGTTATTAGTGCCGTGATGAATGTATACTTGAAAATGGTGGGATTACAGTAGATAGAGGTTTAGGAACATCAAACTGACCATGCTCGATTGTTGGAGGAGCTATCTGATGGCATCTTGGAGTAATACGCTAATTCATAATTATGCTTGGTGACGGAAATAGCAATTCAACTTATATACCATTTCATAGTGCTATACAGCCCTCTCTGAGCAGTTTACACTGTCAGCATAATTACCCCCAACCATCTGGGTCCTCATTTTACTCACCTGGGAAAGATGGAAAGCTGAGTCAACCTTGAGCCCCATCAGGATTGAACTCCTGGCTGTGGGCAGATTTAAGTCTGCAAAACTGCATTCTAACCACTGCGCCCTCTATAAAATCAAATAGCTTGCAGTGAGTTGCTCCCCCTTACAGGTAGTCCTTGACTTATGACCACAGATGAGCCCAACATTTCTCTGGTTAAGCGAGACATTTGTTAAATGAGCTTTGCGCCACATTATGACCTCTTTGTGGCCACAGTTGTTAAGTGGATCACTGCAGTTTGATAAGTTAGTAACACGGTTGTTAAGTGAATAAAGCTTCCCCGTTGACTTTGTTCGTCTGAAGGTCGCAAAAGTTGATCACGTGACCTTGGGATGCAGCAAGTAAGAACCAGTTGCCAAGCTTCTGAAGTTCGATCACATGATCAATGGGGATGCTTCAAAGGTTGTAAAATGTGAAAAACGGTCTTAAGCCACTTTTTCAGTCCTGTTATAACTTTGAACAGTTACTAAATGAACTGTTGTAAGTTGAAGACTACCTGTATTAACAGGAGCATCTCCTGTCCAGAAACAGGACATTCACTCTTGAATAGAATAGAATAGCATAGCATAGCATAGCATAGCATAGCATAGCATAGCATAGCATAGAATATTTTATTGGCCAAGTGTGATTGGACACACAAGGAATTTGTCTTGGTGCATATGCTCTCAGTGTACATAAAAGAAAAGATGCCTTCATCAAGAATCATGAGGTATAACACTTAATGATAGTCATAGGGAACAAATAAGCAATCAAATCATATTAGGAAACAGTCAATATAAATCGTAAGGATACAAGCAGCAAAGTTAGTCATACAGTCATCAGTGGGAGGAGATGGGTGATGGGAACAATGAGAAGATTAATAGTAGTGCAGATTTAGTAAATAGTTTGAGAGTGTTGAGGGAAGTATTTGTTTAGCAGAGTGATGGCATTCGGGGAAAAACTGCTCTTGTGTCTTGTTGTTCTGGTGTGCAGTGCTCTGTAGCGTCGTTTTGAGGGTAGGAGTTGAAACAGTATGTCCAGGATGTGAGGGGTCTATAAATATTTTCACAGCCCTCTTTTGCCATGGCAAAGACGTCCTATAGCAGAGGTGTCAAATTCTGTAATTTGGGAATAAACTCCAAATTTCCACGAGTGCCATAATGTTAATCGAATATTAAAAGGACACAGAATGCAAGAATGCATATCACTTGGACCAATCTGCACAGAACCTCCAAGAGTCTACATTGAAGTTCAGCTCAAGTTCCAGGTCAGGGGTGCCAAACTCGATTTCATTCGTTCAGGGTTGTGTTTCATTCATTTCATTCGTTCAGGGTTGTCTTTGACCTTGGGAGGTCGGGGTGGGCATGGCCAGGGTGGTTGTGGCCAGCTCAACGTCACTCATGTTGGGGGCGCCTGTGGTGGACTGAGCACTCTGCCAGAGAAAATGGGCTCCTGGGCTCCATTTTCAGCTGCGACGGCCTCCTGCAACCCTCTGCCAGCAAAAACGGCTCTGCAACCCTCCTGCCAGTGAAAACTGGCCGTGTGCCATCGGGTGGGTTGTGTGCCATTTACACTGGCAGAGGCACCATGGGCTGGTCCTTTGCTCTTTTCAGGGCGGCACAGTGGTCTGGATCTGCCCCCCAGGTCTTGAGTTTGATACCCCTGTCCTATAGACCAGGGGTCTCCAACCTTGGCAGCTTTAAGGCTTGTGGACTTCAACTCCCAGAGTTCCCCAGCCAGCTTTGCTCTGGGAGCTCTGGGAGTTAAAGCTTTGCTCTGGGAACCCTGGGAGTTGAAGTCCACAAGTCTTAAAGCTGCCAAGTTTGGAGACCCCTGCTATATACTTTATGGGTCCATTTATGGGCTCAATCTTTTTAAGTATGGGAGACACATATTCAGATAGGCTGGAGGCGTTTCAATTGATTTTCAACAATGGTTACACAAACCACAGTTGTATTTCGCCCCGCAATTTGGATTGGAAAAATTTCAAGGCATTTTTGAAAAAACAACAAAAAAGACTAGAATAAGACATAAAACATCAGTAGCATGTCATGAATTGAGTGGAAAGTTTGTTCACTGTCTCTAGAGCGCTTTATGAGCATTCTGTCTGGAATGTCTGGGAAAAAAACCCCCAGCCTATTGAATACAAATCTTGAAAATAGTGTACTCTCGTATCACAATACAGTACATGCAACTACAAGTCAAATGCCAATAATTGTTCTTCGGTCATTATGTTCAAGGGTGGACTTTCTCAGATCTGATCTGAGAAGGAGCGATCAGGACAAACAGTTGAAGGAAACCAGACAGCTTCTCATGAGGAAACGTAACACTTCTCAGCTGGACTAACTAATAGCAAGGGAAGGAAGTTGCAAGTGGTCAACTGGAAAATCAGAGAAAGAACTGGACATCCTTTGTCGACATTCGCTGTGACCAGTTGAAGAGAACGCAGATACAAAAAGAAGAAATTGCACCTGACTTAGTTGGAAACTCAACTGTAATTGTTGAATTAAAGGTAAAGGTAAAGGTGCCCCTCGCACATATGTGCTAGTCGTTCCCAACTCTAGGGGGCGGTGCTCATCTTTGTTTCAAAGCCGAAGAGCCAGCACTGTTTGAAGAAGTCTCCGTGGTCATGTGACCGGCATGACTAAAGCATGGAACGCTGTTACCTTCCCACCGAAGGTGGTCCCTATTTTTCTACTTGCATTTTTTACGTGCTTTCGAACTGCTAGGTTGGCAGAAGCTGGGACAAGTAACGGGAGCTCACCCCATTACGCGGCACTAGGGATTCGAACCGCTGAACTGCCGACCTTTCAATTGACAAGCTCAGCGTCCTAGCCACTGAGCCACCACATCCCACAATTGTTGAATTATTGCTTAACAAAAGTTTCAACATATCACGTTAAACCAGATTTGTTTAAGAGGATAGAAGGGACCTTGGAGGTCTTCTAGTCCAGCCCTCTGCTCAAGCAGGAAACCTTATAGATTTCTGACAAAACCTCCAATGATGGAGCATTCACAACTTCTGGAGGCAAGTCATTCCACTGATTGATTGTTCTCACTGTCAGGAAATTTCTCCTAGGTTGCTTCTCTCCTTGATCAGTTTCTACCCATTGCTTCTTGTCATGCTTTTGGGTGCTTTGGAGAATAGGTTGACTGCCAGTGGTTGACTGGTTCTATACGGGTGAAATCCAATTCTTTTCCCTACCGGTTCTGTGGGCGTGGCTTGGTGGGTGTGGCAGGGGAAGGATATTGCAAAATCTCCATTCCCACCCTACTCCAGGGGAAGGACACTGCAAAATCTCTATTCCTTCCCCTCCTGGGAGAAGGATGTTGGAAAATCTCCATTCCTACCCCACTCTGGGGCTAGCCACAGGTGGTATTTGCCGATTCTCCAAACTACTCAAAATTTCCACTACCGGTTTTCCAGAACCTGTTAGAACCTGCTGGATTTCACTCCTGTTCTATACCCCCTTTGCCCAAAGGGGGCGTAGAACCGGCGATTATTCCATAGTTACCAGTACCATTGGATGCAATGAACTTTCCTGTCTAGGGTGACAGAGACTATCCCATTTACAAAAGAGAACTATCATAGCAGCTAGATATGTAAATATAATAAGATGCGTATCTTGGTGGGAAGGTTATTATTCATGCTCATTGGTTAGGCATGCGTAAAAGTAAAGTAAAAGTTTCCCCTGTCCAATTGTGTCTGACTCTAGGGGCCAGTGTTTATCTTTGTCTCCTAGCTGAGGCAACCAGCATTGTCTGAAGACCTTTTCTGAGGTCATGTGGCCAGCATTATACACTGAGGTGCATGGAATGCTGTTATCTTCCCACCAACAGTGGTACCTCTTTATCTACTTGCATTTGCATGCTTTCGAATTGCTAGGCTGGCAGAAGCTGGAGCAAGTAATGAAAGCTTACCCCATCACACGGCGCACAGGTGTCGAACCTGGACTGTCAGCTTTCCAACTAACAAGCTCAGCATCTTAACCGCTGAGCTGTCACGCCCTTCTTAGCAATGCCTATGAAGTTGTATTATTGCTTGGTTACTTTGGATTGCCTGTGTGCAAATTCTTGAAGACTCATCAGATTTTAGTCCTCCTTGATGTTTCAATAAAGAAAAGAATGGAAAAAAAAGCTATTCCTTACTTTTGTGATTTGTTTGGTAAGTAGAAAAGACCGAGCAATCTTCAGCCATCAAAAGCAATCTGTACATATCCAACCAGCTACCAGCACCCATTAAGACATTATCATTAGCTGCTTATGAAATCATGAATGTTTATTACTCCTCTTGAGACCAAACATTTAAAAGCGCCTCCCTGTTCTATTTAAAACAGTCCTTTTAAAAGATGATTCATATCTGTTATTTCTTCCTGCCCTTGTGATATATTGCATATGGTTCTTGCAGTGTTCGTTTATTCCCTTGGGAAGACGAAGATGTCAGGAGAAGCCAGTGATGTACATGATGTGCAAAGTTCCAGTCAGGCGATAGGAAAGAAATTCTCCAACGTCTAGTAGATATCTTGAGTCGGCTTCCAAAACGAACCAGCAATAAACGGTCAGCTGACATGGATAAACAATCAATCTCACTTATATGAGCCATACATACTTATGCTGTCCTGTCTTCAAATATCTGGATTGCCTGATGGAAAATGCAAGACCAGATGAGAACTTTGACAATAAATGAAGTGATAAAAAAGACAGAGAAAAGCCATTATAGTTCTCCAATGCATTGTTAGTGTCAGACAGCTCAGAGCTTCAGCTGACAGCTTACCTCCAATTTTGGCTGTTGCTGATGCCTCAGCAAAGGCAGAGGAGGCGCCCGCTTTGCTGAAACGGCATCTTATCATAACGTACAGATTGATGTACAGCCAATTCTAACATAATCCCTTGTCATTCTCGCCATGTATCCCATCCGTGGATGACAATACTTCAAGTTAAGTGAGATATCTTTTGCTTTCCCATTTTATTTTCCCATATATATCTTTCCTTGCAGGGTCAAGCAGTTATACGGATTCTGCCCTCATGCACCCTAAGGAATATGGGAGCATTCTTCGGAGCTGTGTTTGAAACACCAGATGACTCAATTGTGTTGTGTATGGCAAAGCTTAGACTAGTCAAAGAACATGTTTGCGAGAGAAATATAGGCTGTGAACCTCTTGAAAGCATTTCTAATACCTTCAGCTTGATATAGTTCCCATATCATGATGTTGGGAAAATGTAGGAGAAGCACCACAGGACATCTCAATGGATAACTTTTGCTCCTGTGATTTGTGTTAGGACTGATGATATTACCAAGTTAGGTAGTGAAATGTCTGCGTTCTGACCTAGGCTCCCTTAAAAAGCAGGAAGCAGAGTCTTGGTCCCCGCAAAACCGCTTTTAATTTACACAACTGTGAATTCCTTTCATTCACAGTCAGCAAGGCCTGTCCAAACAGTTTTTCAAAGGAATATTTATCAACACAGACCTTATCTCGCTTGGAAAGCTTCCAGGTAACTAATTTTCAAATGCAGTACAAGACAAAACTTGACACAGAGTCTCTCAGAGTCACGGAACAAACGAATTGTTTCCTGCAAACGCCCACTTCCTATTCGCCACTCTTCCTATGGGAGGGGCCAATCACCTTCAAGGTGTGGCTTTAATCCCAAATCAATCCTGCTTTCTTAGTTGTTTTTTGTCTTCTGGCAGCTGTGCGCACGCACACACTGTGAACAGGCTCCAGTTGTTCCTCTGCCTCACTGCTGTTTAGCGTCCTCTCTGCCTCCGATGCAGAGCCCTCATCCGAGCTTTCCCCAGCCCCCAGGACTGGCCCATGTTCCTCCCCAACCTCCTCACTGTCCGACTCTGCTGCCAGCTCTGCTTGCTGCTGGCAGGCCACAGCAGTCTGAAAGTAAATCACCAAGTTCAGAGAACACCAAGGAGCCCGCAGTTCAAGCACTGACGTTATTACCTGTTTCTTGCAGAAACATCTGCAAGAAAACCACCAATCTCAGAGAGCATCAAGGACCCCACATGTATGGCTTTCTTTGAAATGAGTTCTACACTTCTACGGTTTGGAGCCAGAGAATGGAAGAGTTTGCCAATTCTTACCTTTGCTTATAGTAGCTGGTAGAACTAAGATACCTTATCAACCTGGCAGGACGTAAGGCACAGTAGAGTGGCACAATGTTCACTCCTGGATACTTTCTTTACTTTAGTATTTTCTTTTACTAATGTCTGGGATGAAGAGATGGGAGGAATGCTCATCAAGTTTATAGCTGACATAGAACTGTATGGAATAGCTAAAATCTTAGAAGACAGAAATAAAATGGAAAATGATGGGATGATGATAGCTAAGAAAATTGGGCTCAAGTTAACAGAAGAAAATTTGGCAGGGACAAATACAACTTTCTTTTCGTATGAAATAAACATCAAATACCCAGGTAGAGCATGAGAGACAATTGGCTTGGGAAAAAGCTGTTGAAATTGTAACTGATTGCAAGATGAATATGAGCCAGCACTGTGATGCAGGTACGGAAAAATGACAAAGGCAAACTTTGGCGGCATAACAGAACTATAATTTGAAATCACAGGAAGACTAATATCACTCTACTTCACTGTGTTTTGATCAGACTTCATCTTAGGCATTAGTTCTGGACACTATACTTTAAATAGGAATTCAGAGAAGGTGGAGAAGACTCAGAGAAGAGCAACACCATGGATCAGGGGAGAGAAACTAAGTCCTGTAAAGAGAGCTTGAAGGTGATGAATTTATTTAACTTAGAGAGGAAATACGATAGCAGTCTCAAACGCTC
Source organism: Ahaetulla prasina (assembly GCF_028640845.1). NCBI lineage: Eukaryota > Metazoa > Chordata > Lepidosauria > Squamata > Colubridae > Ahaetulla > Ahaetulla prasina. The sequence continues at coordinate 14,120,681 of NC_080543.1, read as the reverse complement.
AGTAGAATGTTAAATAGAAAAATAGCAACAGCAATAGCACTTAGGCTTATATGCCCCTTCACCAGTGGTGGGATTCAAATTTTTTTTACTATCGGTTCTGTGGGTGTGGCTTGGTAGGCATGGCATGGATTGGTGGGCGTGGCTTGGTGGCCGTGGCAGGGGAAAGATCCTGTAAAATCTCCATTCCCTCCCCACTCCAGGGGAAGGTTACTGCAAAATCCCCATCTCCTCCTGATCAGCTGGGACTTGGGAAGCAGAGAATAGATGGGAGTGGGGCCAGTCAGAGGCGTTATTTACCGGTTCTCCAAACGACTCAATTTTTCTGCTACCGGTTCTCCAGAACTGGTCAGAACCTGCTAAATATCACCTCTGCCCTTCATAGATCTCTACAGCCTTCTCTAAGTGGTTTTGCAAAGTCAGCCTACTGCCCTCAACAATCTAGATCCTCATTTTACTGACCTTGGAAAAATGGAAGGCTGAGTCAACCTTGAGCCAGTCAGGATCGAACTGCTGGCAGTTGGCAGAGTCAGCGTGCAATACCGCATTCTAACCACTGTGCCACCACGGCTCTATGAATGTAATCATCTGCTCCAAACAGGATCTAGGTTAACAGAACAGCTGATTGCAAATCATAGATGCCGGAAGGGACCTTGGAAGTCTTCTAGTCCAATCCCCTTGCCCAAGGCAATATTAATGAAAACTTCCTGAATGTTAAAATGATACAGCTAGGGAACCAATTATACATAGAGTTGGTTCCTCCATTATTGAATTATGTATAGATAGTCCTCAACTTAACAACAATTCGTTTACTGGTTGGTTGTTCAAAGTTACGACGGCATGGGGAAAAAAATATGACCGGTTTTTCACACTTTCAAATTCATCCTGGTTTCTAGGCCATCACCTTTATTTTATTTTATTTATTTATTATTCATATTTATATACCGCCCTATCTCCCAAAGGACTCAGGGCGGTTTACAGGCATTTAAAAAACAGATAAATACAGTCTAAAAACAATTAAAAAACTTATTCTAAAAGCCTAATAATTAAAAATATAAAAATATAAGTGACCTTAACCATCACACTAAACGAGCTATGTCCGAATGAATGAGATGGCAGCAACTTTTAGATCTCTGGGGATCCAAAGAGATTATTTCCAACACAGTTCCAAGGTCTGGAAGTGCAGGGTGAAAATAGCCAGACAAGATCTATGTTCAGATCCAGTTTCCATGTAAGTCACTCTAGGGCCGTGATGGTGAATCTATGGCACTCGTGCCAGAGGTAGCACGCAGCACCCTCTCTGATGGCACGCGAGCCATCACCCCAGTTCAGCTCCGCTGCACATGCGCGTGTGACTCCCGCCGACCAGCTGGCCTTCAGGTGTCTGCTGCACATGTGCAGGGGGCATGTACATGCACGGCGGGGCATGCGGGGAGGCCACGTGAGCATGCATAGGGCAGGGTGCAAGCGTGGGGGGGGGCATGTGTGGGGAGCTGCATGCACATGCTCGGGGGAGCGCATGCAGGGAGCTGCACGCACATTGCATTTTGGGGGTTTGGGTGCAGACTTTAGGAACTCGGTCCGGAAAAGGTTAGCCATCACTGCTTTAGGGCAGGGGTCTCCAACCTTGGCAACTTTAAAACTTGTGGACTTCAACTCCCAGAACTCTGGGAGTTGAAGTCCACAAGTCTTAAAGTTCCCAAGGTTGGAGACCCCTGCTGTAGGGAGTAGAGTTAATTCAGTGTACCTTAAAGGCTAATGGACAATATCCACATGATTTGCAGTTAAGACCATTCTAAGGTAGGAGACAAATTTACTGAGGTAGGGACAGTATTGGACAAAGAAAGTGCAGTTGAACTTCACCTTTGGTCATGACTGAAGAGATTCTCAACCCTCCAGCTCATGGTTGTCCCAAAAGTGCTTTTTTCAGGAGGCAACTGGACTGACTTATTTTTTCTTTTGAAGACGTTTTGCTTCTCATCTAAGAAGCTTCTTCAGCTCTGACAGGATAGTGGGGAATGGAGGGATTTTTGAAAAAGTACCTTTGGGATAACCTTTGGTCATGGAAATTAATTGATTATCTATGGACCAATTAAATCTTTTGGCCCAGTTTATCTCCCTTAACTGGGATTTTGGAGAAACCATGGAGATGGTTATGTTATTGCTTTTGTGGAATGTTCTGTGGGATGTAGATCTAGAGAATAAATCAATAAAAGAACGAAGAGGAAGAATAACTCCAGAAGAAGCACAAGGCATATTAAAAACCCAGTAGATATCTTGCAACTTAGAGCGATCTGAATTTTATTATCTGCCATTCACTTGACTTTCCTTCCCACACTTATTTATTCATTGATTTTTATACTGTTAAAGTATATAACTTGTGACAGTTCACAGCAGTCAACTATAATTGAATGTAGAGTATATACTGTACATCTACATTGTGAATTCATATTGTTAAAGTTTTATTTTTCATTTGACCACAACTCTGCAGTTTCATTGCTACAAACTTGTAAAATTCCTTCCCTCCCTCCCTCCCTCCTTCTTTCCTTCCTCCCTCCCTCCCTCCCTCCCTCCCTGATTGATTTCATATCTGGCTACAATCTTATTTCACCTCTAGATTGTTGTCCCCAATTCGGGTCTGAGCCTGGTGCTGAAGCCAATGATGGGCGCCAAACATGAGGTGCAGGTTTTCTGATTGCTTTTTATTGGAGTACTCCAAGGAAAAGGGCTCCTGGCCAAAATGCCAAGAACCAAGAACAAATGATTAAGTAAGCTTTATACATTTTCACTAAAAGAGAAGACGGGACAAGGCGAGATAATAAGAAATATCATCTAATAAACATTTTAGTAATGATTCTACAATTTGTTCTATTGGTCTCTAGTGTTGTGTCCCATTCCCACTCCGACGAACGAGTCAAGGATGTCCGTAACAAACTTGGCAACAAAGCCTCTGCAGCTTGCCAAGTGCCTTCAAGGTTTATCAGGGCAGGCAGGAGTCCAAGTTGTGACTTCAGCGATAGGGTCCGATATCAGCAAACTAGATAAGACTTTGCTTGACTCAAGGTTGAAATGCCAAAAGCAGGCTGTGGGCTGTGGCTCCATGACTCAGCATTTATCCAGGCCTGCCCCACCCTTCCTTCTGCTGGCATCACCTCTCAGATCTCCGGAAGTGAGGGTCCACCTACTCTGAATTGTCTTCAGCTGGATCAGTGTCTGGGAAAGGGAGGGGTCAGAGGGAGTAGGGCCGGGTAATTCCACCACCTGGCTGGCTTCCTGCTCTGAAGGCTGAGCCAAAGGAACACACGCTGTATGAGTGAGGTTTATTGGGCTTCTCCTTTCACTCCTTGAATCGTCTCCGGGCATGGGGCTAGGGCCGGGGGCTGGAGTCAAGACAGGCAGTTCATCTTCATTATCAGACTCGGAGTCTGATAAAAGGCCCGGTTGGAGACGGGAGGGGCCCGGCTAAGGAGAGGAGGGAGGATGAGTCACAACATCTAGTTGTCCCTATTCCTAAGCCTTGGCTAATGAATGCCCCAGGAGTTATCTAATACACATTCAATTGGCTGCAGGCCATCTGTATTCCTAATTTTTAGCTGAGGCCTGCAAGTTGTCTGAGTCTTGTTACTTTTATCAACTTTCTACGATTTATATTGACTGTTTCCTAATATGATTTGATTGCTTATTTGTTCCCTATGACTATCATTAAGGGTTGTACCTTATGATTCTTGATGAATGTATCTTTTCTTTTATGTGCACCAGAGACAAATTCCTTGTGTGTTCAATCACACTTGGCCAATAAAAAATTCTATTCTATACTAGTCTATTCTGTGAAAAAAGAGAAACAGCTGAAGCCCCATCTTTATCTACGCCTCTGATTGAGAAGGATCACAATTTTGGCAAGTGCCTGGCAAGATAAACCAAAGAGGGTAAGAGGAAAAATAATAATAATATGAATAGGAGTTATTTGCTAATTTCTGATATCTGAAACCTGACCTTTTCCTTCTTAAGATAGAAAGTCCTCAGCATAATTAGGTCATCGTATCTGTGGTTTAATATTTGTTCAACAGTAATTTGTGTGGAGAGTTTAATTGAATTTCCATATGGATGAAAGTGAGACAGTAATCTTCCTCCCATGCAGAGTGTAAAGCAGTGACTCATTCGAACTTATACTTTAAAAGCCCTTTATATATATATATTTATTTATGTAGTTCCCACATTTGTCTGGAGTTTGTGAGCCTGAATTTTTTTTCTCCCCTCTATTGTCTCATTTAATTATAAGCCTTGACACTAGTTAGAGGATTTATGCATTTAATTACGTGACGTCCAAATAATACATGGCGGTATATTTTCATGCAATAATATGATTTTCTATTACTTATCTTAATCAAGAGGTTTTGTTTTCCATAATCAAGAAAAAGCCTTAAAAATCAGCCACTAATTAAGGATGCTTCCTTAATGTTTCATTCTGAAGGTTGGTTTGCCGAAAGATTAAGTTTTTCTTTTATCTTTCTTATAATGGAAAGATGGGGGCTTTAGCTTTTGGTCTGAAGCACCATCAAGACATCTAACAATCCGTTTAGGAACGAGTGAGCAATCTAAAACATTACAAACAATTAAAAATAAATGCCGGCAAAGGAGAAATGGAAGCCACGCAGTAATGGAACAATTACATAGGACTAATTTTCAGAAGCAATTAAGAACTTCTTCTCATTTTTTTCCAGAGTGGGTGAGGTTTAATGGCATATTATAAAACAAAAGTTTGGGTTTTTTTAGCCGTTCTCCATGACTTTTTGAGCTCCATCCTTGAAGGACATACAGTAGCTTCTGTGTTTTCTCTTTAGCTTTCTTGACTGAACAGATCTAGTGTGAACTAGAAAGCGCTGCATATAGTTAATTATTAACCACTTTAAATTATTTAGCTTTTCATTTTCAAGTGAATTTTGTTTGTTAAAAAACAACAACAACACTTAAATTAAATCTGATATTTTTAAAAACAGGTTCTCCAGCATAAATTTCAGGCAAAGACCGTGGCTTTGGAAAATTTGATAATTGTCCCTAGAGAACAAAGGATGAGAGAAGGAATTTTATATTTAAAGTTCTATTTTTTTGCATGTATATATATATATATTATATATATATATTTGGGGGGGAAAGAAGGTGGATGTGTCTTCTCATGTTTTTGAGGTGTGACTCTTCGGCACTTCCTGACCAGCTCCTAATCAAGAGGTAAGTACAATTTAGGTAAAAAATTAAGGATTTACTTTGTAGCCTGTCTTTGTCTGTCATTCTTCCTCCTCTTTATTTTATTTTATTTTATTTAGTTTATCAAAGATGTACGAGAAAACAGGTTTAAGTATAAATATGGACATAAACACAGGAAATGAGTATGAATAAATGGGGACAGTAGGACAGGGATGGTAGGCATGCTAGTGTGCTTATGCACAGCCCCTTACAGACCTCTTAGGAATGGGGTGAGGTCCACAGCAGATAGTTTAAGATTAAAGTTTTGGTTAAAATCTAAAACAGTTTGTCAGATTATTCAGGAACTGGCAGAGACATTGCAACAAGGTCATCCAATGAATAGGCATAACAACTAAATCAGCCAATTGGGAGCTGAGACAGACTGAAGCCAGAGCTTGTCTTAGTCTGCAGCTTCTGAGTCTGTGCAGAGAATTGAAACTGAAACTAAGAAGTCTGTGCATGCTGTCTGCTCTGCTGAAATGAAACTAACTGTTCTCTTCTGCTGTGTGTGAACTTGTCTGTTGATCTGATCTGAAATAAAACTGTTCTCTGCTGTTGGTATTGTATATATATTCTTGTATATAAAGAAGTTTCTTTTTAAATCAATCCTGCTGTGTGTGTGCTTTCTGGATTTGATTTTGCAAGAAATTCTGATACAGTTTTCTTAAAGTACTTTTAACACCACTTGCCATTTAAAAAAATCAAGGAGGACCTTCAATTTTTGGGTTAGATATTTCAAGTGTGGGTAAGACCACACCTGGAACATTGTATCCAATTTTGGCTGCCACAATATAAAAGATGTTGAGATTCTAGAAAGAGTGCATAGAAAAGCAACCAAGATGTTTAGGCGACTGGAGGCTAAAACATATGAAGAACGGTTGCAGGAATTGGGTATGTCTAGTTTGATGAAAAGAAGGACCAGGGGAGACATGATAGCAATCTTCCAATATCTCAGGGGCTGCCACAAAGAAGAGTGGGTTGACCTATTATCCAAAGCATCTGAAGGCATAACAAGGAGAAATGGATGGAAACTAATCAAAGAGGGAAGCAACCTAGAACTAAGGAGAAATTTCCTGAAAGTTAGAGCCATTAATCAGTGGAACAATTTGTCTTCAGAAGCTATGGGTGCTTCAACGCTGGAAGTCTTTAAGAAGAGATTAGATAAACATTTGTCTGAAATGGCATAGGTTCTCCTGTTTAAGCAGAGGGTTGGACAGAACCCCTTCAAGATCCAACACTGTTATTCTGTTATTGAAGGTTTCTGTCAAAATGATGAAAACTACATTGTAGTAGCATGATGTTCCTTTCATCCTTGTGCGTAGGCAGATGCATGGATAGAAAAGTTGGTTTAAGTCAGAACTGTGTGACTTTGATTTGGTCATTTGTTCCCCCTCCCCCATTAAGATTTGTCAAATAAATTAGGGCTGTGTAGCATATGGTTTTCAGATTGTGCAGCAGGTCCTTTTCCCAGCTGTGATTCCAGGAAAATACAAAACAGTTTTTCAGATTATTATGGACAAGCGCTACATTTGTGCGCCAAAGCAACTTTTGAAGACCAAAAGTCAAAATCCAGCACAGCCCTACTGCAAATAGCCTGCAGGCTTGCTAATACAACTGCTGTGCAAGCATTTTCAGATGCCAGTGTAATTGGTCTGCAGACAGCAAGGAAACAGATTGAGCGGTAGAGTTGGTTGTTGTTCCTTGAAATGTGAAAAAAAGAAAGAAAGAAAAGAAACAGCCAGCAGAATGGATCTTAAAGAAGGTTAACTTCTTGGGAAAGAAAACCTATATATTAGGCTGATGGTAACCCCAAATCCAAACTGGGAAGGAAGGAAGAATATGTGTAACTGAACATCTGTAGATTTTCCTGGAAGAGTCATTGTGCTAGAATTTGTTTGCATTTCTGTAGCTACTGGTGGATATATGTTTCATTGCGGCATATCAAAAATACTTTGATTTTAGTTCAGTGGTGGGTTGCTACCGGGTTGATTCGGATATTGCGAACCGGTAGTAACGGAGGTGGGAAGTTCCACCCACCTGCCCGGACGTCATCATGGACGCTCTGTGCATACTCAGAAGTGCGTGCGTGAGTGAAGTGGTTTGCGCGCTGCCATTGTGAACCGGTAGCAAAGGTCAGTGGAACCCACCCCTGTTTTAGTTGCAAGCTACATGGGTTGTCTGGAACTCTACAGGCTACAAGGGAATGGAGGCACAACTTTGAAGAAGATCAGTAACTTATTTTTATTGAGCTAGCTAGCCAGAAGTGGTATTCAGACAGTTTGGACTGGTTCTTCTGAACCAGTAGCGGAAATCGCAGATGGGCCTGCCCACCTGCTCCAGCTCTATGCCATCCTATTTGGGCACATTTTTGAGGCTGGGCGCATGCGCAGAAGGTGTACGTGCAAGCAAAGCACATGCATGGAAGGCCGGGGGCGTGTGCAGAAGGCAGGTGTGCGTGCGAACCGGCAAACTGGTTGTAACGTAATGTGAAACCCACCGCTGTAGCTAGCTCATCTTAGTCTCTCCTCCTGGACCTTGCTGTGGTCTTTCCTGGACCCGACATGAGATGGCACAGATCAGGTATGGACTCTTCTACTTGTAGTGGCTAGAGTATCCTGGGAATTGAAGTCCACACATCTTTAAAAGGCTAAGGTTGGGAAACAATGCTCTAGAGCAGGGGTCTCCAACCTTGTCAACTTTTTTTTTTATTTTTTTATTTGCATTTATATCCCGCCCTTCTCCGAAGACTCAGGGCGGCTTACACTATGTTAAGCAATAGTCTTCATTCTATTTGTATATTTATATACAAAGTCAACTTATTGCCCCCAACAATCTGGGTCCTCATTTTACCTACCTTATAAAGGATGGAAGGCTGAGTCAACCTTGGGCCTGGTGGGACTAGAACCTGCAGTAATTGCAAGCAGCTGCTGTTAATAACAGGCTGTCTTAGCAGTCTGAGCCACCAGGGGCCCTTTATGAAACTTTAACAGCTTTAACAGCTTTTGCAAAGCTGGCTGAGGAACTCTGGGAGTTGAAGTCCACAAGCCTTAAGGTTGGGAAACAATGCTCTAGAGCAGTGGCTCCCAATCTTTTGAGCACCAGGAACCAGTTCCGTGGAGAGAGGTTTTACCATGGACCGAAGTGGGCGTGGTTTTGTGTACGCATCCCGCAATGGGCTTTCCTTGTTTTGTGCAGCCCAGTTCCTGACATGCCACAATCCGGTGCTGGTACATGGACCGGAGGTTGGGGATCCCTGCTCTAGAGTATAAACAGCAGCCTGTCATTTGGTTATCAATCCAGTTCACATAATCGCGGTTTTAAGTTACTAGGTTTTTAGGAACAAGAAATGGAATTTCAAAAGGCTGTAGGCTTTAATGTACTGTATATTTGGAATGGGTCCAGATCTTATCACGTTTCCATAGGTCCAATCACATCACTTACAACGAAAGTGATTGCATCTGATTTAGTGAAAGGTGACAAGGTCTGGATCTAACCCTGAATGAGCCATTCTATTATTGAGTTGAAGAAATCCAACACTGGAGTTTCTACTATGAAACTCCCAAAGTTTGAGAGGTGTTCTAAATAATTTCCTAATGTAGGGGTATGTATGTATGTATGTATGTATGTATGTATGCATGTATGCATGTATGTATGTATTTAATTTCCTGTCTTTAACAGAATAACAGAGTTGGAACAGACTTTGGAGGTCTTCCATTCCAACCCTCTGCTCAGGCAGGAAACCTTACACCATTTCAGACAAATGGCTGTCCAATCTCTTTTTAAAAACCTCCTGTGTTGGAGCACCCACAACTTCTGGAGGCAACTTGTGCTCACTGCCAGGAAATGTCTCCTTATTCTAGGTTGCTTCTCTAGTTGATTAGTTTCCATCCATTGCTTCTTGTCCTCCCTTTAGTTGCTTTGGAGCATAGGTCAGCGACCTCCTCTTTTCTGCGACAGCCCCTCAATTATTGGAAGATTGCTATCTTGTCAACCCAGCACCCTTCTTTTCACTAGACTAGACACACTCAATTCCTGCAACCATTGTTCATATGTTTTAGCCTCCAGTCCCCTAATCATATTTGTTTATTTATTTATTTATTTTGTCAATCATATATAAGACCTTCCCCCCGGTTTGCGTTTAATATCTGACCTTCGGACCTTCCGCCGGGAATTAAAAACTCATTTATTTGTTCAAGCGGGACTGGACTGATTTTTAAATTTTTAAATTTTAAATTTTTTAATCTTTTGTAATTTTATATGGGGTATTTTAGGTTAGTCAATCTGACGGTTTTAATTCGGCCACTATTGAATAGGTATTTTAAATTGATATTTTTAACTTTATATATTTACTGTTTTTTATCTTGGCTGTACACCGCCCTGAGTCCTTCGGGAGAAGGGCGGTATAAAAATTTAAATAAATAAATAAATAAATAAGATAACAGGTAAAAGTATAAACATAATTTGGATACATGAAAAGAGTAAGTAAAAAAGGAATATTAGGACAGGGACAGTAGGCACGTGGGTGCACTTATGCATACTCCTTACAGACCTCTTAGGAATGTCAACAGTAGACAGTTTAAGCTTAAACTTTTGGGGGTTTGGGGAAGAAACTACAGAGTCAGGTAGTGCATTCCAGGCATTGACCACTCTGTTACTGAAGTCATATTTTCTGCAATTGAGTTTGGAGCGGTTTACCTTGAGTTTGTATCTATTATTTGCTCGTGTATTGTTGTGGTTGAAGTCCCGATTGTATTTATGTCCGATAGGCAGTGCAGGTTCCAGACAGATGAGCTGTATTCAAGAACTGGTTTAGCAAATGATTTGTATGCTCTAGTTAGTAGTACAATATTACCAGAGAAGAAGCTATGCAAGATTAGGTTAACAACTCTTAGTGCCTTTTTAGCAATGTTGTTACAGTGGGCTCTGGCACTTAGATCTTTAGAAATGAGTACTCCAAGGTCCTTGACAGAGTGAATGTCACCTACGTTGTTCTTCTCTGCACTCTTTCTAGAGCCCCAGCATCTTTGTAATATCATGACAACCAAAACTGGATGCAGTATTCCACGGGTGGCCTTACCAAGGCATTATAGAGTGGTATTAACACTTCATGTGATCTCGATTTTATCCCCCTGTTAAGGCAGCCTTAGGATTGTGTTGGCTTTTTGGCAGCTGCAGCCCTAAAAAGCCGATGCAGTCCTAAGCTGCATTAACAGAGGGATAGAATTAATTTTACTATTTTTACAAACGACTCAAAGAAGCAAACATATGGAAGCCAGCATGGATTCATCCCAATCGTCATCATATTGCCCTTTTCATTATATTTTCCTGATTGGGAAATAATCAGAAGACAAGCATCAGATTTTCTTCCCTGACATTGACTTTTCTTTCTCTTGAAAGAATTCCCAACCAACGTAAAGCTTTCTGGAACAACATTAAATCTCTCTTCCTTCCTTCCTTCCTTCCTTCCTTCCTTCCTTCCTTCCTTCCTTCCTTCCTTCCTTCCTTCCTTCCCTCCCTCCCTCCCTCCCTCCCTCCCTCCCTCCCTCCCTCCCTCTTTCTTTCTTTCTTTCTTTCTTTCTTTCTTTCTTTCTTTCTTTCTTTCTTTCTTTCTTTCTTTCTTCATAATGAGGACAAGTAAGAATAATTAAGCTAGCGGCTATCTTGTTTTTCCCCCCATTCAAATGATTTTTTTAAAAAAAATATTGTTGCTCCAATGCATGATTTAAATACCTGTTTTTCTGCCTTTGTCTGATTCCTGCTATTTCCTATCAAGCCCTTCTAGCTGTAAGTAACATTAAAATTTAATTCGGCATCTTTGTTGTCTCCGTATCATTTTCATGTGTTAATAAAAATATTAATGGATGCTATTGATGACGTGTCCTGCTGTTTTCCTTATTACTCCAGACATAGCCCTGTATTTCATAACCCCTGTGTATAATATTTGTTTGAGCCTTAACATTTTAATCAGCCCTGGGATATGGGTTGATGTGGCTTCTGGAGTTTCACTATTATTTTGCGAATGATCAGAATTTTTTTTCCCTTTAGGTTGAAATTGCTTAGCTCTCTATTTTTTATTTTATTTTTTTTATTTGCATTTATATCCCGCCCTTCTCCGAAGACTCAGGGCGGCTTACACTATGTCAAGCAATAGTCTTCATCCATTTTTTGTATATTATATACAAAGTCATCTTATTGCCCCCAACAATCTGGGTCCTCATTTTACCTACCTTATAAAGGATGGAAGGCTGAGTCAACCTTGGGCCTGGTGGGGCTTGAACCTGCAGTAATTGCAAGCAGCTGCTGTTAATAACAGACCAGGAAAGTTTAATTTATCTACTATAGGTGCTAATTTCCTCCTGAACTATATTTATATTTTAAATTATTTTGGCACCCGTATTGAGGGTGCTGCTTTGATAAAGAATGAGAATCATATTGCAGTTTTCCTTAGAAATGAAATATGTTGACGTTTAAATGTTTATGGATGTATCATTCCACGATATATACTGCATGTTGATTTATAGGTTTGTCTCGGGAGATTAAAGTATAACATGCTGCATCTTGTTTTTATTTTGAATTATGAAACTGTATTGCACAGGGTTATTTTACTAAGTAGGATGGTGTGTTGATTTTTTTTATGCTGTTTCAAGCCACAGATTTGATAGATCTGGTGGCATAAAAATCTGATATGTAAATCTATCTTCCTTCCTTCCTTCCTTCCTTCCTTCCTTCCTTCCTTCCTTCCTTCCTTCCTTCCTTCCTTCCTTCCTTCCTTTCTTCCATCCTTCCTTCCTTCCTCATATTTTTTTCCCCAATTCCCTAATTCCCATAATAGATTTGATAATTTCTTTAGTTCACATTTTAATACAAATTGATCTCAATTTGTATTAGCTTTCCTATGCTAACTAACATGTAAACTGGGGTGCAATTATTCCAGATTGTTCTCTGTTTTCCAATTTAAAATTAATACTGAAAAGAATACCCTTTGAAAAAAAAATAGAAATATATGTATATATAAAAGCCCATAGATTGGAGGAAAATTACATAGACAAGATTAGGGCTCCAGATCTTGTATCAACACAGCTGGTTCTGTGTTCCCTGATGACTTGACCACTAAATACTAATTTTGAAAAGGAAAATTATTAAACACACAAGGAACAACCGTGCTAATTGTATCTAATAAATTCATGCTAACAGTATTCAATTTCTTTCTTTAATTTGAATTATATCCATTAGGACTATGCAGGCTTCGAAAATTATTCCAAAGCAGGGTTTTATATATTACAGAACCACAGAATCTCTCCAATATTCATTAAAGTAGTCCAATTGGTTTTCAAGGATTCACAGCCCTCTGATGCATTTTTAAATTAAATTGACGCCAATTAAATTATTGCCCTTGTTTATTTTAATGCCGCAATTCCCACAATCAGCTTAACTGAGTCCATGGACAGATCCGCCAAAAAGGAATTGACAGATTCATCTCATTAACAATAACAAGGGTAGACTTATTTCAAAATAGTCTGAGTGTTATATAATGGAACTGGATTCAGTCCCTTTATTTAGTTATCTACCATGTGTTCCCCCGAACCTATGCAATAAATACAGGTAGTCCTCAACTTATGACCACAATTGAGCCCAAAATTTATGTTGCTAAGCGAGACATTTGCCAGGTGAGTTTTCCCCCATTTTACGATCTTTTTTGCTGCAGTTGTTATTTATTTATTTATTTATTTATTTATTATTTAGACTTTTATACCGCCCTTCTCCCGAAGGACTCCGGGCGGGGTACAGCCAAATTAAAATATACAATCTACAATATTAAAACAACAAATTAAAATAACATATTATATAACGGCCGAAAAATTTAAAAGTTTAAATGTAAAACCGTCCAATTGACCTCAATAAAACACAGTACCCCAATTTAAAATTATTAAAATTCAGATTTCAGAATTTAAAAATTAAAAGTTAAAAATTAAGCCAGTCCCGCTTGGATGAACAAATACGTTTTCAATTCACGGCGAAAGGTCCGAAGGTCAGGTAGTTGACGCAAACCAGGGGGAAGTTCGTTCCAGAGGGTAGGTGCTCCTACAGGGAAGGCCCTTCCCCTGGGGGCCGCCAGCTGACATTGCTTGGCGGACGGCACCCTGAGAAGATCCTCTCTGTGTGAGCGTACGGGTCGGTGGGAGGCATAGGGTAACAGCAGGCGGTCCCATAAGTACCCGGGCCCTAAGCCATGGAGCGCTTTAAAGGTGGTAACCAACACCTTGAAGCGCACCCGAAAGACCACAGGTAGCCAGTGCAAACTGTGCAGGAGCGGTGTTACCCGGGAGCAGTGTGTGGCTCCCTCGATCACCCGCGCAGCTGCATGCTGGACTAACTGAAGCCTCTGAGTGCACTTCAGGGGTAGCCCCATGTAGAGAGCATTACAATGAGACTATTGCCTTATACACTGTAAGCCGCCCTGAGTCTTCGGAGAAGGGCGGGGTATAAATGTAAACAAAAACAAAACAAAACAATAATCCACACGGGAAGTGACTAAAGCGTGAGTGACCGTGCATAAGGCATCCCGGTCAAGAAAGGGGCGCAACTGGCGAACCAGGCGAACCTGGTAAAAAGCTCTCCTGGAGACGGCCGCCAGTTAAGTGAATCATTGCCGTTATTAAGTTAGTAACAGGGTTGTTAAGTGAACCTGGCTTCCCCATTGACGTTGCTTGCCGGAAGGTCACAAAAGGGGATTGCATGATCTCTGCAACCATCATAAATGTGAGTCAGTGTCCAACTGTCTGAATTTTGACTGGGACCTGCTACTAGGTAAAGAAAACCTCTAGGTACCTCCATCATCTTGGTTTTTAGCTTGTCTATTGAGATGTATTATTTTATTTTATTTTATTTTATTTTCAATTTAATTTAATTTAATTTAATATTTTATTTTATTATTTTTTATTGGTTTTTAGCTTGTCTATTGAGCGCCAAAGAATTGAGGCCTTTGAACTCTGGTGCTGGAGAAGACTCCTGCGAGTCCCTTGGACTGCAAGGTGATCCAACCGGTCAGTCCTAGAGGAGATCAACCCTGACTGCTCTTTAGAAGGCCAGATCCTGAAGAGGAAACTGAAATACTTTGGCCACCTAATGAGAAGGAAGGACTCCCTGGAGAAGAGCCTCATGCTGGGAACAATTGAGGGCAAAACAAGAATGGGACGCCAGAGAATGAGGTGGCTGGATGGAGTCACTGAAGCAGTCGGCGTGAGCTTAAATGGACTCCGGGAGATGGTAGAGGACAGGAAGGCCTGGAGAAATGTTGTCCATGGGGTCGTGATGGGTTGGACATGACTTCACAACTAACAACAACAACAATTTAATTCTTGTAATTTTAATTGTTTTGCAGTACTTTTTTTTTTACTTTTTATCATATTGGTTTGGTACAGCAACTAAACAGGACAGGTACAGACTTCAAATGAATAGTTACGACTTCAGAAAAAAACCATTGCAACCAGCCTGCCTTCCATTGAAAACTTGAATGTTGTTACTTTCCCACAAAAGGTGGTGCCTATTTTTCTACTTGCATTTTTTATGTGCTTTCGAACTGCTAGGTTGGCAGAAGCTGGGACAAGTAACGGGAGCTCACCCCATTACATGACACTAGAGATTTGAACTGCTGAACTGCTGACCTTTCGATCGACAAGCTCAGCATTTTAGCCACTGAGCCACCACGTCCCCTGCCTACCTATAAATAAAACCCTTAGCTTAAATATATGTAGCTAGAATAAGTTTATTTTGTTTCTCTCCTTTCCCTTGCCTTTATGCTTGTATTGTTCTAAGTATATCATGTTCCTTGTGCTGATCTTGTGTTGATCTCATGTTGCTTGTGTTGATCTAAGAGTTAGTTCCCTGAGTGATAAAGACTCGTGTGATGGTTACGTGACAGCCATCTGAAAGCTTCCCCCATTTTATCAGTCAAGAGTCTCTCAGAGAAGAAAGAAATGCTGTTAGAAAATCAGTCTCCATCATAATAGCCCTAGGGATCTGTTAGTTCTAAACTGATATTATTTAGTGGCTAGAATTCTTAAAATCTTACACTTCTTTCCTGGGATGGACTTCAAAAATTTTAGTAAGGGGTTCTCTGCCCAGTTGCTGGGTGGGCATGGCCATGGTGGGCGTGGCCTAGTCGGCCTTCTGCATCACGGCCGGGGGGTGGTGTTTTTACCCTCCCCAGGCTCCAAAGGCTTTCTTTGAGCCTCCAGGAGTGCAAAAACACTCCTGGGGCCGCGGTGTGGCTCAGGCTGTAAGGTAGCCTGTTATTAAACACAGCTGCCTGCAATTACTGCAGGCTCGAGTCCCACCAAGGCCCAAGGTTGACTCAGCCTTCCATCCTTTATGAGGTAGGTAAAATGAGGACCCAGATTGTTGGGGGGGCAATAAGTTTACTTTGTATATAAATATACAAATAGGATGAGACTATTGCCTTACACAATGTAAGCCGCCCTGAGTCTTCGGAGAAGGGCAGGATATAAATGTAAATAATAATAAAAAAAACAGCCTCCCCAGGCTCCGGAGGCCCTGTGGAGGCCAGAAACAGGCCTGTTCCCAACCTTCCCAAACTTCCGGTAGGCCTGTTTTTTACCCTCCCCAAGCCTCCACGCATGTCCTACACTTACCTGCATCCAAAATGGGTCACGTGGGGACTCCTGGGAGGGGCAGGGTGGGAAGGGCCAGCCGAGAGTGGGATTTGGGGGTTCTCCAAACTGCACAGAAGCTTAGCGAGAGGTTCTCCCGAATCCCTGCGAACCCGCAGCAGCCCCACCCCTGCTTCTTTCTAAGCTTTTTGATTTTGGCCATGGCCAGAGACTTAGCCAGCCGGGATGAATTTTAGGGAAGCATATCATTTATTTGTTTATTTAATCATTTGCTATATTCCTAGATTGTGGCAGACGTAGAAAGACCCCCATGATGTTCAATATGCATTAAAATCAGCCGGAACACAAACAACACAGTTAAAATCAAAATTCACCACACTAGAAAGCATTAATTGCCGCTTGTCCTCTAGTGATTATCTTAACAACTAAAACCACTTTGGAGCAGCTTGTTCTAAACTTAAAGGCTAGAAGAGACCATTAGACAGATCTGCAAGGGGAATAGGGCCATAACCGTTTTCCGACACACCTCCCCATCCTCAAAATCTTTATTCAGGACATGCAGACCAGATAGAAGAGATGATCCTGAGGGAACCTGGGTGCCAAGCCATGTGTGACCTTATTGTTTGGACACATCACTTTGAATTGTACTCAGAAGCCTGTTAGTAGCCAATGTAGAATTTGCAACACCCATGTGACATGCGTTTAAGAGCCATCACCGGCCAAAACACCAGCTGCTTTATTTTACACCAACTGCAGCTTGTGGGTAGCCTTCAAAGGAAGCCCTATTTAATTAATTGATTGATCTATATAGCTGTCCAATCAGATAAAATTCAGCGCAGTTGAGTAATAAAGGAGGAAAAAAATTACAATTCATGGGTACAATAAGAACAGAATAATAATCATGTTTTGCTGCTATTATCATCACTGTTTAGTCTTTAATGTGTAGTTCTTACCTCTGTTTGGTCAGTTTTGTGCTTTGCTGTAGGCAGAGCAGATTAAAGTGGCCTATCTTTGATGGGACTGCTGATGAGATTGAAATATATATCTCTGCCTCTGTGAACTAAATAATGTCTTCTTCCATTGCCTGGAAGCTCTCGATGAAGAATAAGAGGCTGCAGCTGAAACCTGGTAAGATAGAGTGGCTTTGGATTTCATGACCTTCAAGATCTGGAACCTTACTATCTTTGGTTCTGGATGGGGTGACCGCATCCCAGACAGATTCAGTGTACAGTCTAGGAATCCTTCTTTTTTTTTGTTTTGTTTTTGTTTACATTTATACCCCGCCCTTCTCCGAAGACTCAGGGCGGCTTACAATGTGTAAGGCAATAGTCTCATTCTATTTGTATATTTTTTTTTACAAAGTCAACTTATTGCCCCCCCCCAACAATCTGGGTCCTCAGTTTACCTACCTTATAAAGGGTGGAAGGCTGAGTCAACCTTGGGCCGGGCTCGAACCTGCAGTAATTGCAGGCTCTGTGTTCTAATAACAGGCTTCTCTATTGCCTGAGCTATCCCGGCCCCTTGATAACTTCTGCTCAACAAGCAGTGGGCAGTAGTAGCTAGGAGGACCTCCGCACAGTGTCATGTTATGAACCAGTTGTGTCCTTTCCTGGACCATGAGGCGTCTCAGTTACTCATGCTCTGGACACCTCCAGAGTGCATTACTGTAAGGTGCTGTATGTGGGGTTGACCTTGAAGAGCATTTCAAGAGGTGCAGAGGGTGACAATGTGGACAGCTATGTGTGTCCCAAGGATTGCACATGTTGCACCAGCCTGTATGAGGTTATGGTTTGCTTCTGGGTGCAATTCAAGATCCTGCTTTTGACCTTGAAAGCCCTATGTGGCATGGGACCAGGTTATTGGAGAGGCCACCTCTTCTTGATTACATCTGTCCACGCTATGAGATCTAGCAGGAGGGGTATGTTGCAGGTGCGATCTGCTAAGGAGTTCCATCTGACAGGACCCAGAAGATGGGCATTTTCAGCTGTGACTCAGGGTGGGCTGCTGGGGGTTCACAGGGGTTCAGGAGAACCTCTAGCTAAGATTCTGTGCATTTTGGAGAACCCTCAAATCCCACTCCTGGCTGGCTCTGCCCATCCCGCCCCTCACCTCCCAGGAGTCCCCATGCAGCCCGTTTTGGATGCAGGTAAGTGCAAGGTACATGCAGGGGGCTCGGGGAGGGAGAAAAACAGGCCTACAGGAAGTTAATTAATTACAAAAATGCCCCCCGCCATGGTGCAGGAGACCAACTAAGCCATGCCCACCATGGCCATGCCCGCCCAGCAACCAGGCAGAGAACCCCTTGCTAAAAAATTTTGAACCCCACCCCTGCTGTGACTCATTCAGAATCTTATTCCCTCCAAGGTGAGTTTAGCCCCTCCTGCTAGCCCTTAAAATGTGTTGTTCTTGGTTATTCCATGGAGACTGTCCACTGCAAAGAATCAGGATTGTTCGTAAAGTTGCAGCATAGAAGTTTTATTCAAGGCTAAACACAAGATGTCATAGTTCTGACCAATGAACCAGTGGTGAGTTTCAATTTTTTTTACTGCTGGTTCTATGGGTGTGGCTTGGTGGGTATGGCATGGCTTGGTGGGTGTGGCAGGGGAAGGATACTGTAAAATCTCTATTCCCATCCCACTCCAGGGGAAGGATACTGCAAAAGCTCCATTCCCACCCCAATCAGCTGGGATTCGGGAGGCAGAAAATAGATGTGGGCGACGCCAGTAAGAATGTTTACTACCTGTTCTCTGAATTACTCAAAATTTCTACTACCGGTTGTCTAGAACTGGTCAGAATCTGCTGAAACCTACATCTGCAAGGAACCCAATTCAATCAGGACTTGGAAGCTCCATTCGGGCTTGAAAGATCTTTTATTGAGTACATCATATTGGCACTTAGAAAGGTGAAGCTATCTCTGAGTATTTCCCATGCTTCAGAGTACTAAAAGGAATAGAACCTTCCCACTCCCCTCAGGTGTCCTGGGTCACATTAACCAATCAATCCAGCAGTAGGTTCCCCATCGGTCTCAGCAGATGTTCATTGCCATGACCTTTGGGTCTCATGCTTGGTTCGGGTCGATGTTTTGTCTACCAGATTAGGGTACCATGTTCCAGTCCATTCTAACTCCCCCCTCCCCCCCAATGAGTGGCAACTAAGAAATGAAGTGAAAGTAAACATCGCTTCGGCCGTAGTCATTTCAAAGTTGACACAAGAATCTGGTGAACTAAAGTTCAACACTAAATTGATGCCAGAAAAGGATCAGGAAGGGTTGGACTTGGATTGAATTCAGAAGGGCTTGAACTTGGAGCTCTTGTGGGAACGCAATGGTGCATTTAACTCCACCTCCTACAGAGAGCCTTTTCCTGCCATCAGTTTTCTATGTTTGTATTATACGGTACTTACTATTGAACAACATTTAAGTCATAAGAGTGGAAGCAGCCAGAACAGAGTGAAAGCTGAAAATGCTTTTCATTTTCTCTCCCTGCTATACTCAAAGCCCCCACACTCCAGAAGGCAAGTTTATCTGCATGTTTGTTGTGGTCTGCCAGCAGTCTGCAGAGCTGGCAACGGACTCAGACAGTGATGAAGCTGAGGAAGAGCGTGGGCCAGTTCTGGAGGCTGGGGAAGGCCCGGATGAGGACTCTGCATTGGAGGCTGAGGTGGGGCCAGGGCCATCAGGGAGTGAGGTGTGGACTCCACAGCCTCCAGACTGACAGTAGGAGGAGTCTGTTCCTAATGCACGCATGAGAAGTGCTGCCAGAAGGCAAGAGCAGCTCAAGCAAAGAGGATGACTCGGGAGTAGGGCCAAGAGATGATTGGCCCCTCCCATAAGGCTTGAAAGACCAGCAACGGTGTTTGGGCTTTGCCAGAAAACAACATTGATAGCTTCGTCTTGTTGCATTTATTTTGTATCGGTGTCTTCTGAACTTTTGCCAAGAAAGGCCTTTGGCAGTTTGTCTAATTGAACCAAGATTGATAAAAGGACTGAGGAATTTGTGTTGGGAGGACTTTGCTTTAATTTAGTTGAACTACGCTGAGAATGAATTACTTCTCAGCTGTTCAAATAAAATTTGTTTGTTTTTACACTGACTGAGTTTCCTACTACCTACTGGGGCCTGGATCACAACAATGTTCCTAAACTTTGCTGTTCTCAATGTCAACTTTTCGACCTATTTAGAGACATACTTTTCAGAAACCAGAAGTATACCGAATCACCCTATGAAAAGGGCATTCAGAGATTTTTGTTTCACTAGCTGGAAAGGTTTACATTCTGCTATCAACAGTATTTAGCTGTAATGCCTGATTGTGGATGCCTGAAGTCAGCTTCTCCATTCAAAACATCTTATGTAAAAAAAAAAGGAAGAAATATTTTCATTCGAGAACCAGTTACATCCGATCAAAAAAAACAAACAACCCCATTTATGAATGCAACTCTCCACCGTTCTCCTGAAGACAAGAAGTGTGCTTTTTTGCCGTGCACTTTCTGAGAGAAATTCACAAAGAGCTTTTATGTCACAAGGGGCTACTGATAATTGCCTTGACATCAAAAGAATGTTAGAAGTTGAAGCATTGTATGCGTACCCAGCAGCATTGCTGAGAGAGCAATTGATCCTGAACAAGGATTGTTGAAGCAGGTTTCATGACTACAATAGAAAGGAAATATATTTGAAGATCCATGGATTTACACCTATTATTATTGTAGGTATTTATGCACATTGCAGAGATTAGCAAAACCTAACACCTAGCCAGCTTTATCCACCAGGAGGCAGGTGTTGGGTTGGGTTTTCGGGAAGAAACATACAAAAGAAAGAGACCTCGGATTAGCAATTGCTTAGATGAAGAGCAGGCAGAGTAATAGACAAGAAAGGGACAAATATCCTTAACACTCCTTATATTTCACTGCTTCCTTGTGGTTAATGGGTCATGAGATTTTACAGAATAACAGAGTTCGAAGGGCCTTGCAGCACGTTCTGTGGGTGTGGCTTAATTGGTGGGCGGGGCTTGGTGGTCAGGTGACCGGGTGGGCATGGCCAATAACAATAAATAATAAAAGTAATAAACAAAAGACACAAAACAATAAAAGGTTTTTCTTATTCTTATTATAAGAGGAACCTGTAGCTAAGATTCTGTGCAGGTTGGAGAAACCCCCAAATCCCACTCCTGGCTGGCCCCTCCCACCCCTCCCCTTCCCTCCTAGGAATCCCCACATAGCCCGTTTTGGATGCAGGTAAGTGCAGGGCGTGTGTGGATGCTCAGGGAGGGTGAAAAACAAGCCTACTGGAAGTTTGGAAAGTCCTCCAGAGCAGGGGTCTCCAACCTTGGCAACTTTAAGACTTGTGGACATCAACTCCTAGAATCCCTCAGCCAGCAAAAGCGCCATGGAATAACCATGCGCAGAGAGTAAAAAACAGGTTACTTCCTGATTAAAACCGTCTAAACAACAGGTTACTTCTTGGTTAAACAACAGGTTACTTCCTGGTTAAAACCAGGAAGTAACGGTGACCAGGTGGGTGGGCGGAGCTTCACACTGCCGTTGCTACTGGTTCTCCGAACCACCTGCAGCCATCGCTAGCGGTTCGGCCAAACCTGTCCGAACCGGTAGCATTTCACCCCTGGGCTATATCCTGTGCTGCTGCAGTCAGTCATACTCACATGCTCCCTGTCAGCTCCCCACAAGGAACCTCAATGGGGAAGCCAGCAGGAAACTGGAATTTGTTTTCTCTCTCACTGGGAGGATTTTTTTGCCTATAGCAAAAATGACCCTTGACGAAATTCAAATAAAAGTCAGTTTGGTAGCATTTTGAGTAAATGGAATGGGTTTCTGGTTTCAGGGATAGTGTCCTCAGTTCCTGAACATGGCGGAAATAAAATACAAGCAGATAAAAATAAGAACTCTCGCAATTCTTTAAAAAAAAATCAAGCCAGTCAAGCACATTAGAAATGTTGTTCTGTCCTCCTTCACCTCCGTCCGAGTGATGGCTTAATTAGCCGGCACTATCAGCTCTGGCAGCAGAATAGCGAACATCTGCCAAGTTCTCTGATATCTCCCTTGATGCTGGTGAATCACTTCAGCTCTTAGTTAATCAGTTGATTTGCCGGCTACGAAGAGGCACAGCAGTGCTCACTGCCTTTATATCCTGTGAGGTGTGGCTCCATGACTCAGCACTTCCTAGACCTGCCCCACCCCTGCTTTTGTTGTTCCCTCCTCTCCTGCCTACGAAACCTAGGATCCAACCACGCCTGATTGCTATCAGCTGGGTCTGAAGGCGTGGCCTGGTGGGGGGAAGAGTCAGGGGATGGAGGCCTCGTTATCTCTTCCACCTGGCCTGCATCTAGCTCCTGGAGCTGAGCCAGGGAAGCCAGTGCTCCCGAGGTAAGTCCTGACGGCCCTTCCCCCTCACTTTCCAAGTCACTTTCTGGCAGCAGGCCCAGCTCGGAGGGCGCGGACACAACAAATGTATTGTTCATCAGAATCTATCAGAATAACACAGTTGGAAAGGACCTTGGAGGTCTTCTAGTCCAGAGGTCTCCAATCTTGGCAACTTTAAGCCTGGGGACTTCAACTCCCAGAATTCCCCAGCCAGCTTTGGGATTCTGGGAGTTGAAGTCCGCCAGGCTTAAAGTTGCCAAAGTTGGAGAGCTCTGTTCTAGTCCAACCCCCTGCTCAAAGTGACAACAGCCCTGAAAATGTGACTTACGATCGTTTTTCACATTTGCAACCACTGCAGCATCCCCGTGGTCATGTGATCAAAATTTGGATGCTTGGCAACCGATTCATATTTAATGACCGTTGCACATGTCCCATGTCCCGGGTTCATGCGATCCCATTTTGCGACCTTCTGACAATGCAAAGTCAACAGGGAAACCAGAATGACTTAACAACCATGTTGCTAACTGAACAGCTGCAGTAATTCACTTAACAGCTGTGGCAAGAAAGGTCGTACAATGGGGGCAAAGCTCACTTAACAAATGTCTCAGTTAGCAACAAATTTGGGGGTGAGTTATGGTTGTAAGTTAAGGACTCTCTGTACTGATGGTCCATTTTAGACACCAATTTTCTTGAAACTGTTTTTATTTATTTATTTATTTATTATTTACATTTCTATACCGCCCTTCTTCGAAGATTCAGGGCGGTTTACAGCCAAGTTAAAAAGACATATACAAAAATTAAAACACAATATTTCAATTTAAAAATCTGATTCCATAGGCCGAATATTAAAATAACAAGTAATAAAACCACCCATTAAAATTACCCTTAGGCCAACCCTTCTCGGTGAAACAAAAAAGTCTTGAGCTCGTGCTTAAAGGCCCGGAGGTCGGGAAGAAGCTGTAGCCCCAGAGGCAGTTCGTTCCATAGGGTAGGTGCCCCCACAGAGAAGGCTCTTCCCCTGGGGGCCGCCAGCCGACATTGTTTGGCTGACGGCACCCTGAGGAGACCCTCCCTGTGGGAGCGTACAGGTCGATGGGAGGCTATTGGCGGCAGTAGGTGGTCCCGTAAGTAACCTGGTCCCATGCTCTTGTACTTTTCTTGTACTTTTAGGAAGGGTTAAAGGTTTATAGAAACACATATAGTGGACAGGATAAGTTAGCTTCTTCCTTGCTATTATGTTACTTTCATGAATCTCTGCCTTCTTTTTTTATGTTTCTACATTGATGGACCCAGGCTGCAAAGTTAAAAAAAAACACTAAAATGTGACCTGCATGAATTTTTCCATTATCCCCATTGTGTATATGCAGTAATTATAAAGAGTATTTTTTTAAAACAAAAAGTCTAAGGCAACTTGCTGATGAGAAATGCTTCAGAAATGCTGACTATAAATTGGAACAGATAAGCCCATGGTATTACTACTCTGATGGCTTTAATTGTGTTTTAATTATGCTTTAATATGATGGTTTTCATTAACATTCTAAACTGCCTTGAGTGTTCTAGCTGGAAAACCAGATTAGAAATTTGAAAGACAAGTCAAGTTTTTTAATTGCTGGTATAAACAACTACCATCACTTTCAGACAATTCACATGCTGTATTAAAAAAAATGAACACATATGTCTATGCAGAAGGAAATTTCATTGAGATAAACGACTTAGATGATAAATAAATGACTTAGATGAAAGAATAGAAGGGGAACTCATCAAATTTGCAGATGGATCTTGATAGACTTGAACACTGGGCCCTATCTAACAAAATAAAATTGAGTGTAGAGAAAAGTAAACTTTTATAATTAGGCAAGAAAAAACCAAATGTACAGGTGCAGAGTAGGTGAAATAGTAGCTCAATAGCAGTAACAGTGAGAGGGATCTTGGACCCTGGTGAAATTCAATTTTTTTTTACTACTGGTTCTGCGGGCGTGGCTTGGTGGGCGTGGCAGGGGAAGGATACTGCAAAATCTCCATTCCCACCTCACTCCAGGGGAAGGATACTGCAAAATCCCCATTCCCTCCCAACTCCTGGGGGAAGGACATTGCAGAATCTCCATTCCCACCCCACTCTGGGGCCAGCCAGAGGTGATATTTGCTGGTTCTCTGAACTACTCAAAATTTCTGCTACCGTTTCTCCAGAACCTATCAGAACCTGCTGGATTTCACCCCTGATCCTGGAGTCCTAGTTGGACAATCACTTCAATATGAACCAGAAATGAGTGGCAGCAGCCAAAAATGACAATGCAATCTTAGATTGCATTAACGGAAGGATAGAATCAAGATCATGTCAATTACCAGTACCACTTTATAAAGTCTTAGTTAAACCACATTTAGAATACTGCATCCAATTTGGGTCACCATATGATAAAAAAGTTGTTGAGAATCTGGAAAGAGTGTAGAAAAGAACAACAAAGATTATTAGAGGGCTTGAGGCTAAAAGATATGAAGAGCAGTTGCAAGAATTGGGTATATCTAGTCTATTGAAAAGAAGGATTAGGGGAGACATGATATCAGTGTTCCAATATCTGAGGGGCTACCACAAAGAAGAGGGGAGTGGTTTAGCCTATTTTTCCAAAGCACCAGACGGCAAGACAGGAAGCAATGGATGGAAACTAATTAAAGAGAGAAGCAAACTAGAACTAAAGAGAAATTTCCTGACAGTTACAACAATTAACCAGTGGAATACTTGCCTTCAGAAGTTGTGGATGCTCCATCAAGGAAGCCTTTAAAACAGTGGTTCTCAACTTTTATAGTGCTGCGACCCCTTTAATACAATTCCCCATGATGTGGCGACCCCCAACCGTAAAATTATTTCATTTTGAATTTATCGCGCCTGAAGCCATATTGGCTAGCGATCTGAACTGCTTGCGATTGCCTTGAGGACGGAGGCCTTAAAGCGGAGACTCCTCCCCTATTAAGTTTATCACGCCTGAAGCCAGATTAGGCTAGCGATTGGGAGTGATTGCAGCTGGCTTGAGAGGAAGACATCAGAGCAAAGATTTCTCTCTTTTTTAATTCATTGCGCCTGAAGCCGAATTCGGCTAGCGATTTGAAGAGCCTGCAGCTGGCTTGTGGAGTCAACCATTGGAGCGCGATTCTTCGACTCGCCGAGTATACTTCCCATATTTCCGATGCTCTTAGGCGACCCCTGGCAAATCGTCATTCGACCCACAAGGGGGTCCCGACCCACAGGTTGAGAACCGCTGCTTTAAGAAGAGATTGGACAGTCACTTGTCTGGAATGGTATAGGATCTATTTATATATTTATTAATTTATTTATTTATTTTGTCACAACAATATATGTAGGTATCATACAAAAAGATTATATAGCATATAAACACATATATGAGTAAATATTAGGAGGTATAAGCATATATATATATAGGAAGAAGAAAAGAAAAACAATAGGACAGGAATGGTAGGCACATTTGTGTGCTTATGCACGCCCCTTATGGTCCTCTTAGGAATGGGGTGAGGTCAATAGTAGAAAGTTTTTGGTTAAAGCTTTTAGGATTATGGGAAGAGACCACAGAGTCAGGTAAAGTATTCCAAGCACTGATGATTCTGTTACAGAAGTCATATTTTCTGCAATCTAGATTAAAGCGGTTGACATTAAATTTAAATCTATTAGTTGCTCTAGTATTATTGCAATTAAAGCTGAAGTAGTCTTTAACAGGAAGGACATTACAATAGATGATTCTGTGAGTTAAACTTAGATCTTGTTGGAGGCGACGGAGTTCCAAGCTTTCTAAGCCTAGGATTTCAAGTCTGGTGGGATAAGGTATTTTATTGTTTGGATCTCCTGCTTGAGCAGTGGGTTGGACTAGAAAACCCCCAAAGTCCCTTCCAACTCTGTTATCCTGTTTTGTTCTGTTCTACGATTAAAGGAGAGTTATATTCCCAAATAGTTAGGGGGGTGTAAAATTGCTTTCATAGTCAAAGCAAGCCTTAAAGCAAAACATTGGTAAAGCCGATCACTTTTGACTAAGCACAAGCACAGCTGTAAATTTTATTTTTTCAACCAAGTTGCACCAAGTTTAAGGGTCTTTAAAAATGAAAATTGTGCAATTTCCCCCCATTTATGCCAGCCAAATTCAATTAGAAATTATTTCCAGCATGGAGATTCCATATTTCCAATATGGAAAATGCTATTAAGAAGTTAATATGAAAACAGTTCCACTTGGCATTCAGAAATGGCAACCTTCGTACAAATCAGTACAAACTTTCATACCTTCATATAAAACAGAGGTGTCAACTTCTATTTCATTGAGGGCCGCATCAGGGTTGTGTTTATCTCTTCCCCTTCTCCTCTTCCTCCTCCTCCTCTCCTCCTCCTCTCCTCCTCCTCCTCCTCCTCCTCCTCCTCCTCCTCCTCCTCCTCTCCTCCTCCTCTTCTTCTTCTTCTTCTTCTTCTTCTTCTTCTTCTTCTTCTTCTTCTTCTTCTTCTTCTTCTTCTTCTTCTTCTTCTTCTTCTTCTTCTTCTTCTTCTTCTTCTTCTTCTTCTTCTTCTTCTTCTTCTTCTTCTTCTTTCCTCTGATTGAAATCTTATTTTCCCCTTTCCCCCTTCTTTTTTTCTAAATCTAACCCTGTTTTAATACAATAGTATTATTTCTCATTTTGCAAGATGAACAATACAAACTCCATCAAATTTTGGGAGTTGGATTATAGGGGCCAGTGGGGTGGGGAGGACAACATAAAAGAGAGGCGTATGTGTAGCATATAGAGAATTGCCTCCTTACTCTAGCCTCCAAAATACGAACCTTAACTTGCCCTAATAAAAATACTATCTTAAAATGGATTTTGGATCACACACCCCGCCCCCCGGGATAATCATCAGAGAGGCTTTTGCTTTTCGTGTGTTTTAGGATGAACCCTGGAATACACAAAGGCAAGAATTCTCAACGTCCTTTTTTGCGCAGCCCATTACTCTAACTATGGAAACTTTTCTGGACCGCAACATAAAGAAATGTTTTGAAGCACAGTCTCTCTTGAGGGAACCAGATGAAAGCTATTGATCTGTTTTGGGATTCCAGGATTCTTAAATGCTGAATGTGCAAAGAACGGTTTGACATTGACTTCAAGTAAAAAAAATACCACCATTTAAATTTAGATAATGGAGTAATATTTCACGAGGATATTGGTGAAGCAAATTGCATTGTGGATAATACTAGAATATTGAATATGATTTTTGATGCCTTCAAGTCAGTGCTAACTGCTTGTTTGGAGAAGTTCCTGATTTTCTTCTCCAAAAACACTACACTACTAACCAGAGCATATAAAATATTTGCTAGACCAATTCTCGAATACAGCTCACCTGTCTGGAACCCATACTTGATTTCGGACATCAATACAATTGAACGTGTCCAGAAATATTTTACAAGAAGAGTTCTCCATTCCTCTGAATACAACAAAATACCTTATGCCACCAGACTTGAAATCCTGAATTTAGAAAACTTAGAACTCTGCCGCCTTCGACATGACCTGAGCATAACTCATAAAATCATCTGCTACAATGTCCTTCCTGTTGAAGACTACTTCAGCTTCAATCGCAACAATACACGAGCACACAATAGATTTAAACTTAATGTTAACCGCTCCAATCTTGATTGCAGAAAATATGACTTCTGTAACAGAGTTGTTAATGCTTGGAATAAACTACCTGACTCTGTGGTCTCTTCCCAAAATCCCCAAAGCTTCAACCAAAAACTGTCTACTATTGACCTCATCCCATTCCTAAGAGGTCCGTAAGGGGCGTGCATAAGAGCACCAGCGTGCCTACCGTTCCTGTCCTATTGTTTCCTTTCCTTATATCCAATTAATATAGTTATTACATATTTATACTTATATATATGCTTATATATTGTATAGTTATTTCATGCTAATGCTTATATATACTGTGTGACAAAATAAATAAATAAAATAAATAAATAAATAAAGATTTCTTGTCTGAAATGGTATAGGGTCTCCTGCTTGAGCAGAGGGCTGGACTAGAAGACCTCCAAGATCCCTTCCAGCTTCTATTCTATTCTATTCTATTCTATTCTATTCTATTCTATTCTATTCTATTCTATTCTATTCCAATTTCAGTGAGAGTTTCTTAAACCACTAAATGGGCAGCAAATAAATTTGAATGAATGAATGAGCGAACAAACAAACAAACAAACAAACAAACAAGTAAGTAAGCCAACTGGGTGTAAGTAAGGAAGCAAGTAAGTAATAGTGATTTTCCATTGCCTGCTTTTAGGGCTGAGAGTATGTGACAAGGCCACCCAGTTGGCTTCATGCCTAAAGCGGGACTAGAACTCATGGACTTCCAGTTTCCAGCTTCATGCTTTAACTACTATGCCAAACTGGCCCTGTTGTATATGATGCAGAAGAAATATTGTCGTACTTCTAGATTCTTCTACATTGAACATAATATTGGAGTGCCTTTATGAACAGTTTACGCAGTCTGGCCAAGCACAGAAAATATGACTTCAGCAACAGAGTGGTCAATGCCTGGAATGCACTACCTGACTCTGTGGTTTCATCCCCAAACCCCCATAACTTCAACCAAAAACTGTCTACTATTGACCTCACCCCATTCCTAAGAGGACTATAAGGGGCGTGCATAAGAGCACAAACGTGCCTACCGTTCCTGTCCTATTGTTTCCTTTCCTTATATCCAATTAATATAGTTATTACATATTTATACTTATATATATGCTTATATATTGTATAGTTATTTCATGCTAATGCTTATATATACTGTGTGACAAAATAAATAAATAAAATAAATAAATAAATAAAGATTTCTTGTCTGAAATGGTATAGGGTCTCCTGCTTGAGCAGAGGGCTGGACTAGAAGACCTCCAAGATCCCTTCCAGCTTCTATTCTATTCTATTCTATTCTATTCTATTCTATTCTATTCTATTCTATTCTATTCTATTCTATTCTATTCTATTCTATTCTATTCTATTCCAATTTCAGTGAGAGTTTCTTAAACCACTAAATGGGCAGCAAATAAATTTGAATGAATGAATGAGCGAACAAACAAACAAACAAACAAACAAACAAGTAAGTAAGCCAACTGGGTGTAAGTAAGGAAGCAAGTAAGTAATAGTGATTTTCCATTGCCTGCTTTTAGGGCTGAGAGTATGTGACAAGGCCACCCAGTTGGCTTCATGCCTAAAGCGGGACTAGAACTCATGGACTTCCAGTTTCCAGCTTCATGCTTTAACTACTATGCCAAACTGGCCCTGTTGTATATGATGCAGAAGAAATATTGTCGTACTTCTAGATTCTTCTACATTGAACATAATATTGGAGTGCCTTTATGAACAGTTTACACAGTCTGGCCAAGCACAGAAAATATGACTTCAGCAACAGAGTGGTCAATGCCTGGAATGCACTACCTGACTCTGTGGTTTCATCCCCAAACCCCCATAACTTTAACCTTAAACTGTCTACTGTTGACCTCACCCCGTTCCTAAGAGGTCTGTAAGGGGGCATGCAAAAGCGCACCAACATGCCTACCGTCCCTGTCCTACTTGTCCCCCATTTATTTGTATCCTTATCCTGTATTCATAATCATATTTATACTTATATACTGAGTATCTTATACTCAGTGGTGGGATTCACGTAATTTAACAACCAGTTCTCTGCCCTAATGATTTCTTCCAACAACCAGTTTGCCAAACTGCTCAGAGAGTTAACAACTGGTTCTCCCGAAGTGGTGCGAACTGGCTGAATCCCACCACTGCTTATACTGATTTGACAAATAAATAAATAAAAATATCTAGCTCATGCACCGTATTTTATAACTTTAAAGGAAGCCATTGTTTGGCCAGATGGGGAGACAGGAGAGATCTAAAGATTTCTCTGATGGATTCAAACCAGACACAACACAATGCTAAAAAAAAGCATTCCTAGACATTCATGCTAACACTGGCTGCGGATCCAAAAATTTCATTTAAGTTTGATTGGATCGTACCCACTGAATTTCCCCCCCCCCCAGTGCTAATACTAAAATAAGTCAGCTTGTTTCTTCAGTGGACAAATAGTCCCAGGATATGTAGCATGTGGATAATGGGAAGAATAGCAAACTCAATTTGACAAAATATGAAATGCATTGCAAGTCCATGATAGATGCATGGGAACATCCTGCCAAGAGTTGAGGAACATGATCTGGTTGAGAAACACACGATAGCAGAATCTCACAGAGATTTAGTGCAGATTTAATGAGAGCTAATGAGAGACTTTAGATATAATTATCCATCGGCGATTAATCATGAAGGTTTTCAACCTTGAATATGTAATAAAGGCAGTGACCATGTTCAGTGGGTTTAGATTTCTGAATCAGATAAGCACATCAATGTTTGGGAAGATGATACCTAAAAATGCTTAGCTGAGATTTTTTTTAAAAACCAGGGACTTGGCCTTTCATCAATTATGTTGTGAAGTTATAATTACCCAATGGTAAATATGAAATTGACCCAACTGCAGCATCCATCTACATTATAGTTCTCATGCTGTTTACTCATTGGTTCTTCTATAATCCAA
The DNA here is from genome assembly GCF_028640845.1 of Ahaetulla prasina. Classification (NCBI taxonomy): domain Eukaryota; kingdom Metazoa; phylum Chordata; class Lepidosauria; order Squamata; family Colubridae; genus Ahaetulla; species Ahaetulla prasina. The sequence continues at coordinate 14,089,852 of NC_080543.1, read as the reverse complement.
GTTCTGGAAACACACTTGGAATGCTAACTTCTCCATGGCATTGGTGCCAAGTAAAACTATTCAGAGAAAATTATACAGCCCAGGGAGATGGGAATCCTTCTGCAATTCTCTCGCAAGCTCATTGACACTGTCATTATGACATTATTCACAGCTAAGCTGTTTTCAATCTATTTTTGTACTTGTACATGTTGGAAGAATTCAATAGGATGACTCCAACCCTGTCTTAATTAGAGAAGAATCAGACCTTATCTAGATCAAATCATGACCCACAGAAGAACAGTGGATTATTACTTCTCCTTCTTGAATACAGCTCATCTGCCTGGAATCCACACTGTATATTGGACATTAATACGATCGAGCGGGTCCAGAGGTATTTCACGAGAAGAGTCCTCTACTCCTCTGCTCACAATAGAATCCCTTATGCCACCGGGCTCAAAATTTTGGGCTTAGACAACCTAGAACTATGCCACCTGTGGTCCGACCTAAGCATAGTACACAAAATTGTCTGCTACAATATCTTACCTATCAACAACTTCTTCAGCTTCAGCTGCAATAATACGTGGGCAAACAATCGATACAAACTCATGGTAAACCGCTCCAAACTCGACTGCAGAAAATACGACTTCAGCAACAGAGTGGTCAATGCCTGGAATGCTCTACCTGACTCCATTATTACAGCCTCAAACCCTCACAGCTTAAATTGTCTACCGTGGACCTCACCCCATTCCTAAGAGGTCTGTAAAGGGGTGTGTGTAAGCGCACCAGCGTGCCTACTGTCCTTGTCCTACTGTCCCCATTTATTTGTATTCATTTCCTTCGTTCATGTCCATGTCCATGTTCATATTTATACATGCTATCTTGTACATGTGTGACAAACTAATAATAAAATAAAATAAAATAAAATAATGGAAATCCTCTAAAGCTAAAGATGATGTCCAGTCATGTCCGACTCTAGGGGGCAGTAATCATCTCTGTTTCTTAGCTGAAAATGCCAGCATTGTCTAAAGACACTTCCTTAGTCATGTGATCAGTATCAGTGGTGGGTTGCTACCGGTTCTCCCCAGTTCAGGAGAGCCACCAGTGGAAATGTTGATGTGAGAGCGAACCGGTTTGCTCAGACCGTTAGCTGGGCCCTCCCGCCTGCCCCTGCGCTATACCTACCTTTATTCCTTCATTTTTAGCCCAGCTGAAAGGCGCAGCATAGCGGATTGCCATACCTCAGCTGCTCTGCAATTCAATGCGCTTTTGCGATTCAATGCACTTGCGCTGATCACGTGCAAAATGCATTCGCAAAGTGAACCGGTGGTAACACTGGTTAGAACCCACCACTGGTCAGTATGACTGTACGTCATGGCACATTAAATGCCATTACCTTCCTATCAAAGTGGTACTTATTTATCTACTCACATTTGCATGCTTTCAAATTGTTAGCTGGGCAGGAAATGGGTCAAGTGATGGGAGCTCACCCCGTTGCACAGTGATTGAGTCCCGAACCTGGGCTGTCAGCTTTCCAGCTGACAAGATTGGTGTCTTTAAACACTGAGCCATTGTGCCCTTTCCTCTAAAATTAATAGGCTCCAATAGATGATTGGGAACCTAAACCCATTAAATGAAGCTTCAAAACATCAACAAAGCATCCCTCGTGCCAAGTGATCATTTTATTTAATACAAGGCTGTTGAGACCTTAAATATGAGCCAGCAGTTTGCTACAGCTGGCAAAACAGTCAACAAAATCAAAGGCTGCATTAACAGAGGGCTAGAATCAAGATCACGTGAAGTAACCAACAAAATACCTTATTCCACCAGACTTGAAATCCTGGGTTAAAAAAACTTGGAACTCCATCGCCTTCGACAGGACCTGGGACATTACATTAATCATCGGTTGTAATGTCCTTCCTGCTAATGACTACTTCAGTTTCAACTACAATAACACAAGAGCTACCAATAGATTTAAACTTAATGTCAACCGCTTCAGTTTGGATTGCAGAAAATATGATTTCTGTAACAGAATTATCTGTGCTTGGAATGCATTACCTTACTCTGTGGTCTCTTCTCATAACCCCAAAAGCTTTAACCAAAATCTATCCACTGTTGACCTCACCCCATTCCTAAGAGGACTTTAAAGGGTGTGCATAAGAGCACAAACGTGCCTACGTTGTTTCTTTCCCTATATATATATAAATATATATATATATATATATATATATATATATATATATATATTCGGTTTTCTCCCGTATAATTGGAAGTGTCTTATTTTAAGTCTCATTCGTCATCTTCAGGCTTCAGCTTCGTGCTTCTGGGAGCAATGTGTGACTGCAGCTGTTTCTTCCTTTTTAACTGCTAGTGGGGGTTTGAACTGATTGGGTGGGAGCTTGGCTGTGCTCTGATTGGATGGGGAGTTTTTTTGTGCTCTGATTGGCTGGGGCTATAACGGACAAAAATACAAACAAATAGAAGGCACACCCATGGGATCACCCTCTCACCTGTCATTGCCAACCTCTACATGGAACACTTTGAAACCCAAGCACTAGAAAAATCTGATCACAAACCCAAACTCTGGCTCAGATATGTAGAGCGACACCTTCATAATCTGGCCACACGGGAAAGAAAAACTTGACAACTTCCTCACACACCTCAATAGCCTACACCCCAAAATACAGTTCACCATGGAAACAGAAGTTAACAACCAACTTCCTTCCTAGATGTCTTAGTCTACAAGAAACCCAATGGCTCCTAGGACACACCATCTACCAGAAGAAAACACACACAAACCGCTATCTGCATGCACTCACACCACCACCCAGCACAGATCAACTCCGTAGCCAAGACACTCATCTCTAGAACAAAATGCTTAGCTGATGAACAACACCTAAAACCGAACTACACACTCTCACAAACGCATTTAACATCCAATGGATTCCAGAGAAATAAGATTACCAAACTAATCCAAAAAGAACCCCCCACTAAAACCCAAGACAGAGAGCAAGAAAATGGCACAGCCCTCCTCCCATATATAAAAGGCACCACAGACAGAATCAGCAAGATCCTCCACAAACATAACATCAAGACAGCATTCTGCACAAACCAAAAATATCCACCATCCTAAGAAACCGCAAAGACAAAATTGAGTTAGAAAATCAAGGAGTATATGAAATCCCATGCACCGCCTGCCCCACCACATACATTGGACAAACCAACAGAAGAATAAGTGCATGCATTGAAGAACACAAGAACTCATTCAAAAAAGAGGAACCAACTTCTTCCTGGTCCAACACTTTAAAGTCACAGGACACGATATTGACTTTAAAAGACCAGAACTATCGCCAAAACTGAACACTTTAACAACAGAATAATCAGAGAAGCCATCGAGATAGAAAACGCCCACACAGCATGAACAAACGAGATGATACCTCCCGCCTACCAGCCATTTGGAAACCCGTCCTTATTGACAAACGAGTCCCTAACACGAGGAATGACACCAGACCCACACTCACGAGGTCCACACAGGATGTCACCACCATACATCCACCCAGAAAGCAGACCCAAACCCACACTGATCAGGAAGCACGACCAAGGACCAGAAGCCAGACCGCAGCTGCAACATTAGCCATTTCAAACCCCTCCAATCCATACATGCAGCAGACTGATACCCACTATGAAGATGTAGCACGACCACGAACACGAAGCCAAACAGCAGCAGTGCAGCTCACCAGCTCAAATCCCCCTGCAACTCAGACTAATCTGAGCACCACCAAGCCCCACCCAAACAGGACACACCCCAGCCAATCAGAGCACAAAAACCCCATCCAATCAGAGCACAGCCAAGCTCCCACCCAATCAGTTCAAACCCCACTAGCAGTTAAAAGGAAGAAATTGTTTCTTTCCATATATATATATATATATATATATATATATATATATATATATATATATATATAGGTCTTTGGTTATTCGGGTTTTCTCCCGTATAATTGGAAGTGTCTTATTTTAAGTCTCATTCGTCATCTTCAGGCTTCAGCTTCGTGCTTCTGGGAGCAATGTGTGACTGCAGCTGTTTCTTCCTTTTTAACTGCTAGTGGGGGTTTGAACTGATTGGGTGGGAGCTTGGCTGTGCTCTGATTGGATGGGGAGTTTTTTTGTGCTCTGATTGGCTGGGGCTATAACGGACAAAAATACAAACAAATAGAAGGCACACCCATGGGATCACCCCTCTCACCTGTCATTGTCAACCTCTACATGGAACACTTTGAAACCCAAGCACTAGAAAAATCTGATCACAAACCCAAACTCTGGCTCAGATATGTAGACGACACCTTCATAATCTGGCCACACGGGAAAGAAAAACTTGACAACTTCCTCACATACCTCAATAGCCTACACCCCAAAATACAGTTCACCATGGAAACAGAAGTTAACAACCAACTTCCCTTCCTAGATGTCTTAGTCTACAAGAAACCCAATGGCTCCCTAGGACACACCATCTACCAGAAGAAAACACACACAAACCGCTATCTGCATGCACTCCCACAGCACCACCCACCACAGATCAACTCCGTAGCCAAGACACTCATCTCTAGAACAAAATGCTTAGCTGACGAACAACACCTAAAACCGAACTACACACTCTCACAAACGTATTTAACATCCAATGGATTCCAGAGAAATAAGATTACCAAACTAATCCAAAAGAACCCCCACTAAAACCCAAGACAGAGAGCAAGAAAATGGCACAGCCCTCCTCCCATATATAAAAGGCACCACAGACAGAATCAGCAAGATCTTCCACAAACATAACATCAAGACAGCATTCTGCACAAACCAAAAAATATCCACCATCCTAAGAAACCCCAAAGACAAAATTGAGTTAGAAAATCAAGGAGTATATGGAATCCCATGCACCGCCTGCCCCACCACATACATTGGACAAACCAACAGAAGAATAAGTGCATTGAAGAACACAAGAACTCATTCAAAAAGAGGAACCAACTTCTTCCTGGTCCAACACCTTTAAGCCACAGGACACGATATTGACTTTAAAAAGACCAGAACTATCGCCAAAACTGAACACTTTAACAACAGAATAATCAGAGAAGCCATTGAGATAGAAAAACGCCCACACAGCATGAACAAACGAGATGATAACTCCTGCCTACCAGCCATTTGGAAACCCGCCCTTATTGACAAACAAGTCCTTAACATGAGGAATGACACCAGACCCACATTCACGAGGTCCACACAGGATGTCACCACCACCACACATCCACCCAGAAAGCAGACCCAAACCCACACTGATCAGGAAGCACGACCAAGGACCAGAAGCCAGACCGCAGCTGCAACATTAGCCATTTCAAACCCCTCCAATTCATACATGCAGCAGACTGACACCCACTATGAAGATGTAGCACGACCACGAACACGAAGCCAAACAGCAGCAGTGCAGCTCACCAGCCCAAATCCCCCTGTAACTCAGACTAATCTGAGCACAACCAAGCCCCCACCCAAACAGGACACACCCCCAGCCAATCAGAGCACAAAAAAACCTCCATCCAATCAGAGCACAGCCAAGCTCACACCCAATCAGTTCAAACCCCCACTAGCAGTTAAAAAGGAAGAAACAGCTGCAGTCACACATTGCTCCCAGAAGCACGAAGCTGAAGCCTGAAGATGACGAATGAGATTTCTTCGAAACGTCGCCAAGACACTTCCAATTTTACGCGGGAGAAAACCCGAATAACCAAAGACCTACATACAAACCACCCGCGAAAACCTCAGAAAACAAATATATATATATGCTTATACTTCCTTGTTTCTCCTCATATATATGTTTATATATCATATAATCTTTTTGTGTTATGCTTGTGTATATTGTTATGACAAAATTAATTAATTAATTAAATAAATAAAGAAAAAGTGTTAGTACCGCTTTATAATGCCTTGGTAAGACCATGCTTGGAATACTGCATCCGGTTTTGGTTGCCATGAGATAAAAAAAGATGTTGAGACTCTAGAAAGAATGCAGAGATGAGCAACAAAGATGATTAAGGGACTGGAGGCTAAAACAAATGAAGAATAGTTGGAGGAATTGGGTATGTCCAGTTTAATGAAAAGAAGGCCTGGGGTGACCTAACAGCAGGGTTCCAATATATAAGGGGCTTCCAGAAAGAAGAGGGGGTCAACCTATTCTCCAAAGCACAGAACCAGGAGGAATGGATGGAAACTAAACAAGGAGAGAAGCAACCTAGAACTAAGGAGAAATTTTCTGAGAGAACAATTAATCAGTGGAAAAGCTTGTCTTCAGAAGTTGTGTGTGCTCCAAAACTGGAGGTTTTCAAAAAGGGATTGGAAAACCATTTATCTGAAGTGGTATAAGATTTTCTGCTTGAACAGGGGGTTGGACTTGAAGATCTCAAAGGTCCCTTCCAACTCGGTTACTCTATTTTGTTCTGACCTCATTCACTCATTCCTCTGCGAGAGAGAAATATTTTCTAGCAAAGTTTTCTATCTGGGAAAGATTTTAGGAACAAAATACACTAGCCATGCTGGTGAAGACATTGATGTGTAAATATTTACAGACCCCTCACATCCTGGACATAAACTGTTTCAACTCCTATCCTCAAAACGATGCTATAGAGCACTGCACACCAGAACAACTAGACACAAGAACAGTTTTTTTCCCAAACGCCATCACTCTGCTAAACAAATAATTCCCTCACCACTGTCAAGCTATTTATTAAATCTGCATTTCTATTAATCTTCTCGTTGTTCCCATCACCCATCTCCTTCCACTTATGACTGTATGACTTTGTTGCTTGTATCCTTACGATTTATATTGATATTGATTGTTTCCTGATTGCTTATTTGTACCCCAAGACTATCCTTAAGTGTTGTAAGTGTTGTACCTTGATGAAGGTACAACACACTCTCAACCCACAATTTCCAGAATTTACCACATTGCTGTAACATATAGAAATGGAGAGAGAAAGGAAGAGACAGACAGACAGACAGAGAGAGAGACTGAACCCAGGTCATATTTAAAAAATATGGATAAGATTGTAACTTGATAAAATTCCTGATCTTGTTGAAAAACATCCTGTAGCTTCGTTCTTTCAACTTGTCTAATTACCACCCAGCATACAACAGAAGATTCTAAAGACCTGTAATAAAGAGTGCAATTTGAACAGAAAACTCTCCAGTAAGTAATTAATTTCAGTATACTGTTCCTTGCGTAGCAATTCTGTCAATTTCATTTTTTGCTGAATTTCAAATCTTGCCAACTACAGATTATGAGCAACTTTACTATTTATAAAGTTGGCATGAAAGGTTAGCATGAATATTCATATCTTTTCTAACTTATGTTTTTCCTAAAGTGCACACCTTTTGCAAATATTTTTTTCTATGGAAATAGAATAGAATAGAATAGAATAGAAAACAGAGTAGAGTAGAGTAGAGTAGAATGGGAATGGAATGGAATGGAATGGAATGGAATGGAATAGAATAAAATAGATTTTTTTTTATTGGCCAAGTGTGATTGGACACACAATTTGTCTTGGTGCATACGCTCTCGGTGTACATAAAAGAAAAGATACGTTCATCAAGAATTATAAGGTACAACACAATGATAGTCATAGGGTACAAATAAGCAATCAGGAAACAATATCAATATAAATAGTAAGGATACAAGCAACAAAGTTACTGTCATACTGTAATAAGTGGGTGGTGGGAACGATGAGAAGATTTATAGTAATGCAGACTTAGTAAATAATTTGACAGTGTTGAGGGAATTATTTGTTTAGCAGAGTGATGGCCTTCGGGGAAAAAACTGTTCTTGTGTCTAGTTGTTCTGATGTGCAGTGCTCTATAGTGTCGTTTTGAGGGTAGAAGTTGAAACACTTTATGTCCAGGATGTGAGGGGTTTGTAAATATTTTCACAGCCCTCTTTTTGACTCGTGTAATATACAGGTCCTCAGTGGAAGGCAGGTTGGGAGCAATGTTTTTTTCTGCATTTTTAATTATCCTCTGAAGTCTGTGTCTTTCTTGTTGGGTTTCAGAACCAAACCAGACAGTTATAGAGGCATGGATGACTCAATAATTCCTCTGTAGAACTGTATCAGCAGTTCCTTGGGCAGTTTGAACTTTCTGAGTTGGCGCAGGAAGAACATTCTTTGTTGTGCTTTTTTGATGATGTTTTTGATGTTTGCTGTCCATTTTAGATCTTGCGAATCTAATTTTAGATCTAGAAATTTGAAGGTCTCTACTGTTGATGCTGTGTTGTCTAGTATTGTAAGAGGTGGAAGTATGGAAGGATTTCTCCTAACGTCTACCACCATTTCTACGGTTTTGAGTGTGTTCAGTTCCAGATTGTTCCAGTCACACCACGAGGCTAGTTGTTCAACTGCCCATCTGTATGCGGATTCATCATTGTCTTGAATGAGATCGATCACTGTTGTGTCATCTGTGAACTTCAGTAGTTTAACAGATGGTTAAACAGTTTAACAGAACAAGTATATTTTGGGTAGCCTCCTTTTGCTATATTCATATTTTAATGTGCAATTTGTTTAATGTATATATTTACATTTATTTGTTTTCACATTTATACACCACTAGAATCCAAAATTCATCTGAACTATTTTTTAAAGAATGTTTATAAAATTCTTGAACTCAGCCAGATTCACCATCATTTTGAAAAAGGCTATTGCTTCCTGAAAACCTGAACTCATAGTCTGGTATTTCTGCACCATTTCACCCTCTAGTCCTCAGTGATCTTCAAGGATGCTTTAGTGATTTCCTTGTGGATTCAGAGGTTGTAGTAGAGCTATTTTAGGCTTGGAGTAACATTCTTTGGAAGTATAACAGGCTGACTTGTCTCCGTGCCTCAGGCTAACCCTCAGGTCATTAGGCAAGGCGTGATCCATAGACACAACAGTTTCATTTTCCAATACTTAAAAATATAAGAACATTTCTTCCAGTTGAGACCAAGGTTCATCTTAGGTCAGCATTTTACTACTCACAATGGTCTAACACAGGGGTCTCCAACCTGCTGGCTGAGGAACTCTGGGAGTTGAAGACCACAAGTCTTTAAGGGACCAAGGTTGGAGACCCCTGGTCTAAAAGATGCCTTTGGGATGTTTGCAAGAAGGGTACAGTAAGTTGCTCCCACTCCTATGGTATTGTGATATTGACATTGACATCTTCAGGACCCTTGGTGTTTGATAGCCCTGTCCTTCACCCAACAGGGCTCATTCTGAAATGCCACGACTATAGCAGTTTCTATATTTAAAGCCCTACATGCACAGGGTCAGGTTATAATAAAATAACAGAGTCGGAAGGGACCTTGGAAGTCTCCTAGTCCAACCCCCCTGTTCAAGCAGGAGACCTTATGCCATTTTCAACAAATGCTTGTCCAGTTCCTTCTTAAAAGCCTTCAGTATTGGACCACCCACAACTTCTGAAGGCAAATTGTTCCACTGGTTGGTTGTTCTTACTGTCAGGAAGTTTCTCCTTCTTTTTAGGTTGCTTCTCTCTTTGTTCAGTGTCCATCCATTGCTTCTTGTTCTGCCTTCTGGTGCTTTGGAAAATAGGTTGATCCCCTCTTCTTTATGGCAGCCTGTCATAGAAGACTGCTGTCATTTCACCCCTAGTCCTCTCCCCACCCCACTAGATTAGGGAAAGGTAAAGCTTCCCCTTGCACATATGTGCTAGTTGTTGCCGACTGTAGGGGGCGTTGCTCATCTCCGTTTCAAAGCCAAAGAGCCAGCGCTCTCCAAAGACGTCTCCATTGTCATGTGGCCAGCATGACTAAATGCCAAAGGCGCACGGAGCGCTGTTACCTTCTCACCAAGGTGGTCCCTATTTTTTCTAGTTGCATATTTTACATGCTTTCGAACTGCTAGGTTGGCAGAAGCTGGGACAAGTAATGGGAGCTCACCCCATTACGCGACACTAGGGATTCGAACCGCCGAACTGCCGACCTTTCGTTCGACAAGCTCAGTGTTTTAGCCACATGAGCCACCGCATACCTACCCAATTCCTGCAAACATTCTTCATATGTTTTAAGCCTTCAGCCCCTCCAATCATCTTTGTTGGTCTTTTTTACACTCTTATCTATGGGACCAACTCTCCCATTGTACTAGATAAGGTAAAACAGCTGTGCTCCAGGTTCCCTCCCTTATTATTATTTATTTTATTTTTCGTACTTTTATACCGCCCTATATCCCTAGGGACTCAGGGCGGTGTACAGCCATATAAAAAACACATAAATATACAAAGTAAAACATTCATCTAAAACCTTATATGTTGTCATCTGAGTGGACCTCAGGGTGTGAGGTCCACTCACCACATTTTGGAGGCTGCCCCATCATTTGGAGTTGCCTTTTACCTGAGATCCAACAGATTCCTACCCTTTTGATTTCCTGGAAAACCATAAAGATCTGGCTCTTCTTGTAAGCATTGGGCTAGGATTGGGGATGAGCTGGGAAACTCCTAGGTCTGGTGCCTGGGTAAAGGGTATCGCTGCTTTTATCCTTTTTATTGCTTGTTGCATGTAATGAGATGGGATATCCATTGTGTAAATAAATAAATAATGGGCGAGCCAATTCCTCACCCACCTCTACTGTGGGCACATTTTTTTTTTAACAACCCAGATCAGTCAGAGAGAACAATTATTATGTAAAAGTGTCTGGCGTCAAAATGCTTGGCTTCTCTGCTCTTCTTTTGAGGAGGCTTGCTTGAATGTCCAAGTGTTTGAAGAAAATATATATTCTTCCCATAGGACCATTTGCTTGTTTGCTATTGCTGTATTGGTTGCTATTCCATTGCAACCAAAAGTTAATAGATCAAACAATTGTGTGGATTGCGTCCAGAAGTGGTATTCAGCTGGTTCAGATCGGTTCACCTGAACCGGTAGCGGAAATTGCAGGTGGCACCCCCCGGCTCTATGCCATCCTATTTCGGCATGGTTTTGAGGCTGGGCGCATGTGTGGAAGGTGCATGCGCCAGCAAAGCACATGTGCGGAAGGTGTGCCCACATTTGCGAACCGGTAGGTAAAGTAAGTGAATACTACTCCTGACTGCATTATTGGATAGATCAGTCCCACTCACCAAATTGTTTCTTCAAGGTGCAGAATAGAGAGATCAACTAGTGTCCTCTTTTCCATTTCTATTCTGCTGCACATTTATTTATTTATTTATTAAATTTTTATACTGCCCTTCTCCCAAAGGACTCAGGGCGGTGTACAGCCAAAAGATAAAAACTCAATATATATACAATTAAAACAAAAACTTAAAACAGAGCATATTACAAAAAGGCCGACATTAAAAATTTTAAAAAAATTTATATAATTTTTTAAATTTATAATTTAAAAAAATATAGTCCATCTGTCTGTCTGTCTGTCTGTCTGTCTGTCTGTCTGTCTGTCTGTCTGTCTGTCTCTCTATTTTTATTTCTCTCTCTCTCTTTCTTTCTCTCTCTCTCTAACTCTCTCTCTCTCTGTCTATCTCTCTCTTTATTTCTCTATCTCTCTATCTCTATCTCTATTTCTCTCTCACTCTCTGTCTTTCTATCTCTCTATTTCTCTCTCTCTCTCTGTCTATTTCTCCCTCCCTCTCTCCCTCCCTGTCTGTATCATCTCTATCTCTATAATTTTTATCTCTGTCTCTGTATTTATCTCTAGCATCTATATTTATATTTATGTCACCTTTCTTAATCAATCATCTATTGATATAGACAGACAGATGACAGACAGATAGATAGATAGATAGTTACAGAGATATAGATACACACACGCACACTTCCTCGCACACATACACACATGACATGTACATATATACATAAAGGGTTAAGCCTGATCTGTTTAGAAGAAATGATCTTTGCTTATTCCAGGCTTAAAAGTCTTAGAATCAACCCACTGTAATCAGTATGTGTGTGTGTGTGGGGTTAATTATGTAAGACTAATTTTTCTTAACCAATCTGTTAAGAATAAGCAAAGATCATTTTTGAGGGGGGTTGTCCTTTCTGATTAACCACAGAAGTGTTTCCAATGGTTCTGGAAAGTCCTATCATGCCTTTTCAGGCAGATGACGATAGAGAGACAGACAGACAGACAGACAGATCGAGTAAATTCTTGCCTGCCTTTAACTAGTTTTGCCAGTTAACTATGTTGGTGTTTCCTGATGCTTAGGAATAAACAATGACTATCTCTATTTTTGCTTTCAGAAGTGATGGGGTGTGTATGTATTTGCTCTGATTTGATCTGAATGTAAGAAGTGACTGGGAATGTGCTGGTTACAAACTGGAAATTAGCCACAGGAATTTTCCAATAGCTATAATTAGATTAGACATTTATTTATATACTGCATTTATTTATATACTGTGTATTTGTTTATTCATTCATATATATACAAACACAGATATACACATACACACCCCATTTATTTGTCTTCCCCTTTCACCGCTATGACTCTAAACAGGAAAATCTGCAATCCTATGTCCTATCCTATCCTACCCCTGATTTTAAGAATCTAAAAGAAGCTGAGGATTCTGCATATTTAGATAGAATTTGCTAGGAATTACTCAACCTTTTTTCTGCTGCTCTTAAATTTTGCCTCTGATAGGTGGAGTTTGATTCCTGACCACACCGTAATAAAAAAAACCAAAACCTCGGAGATGTCATGCCAAAAATAATTTGCTTTTGTCGCTTTCTGGATTTTGTGTTTTATTTATTTTTTATTATTACTTTTTTTTTTTAACGTTACAAACAAAAAAGAAAATACATTTTCCACCCTTGTGCTATACATTAAAAAAAAGGAAGATTTGGGTCTTCGGATATATCCTCATGATTGCCAAAATCCACGTTCTCGAGGTACAGGTACCGAAGCGTCCAATGTTCCAAGCGCATAGTCCACAAATGGTTTCCAATTGGTTTCCAAGTCTTCTTTTTTTTACTATACATTCAATAATGAAAGAACTTCAATTCAATCTATTATATCACATTGCAGAGAAGAGCAACAGAGATGATTCAGGGGCTGGAGTCTAAAACATATGAAGAACAATTTCAGGAATTGAGTATGTTTGGTCTAGTGAAAAGAAGGATTGGGGTGACATGATAGCAATGTTCCAAAATTTGAGAGGCTGCGACAAAGAAGAGGGGTGTCAATTAGGGATAGGCTTCAAAAATTTTACCAAGGGGTTCTCGGCCTGGTTGCTGGGTTGCCTTGGTCATGGTGGGCGTGGTCTTGTCGGCCTCCTGCACCATGGCAGGGGAGCATTTTTGCCCTCCGCAGGCTCCAGAGGCTTTTCTTGAGCCTCTGGGAGGCCGAAAACAGCCTCCCCAGGCTCCGGAGGCCCTCTGGAGGTTGGAAACAGGCCCATTTCCGACCTTCCTGAACTTCCAGTAGGCCCATTTTTCACCCTCCCAGAGTGTCCATGCATGCCCTGCATTTACCTGCATCCAAAAGGGGCCATGTGGGGTGGGGTGGGGTGGGAGGAGAGGGGCCAGCCAGGAGTGGGATCTGGGGGTTCTCCAAACTGCACAGAATCTTAGTGTTGTGACTCATCTTCCCTCCTCTCCTCAGCCGGGCCCCTCCCGTTTCCAACTGGGCTTTTATCAGACTCCGAGTCTGATAATGAAGATAAACGGCCTGTCATGACTCCAGCCCCCGGCCCTGGCCCCATGCCCGGAGAGGATTCAAGGAGTGAAAGGAGAAGCCCAATAAACCTCACTCATACAGCGTGTGTTCCTTTGGCTCAGCCTTCAGAGCAGGAAGCCAGCCAGGTGGTAGAATTACCTGGGCCTACTCCCTCTGACCCCTCCCTTTCCCAGATGCTGACAGCAGATCCAGCTGAAGATAATTCAAAGTGGGTGGACCCTCGCTTCCGGAGATCTGAGAGGCGATGCCAGCAGAAGGAAGGGCAGGGCAGGCCTGGATAAATGCTGAGTCATGGAGCCACACCCCACAATTCATTTCCCAAAGCACCTGAGAAGCAATTAAGGAGAGAAATAAGCTAAGAAGAAATTTCCTGACAGTGGGAACAATTAACCAGTGGGATGGATTGCTTTCAGAAGTAGTGGGTGCCCCCAAACAACTGGAGGTTTTTAAGAAGAGATTGGACAACCATTTGTCCAGAATAGCATAGGGTGTCCTGCTTGTGCAAGTTGGACTAGAAGACCTCCAAGATTCCTTCCAGCTCTGTTATTCTGTTTCAGTAAGAATAAGATTTCATGAAAATTTTTACTTTGCAGGTTAAAATAAGCAAGTTTAAAGATACGGTCAGGATTTGTCAGGTTTCAAATAGACTTCTTGAAAACAATGGGATAAATTAGTCTTGGGAATTAAAACCTCATTGATTACAGTGGGTTTTACTCTAAAACACGACGAGATCTGCCTCCAATCTGTTTACATGTAAAATACATATATTTTCCAAAAGACAGTTCCAAAATATATATGTCGAACAAGTAGTTCAAGTAGGTTTTAAGACAAGTGTCAGGCGTGCCTCTGTTCTATACCCAAGAAAGCAAACCCCCAACTCCATTGTTTATAGAGAAAGGTACTTTTACTGAGTATGACTGAATGCAGTGAAAGAAAAGCAAGATCTGAAAGTAGGAGCGACTTACAGATGCATAACCCTCATTCATCCCTCCTCCCTCCAAAGGTCAATTAGTTCTAGTCCAATGCATTTCTCCTCAAGCGCCACGTGGTGGTCTTCTTCCGATGTTATTCTTCTGTCTGGTATTTATTTATTTATTTATTTATTATTTACATTTCTATACCGCCCTTCTCCGAAGACTGAGGGCGGTTTACAGCCGAGTTAAAAAGACATATACAAAAATTAAAACACAATATTTGAAATTTAAAAATCTGAATCCATAGGCCGAATATTAAAATAACAAGTAATAAAACCACCCGTTAAAAATTACCCTTAGGCCAACCCTGCTCGGTGAAACAAAAAAGTCTTGAGCTCGCGCTTAAAGGCCCGGAGGTCGGGAAGAAGGCGTAGCCCCAGAGGCAGTTCGTTCCATAGGTAGGTGCCCCCACAGAGAAGGCTCTTCCCCTGGGGGCTGCCAGCCGACATTGTTTAGCTGACGGCACCCCGAGGAGACCCTCTCTGTGGGAGCGCACAGGTCGATGGGAGGCTATTGGCGGCAGTAGGCGGTCCTGTATGTAACCTGGTCCCATGCCATGGAGTGCTTTAAAGGTGATCACAGGTGATCATCAGGTGGTATGCAAAGTTCGTTGATTCAAGTGCAGTGTCCTGAAGGTTTGAATTCCTGAGGAGGTTTCAAAGTGGGCCTCCTCCCCTCTCCCTTTGTATGGCAGCCGAAGCGCTCTTAAAGAGACATTACCCCATTTCTCATGCTTGACAGCACAGTAGCAATAAAGCATTTAAGAAAGCAGTAACCACTTAACCAAGTAATAAAACAATTAAAACAATTAAACACTCTACTAAGTAACAAAATCCTTAAAGTAACATGCGGAGACTGACATCAAGGCTTCATCAAAGCAGTCAGATAATATATACTGTAAGTGGTTGAATAATTAATAATCTCTGGACAGTGGCTAAATGATCTGGAATTAGATGATTTAGTAACAGAACTGGTGTCATGGTCAGATTATTTCTCCTTCGCCTGGACTTTCGGACTGCCACCCACCATCGCAGGGAGACGGAACCAATACGTTGGTTCCGTCCCAGGCGCCTGATGGACCCCGAGAGGTTCCTGACAGAGCTTGGGCCGTTCCCTGAGGATCTGGCCCACGGCACAGCTGAAGAACTAGTTTTGGCCCAGGAACAGGCACCGTTTATCCGTGGTTCTTCTCCTATCTCTCCGACTGGTGGCAGACGGTGTTGACAGGGGGGCAGAGGTTGGCTGTGAGGAGCGTTACTTGTGGGGTGCCGCAGGGGTCGATTCTCTCGCCCCCCCTGTTCAACATCTATATGAAGCCGTTGGGTGAGATCATCAGTGGCTTTGGGGTGAGATACCAGCTGTACACTGATGACACTCAGCTGTACTTTTCCACCCCGGGCCACTCCAATGAAGCTGTTGAAGTGCTGTCCCGGTGTTTGGAAGCCGTATGGGTTGGATGGGGAGGAATAGGCTCAAGCTCAATCCCTCCAAGACGGAGTGGCTGTGGATGCCGGCACCCCGGCAGCTGACTGTTGGGGGTGAGTTATTGGCCCCAAAGGAGGGAGTGCGCAACTTGGGTGTTCTCCTGGATGCACGGCTGTCATTTGAAGATCATTTGGCGGCCGTCTTCAGGAGAGCCTTTCACCAGGTTCGCCTGGTTCGCCAGTTGCGCCCCTTCCTTGATCGGGATGCCTTATGCACAGTCACTCATGCTCTTGTTACCTCTTGCTTGGATTATTGCAATGCTCTCTACATGGGGGTCCCCTTGAAGTGCACTCAGAGGCTTCAGTTAGTCCAGAATGCAGCTGCACGGGTGATAGAGGGAGTCCCATGTAGCTCCCATGTAACACAACTCCTGCGCAGGCTGCACTGGCTGCCTGTGGTCTTTCGGGTGCACTTTAAGGTTCTGGTTACTACCTTTAAAGCGCTCCATGGCTTGGGGCCTGGGTACTTACGGGACCGCCTACTGTTACCCCATGCCTCCCACCGACCCGTACGCTCACACAGAGAGGGACTTCTCAGGGTGCCGTCTGCCAAACAATGTCGGCTAGCAGCCCCCAGGGGAAGACCCTTCTCTGTGGGGGCTCCTACCCTCTGGAACGAACTTCCCCCTGGTTTGCGCCAAATACATGATCTTTGGACCTTTCACCGCAAATTGAAAACATATTTATTTACTCGCGCGGGGCTGGCTTAAGTTTCTGTTAAATTTTTTAAATTTTAAATTTTTTTAATTTCTAAATTTTATATGAATTTTAATGGGTTTTTAGATTTTAAATGTTTTAAAGTTTCGGCCAATTGTATAATAAGTTTTTTAATTTTGTTCTTAATTGTATGTTGTTTGTGTTTTATTTTGGCTGTAAACCCCCCTGAGTCCTTCGGGAGAAGGGCGGTATAGAAATCTAATAAATAATAATAATAATAAAAAAAGTGGCTGCCAATGATTTAATCCATATCAGAATTCATTAAAACCAAATTTTCTCAAGATCAAGCCACTCGGTATAGGAATCTACATACGTAGATATAATTATCTTTTAAATTCTTCAGCGGGGTAGAGGTCTTGATGATGGACTAATGCTCTTGCTTGTTTAAAAAAATAATAATTCTATAGTGCTTTTTAAATATTCGTGTTTTCCAGACTGAACTTTCTCCTCATTGTTGTATTGACATTATTTTTAATCCTGCCTATGGAAAAAAAAAAAAAACAGGGAAAAGGGGTCTATTATGAGATTTGTATTCAGGTCCGATGCTTTGTGAACGCTTGGATAGAAGTTTAGAGTGGAAAAAATATGAGAGAGAGAGAGAGAGAGAGAGAGAGAGAGAGATCCTCAATTCCATGCTAAAGAAGATGAAACGGTAGCTTCTGTCTTGATTCTGTCAATGAACACAAGATACATTAGATTTACTCAAAAAGGCCAGCAGTAGAATGTTCTCCAAGGAGAACGTGTGTTTTACTGTATCTCAACAGAATAAAAGATGGGTTCATTGTGTATTTTCCTTTTTTTTCAAGTTTCAGTATCCCAAATCTCTCTGGGATAATGAATTCCTTGGTGA
The DNA here is from genome assembly GCF_028640845.1 of Ahaetulla prasina. Lineage (NCBI taxonomy): Eukaryota > Metazoa > Chordata > Lepidosauria > Squamata > Colubridae > Ahaetulla > Ahaetulla prasina. The sequence goes on along the minus strand of NC_080543.1, from coordinate 14,072,180 downwards.
CAGCCAGCTGAACAGGTAAGGCTACGGTGAATTATGAGAGAGGCTGTGTTTTCTACAGCTGTCCATAACCTTAGGCCTCCTATCTATCTTAAAGACACATGTATCCCAACGTCCTGTAATGTCTAAACTGTTCAGCCCTTATAAAACTTTGTCCTTCTCTTCCTTGGTGTCATCTCTGCTTGGACCTTTGTGTGTGTGTGTGTGTATGTCTATGTGTGTGTATTATATATATGTGTGTGTGTGTATATATGTGTGTGTGTGTGTGTGTATATATATGTGTGTGTGTGTATGTGTGTATATATGTATATATATGTGTGTGTGTGTGTGTATGTATAATTATATATATGTTTTCTGAGGATTTTGCGGGTGTTTGTATGTAGGTCTTTGGTTATTCGGGTTTTCTCCCGCGTAAAATTGCCAAAATTGGAGGTGCCAAGACACCTCCAATTTTATGCGGGAGAAAACCCGAATAACCCAAAACCTACAATTATATATCTATATATATATACACATACACGTATACATATATATACACACACACCAGGATTAGCCTGGACTGACACCATAAAACTTAATGTGCCTGAAATGTCCATGTCTTCTGATCAACTTAAAGAGAAATATTTGGGGAGAAAGATATTTCTTTATGATCACGGACTGCAACCATTTCCAAAATTGTTCAATTCTGAAGTGGCCGAGGAATTAAGAATTTCATCCGTGCTCTTTTGGCCAGGTTTCTCAATTCTCCAAGGAAAAGTTATCCATGGTCTTTGTTTGCATTTCATTAATCTTCAAGGCCCTCCGTATTTTCATATCTCTATATTTTCCATACTCAGTTAGCCTAGCACACGCGCATTTCCCAAGTAAGGTTTAAATGCTAAACTGCAAAACTATTACATTTGTTAAAGCAAATTCAGAGGAGTTTCAGCAGGCCCGTGCATTGGTGGGATTCAAATAATTTAACTAACGGTTCTTTGCCCTCATGACCAGCTGGGTGGGCGTGGCCATGTACTCGGCCTCCTGCACCCCCTTGGGAGCAAAAACGGGTCACGGGGGGGACGCACCGCCCCCCCATACCCTGTTTTAGGCCTAGGAGGCCCATGCATTAACCATGCAGCCTCTTGGGAGCAAAAACGGGCCATGGGGGGGGGGACGCACCCACTCATGCCCTGTTTTAGGCCTAGGAGGCCCATGCATTAACCAAAATGGGTGTTCTGGTCTACATTTTATTTATTTTTTATTTATTTATTTGTCATAACAGTATACATAAGCATAAGCATGAAGTATCTATACAACATATAGGTATATATATGAGTATAAGTATGTAATAACTATATAAATTGTATATAATGAAGGAAACAGTAGGAGAGGAACGGTAGGCACGCTGCTGCTCTTATGCATGCCCCTTATAGACCTCTTAGGAATGGGGTGAGGTCAATAGTAGACAGTTTTTGGTTAAAGCTTTGGGGAGTTTGGGAAGAGACCACAGAGTCAGGCAGTGTATTCCCAGCATTAACAACTCTGTTACTGAAATCGTATTTTCTGCAATCAAGATTAGAGTAATTAACATTAAGCTTAAATCTATTGTGTGTTTGTGTATTGTTGTGACTGAAGCTGAAGTAGTCTTCAACAGGAAGGACATTGCAATAGATGATTCTATGAGTTAAACACAGGTCCTGTCGGAGTCGGCGGAGTTCCAAGTTTTCTAAACCCAAAATTTCAAGTCTGGTGGCATAAGGTATTTTGTTGTATTCAGAGGAATGGAGAAATCTTCTTGTAAAATATTTCTGGACACGTTCAATTGTATTGATGTCTGTAATGTGGCATGGGTTCCAGACAGGCGAGCTGTATTCAAGAATTGAATATGGAATTGAATATGGAAGAAAGCTTTCATATTTCTTCTCCACAGATAGTCCTCAACTTAAAACAGCTCATTTAGTGACCGTTTAAAGTTACAATGGCACTGAAAAAAAATGAGGTAGGATCGTTTTTCACACTTGCGACCATTGCCGCATCCCTGTGGTCATGTGATAAAAATTCAGACACTGAGCAACTGATTCATATTTATGACGGTTGCAGTGTCCTGGGTGGGACATGTGATCACTTTTTTGTGACCTTCTGACAAGCAGAGTCAATAGGGAAGCCAGATTCACTTAAAAACCATGTTACTAACTTAACAACTGCAGTGATTTACTTAACAACGGTGGCAAGAAAGGTTGTAAAATGGGGCAAAACTCAGTCAACAACTGTCTCACTTAGAAACAGAAATTTTGGGCTCAGCTGTGGTCATAAATCAAGGACTACTTGTATTAGAAAGTAGAAAGTATATTGGAAGTACAATAAAAGTGCTCAAGAGTGGTGTATTGTAAATTGTTAGAGTACATTCATATTAGTGGTGGGCTGCAACGGGTTTAACAACCAGTTCTGTGAGTGTGTGTATCAAGCGTGGCCACGAAGCCCCTGCAGCTTTGCCAAAGTCCTGTCAGAGTTCTCAGGGCAGGCAGGAATCCAAGGTGTGACTTCAGCAAACCAGATGAGACTTTGCTTGACTCAAGGAATGCCAAAAAGCAGATCCTTTATATAGGCTGTGGGGTGTGGCTCCATGACTCAGCACTTATCCAGGCCTGCCCCTCCCTTCCTTCTGCTGACGTCGCATCTCCATTCTCTGGAAGCGGGGATCCGTCCACTGTGAACTCCCTTCCTCCTGATCTGCTGCTGGCAATTCTAGCACGTGGCTGGCTTCATGCTCACACGCTGTAGGAGTGAGGTTTGTTTGTGCATTCCTGACATTCTGTCTGGGCATGGTGCCAGGGCTGGGGGCTGGAGGCAAGCCAGGCCGTTCCTCTTCATTATCAGACTCTGAATCGGATAGCAGGAGATGGGAGGGGCCCGGCTGAGGAGAGGAGGGCGGGTGAGGCACAACAAGAACACAGCAATTTGCAGCTCAGCTGCTTATCTTCTAAGGCAGCCCCGATAAGTAGAACAGCGGAGGCATGGAAATCAGCTGTGCCACACGAATCAGCTGAGCCAGAAAGAAGGAAATATAGGACAGGATAGAGCAGGGGCGGGTGGGCACGGCCAGCTGATTTTCAGAACTACCAATTCGCCCGGACTGGCAGCAGCCACCACTGATTCATACTATATGCTTAAGTTGTTCCTGTCCTATGCTAACGCAGGCTTTAGACTAACAAAACCCATTCTGCATTGAGACACTGGTTGCAGACTGCCAGATGTTCCACCTACCATATTGTAAACAATCTAACCAGTTTTCTTGCTTTTTAATATATATATATATATATATTAAATATAAACAGCTGCAATCACACATTGCGCCCAGAAGCACGAAGCTGAAGCCTGAAGATGATGAATGAGACTTCGTCGAAACGTCGCCAAGACACTCATCTCCAGAACAAAATGCTTAGCTGATGAACAACACCTAAAACCCGAACAACCAAAGACCTACATACAAACACCGTGAAAACCTCAGAAAAACAAATATATATATATAAAGATCTACATATATATATATATATATATATATATATATATATATATATATATATATATATATATATATAAAGATCTACATATATATATATATATATATATATATATATATATATATATATATATATATATATATATTCTCAATAAGTCCACTGTTGCACTGTTTTATAATTTTTCCAATAGTACATCTGGTGGCCTTATTAATAAAAAATGCAGCACAGCAGAAAATAGGTAGCTTAGGGAAAGAAAAATAATAACCTAATAAAACCTATTCCTGATGGATTTTGAACTGGGGAATGTTCTGTATATAGGACAGGTATTACAACCGTTACACCAATTAAGGAAAATCTGTCGAAACTATTTCTGCAGAGATGGGTCCCCACCCTCCTCACCCCGGTCCTGCATTCTTGCCTTTGTGAAATGTAGGAGTTGGCTCAGAACAACTTTGGTCTTTCAAGTGGAGATACACAAGAAACATTTGCCAATGTGAAAAGTTAGGGCTGAATTTATCAATAAGTTTCATGTATTGCATTTTATTGGAACAAAGAGATAATAGTTTATATTGCAAGAATACGCTTGATACAATAGGAGCAACTGCCCTGTTGAAGCTCTGGAGTTCTGGGGAGCCCAGTTTGAATACAACCTAACCAATGGTGAAATCCACATTTTTTTTTACTACTGGTTCTCTGGGTGTGGCTTGGTGGGTGTGGCGTGGCTTGGTGGGCATGGCTTGGTGGGTGTGGCAGGGGAAGGATACTGCAAAATCTCCATTCCCCCCTCACTCCTGGGGGAAGGATATTGCAAAATCTTCATTCCCACCCCACTCTGGGGCCAGCCAGAGGTGGTGTTTGCCAGTTCTCCAAACTACTCAAAATTTTCGCTATCAGTTCTCCAGAACCTATCAAAACCTGCTGGATTTTATCCCTGACCTAAGTGCTGCTTGTGTGCAGCACTGAAAATGGAGCATTTAGAAGCTCAGCTGCTTACCTTCCAGGTTAGTAACGGTAAGTAGAACAGTGAGGGGGAAATCAGCTGTGCCTCGCAATTGAGATGAGCTACAAAGCAGGAAATAAAGGACAGGATAGATTGGGGGTGGGTGGGCTGGGCCAACTGATTGTCGGCACTACCTGTTCGCCTGAACTGGTCCGAACTGACTAAATTCTACCTCTGGTAGATGTTGTGTATCTCTATGTGACCGCTGATGGCTGACAAAAGTAGAAAAACACTGCTCTGAGAGTTGAACAGGAAAACATGCCTACATTTATTTATTTAATTTCTATAGCTGTCCATCTCAGCAATCAACTCTGAGTGACTCAGGCAGTGCATTTATTGAGGCTGGAGGTGAATATATGGTGACATTGTCCATTGCTGCTGTCCATAGATGGCTTGTGGTCTAAGTTCCAGAATGAGACAATCTGGCAACATGGATAAACACTTCTTTTTGTTCGCCTTTCCATATCATGGAGCTTGGACTAATGCCAAAGAAAATAAAACGGTTTAAAGTAATGGGAACATCCCTGTGTTTGTCTCAGGGTTTCATTTAAGTCTGAATGTGTCTGCGTATTTAGAAGTTGGCATCTATTTTATATACAACCAGTAGGGTATATTGTAATGGTTAAAGTCTTCAGGCTAGAACTCGGGAGACTGTGAGTTCTAGTCCTGCCTTAGGCACAAAGCCAGCTGGGTGGCTTTGGGCCGGTCCCTCTTTCTCAGTCCTAGGAAGAAAATAAAGACAAACCACTTCCAAACTCTTGCCAAGAAAACCACCGGGATTTCTCCAGATAGTTGCCAGGAGTCAAAAGTCAGCCTTTCTTTTACTCAAAAGCAGAAAAACAACTCAAACTTTATCAAACAGTGCTGGAGCTGGTAAACTTTATAAAACAAAGCCTCTCTCCCCAATTAAATTGTATTAAACAGTCAATGTCCTAAAATGCTAAGAACAGTTTAAGAACCTTGAAGAGCCTTGGTGGTGCAGTGATTTGAAGGTAGTATTACAGGCTGACTCTGCCCACTTCCAGGAGTTCGACCCTGACCGGCTCGAGGTTGACTCAGCCTTCTGAGGTCAGTAAAATGAGAGTAGATCGTTAGGGGCAATAGGCTGACATTGTAAACCTCTTAGGGTGAGCTGTAAAGCAAGATGGGGTAGTATATAAGTCTAAGTGCTATTACCATTGCTATTAACAGCAAATGAAGACTTTATGTTGTGCCTCGTCCTCCCTCCTCTCCTCAGCCGGGCCCCTCCCATCTACACCCGGGCCTGTTATCAGACTCCAAGTCTGATAATGAAGATGAATGGCCTGTCATGCCTCCAGCCCCAGCCCCTGGCCCTGGCCCCATGCCCGGAGAGGATTCCAGGAATGAACAAACAAACCTGATAAACCTCACTTCTACAGCGTGTGAGCAGGAAGCCAGCCACATGCTGGAATTACTGACAGCAGATCCAGCTGAAGAGAATTCAAAGTAGGAGGTTCCTCGCTTCCGGAGAACTGAGAGGCGACGCCAGCAGAAGGAAGGGAGGGACAGACCTGGATAAATGCTGAGTCATGGAGCCACACCCCACAGCCTATATAAAGGACCTGCTTTTGGCATTCCAACCTTGAGTCAAGCAAAGTCTCATCTAGTTTGCTGCTATCGCTGAAGTCACAACTTGGACTCCTGCCTGCCCTGATAAACCTCGAAGGAATTTGACAAGCTGCAGAGGCTTCGTTGCCACGCTTGATATGGACTTCCTAGACCCGGTCGTTGGAGGGGGAGGGGGACACGACACTTTATGTTGCTTTATCCGCAACATAACTACCTACAGCAACATGACATATCTACCAACGTCATCACAGATATTCTGCGCATGTGCAGAACTGCCGCGAGCGAGCGCACTCCCAGTTCTAAACTGGTAGCGAAGGTAAGTGGAACCCACTACTGATCTATAGGCATGTGACCAGGGGAGGACTTACAAAGCAGCTTCAGCAGAGGCGTCGCCAGCAAGATTGTGCCCCCCCCAAAAAAATCCAAATGATGGGCACATCCATGTATTCAAAGTCCTGCTCCCTTTTCACATGTCTAAAATGCTTGCAAAATTTTTTTTTTTAAAAAAAGGATTGAGCTTCAATCATTCAGAAGATGTCCATCATCTTGACTTTTTTTGGACAACCCTAGTCTTCAGACAGGCCTTAATTTATCAATAATTCAAGTTAATTGTTAAGTTAAGACTAAATTAAGTTAGCCTTAATTCAGGCTAACTTTTCCATGGTTGGAACCAACTAGTGGACATCACTGGGATGACCTAATTCTGAAGCCTTAAAGATGAGCATCTTTCAAGTTTTAAGATTCAGATGAAACATACACAAAGGGTACGAGGCAATTGACAATGTGCGCATCTATTTCCCCACACTATGTATCATGTTATGTTGAGCAAACTTAAAAGCTTCAAGCCCTCTGAGTGTTTGTCATATGGAAGAGTTCTTGTGCCTTTTTTTTTTTTTGGTCATTTTGATCAGTTTTCTTTGTAGTTCTTCTATCTGACAGGGAGGGCTGATCACAAATGGCTTTTTGAATTTTTCCCCCGGCAAATTAGTGGGCAAAGAAACTGGGAGAAGGAAGGATCATTTCCCCATTTTTTTCAACCAGATTTTCCCCAGGGCAGATTTTTGCTCTCAGGGTGTGTTGAGATGGGCTTGCAATGCATCCTGAACCACCATTTTAGACCACCATCTTTGTTCACTTAGATGCCAAGCATAGTCTTTTCCCTGAAAAAGACTTGTTTAAAATAACACAATAAAAAGGAATAACCTCAATACAGATAGAATAGAATAGAATAGAATAACAGAGTTGGAAGGGAACTTGGAGGTCTTCTATCCAACCCCCTGCTCAGGCAGAAAATCCTATGCCATTTCAGACAAATGGTTATCCAACATCTTCTTTAAAACTTCCAGTGTTGGAGCATTCACAACTTCTGGAGGCAAGTTGTTCCACTGATTAATTGTTCTAACTGTCAGGAAATTTCTCCTTAGTTCTAAGTTGCTTCTCTCCTTGATTAGTTTCCACCCACTGCTTCTTGTCCTGCCCTCAGGTGCTTTGGAGAATAGCTTGACTCAGTGGTGAAATCCAAATTTTTTTACTACTAGTTCTGTGGGTGTGGCTTGGTGGGCATCGCAGGGTAAGGATACTGCAAAATCTCCATTCCCACCCCACTCTGGGGCCAGCCAGAGGTGGTATTTGCCAGTTCTCCAAACTACTCTAAATTTCTGCTACTGGTTCTCCAGAACCTGTCAGAACCTGCTGGGTTTCATCCCTGCTTGATTCCCTCTTCTTTGTGGCAGTCCCTGAGATATTGGAAGACTGCTATCATGTCTCCCCTAGTCCTTCTTTTCATTAAACTAGACATACCCAGTTCCTGCAGCCGTTCTTCATATGTTTTAGCCTCCAGTCCCCTAATTGTCTTTGTTGCTCTTCTCTGCACTCTTTCTAGAGTCTCCACATTTTTTTTACATTGCGGCGACCAAAACTGGATGCCATATTCCAAGTGTGGTCTTACCAAGGTATTATAAATTGGTATGAACACTTCACGTGATCTTGAGTCTATCCCTCTGTTTATGCAGCCTAGAACTGTGTTGGCTTTTTTGGCAGCTGTTGCATACTGCTGGCTCATATTTAAATGGTTGTCCACTAGGACTCCAAGATCTCTCTCACAGTTACAACTATTGAACTTGGTACCACATATACTGTACCTGTGCATTTTGTTTTTCTTGCCTAAATGCAGAACCTTACTTTTTCCACCACTGAATTTCATTTTGTTAGATAGCGCCCAATGTTCAAGTCTGTCAAGATCCTTCTGTATCTTAAGCCTATCTTCAAGAAAGTCAAGGGGATCCTTCTTTGCTTCATTTTTTAAATAAGTTATTTTGCCCTCAAAACGTTGCTTAGTTAGATTCTTCTATTTTTCATTATATATATATATATACACACTTAACTGTCTGGTTTGGTTCTGCAACCCAACAAGAAAAACACAGATTTCAGAGGATAATTAGAACTGCAGAAAAAATAATTGCTACCAACCTGCCTTCCATTGAAGACCTGTATACTGCACGAATCAAGAAGAGGGCTGTGAAAATACTTACAGATCCCTCACATCCAGGACATAAACTGTTTCAACTCCTACCATCAAAACGACGCTGCAGAGCATTGCACACCAGAACAACTAGGCACAAGAACAGTTTTTCCCCGAAGGCCATCACTCTGCTAAACAAATAATTCCCTCAACAATGTCAAACTATTTACTAAATCTACACTACTATTAATCTTCTCATCGTTTTCATCACCAATCTCTTTCCACTTATGACTGTATGACTGTAACTTTTTGTTGCTATCATTAAGGGTTAAATTGCAACCTATGACCATCATTTGTATTGTAAATGTTGTACCTTTGATGAAGGTTTTTCTTTTTCTTTTTCTTTTATGTACACTGAGAGCATATGCACCAAAACAAATTCCTTGTGTGTCCAATCACACTTGGCCAATAAAAATTCTATTCTATTCTATACGTATATGTACACACATACACACACACACACACACACACAAATTTTACAAAAAGCAAACCTAGATGAATTTGCAAACAGAAATACCTCCAGGTTGTAAAACATCTTGTTCTGCCATTTGTAACAAGTTTCTGTGACAAGTTGCCATAAGAAACAGCTTGGCACATAGATGTTACAAGGAATTAGATGTCAGTTAAAGATAGGTTAAGACAAGTTCAGGGGGAAAAAAATCATACTTATTTATACTTAATTTTTTTTAAGTGTCAAAATGTCTGGCTCAGAAATATGGAGCAAATGTAATTAAATAGTGGAGAAGAAAGCAGAAAAAAAGCTTTTCTAAAAAAAAAGAAAACCCTTTCCCAGCTTCCTGGCATATTACAGGGAATGGTACATAAAACCAAAAATTTGGGACCGCTTAACCTTGTCTACTGATGATGTAAAGTGAAATAAATCTGCATCTTTGACAGTAGGGCCAGCTAGTGTACTGCTGGCAAACAAATCCTTCTGCATTATTTTTCCACCTGCTCTCATTTACCTTACTTTAGGAATTCTGTTTTAAAAGCATAGAATATCCATGACAGCTCGGCTGTTGTTAGAAGAACATATGACGGCCGTCGCCAGGAGAGCTTTTTATCAGGTGCGCCTGATTCGCCAGTTGTGCCCCTTCATAGACCGGGATTCCCTATGCACAGTCACTCATGCCCTCGTCACTTCCCTCCTGGACTACTGTAACGCTCTCTACATGGGGCTCCCCTTGAAGAGTACCCGGAGGCTCCAACTGGTCCAGAATGCGACTGTGCGGGTAATAGAGGGAGCTACTCGTGGCTCCCATATAACACCTCTCCTGCGCAGACTGCACTGGTTGCTGGTGGTCTTCCGGGTGCAATTCAAGGTGTTGGTTTACCACCTTTAAAGCACATTATGTCAGAAGTAAAATGGAGGAGATAACCAAGCATATAACTATCTAAGCATTAGTGTTCTGTGGATCCAATGGGTTGGCGCCTTTAAAGCGCTCCATGGCACAGGATCGGGTTATATACGGGACCGCCTGCTGCCACCAACAGCCTCCCACCGACCTGTGCGCTCACACAGGGAGGGTCTCCTCAGGGTGCTGTCAGCCAAACAATGTCGGCTGGCGACCCCCAGGGGGAGAGCCTTCTCTGTGCAAGCACCTACCCTCTGGAATGAGCTTCCTCTGGGGTTACAATTACTCCCCGACCTCCGGACCTTCTGCCCCGAACTCAAGACTTTTCTGTTTCACCATGCAGGACTGGCCTGATACATTATGGTTTTAAATTGGGGTTTTTATCACTTTTATTATAGTTTTTAAATGGGGTTTGCCAATTTGAATAAGATTTTTAAAATGTTTTTTAATTCTATTTATGATTGTGTTTTATGTTGGCTGTGAACTGCCCTGAGTCCTTCGGGAGAAGGGCGGTATAAAAATCAAATAAATAAATAAATGTGAGGTTTTGTGATTATAGCAATAGCACTTAGACTTATATACTGCTTTATAGTGCTTTTACAGCCCTCTTTGAGAGGGTTACAGAGTTAGCATATTGGCCTCTACAAACTGGGTCCTCATTTTACCCAGGAAGGACAGAAGGCTGAGTCAATCCTGAGCTGGTGGGAATCGAACTGCCAACCTGCAAGCAGCCGGCAGTTAGCAGAAGTAGCCTGCAGTACTGCATTCTAACTACTGCGCCACCACTGTCTATTCTCCAAGAAGCTGTGGATAAGTTATTTACTTAGCTAGTTAAGAAATGAATATCTTCTTCTACAGCTTCCATTTCAGAATGAACCTTTTGTGGGCTGGGAACTCCCTAGTTTCTCACACTTTCATTAATCCCAAGGGAAGACCCAATCAATCAGAATAGAGCTGAAAGGGACCTTGGAGGTCTTCTAGTCCAACCCCCCGCTCAAGCAGGAGAACTTATATCATTTCAGACAACTGATTGTCCACTTTTGTCTTAAAAACCTCCCCTGGAGGAAAGCTTTTCCACTAGTTAATTGTCTTCACTCTTAGGAAGTTTCTCCTTAATCCTAGATTGCTTCTCTCTTTGATTAGTTTCTATCCATTGTTTCTTGTCTTGCCTTCTGGTTCTTTGGAAAATAAATTGATCCCCTCCTCTTTGTGGCAACCTCTCAAATACTGGAATACTGCTTTCATGTCATCCCTAGTTCTTCTTTTCTTAAGAGTACATAAACCCCAGAGCGACCTCTTAAACTTCTCCTCTATACTGCTATTGTTGCTTATAAAAAGAAGTCCAGTCTTTAAGAAAATCTCATTTTCTCTTGGGGAAATTCAGAAATATCATCCAACCAATTTCTTTTCCCATAAAGTTGGCAGAAAGTGTTAAAAAGCAGTTTGCGTGCAGTTCCATGCAGATACCATAGCACTGTAGGAGAAGTTTGAGATGTTCATTTGGACCAGGGACAAACACATAATTCAACACACATTGAAACACACACTCTAAATTTATGAATCTTGGGCTTTCTTATTCAATCTGCCTTTGGATTATGGATTTCCTGTCTGGCTGCTCTCACAGGGTCAGATTAGGTAATCATATCTCCTCAGCCCTTAGTCTTAACACTGGTACACCACAGGGTTGTGTGTTGAGTCCCTTACTTTAAACTCTTCATGTACATGACTGCACTCCCCCTCACACCAGTAATACTATTATTATATTTGCAGATGATACAACAGTGGTGAGACTCACCTCTGGGGGGGGGGAGGGATGTGTTTACCTATCGAGATGAGGTGGACTGGTTGCTTTCAATGTGTGGAGTCATTAACTTGGTCCTTAACACCACTAAGACCATGGAGCTTATAGTGGACTATAGAAGGAATAGATCAGACATCCAGCCCTTGGTTATCAATGGAGACCGAGTGGAGCAAGTGGCCAGTTTTAAGTTTCTGCGTGTTATCATAAAAGAGGAACTAACCTGGGATGCTCATATTGCAGCACTGGTCAAAAAGGCCCCAGCAGAGATTAAACTACCTGAAACTTCTCAGGAAATAACAACTGAATGAAAAACTGCTGGTAACCTTTTACCACTGCACTATAGAGAGTATTTTAACTTACTGCACCTGTGTATGGTTTGCCAATTGCACAGTGGTAGATAGGACAGCACTCCAGAGGGTCTGTCATGTCCCACTCCTCCGCTGATGGCCGGGTCAGGGAAATCCGAATCAGGCTTGCCTCTGCAGCTCTGCCCAAAGTCCTAGCAAAGTCCTCAGAGCAGGCAGGAGACCAGAAAGTGACTTCAGCAAGATAAGTTCAACTTTTGCCTGACTCAGAGAATGCCAGAAAGCAGATCTTTATATAGGCCATGGGGTGTGGCTCCATCACTCAGCACTCATTAAGGCCTGCCCCTCCCTTCCTTCTGTTGCCTCCGCCTATCCAGTCTTCTGATGTGAGGATCACTCCAATCAGCAGTTGGTAATAAACCCTCCTCAGGCTCACATGCTGTGGAGGAGGGGGAGGGGTCTAGCTGCTCCGTTTGCCTGGGCATGGAGCCAGGGCTGGGGCCGGGGGATGCTCCCTCCTCTGCAGCCTGCTTGGGCATGGAGCCAGGGCTGGGACCGGGAGGTGCCCCCTCCTCCGCAGCTTGTCTGGGCATGGAGCCAGGACTGGGGCCGGGAGGCATACATTCCTCCGTGTTCGGGAACAGATAAGCAGACCCCGGCTGCGGTGAGAGCAGACAAGACACAACAGGGTCAACGTCATTGCCCAGAGGATCATTGGTTGCCCTCTCCCCTCTTTGGAAGAGCTTTATAGCTCCCGCTGCCTTAAGAAAGTTCAAAACATTCTTAAAGATCCATCTCATCCTGGGCACCCTTTTTTTTTTAACTATTACCACCTGGCAGACCGTACAGGACAATAAAAACAAGGACAAATAAGCTGAAAAACAGCTTCTATCCCAGAGCAGTAACTTTATTGAATTCTACTGTATAGTGCAGCATGAATGCAATATCAGGAGTTTCAATTAATTATATAGAATGTGAAGGGTTTTTTTTAATGTATAATGTACACTGAAGATGGCATTTAATTTCATTGTACGAGGTGCAATGACAATAAAGTAAACAGAATAGAATAGAATAGAATTCTTTATTGGCCAAGTGTGATTGGACACACAAGGAATTTGTCTTTGGTGCATATGCTCTCAGTGTATATAAAAAGAAAAGATACGTTCATCAAGAATCATAAGGTACATCACGTAATGCTAGTCATAGGGTACAAATAAGCAATCAAATCATATTAGGAAACAGTCAGTATAAATCGTAAGGATACAAGCAACCAAGTTACAGTCAAACAATAGTGGAAGGAGATGGGTGATGGGAATGAAGAAGATTAATAGTGCAGACTTAGTAAATAGTTTGATGGTGTTGAGGGGATTATTTGTTTAGCAGGGCGATGGTGTTCGGGAAGAAACTGTTCTTGTGTCTAGTTGTTCTGGTGTGCAGTGCTATAGTGTCGTTTTGAGGGCAGGAGTTGAAACAATTAATGTCCAGGATGCGAGGGGTCTGTAAATATTTTCACAGCCCTCTTTTTGACTCGTGCAGGATACAGGTCCTCAATGGAAGGCAGGTTGGTAGCAATTGTTTTTTCTGAAGTTCTAATTATCTTCTCAAGTCTGTGTCTGTCTTGTTGGGTTGCAGAACCAAACCAACTAACTAACTAACTAACTAACTAACTAACTAACCTAACATTATTTCAGTACCAGAACCAAAACACAAGTGGTAGGCACGTAATTCTCTAGGGAGACAATCTTAACTCTAAACCTAATCCTAGATTGCAGAAAATATGACTTCTGTAACAGAATCATAAGTGCTTGGAATACTTTACCTGACTCTGTGGTCTCTTCCCATAATCCTAAAAGTTTTATCCAAAAACTTTCTACTATTGACCTCACCCCATTCCTAAGAGGACCATAAGGGGCGTGCATAAGCGCACAAACGTGCCTACCATTCCTGTCCTATTGTTTTTCTTTTCTTCTTCCTATATATATGCTTATACCTCCTTATATTTACTCATATATGTGTTTATATACTATATAATCTTTTGTATGATACCTACATATATTGTTGTGACAAAATAAATAAATAAATAAATAAACTTTCATTACAATATATCTATTTAACCAAGACAGCAAATGGTTTGATGGGATTATGGCAAAGGTCTCTCCTGAATGAAATAAAGGTGAGCTAGGAATGCCCTAGAGGCATTTCTTTTTTCCTAGGTGTTTTCAAATATCCTTGCCTTCTAGCACTTCCATTTCCTGCATCAGCATTCCTCTAAGTGTTTTATGGCTGAGCTTATGGTTTATTTTCTTTGATGAAGTGCATATGGGGACAGGAGTGATTTACTTGCCTATTCAAATGCTATTTCCCCCCCCCCCCTTCAGCATCCATTCTAGTCATCCCTCTTGTTCTTTCTCCTGAAACTCTACTTTCTTGGGGAAGGGAGGATGGGGTGACTTACAATACCACTTTGGAGGCCTTTCATGCTTAGTTCAATACCGTCATTACATGCTGAGTGGCCAGTGAAATTACCGCCTAAATAATTTGATGAATGACCTTCTATATTTGACGGCAAACTTTGTAGTGGTCAGGACCCATGCTTTAATTTTGTGGGAAAGGCGAAGGCCTTCCCAAGATGGGTGATAATTAATTAATTAATTAATTAATTAATTAATTAATTAATTTATTTATTTATTTATTTATTTATTTTGTCACAACATCATATAAAAAGATTATATAGTATATAAACATATATATGAGTAAATATTAGGAGGTATAAGCATCTATATATATATAGGAAGAAGAATAGAAAAACAATAGGACAGGAACGGTAGGCACGTTTGTGCGTTTATGCACGCCCCTTATGGTTCTCTTAGAAATGGGGTGAGGTCAATAGTAGAAAGTTTTTGGTTAAAGCTTTTAGGATTATGGGAAGAGACCACAGAGTCAGGTAAAATATTCCAAGCACTTATGATTCTGTTACAGAAGTCATATTTTCTGCAAATTGAAAATACAAGTTGACCATAACCATCTACATCAGTGGTAGTCAACCTGGTCCCTACCACCCACTAGTGGGAGGTCCAGCTTTCATGGTGGGCAGTAGGGGTTTTGTCCGATACTGAAGCACTTTCCTTTTTTTTTAATTTAACTGACTTTTAAAAAAAAAATTCATAGCATTATTTAAAAACTTTTTCATTAGGTTTTCATAAAATTCCCTGTGACAATTTAAATTTCTGAAAATATACTATTTGTATCACCTGTGTATAAATTTAGTTCACGTTACGTAAGTGAAACTAAATCGAGCTATAGTGCGACCGCAAACAAAAGAGCCTCATTCCAGAATAGCTCGCACATCTCCCCCCACACCACCCAGCTGTAACAGACAAGCAGAGCTGGTAGCTGGCACCCCCCCCAAAACCATGATGCGCGAGAGGCATGCACAGATGATGTTACACGGCACATTACTGTGGAACCGGTGGGCGGGTAGAAAATTTTACTACTAACAGAGATACAAAAGTTGGTGGTAGGTATAAAAAGGTTGACTACCCCTGATCTACATAATGATATCTGTGGTCTGGGGGGTGAAGTTTAGGCAGAATAACACAGTTAGAAGGGACCTTGGAAGTCTTCTAGTTCAACCCCCTGCTCAAGCAGGAAACCGTATGTCATTTCAGACCAATGACTGTCCAATCTCTTCTTAAAAATTTCCCGTGATGGAGTACCGGAGTACCCACAACTTCTGGAGGCAGGTTGTTCTACTGATTAATTGCTCACTCTGTCAGGAATGTTCTCCTTAGTTCTGTAGGTTGCTTTTCTCCTTGATTAATTTCCATCCATTGCTTCCTGTCCTGCCTTCAGGTTCTTTGGAGAATAGGTTAACCCCAATAAATAGATAAATAGATAGGCTTGGTCATTCATTCATTCATCCATCCATTCATTCATTCAATGTATGTGGCTGCCCATCTTGAAATGTGAGTTTGGGCAGCTAAAAAGAATTGAAAATATTAGCAAAGAATAACAAAGAACAATGGTCAGTGAGAATAAACCCAAACAAAACAATCAACACAGCATTCTCACCTCTTGATCCCAAGCCCTGGAGCAGGAATCTCCAACCTTTGCAACTTTAAGCCTGGAGGACTTCAATTCCCAGAATTACCCAGCTGGCTGGGGAATTCTGGGAGTTGAAGTCCTCCAGGCTTAAAGTTGCCAAGGTTGGAGACCCCTTCCCTGGAGCATATCCAATGCTTTATGAAAGGCCCACGGGGGTCAAACCCAATCAGATTTTTGGGAGGGAGTATGGTGTTCCATAGAGCAGGGACTGCAGAAAGGCATGCTTCCAAGGTTGTATAATATGACACTCTGTAGTCTTGTCTTCTCTTTCTCAAACCTTATTCGGATATTCTGTTCTACTCAAGGAAAAGAGGAAACAATTCCTAGTGCTCTAAACCAACCTCTTTCCCAGCCACCTCCTCAAAAGTCCAATGATGTAGCTTCAGGGATGGTGGATTATAACTCTTGTGAATACAATCCTGATTGCAAATAATGAAACCATAAATGTGAAAGTCGTATTTTTTTCCATTACATTATGATCATGAGTAGGAAAGAAGAATGGCTGCTTACGGCCATTCCTATGTTGAGTTATACGTTTCCCCTCAAGGGAGCTTACATTTAATCTATTCTAACGTATAAAACAGGGTATGTGGTGGCTCAGTGGCTAAGACACTGGGCTTGTCGATCTAAAGTTCAGCAGTTCGAATCCCTACTGCCACCTAACAGGGTGAGCTCCCGTTACTTGTCCTAGCTTCTGCCAACCTAGCAGTTCAAAAGCACATAAAAAATGCAAGTAAAAAAATAGGGACCACATTTGGTGGGACGGTAACAGCGTTCCATGCGTCTTTGGCATTGAGTCATGCCAGCCACATGACCACGGAGACATTTTCGGATAGTACTGGCTCTTCAGCTTTGAAACGGAGATGAGCACTGCCCCCTAGAGTCGGGAACAACTAGCACATATGTGCGAGGGGAACCTTTACCTTCTCCCTATTTTTTCTACTTGCATTTTTTATGTGCTTTCAAACTGCTAGGTTGGCAGAAGCTGGGACAAGTAGTGGGAGCTCACCCCGTTACCCGGCATTAAGGATTTGAACTGCCAAACTGCCGACTTTTCGATCGACAAGCTCAGCGTCTTAGCCACGTGAGCCACCGCATCCCTTTATGTATGTACAGATATGTACAATTGTATAGAAATAAGGTATAAATTATTATTATTATATTATATGTAAATAGAATAGAATAGAATAGAATTTTATTGGCCAAGTGTGATTGGACACACAAGGAATTTGTCTTGGTGCATATGCTCTCAGTGTACATAAAAGAAAAGATATGTTCATCAAGGTACAACATTTACAACACAATTGATGATCAATATATCAGTATAAATCATAAGGATTGCCAGCAACAAGTTATAGTCATACAGTCATAAGTGGAAAGAGATTGGTGATGGGAACTATGAAACGATTAATAGTAGTGCAGATTCAGTAAATAGCGTATAAGGTTTAAGAAATATGTTATTATATTATCATTACTGTATTATGTATTAGTTTAAAGTGTTGGAAGATCCTTGGAACCAGTGATGTCATATCTATGTCAAATGTTTTTAATTTTGAATTATTAATAAAAAAATTTAAAAAAATAATTTTACAAATTATTATATGATATGATATGATATGATATTATATTATATTATATTATATTATATTATATTATAATATATTATAATATAATATTATATTATATTATATTATATTATAATATATTATATGATATGATATGATATGATATTATATTATAATTAAAAACTTCTTAAAAATTAAAAAAAACACCAATGAGCTTCTGGCATGTCTGTTTGGCTCATGAACAATCATTTCTCCCTACAATTGATGGCCCACATATAATAAAAACGCTATTATAATTTTTGTGTTTGTAAAGCAGTGGGAAGCCATGCCATTGGGTTTCAAAAAGGGCATAAAAATGACTTTTCCTCAGAAATTCATTACGCCTCCATACCTTGACCTTATTTAGAAGAGCTCTTAAGTTCTGGATCATTTCCAGGGCTTTAGCTAAAATGACTTGCTTGATTTGTGAGAGGTTAGTTGTTGTTTTTTTCTCTGGACATTATTTTTGTATTGTATGGGTTGTTTACATTTTGTACGTATCACTCCTGACTGAGTCACAATGGAGTCAGGTAGCTTATAAATTTAATAAATAAGTAAGTTCGGAGCTAAAGCTTTTAGGATTTAGGTTATTCATCTTACGCTGGCAAACGGAGGGGTATTTTTGGGCTAAGATGTCTCCTGACACAATTTTTTTCTTTCCTCCCAGTCTTCCTTTCTTCATGTGCTCATAAAAACAAATCCTCTTTTTCCCCCTCGCATTTTTATAGAACGTTATCTTGATCCCGGGTCTTACATCTAACATTGATTTATGGCTGTTCTACCCCCACACCCCCACATAGCTGGGATGGAGTCCTTGCAAAACTCTGAAGATGCTGGGTGACCTCACACCAACCGCAGCCTGGCGTCTGATTTCATGTAAGACATCGCCAAATGAAATTTGCAGGGCCTGATAACAAGAAATACTGACACGTTGCAGAAACTTGATTCAGGCTAAACATTTATAACCAAAGTGTGGAGAAGCACCCACGGGGAAGAGTAATAGGACTGCCCATCTTCCTCAGTCCAAGAGATCCTGGGAAGCGATTGCAAAGAGACCACGGGCAGATGGGTAATTTATGAAGGAATACAGCAAATTAAGTTTCCACAGGAGACGTAACAACATTGATGGTATCAGATCGCCCCATTATTCTGCAGTTAATAAGAGTTGGTAACAGTTGCGCAATATTCCGCTCTATTAATATATCTGGAGGGTTAAGCTTGATTCATTTATTGGCTTGTACCCTTTTTATCACTCTATGAGCAACAACAAAGATCTATGCATAAATAGAAACTCATTAAAATGTCTGTCACCGTGCAATGTAATCTCATCTATGTAAAGGGCCCCAAAGCATTTGAGTTAGTTGCAGAGTCTCCAACACAGGAATTTTAGCTGTGGTGCTTTGCATTGACCCTTGGTTACCAGGTCAAAAGTCCGGATACAGATTGGAAAACACTAGATGACCAATAGATGGCAGCAAAGAGACACAAAAACCCCTCTGATAATCTGACATCCAGTGGTCATCCGGAGATCTGCAACTCAGATCAGGTAGCTTGATTTGAATTAGGCTGAATTATCCCCTGAACTGTCTATAATTTTGGTGAATTGGGCATATAAATACGTATTGTAGGAAGTTAGCACCCACCCCTCTCCTAGAAAAATGAAATATTCTAGGAAATATTAAAAAGGCAGAATATTATACCTCCCTGGATGAGAAATGGAGACACATGTTTTTTAGGCAGAAAGCAGATTCACTCTTAATAGCCCCCACCCTCCTCAATAGCCCACAGCAGATGTCAGCACTTAAGAGATAAAAGAGATAGCTAGGTCTATTCCTAAGCAAATGCCCTCACCCAAGATCCAAGGATTAGCCCTCTACCCATCTAGCAACAGAACTCACCACATGGTACCTGGGGAGATTGCATCACCCATCAGGGCTCAACCAAGCCTGGGAATCAAAAGACAATCTACAAAGTTACCCCTGCATAGCCCCATGGGAGTCTGACAACCAATCAGAACACAAGCTCAAATTCAAAGCCCAACAGAGGGTATAAATCTCTCTCTCTCACCCCATGTGCCTTTTTGCCCAGGACCTCAAAACCATGTGGTCTTGTCCGCCACTAAAAATCATCTTTCCAAGCAGTCTCCATATTTCCAGTGTCTTTCTCCCCACTTGTACAGATGGACATTTCTTCCAATGGTATGTTATGGGATATGCACACTCCAGGGGTGGGCTCTATTAACCTTTACTACCGGTTCGCAAAGGGGCCATGCACGCAGAAGCTTCCTGATGACGTCCGGGTCAGTGGGTGGAGCTTCCTGCCGGTTTTACTACCGGTTCTTGTGAACCGGTCCGAACCGGGGGCAACCCACCCTTGGCACACTCACACCACAAGGAAAATACAGAATCGTTAGGGGGAGTGTAAGGGAATGTGAGAGTGGTTTTGGAAGATGGGGATAAGATAGGCTGCCTAGGGTCTGGTCATATAAAAAAGAGGGAGCAAGCTATGACTGAGTAATGGGCAGAAAAAAAAAACCTTTGAAAGGATCCATTCTAACTTACCAGGAGGTTAAAAAGAGATAGGAGGAGATCTGTGCCTTCAGACTTGTAAGATCCTGTTAATACAGTCTTACAATAAAGTAGCATTAGTTTATTTATTTATTTTATTTATTTATTTGTCGTAACAATATATACAAGCATTGCATAAAGGATTATATAATATATAAACATATATATGAGGAGAAACAAGGTACTATAAACATATATATATATATAGGAGAAGAAACAATAGGACAGGAACGGTAGGCACGTTTGTGCTCTTATGCACACCCCTTAGAGTCCTCTTAGGAAAGGGGTGAGGTCAACCGTGGACAGTTTTTGAGTAAAGCTTTTGGGGTTATGAGAAGAGACCACAGAGTCAGGTAATACATTCCAAGCATATACAATTCTGTTACAGAAATCGTGTTTTCTGCAATCTAAACTGGAGCGGTTGACATTGAGTTTAAATCTGTTGGTAGCTCTTGTGATATTGTTATTGAAACTAAAAAAGTCATTTTCAGGAAGGACATTACAACGGATGATTTTATATGCTAAACCCAGATCCTGTCGAAGGCGACGAAGTTCCAAGTTTTCAAAACCCAGGATATCAAGTCTGGTGGAATAAGGTATTTTATTGGTTTCGGAGGAGTAGAGAATTCTTCTCGTAAAATACCTTTGGACACGCTCAACTGTGTTGATGTCAGATATATGGTATGGGTTCCAGACAGGAGAGCAGTAATCAAGAATTGGCCTAACAAATGTTTTATATGCTCTGGTCAGTAGCGTGGTGTTTTTTGAAAAGAAGCTACGTAATTAGTTAATCTGATCTGGCTGTGTTCTCCTGTTGTGGGAAACTGTCCAACTTGGGATGCTGACAAGGAGTAAAGGCACCCATTAAAACACATGATGCAATGAAAGAAGTCAGCTAAAGAATATTGTCAGCCTTACTAGGTGAATTAGGAAATACCGTCAGATAAGTTAATATTACTCTATTGTCAACAGAGGTGCTATTCAGCCGGTTTGTAGCGGTTCAGGCGAACCGGTAGTGGAAATCACAGGTCATTGCGGGTGGGCCTGCCCCCCTGCCCCCCTGCCCTGCCGCTCCTGCTCTATGCTGTCCTATTTAGGCACGTTTTTGAGGCCAGGCGTATGTGCGGAAGGTGCACAAGCGATCAAAGCCCATGCGCAGAAGGCTGGGCGTATGTGCGGAAGGTGTGCATGCGCGTGGTGAACATGTAGTAAGAATATTGAAAACCCACCGCTGATTGTAAAGCTACATTAGTAAGAGTAGCAGATTAACAGAGTTAGAAGGGACCTTGGAGGTCATCTAGTCCAACCCCCACCCCCTCAGACAGGAGACCCTGCACCATTTCTGACAAATGGCAGTCCATTATTTTTTTTGAAAGACAGAAGTGATGAAGCTCCCACAACTTCCAAAGGCAACTTCTGTTCCATGGGTTGATTGTTCTCGTGTCAGAAAATTTCTCCTTTATTTCCAGGTTGAATCTCTTCTTGGTCAGTTTCCATCTGTTATCCCTTGTCTAGCCTTCAGGTGCCTTGGAAAATAGCTTGACCCTCTCATCTCTGTGGCAGCCCCTCAAATATTGGAAGACTGCTATCATGACTCCCTTAGTCCTCCTCTTCACTAGACTAGCCATGCCCAGTCCTGCAACTGTTCTTCATATGTTTTAGCCTCCAGTCCCCTAATCATCATTGTTGCTCTTCTCTGCACTCTCTCTAGAGTCTCGACATCTTTTTTTATAGTGTGGTGGCCAAAACTGGATGCAATATTCTAGGTGTGGTCTTACTAAGGCTTTCTTGTAAGTCTGAAAATAAAATTGGAGCGCTGCTCCTTTACATCTGAGGAAACTATGGAAGGTCATTTCTGATCCTCTTGCCCTTCCCATTATCCAGCTGCCTCTTATTTGACTGTTCCCTAGGCAGTATCTCTTCATCCCCTCTACCAAGGTTTGTCCCATATACCATTACAGCATTTATTTATTTTATTTATTGAACTTATTTGCTGTCCATCTCATGACAAAATGACTCTGGGTGGCTTAGAGCAGTAATGGTTAACCTTTTAGGTGCCGAGTGCCCAAAGTGCATGTGTGCGTGAACCACCCAAAAGCAATGTGAGCTCCCCACGTGCATTTGCCATGGTGTGTGTGTGTCCCCCCTGCACTTGTCCCTTGCGCATGCGCCTCCCGTGCATGCGCCCCCGTGCATGCACCCCCCGCACTCTGTTTTGGCTTCCAGGCTGGTGCAGGTGGCCTTCCAGGCCCCAAATGGGGCACGGGGGCATGCAAATTGCAATGCGAGGACCCCCTGTGCATGCAATCCACCCCCTTATGTATGTGCATACCCATCCCCTGCATGCACACCCCACACATGCGTGGCAGAGACCTGAAGACCAGCTGATCAGCGGGAGGCACACACACATGCCCGGTGGAGCTGGGCTGGGGCGACGGCTGGTGTGCCCACAGAGAGGGCTCTGCATGCCACCTTTGGCACGTGTGCCCTAGGTTTGCTATCATGAGCTTAGAGCATTATAACATTAAAATCCAAACAAATATTTCTTAAACAATAAAACTCCCTATCAAGATAAAATTATAATCCAAAGATGGGGATGAAGGGAGCAGGATATGTGAGTGAGGGGAGGTGGGATTTCCTCTTAATTCATCAACCACCTCCAGTGTGATGCTCCCCTCAAGCCATCTGGCAGAGTCAGGTCTTCAGACTCCTGTGGAAAGTCAAAAGATTGGGAGCCAATCTCACCTCAGAGGGTAAGACGTTCCAAAGGGCAATAGCTATGACAGCGAAGGCTCTTCTCCTGGGCCCTGCCATCTGGAATTCCTTGACTGATGGGGCCTGCAGCATATGCCTCCTCTGGTGGCCCAGGCCAGTCCCAGTGGGCTGAGATGGTTCTTCAACTAATCTGGACGCTGATCTCAAGTATTGACCTAACAGAAAATAGTATATGTGGCTCAGGGTTGAGTTATGGAATCCTTGGTGCTCTCTAGAGCTTGGTTGTTTGCTTGCATGCATTACCAACTTGGATCAACACCATTATCCTTATCCTGATCCTCATCACCACCACCATCAAGGAACTGATGATGTTACCCAGTTGGGTAACGAAACGTCTGTAACAGAGGTGGAATTCAGCTGGTTCGGAACAGTTCGGGTGAACTGGTAGCTCCGACGATCAGCTGCCCCCCGCCCCTTCCTATCCTGTCCTTTATTTCCTACTTTCTAGATCAGTGGTCACTAACTGGTGGTCTGTGGACCACTGGTGGTCCGCAAGAAAATTTTGGTGGTCCACAGAAAAATTATTTGCATTTTTTGTATTGCACTAAATACTATTTATCTTTTTTAAAAAAAATCATATTAATGGTCCTCAGGATTTAAAATTATGAATTTAGTGGTCCCTGAGGTCCGAAAGGTTGGTGACCCCTGTTCTAGATCATCTCAATTGTGCTGGCCAGCTGATTTTCCCCTACCTTCTCTGCTCTACTTACCATTGCTGACTTGGAAGGCAAGCAGCTGAGCTTCTAAATGCTCCATTTTCAGCGCAAAGTGAGTGCTCACCGAACCGGTTGTTAAACCAGCAGTGTTCCACCACTGGTTTGCAAGCAAAACCCAAACTCAGAGAACTTCAAGACTCCACAACGTTGACCTTATGATTCCCAATAACAGCAATACAGCAAAGAAGATGATTTTGATGTGTGTAATGATGCTCTGCTAGACAATGGCAGAGAGGGCATTTTGACAGAGTGGTATTTGAAGGGCTGGTCTGCAACCTACTGTTGAAACCATCTTGTGATACAGGAAAACTTTATTGAATAATATACAAACCAATACAATGTTTTAAGCCCAGCATCTGTAATCAGAGCATAGGCAAACGGGTATAGTTGGTGACAATAGTAGCAGGAACCAGTGGTGAAATCCTGTCGGTTCTGTCCGGCTCGTGGCAACTGGTAGCAGCATGGGCATATGGTTCAACGAACTGGTAGCAGCAGCAGTGTGAGGCTCCGCCCACCCACCCGGATGTCGTTACTTCCTGGTTTTAACCAGGAAGTAACCCATTTTTGACCCTTTGCTCATGCGCAGAAGGGTTTGCGCATGCACAGAGGATCAAAAATTGGACATGACGATGGCGCGCACACTTTCGAACTGGTAGGGAAGGTAAGTAGATTTCACCCCTGGCAGGAGCCATAAGCTTTCCAGATGTTCTAAAATACTTATTGTGATAAATGTATAAACTTTTTCAAAATATTTGATTTTCCTGGGTTCCCTTGAGGCTGTGAATTCAAGATTTTCCTAATTGCGATGCTTCAGAAGCTGTTTGAGACCAGGATGGGTGTTCCAACATCATATGTGTTTATGTGCCAACAGCTTTTTGAGAATGTCCTTGAACAATTTCTTTTCTCTCTGTAGCACAAACTGTATAATTTACAGAGCACAGAGTCTATGCTAATGAGATACTGGAAATATCAACAGTGGTTGCAAATTAAGCATTAGAAATAAGCTCTATCAATGAGCCGCCTGAACGGAATATATATTTGCAAGCATGAGCAGAGAAGTTTCCTGCCAGCTGTTGATAACAAAATATTCCTCTTTACGCTATAGATTTATTTAACAGACATTTATTTTCTCCCTTAAAAGGCAATTGTTGTTACGTGTTATATTTTTACGGCAGTTTTCAACTGAGGAGATGTAGCTTATTGAAAAGCAAATGTGTTCAAACCTTTTTTTAAACCGAGTTGCGAGTCATTCAGGCAATATGAAGAGCAGAGGAAGGAAAAAAAAGCTGGAGAGAACTAGAACATCTGTGCTTTAATGTTCAGAACTAAACCTAAATGCCTGGGACCACAGAGGTTGGTGTAGTTCCCTATATTTGCAAAGAGATGGTTATAAAATTAATCACAAACAGCTTTTTGGAAATTGTCCATCCAATCATTGGGCAGAGAAAATGATTGGGAAGGTTTTTTGTGAATTTTTAAGGAAAGGAGACATTTTCTAACAATTTTTCAAGCGCAACACTCGTCTTCAGTAACATTTGGAGGTCTTGATTGATTGGTGTCATCAAGTCAAAGTTGAGTTTTAGAGACCACCTAGGTCCATGATGGCGAACCTGTGGCACGCAAAGCTATGTTTTCTGGCATGCACGACCTTGTCTGTTTGTCTTCCGGTTTTCTGGTGCACATGCGTGTGATGATCAGCTGTTCTTCGCGCATGCGGCAGTGCCAAAAACTGGTGTGTACATGCACGCCGGCCAGCTGATTGTTGGGTGCACATGTACCACCAGAACCCAGAGTTCGGCTTTTCTGGAGTGTGATGCTTTCACGCATGCGGCAGCGCAGAAAACCAGCCTACACATGCACACCAGCCATCTGATCGTCGGGCACCCATGTGCCCTAGAACCAGGAAGTTCGGCTTTTCCAGACCGCGGCCCCTATGAGTGCACGGCTGTGCATGTGACATTTCCATGCTACCTTTTTGGCACTCTGTGCTGAAAAGATTCACCATCACTGACCTAGGTAGATCTTCTGTGGCAGGGGTCTCCAACCTTAGCAACTTTACGACTTGTGGACTTCAACTGTCAGAATTCCTCAGTCAGCAAAGCTGGTCTTAAAGTTGCCAAGGTTGGAGACCCCTGTTCTATGGTATGAGCTGTCCCTAACATGGCTCTTCTGGTCTTCCAACATTGCACCCCTTGTTGCTGTAACTGAGTCCATCCACCATGCTGCTGGCTGTCTCATCCTCTCCTCTCTCCTTCCTTCCTTCCTTCTTTCTTTCTTTCTTTCTTTCTTTCTTTCTTTCTTTCTTTCTTTCTTTCTTTCTTTCTTTCTTTCTTTCTTTAGATTTTTATACCGCCCTTCTCCCAAAGGACTCAGGGCGGTTTACAGCCAGATAAAACAGAACAACAAAATAAATACAAGATAAAATAATATTTAAAAAACTTATTCAATTTGGCCCAGATTAAAATATATTTAAAACAATAAAACCCACTAAAATTAAAACCATATAAAATCTAAAATACTATGCCAGTCCTGCGCGAATAAATAAATATGTCTTCAGCTCGCGGCGAAAGGTTCGAAGGTCAGGAAGTTGGCGGAGTCCTGTGGGAAGTTCATTCCAGAGGGTAGGAGCCCCCACAGAGAAGGCCCTTCCCCTGGGGGTCGCCAGCCAACATTGCTTGGGGGACAGCACTCTGAGGAGTCCCTCTCTGTGAGAGCGCACGGGTCGGTGGGAGGCAGTCGGTAGCTGTAGGCGGTCCCGTAGATAACCCGGCCCTTCTGACTTTTCCAGCCTTGTAGACTTCTCAAGATAATAAGCATCTGGATAGTAGAAAGTTTTCTCCTGATATATATTTATTTTCTTGGTATTTATGGAAACACGGGAAGCCAGGGAGGTTGCAAACATTGCACAGAGAGAAATGCACAAGGGAAGACAATTCAGGGGTGAAATCCAGCAGGTTCTGACAGGTTCTGGAGAACCGGTACTGGAAATTTTGAGCAGTTCGGAGAACCGGCAAATGCCACCTCTGGGTGGCCCCAAAGTGGGGAGGGAATAGAGATTTTGCAGTATCCTTCCCCTGCCACGCCAACTAAGCCACACCCACCAAGCCACACCACGCCTACCAAGCCATGCTCAAAGAACCGGTAGTAAAAAAAATTGGATTTCACCACTGAGACAATTCATGATCACCCATTATCCAACTTATAAAAAGAAAAGAAAAAAAAGCAAATTTGCTTCTGCAGATTGAGTAAGAACTTGCATAAAAAGACACATGAAATTTTCTGATCAAGTGTACATGTATATCATGTATACATCCGAACTAGACTGGGTTGTTTCTCTGTGTCATATAACATATGTGGGTATACGTTTATTTATTTATTTATTCATTCATTCATTCATTTTGTCATATTTATGTAGTACATATTGGAGGTGGTGACCCTTTGAGAGCTGTGTGCAATGAAATTTCATTTTAATGTATGCCGATTAGTGCACATCTAAAGTGGCAATACAGTTATTCTAAGTCTAAGACAAATAACAAAATCATAGAGTTGGAAAGGGCAATTTAGATTACCTAACTTCTGCTTACGTGCATATGACGTGTGAGTATCCTTTATAATGCCTTGGTAAGGCCACACTTGGAATATTGTATCCAGTTTTGATCTCCATGATATGAAAAAGATGTTGAGACTCTAGAAACAGTGCAGAGAAGAGCAACAAAGAGGATTAGGGGACTGGAGGATAAAACCTATGAAGAATGGTTTTAGGAACTGGGTATGTCTGCTTTAAAGAAAAGAAGGATTCGGGGTGACATGATAGCAATGTTCCAATATTTGAGGGGTTGCCGTAAAGAAGAGGGTGTCAATCTGTTCTCCAAAGTACCTGAGGACAGTACAAGAAGAAACGGGTGGAAACTAATCAAGGAGAGAAGCATCCTAGAACTAAGGACCAATATCCTGACTGTCAGAACAATTAATCAGTGGAAGGACTTGCTTCCAGAAGTTGTGAATGCTCCAACACTGGAGGTTTTAAAGAAGAGATTGGACAACCATTTGTCTGAAATGGTATAGGGTGTCCTGCCTGAGCAGGGAGTTGGATTAGGAGACCTACAAGGTCCCTTCTAACTCCGTTATTCTGAAATGTGCTAACCACACCCTGGAATTAATACTAAAACCCCTTATGTACATTAGTTCTTGGGAGGATTGGAAATACCAGTCATTAGGGAGATTTTGATGGTATGGGAAACATGGTTGGCGAGCAGTGAGCGGAGAGATTATAAATGAGTGAGAAATGTCAGTGCTAATTTACCTGATATTAGTTCGAGACTTGTTGCAGGGTACAACTTCAACATTGCAGTTAATAAATAATGGGTTGCAATTGATTCCAAAAGTAATTATGCCTTAATGTGAACTGGAACAAATGTTACATAGATTTTAGATATTGTACTCCAGGTTGGTGACAAGAAAGATGAGGAAGATGGGCCTGGTGCATATAAACCAAGCAAGATAATTATATTTTTCTTCACAGTACTACTATGGCAATAATTGAAACATTGTGCTGTATTACAAGCATACACGTTCCCGAAGACTGAGACAAATGAAAACAATTCAGGGGAAGAATTGGAAATATCTGATTGGAAATTGTTGGGAGACACTTATTCAGAAAAAGCAGCCAAGCTTTAGGACTTGCTGAAAGTGCCTGCAGCTGTTGTATGACCAGACATAAAAGAATGTCTTGAGTTAATCGTGACTTGTGACAACGTCCTGAATCAACTAGGTCAGAAAGAGCAATAATAAGACTGAGCAATAAAGTGTTAGTATTGCTTTACAATGCCTTGGTAAGACCACACTTGGAATACTGCATTTGATCACCACAATGCGTAAAAAGATATGGAGACTCTAGAAAGAGTGCAGAGAAGAGCAACCAAGTTGATTAGGGGCCTGGAGGCTACAACATTTAAGGTGCTGGTTAAAGTGCTGGTTACCACCTTTAAAGCGCTCCATGGCATAGGACCGGGTTATTTACGGGACAGCCTGCTGCTACCAGTGGCCTCCCATCGACCAGTGCGCTCCCATAGGGAGGATCTCCTCAGGGTGCCGTCAATCAGGCAATGTCGGCTGGCGACCCCCAGGGGGAGGGCCTTCTCTGTGGGGGGCCCTGCCCTCTGGAACGAGCTGCCTCCAGGGATACGTCAACTCTCCGACCTCCGGACCTTCCAACGCGAGCTGAAGACATTTTTGTTCCATCGCGCAGGGCTGGCCTAATAGTTTTAATGGGGTTTTTTTAATTAGAGTTTTCATTCTTCTTAGCCAAATTGAATTAGTTTTTTTAAAAATGTTTTTAATTTTTATGTTTGTTGTTTTATTTGGCTGTAAACCGCCCTCCAGAAGTTGTGAATGACCTAACACTGGAAGTTTTTAAGAAGAGATTGGACAACCGTTTGTCTGTAATGGTACAGGGTTTCCTGCCTAAGCAGGAGGTTGGACTAGAAGACCTCCAAAGTCCCTTCAAACTCTGTTATTCTGTTCTGTTAATTCTCTGAAATATGAGGGCTCCATGGTGCTTTCTGAGCTTTGGTTGCTTCCTTGCAGACATGTCCTTACCCAAGCTAGGTAACATCACTGGTGCTGGCAAGAAACTAACAAGCAACGCCTGCAAGAAAATAACCAAGCATAGAGAGTACCAAGGACCTTTTATTTTCAACCCTGAGCTAAAAATATCCCCTTTATTAATCTCTGAGATATGAATTCCCCTCTTGCTTTATGTCTATTATTTATCTAGGGTCTTTGATCATGGAACAATGTGAGGCCCACAAGAACATGGCTGGATAATCTTTAGATTTTACCCTGAAAATAAGACCGGGTCTTATATTAATTTTTGCTCCAAAAGATGCATTAGGGCTTATTTTCTGGTTAGGTCTTATTTTGGGAGAAATACAGTACTAAATGTATCCATTTGGTGGACAACCATAACTGGGGCTTATTTTGGGAGTAAGTCTTATATTACGAGCATCCTGAAAAATCATGCTAGAACTTATTTTCCAGTTGGGTCTTATTTTGGGGAAACAGGGTATTTAATAATACTGATACACCAAAGGTAATGTATGGATTTTGAGTAAGAGTAGTCCTGGCAATGTAATACTTTGCAATGAATGCCAGTGATTGATAATATGAAAAAAGATGCAAGTTACAGGTTTTTCTTCTTCTTCTTCATTGTTTGTTGCTCAGACTGCACCTAGCTTAGATTATATATAGTTCTGAAAACAGCATTGTGAAAGGAGGTTAGCAGATAAACAGAGTTGGAAGCAAACTTGGAGATCTTCTATACCTGGGTGTCAAACTTGCGTTGTCACCTTGTCCTCATGTGATGTATCACAATTTTTTCTCCTTTCACTAAACCGGGGTGGGCATAGCCAGCATCTGACACATCTGGCCTGCGGGCTGCAAGGTTGTTACCTCTGTTCTAGTCCAACCCCTGCTCAAGAAAAAACCCTATCAAGAAGAAAGTCATAAATAACATTTTTCAAGTCCAACGTAACTTGAATGGTAGTTAAGCAATTGGTCATAAGTCAAGGATTGACTTATAAATAAAATTCTGGTCAGTGTCTCATCTGACATAAGAAACATCCCATGACCAATTTCAGGCATATGTTTGCCTCCAAAGCCTCATATTATCACAGATTTTTAAAAAAATACAAATGGAGAATTTCAGCTTTCTTGAGGCTGAGCAAAGTTTCAATTCTAGCTACAGAATTAGAGATATCAGTTTCCTTCTCTCTGACTGTATTCAGAAAAGTCAAGTGGCCAGATTTTTATACATAGAACATATTAATAATAGGGTTGGAAGAGACCTTGGAGGTCTTTTAATTCAACCCCCTGCTCAAACAGGAGACCCTATACCCATGATGGCGAACCTATGGTGCGCGTGCCACAGGTGGCATGTGTAGCCATATCGGTGGGCACGCAAGCTCAGCTCCAGCTGATTTTCGGGCCTTCTGGGCCCACTGGAAGTAGGGAAACAGGCTGTTTCCTGCCTCCGGAGGGCCTCGGGGTGGTGGTGGGAAAGGCCCGTTTTTCTCTCTCCCCAGGCTCCAGAGCCTTTCTAGGAGCTTGGGGAGGGCGAAAACAGCCTTCCCCCCCAAGGCCCTCCAAATGCCAGAAATGGCCCATTTGCCAACTTCCAGTGGGACCTCAAGGCCCCTTTTTGCTCTCCCCATCCTCCAGAGCCTTTCTAGGAGCCTGGGGAGGGCAAAAATGGCCTTCCTCACCCCCTGGAGACCTTTTGAGGCTGAAAATGGCCCATTTGCAAACTTCTGGTGGGACTGGAAGGCCCATTTTTGCTCTCCCCAGCCTCCAGAGCCTTTCTAGGAGCCTGGGGAGGGCAAAAGTGGCCTTCCTCACCCCCTGGAGACCCTCTGAGGCTGGAAACGGACCATTTGCCAACTTCTGGTGGGACCACGTGCGCGTGACCCCCACTTCCTCCCCCTGCTCCTGGCATGCAATGGCAAAAAGGTTAGCCATCACAACTTTATACCATTCCAGACAAATAACTGTCCAGTGTCTTCTTCAAATCCTCCAGTGATGGAGCACCCATAACTTCTGGAAGTAAACTGTTCCACTGATTAATTGTTCTCACAGTCAAGAAATTCCTCCTAAGTTCTAGGTTGGATCTCTCTTTAATTATCTTCCACTTGTTACTTCTTATCCTGCCCTCAAGTGCTTTGAAGAATAAGTCAATTCCCTCTTCTCCGTGACAGCCCCTCAAGTGTTCAAGTTACACTAGACATACCTCATTCCTTCAATCATTCAATGCATGGTTTAGCCTCCAGAAACCTTGTTGTGGCTCTTCTCTACACTCTTTCTAAGATCCCAACATCTTTTTTTTTATATTGTGATGACCAGAACGGGATGCAGCATTTCAAGTGTGCTCTTACCAGCGTAGTATAAAGCGGTACTAACTGTTCTGTTTCCCTCCCCCAATACTCCCAACAAAGAGTCAGTCAAAGGCCTTCTTTTCTAGTTTATTTACATAGATAAATGTTCTGGCCACGTCTACCCACGGGCCTGCCAAGTCTCTGGAGATAACTAGGAAATTATAGATAAGGCTGGAGTTACTTACTAAGATATTCTTCCCTCCATTGAAACTGTTTGCCCGCACAAATTCACTGCTTTGTCCAAGACAAAAAGCCAGGAAGTTCCGCCTCCTGCTTTTATAGCCTCTGTAGATGTCACTGCGTGACTCATCATTCCTTGACCTTGTCCCAACGCCTCCTCTGCTGCGCGCGCCGGTCACGTCTGTGCAGTCTTGCATCGAGCCAAAATTGTTCTTGGGGCATTGCCAAATCAGAAGAAGGCCCGGGAGAATCAGGCCTTGCCGGCCCCTCCTCCTGCCTTTGGGTGGGTGCCAGGGAGAGAGAGGGCCCAGGAGAAGCAGGCCTTGCCAGGTCTTCTCCCTCACTTTCTGAACCATCTGAGTCCAGGAGTCCGAGTCCAGGAACCTGGGTCACAACACTAACAGTTCATATTATCTTGATTCTGTCCCTCTGTTAATGCAACCTAGGATTGCATTAGCGTTGTTGGCTGCTGCCACACACTGCTGGCTCATATTTAAGTCATTGTCCATTAGGACTCCAAGAACCTTCTCACAGTTACTGTTATTGAGCCACGTTCCACCTAGCTTGTACCTGTACATTTGGTTTTTCTTGCCTAAATGTAAGATCTTATTTTTCTCACCACTGAATTGCGTTTTGTTGGATAGCTCCCAGTGCTATCTGTCTGTCACAGATCTGAATCTTGAGTATATCTTTTAAAGTGTTGACATTTTCCCCAGCTTGGGGGAATGACATGATATGACAGGTATCATCAGAAATACCCTAGCAGATAAAATTGAAAGCTGAAAGATAAAAAGCAAGGAAGGAAGGAAGGAAGGAAGGAAGGAAGGAAGGAAGGAAGGAAGGGGAAGGGAAGGGAAGGGAAGGAAGGAAGGAAGGAAGGAAAGAAAGAAAGAAAAAAAGGAAAGAAAGAAAGAAAGAAAGAAGGAAGGAAGGAAAGAAAGAAAGAGAAAGAAAGAAAGAAGGAAAGAAAGAAAAGAGAGAGAGGTGTCGCAGTGTGGCTCAGGCTGTAAGAAGCCTGTTATTAAAACACAGCTGCCTGCAATTACTGCAGGTTCTAGTCCCACCAGGTCCAAGGTTGACTCAGCCTTCCATCCTTTATAAGGTAGGTAAAATGAGGACCCAGATTGTTGGGGGGGCAATAAATTGACTTTGTAAATATACAAATAGAATGAGACTATTGCCTTACACACTGTAAGCCGCCCTGAGTCTTCGGAGAAGGGCGGGATATAAATGTAAATAAATAAAAGAGAGAGAGAGAGAGAGAGAGACAGACAGACAGACAGACAGACAGACAGACAGACAGAAAGGACAGGGACTCCATCCATCATGCTACACCAAGTCCAGATTATTTTTGATAAACAGGTGAGCATTCCTTGATTTTTCATTTATTTTGCGCCACTGAAATGTGCCATCACTTAAGAAGTAATGGCCAACATTCCTGGAAGAAGTTAAGGAGACTGGTTTTACAGGTCTGCGAAGCCTAAAAGAGCTCTTACAGATCATTTTCCCTTTATTGAAAAACGAAGGCTGATGTATCTCAGCCAAAACTGATCATACTTAGTTCTGAATGCTGTGAAGCAAATGCCAAATGAGAGACAGGGAAGCACAAGGATACCCTGTGTTGCAGGAAATGCTTTTTTAAAAGGAGTTCTCCTGCCTTTTGAAACAGTCAGTGAATACTCAAAGCACAGCGTCACACTTTTTATTGTTCGATCGTGTAATGCAAAGTGAATTTTGCAGCATGTGTGTATGCTTTCCTCTTTAGAACAAGGGTCTCCAACCTTGGTCCCTTTAAGACTTGTGGACTTCAACTCCCAGAGTCCCTCAGCCAGCAAAGCTGGCTGAGGAACTCTGGGAGTTGAAGTCCACAAGTCTTAAAGGGACCAAGGTTGGAGACCCCTGCTTTAGAAGACCCTCTAGAACCGTGATGGCGAACCTATGGCATGTGTGCCAGAGGTGGCACGCAGAGCCAGCTGCTCTTCTGGTTTCCAATTGGTTTTTGCGGCCACCGGAAAAACAGCCTGAAAACGGCCCCCAAAACAGCCTGAAAACGGCTCCTAAAACAGCCTGAAAACGGCCCAAAAACGGCCAAAAACGACCAAAAATCAGGCATGTGCATGGTAGCCAGCTGGTCTTCAGGTTTTTGATGCTCTGGTGCGTGCGAAGACAAGCTGGCCGGCGCGCATGGATTAGCCGGAAACCCGAAAGTCAGCTGGCCAGCGTGCACATGCGTACCAGCCAGTTGGTCCTCGGGTTTCCATCGCTCCTGCGTGCGCATATGCACGCAGGGCTTCTGGTGGCTCAACAGACTAATGCAGTCTGTTATTAACAGCAGCTGCTTGCAATTATTGCAGGTTCAAGTCCCACCAGCTCCAAGGTTGACTCAGCCTTCCATCCTTTATAAGGTAGGTAAAATGAGGACCCAGATTGTTGGGGGCAATAAGTTGACTTTGTATATAATATACAAATGGATGAAGACTATTGCTTGACACATTGTAAGCCGCTCTGAGTCTTCGGAGAAGGGCGGGATATAAATGCAAATTTAAAAAAAATGCACACACGTCCTGGTTTGGGCACTCGTTGCTGAAAAGAATGTTCAGACTCTAAAAAAAGAGTGTCGTGAAATCAACACCACCGTACACTTTTTAGCTCAAGGGTTAAGCCGACTGCTGGTTTGTGCTACCTCCCATTTCAAATGGAACCACTGTACTCACATCTGCCCCTCTTCTCCAAGCCAGGAAAGGCAAGTCGAAGTTAGCATTCCTTGCACGTAACCAAGTAATGCAGTAGAGGAGAAGGCGCCGAGTGGAGAAGAGCATTCAGGAATCCTTCAGGCTTATCTAATTGACACCCAGATTGCCTAAAAGCAAAGAGATTAAGACATTCAGTGGCCATCCTGATTTATTTTTTATTTTTTTTGGCGTGGCGAGGACGGTGCAGAAAATAGGGAGGAGTGGGGGGAGGGGAGAGGAATCCCAGCAGAAATAATAGGGCAGAGATAATTGGCTCGCGCCCTTAAATTCATGATGCGTCCTTTTTCGGATAAAGAAGAAACGGTACCTTAAAAGAATACCCATCGCCTGGGCTCAATAGCATGAAATGTCAAAGCGAAGGAAGCATTTCCGAGGCACTGAAAGAGCCGAGAAAAGGGCTATAAATCTCTACATGGGAGCCGCTTGATCTTCGAGAGAAAATTTAAACAGCCCTCCAAGAGAAAGATGTATAGGCAGAGCAACACAAAAAACACACCAACACACACACAAACACACATCCGCACCTCCATTCCACCGTCCATCCAAACATAGAAACATCTAATTTCCCTGGACGGCATCATTCTTTCATGCATTTCTAAACCTCGTGCATCAGCCACTCCTTTCATTAACACCAGGAAATGAACTCCAGTGCCAAAGGCTGGCCCTGGTTCAGCGGCACAGAAAATGCCACCGACCTCCCGCTTGCTTTTGTGCAAAGTCTGAGCTCCGGGAGGGAGCGCAGAGTGAAGAAGAGGTCAGGGGTTGGATGTGACAGGGCACAGCAAGTGGCTTGCCTCTGAGCCACGTCTTCTACGCCGATCTTTCCCTCCCTGAAACTTTTAGCTAAGCAAATAGGATGTACCGCAGAGGGGCAAAGGAAAAGGGGTGGGTGGGTGGGTGGCAAAGGAACAGCTTGACTTATCCAATTTGTCAGCCAGCTAGGCTGGTTTGCAAAGAGCAAATCAGGTTTTTAAATTAAATCCTTGTGGGCTGGCGAGGATGTTTTTCTGTATTCCATTCGGAATCGGAATAGAGATTAAGAGTTAAGTTTAAACCAATAGATTTAAACTTAATGTTAACCGCTTTAATCTAGATTGCAGAAAATATGACTTCTGTAACAGAATCATCAGTGCTTGGAACACTTTACCTGATTCTGTGGTCTCTTCCCATAATCCCAAAAGCTTTAACCAAAAACTGTCTACTATTGACCTCACCCCATTCCTAAGAGGACCATAAGGGGCGTGCATAAGAGCACCAGCGTGCCTACCTTTCCTGTCCTATTGTTTTTCTTTTCTTCTTCCTATATATATGCTTATACCTCCTTATATTTACTCATATATGTGTTTATTTACTATATAATCTTTTTGTATGATACCTACATATATTGTTGTGACAAAATAAAAATAAATAAAAAAGAGGACCATAAGGGGCGTGCATAAGAGCACAAACGTGCCTACCGTTCCTGTCCTATTGTTTTTCTTTTTCTTCTCATATATATATATATATGCTTATACCTCCTTATATTTCTTCATATATATGTTTATATATGATACAATCTTTTTGTGTGATGCTTATGTATATTGTTGTGACAAAATAAATAAATAAAAATAAATAAATAAATAAATAAATGGTAGGGACTTTGGAGGTCTTCTAGTTGAACCCACTGCTCAAACAGGAAACCCTATACCAGGCAGAGAAGAACAACAAAGATGATGAGGGGACTGGAGGCTAAAACCTATGAAGAACGGTTGCATGAACTGGGTATGTCTAGTTTAATGAAAAGAAGGACTAGAGGGTGACATGATAGCAGTGTTCCAATATCTCAGGGACCGCCACAAAGAAGAGGGAGTCAAGCTATTCTCCAAAGCACCTGAGGGCAGGACAAGAAGCAATGGGTGGAAACTGAACAAAGAGAGAAGCAACCTAGAACTAAGGAGAGATTTCCTGACAGAACAATTAATCGGTGGAACAACTTGCCTCCAGAAGTTGTGAATTCTCCAACACTGGAAGTTTTAAAGAAGATGTTGGATAACCATTTGTCTGAAGTAGTGTAGGGTTTCCTGCCTAAGCAGAGGGTTGGACTAGATAGGGGGTTGGACTAGAAGACCTCCAAGGTCCCTTCCAACTCTCCTCTCCTCTCCTCTCCTCTCCTCTCCTCTTTCAGAGAAGCGGCTGTCCAGTCTCTTCTTAAAAACCTCCAGTGATGAAATATCTACAGCTTCTGAAGCAACTTTAAAGTAAAAATGTGGCCAGTATTCCATGTACTAGATGCACTGAAGAAATTCACAAATTATAGATCCCAAAAGTCCTTTTTCAAAAGGCAACTGGACTTTGTTTTTCCTTAAATATATTTCACTTGTCATCCAAGAAGCTTTTTCAGTTCTGATTGAATGGTAGAGAATGGAACGGAAGAAGCTTCCTTGATCAGAAGGGAAAGAAGAACATCTTCAGGGAAAAATAAAGACCAGTTGCCTTTTGAAAAAAGCTCCTTTGGGACAAATCCTGACCTAGATGACTGAGAATCTCCATAGTCACAATCATAAGCATAGCTTCTCCAACACTACAATTTGAAAGCATCAATTCTTATGTGCCCAGCCTTCCTTATGGTTCAACTATCACAGCCATACATTACAATACATGATACATTGAAGCCCTACATTACATAAAACAATACACAAGCAAATAATAGATACAAACTCAAGGTAAACTGCTCCAAACTTGATTGCAGAAAATATGACTCCAGCATCAGAGTGGTCAATGCCTGGAATGCACTACCTGACCCTGTAACTTCTTCCCCAAACCCCCAAAACTTTAAGCTTAAACTGTCTATTGTTGACCTCACTCCATTCCTAAGAGGTCCGGAAGGGGCATGCATAAGTGCACCTGCGTGCCTACCATCCCTGTCCTAATATTCCTTTTTACTTACTCTTTTCATGTATCCAAATTATGTTCATACTTTTACCTGTTATCTTCTATATGATTGACAAATAAAATAAATAAATAAATAAAATTACTCCTGGGAAAACCATAGCTTTGACTATACAGACTTTTGTTGGCAAGGGGAGGTCTCTGCTTTTTCATAAGCTGTTTAGGTTTGCCATAGCTTTCCTCCCAAGGAGCAAATGTCTTTTAATTTCGTGGCTGCAGTCACCGTCTGCAGTGATCTTGGAGTGCACGAAAATAAAATCTCTCACTGCTTCCATTTCTTCTCCGTCTTTCTGCCAGGAAGTGATAGGACCGGATGCCATGATCTTAGTTTTTTTTTTTTTAATGTTGTGAGGTTTCAAGCCAACTTTTACAGTGTCCTCTTTCACACTTATCAAGAGGCTCTTTAGTTTCTCTTCACTTTCACCATTAAATCTGTTTTTATGCCCTGTGTTAACTAAGGACAGATCCAATAATCCATGTGGGGTCTGTTTCTTGGCCTGGCACAACTTTTAAGCACTGACATTTCCCTTCATTAGATTTGAGTAGCTAAGATACCATCTTCCCCTGGTTCTTTCTGATTGATTATATGCCATCAAGTGCATGATTCACTTAATGACCAAGGCAAAAAGGTTATAAATAGAGGTGGGTTTCAGCAGGTTCTGACCAGTTCTGGAGAACCGGTAGCAGAAATTTTGAGTAGTTCGGAAAACCGGTAGTAAAAATTCTGACTGGCCCTGCCCCCATCTATTTCTGCCTCCTGAGTCCCAGCTGATCGGGAGGAAATGGGGATTTTGCAGTATCCTTCCCCTGGATTGGCAAAATAATAAATTTTACAGTATTTTTCCCCTGCCACGCCCACCAAGCCACGCCATGCCCATCAAGCCACACCCACAGAACCGGTAGTAAAACTGGAGTTCCAAATGGGCTTGTAAGTTGAGAACTACCTGTCTTATCTATATTATTGAAAGGTAATAAATGCTTAACTTACCCTTTTCCTCATCCTTATCATCATCACCATCGCTAAATCACTTAAATTTCTCCTAGAGATAAATGACATCAATTCCTACATAAATAATTGTTAAGAATAAAAGTAAAAAGGAGTCCCTGTGGATTTCACGCCGCTCGTCATTGCCGACTATAAGGGTAATGCTCATTTCTGTTTCCGCTGAGCCAGTGCTGTCCGAAGACATTTCTATGGTCATGTGGCCTGCATGACTTCAAGGAACACTGTTACCTTCCCACCAAAGTGACACCTATTTATCCACTCACATTTGCATTATTTTGAACTGCTACGTTGGCAGGAGCTGAGGCAAGGACGGGAACTCACCCTGTCATGTGGTGCTTGGGTCTCAAACCTGGGCTGTTGGCTTTCCAGCCAACAAACCCAGTGTCTTAAATGCTGAGCCACCACGCCACCCTAACTATAAGAATAGGAGTGTAGAAAAAAACCAGGAGGAACAATCTTACTACGCTCATGTGCAAAACTGCGAAAAGCATCTTCCCCACTGCCTCCCAAAGTAAGGTTGCATTTTAATTGGTAGTATAAACATTTAGATTTCCCACTGGAAACATTTGGATGGAAACTGGAGTTTGGGGGCTGAATTGGGAACACTACAAGCACCGGGCTATTGGATATCCATTCAGAAGTTCCCCTTCATTTCACCAAGGAAATACAAATTGTACAGCTGAGGAAATTTTGTGCTCCTTTCCAAATTCCTTTCCTCAGCCTAAAATCAAAACTACAGACAGCTCATTTCGAGAATTTAAATAGGGAAGAAAGTCCAATATGCTGTGGTGAACTGGACGCCAGCCAAGGAATTAATAGAAACAGTTTAGACGCTGCCTTATTTTCGTCTCTCTAATTAATATTTATATCCCGGTTCTAGCGAGATGGTTGTTTATGTAGCAGCAATTGTGTAGTTCTTTATACAGCTGGATTCTGGTGAGGGAATTATAACAACAACAACAATAATAATCTTCACTCTGTTTATGGCTCTGAATTGTTCGAAATGAGTTTTTGGAACAAAGTGCTAAAGTGGCTTGTACACCAATTCCCCCCTCCCCCCCATGTCATTGCCATTGCCATTGCCATAATTTCTTCTCTTCAACCAGCATGAACTTCCCCCTGTGGAAGAGTGCCCATAGGAAGCTCAAGTCACCCTTATAGTAATATAAAGAAAGTGCTGCATTTATGGTGCAAAAAAATTGCTTTAGACGTAATGCGTTTCTCTCTAGGATTGAGGCTGCAGCTGCAG
This sequence comes from Ahaetulla prasina, assembly GCF_028640845.1. NCBI lineage: Eukaryota > Metazoa > Chordata > Lepidosauria > Squamata > Colubridae > Ahaetulla > Ahaetulla prasina. The sequence goes on along the minus strand of NC_080543.1, from coordinate 14,032,301 downwards.
AGGGCAGCTGAATGATCTGGGAGAAGAAATACAGCTGCATTAAACCGTCTCAAAGAAGTTCTCTGTTCGTATCTCCAGGCTCTAAAGCGATGTATCTCAAACTTGTCTACTTTAAGATGCGTAGACTTCAACTCCCAGAATTCCCCAGCCAACAATGCTGGGAGTTGGAAGTCCACAGCATCTTAAAGTTGCCAAAGTTGAAAAACACTGCCCTAAAGATCTGCATTGATTTATTGATTCCAATAAATAGAACTTATTCTATTAGACATAAGAACTTATGAATTGTTTTGGGACTGCACCATTTTCCTGGCAGGACTGTATCGCTACGTTACAATGAAAAATAAAATTAATAGAATAGAATAGAGTAGAGTAGAGTAGAGTAGAGTAGAGTAGAGTAGAGTAGAGTAGAGTAGAGTAGAGTAGAGTAGAATAGAATCGAATGCAGAAAAATGTCCAGATAGGATAAGATAGCATAGCATAGAATATGGAAAGGAATAGCATAGCATAGCATAGCATAGCATAGCATAGCATAGCATAGCATAGCATAGCATAGCATAGCATAGCATAGCATAGCATAGCAGAATAGAACAGAACAGAACAGAACAGAACAGAATAGAATAGAATAGAATTTTTATTGGCCAACTGTGATTGGACACACAAGGAATTTGTCTTGGTGCAGATGCTCTCAGTGTACATAAAAGAAAAGATACCTTCATCAAGAATCATAAGGTACAACACTTAATGATAGTCATAGAGTACAAATAAATAAATAAAATAAATAAATTTTCAGAATGCAACATCTATGGAGATTTTCCATCATTCAGGTCATGGTTGTCCCAAATGTGCTTTTTCGGAAAGCAACTGGCGTTCCTTTGTTTTTCTTTTCCGTGAAGACGTTTCGCTTCCATCTGAAGCAGCTTCATTGTTGAGAAGCGAAACGTCTTCAAGGAAAACAACAACAACAGAGAAAGTCCAGCTGCCTTTTGAAAAAGCACCTTTAGTTCAGAACACAACCCAATTGCATTCAAGAAAAACGAGGCTTTCCTGAAGTCCTTCCGATCCCTTAACTCTAACTGAAGGAATTCCACCCCTCTCAAACCTTTCCTAAGAAGCGGCTCCTTTAATTTCACTTTAACAGTTCTTCAAAATGAAGGAAAATTGGCACTTTAGGGAAGCAGCCAAAGAGCATTAAAACAGTGAAGCTTTTTGGGGACTCCAAATGCTTTACTTTGATCATTTGGGCCATTTGGCTGTGTCAAAGACACCACTGATTACACAATATTCATTAACAGTTCTAGCTGAATTGGCTGTAAAGCATTTGGGACCATGGCTTTTCCCAAGCAGCTTGGCAATTTTTTTTTTTAATAATCTGATCGAGGTTTTGATCTGGGCTTTGTTCCTTATTTTGCTTGTAGAAGAAGTAGGAGGGGGAAATCGATACACTGGTTGGCAGCTTGCAATATATAAACCAATTATTAAAATCAGAAGAATTTTAGAGACCTTCAAATTTTTAGGTTCTACCATATCGCAAGATCTAAAATGGACAGCTAACATCAAAAACGTCATCAAAAAAACACAACAAAGAATGTTCTTTCTGCAGCACACAGAAAGCTCAAACTGCCCAAGGAGCTGCTGATGTAGTTCTAAAGAGGAATGATTGAGTCTGTCATCTGCACCTCTATAACTGTCTGGTTTGGTTCTGCAACCCAGCAAGACAGACACAGACTTCAGAGGATCATTAGAACTGCAGAAAAAACAATGGCTACCAACCTGCCTTCAACTGAGGACCTGTATACTGCATGAGTCAAAAAGAGGGCTGTGAAAATATTTACAGACCCCTCACATCCTAGACATAAAGTGTTTCAACTCCTACCCTCAAAACGACACTATAGAGCACTGCACACCAGAACAACTAGACACAAGAACAGTTTTTTCCCGAACACCATCACTCTGCTAAACAAATAATTCCCTCAACACTGTCAAACTATTCACTAAATCTGCATTACTGTTAATCTTCTCATCGTTCCCATCACCCATCTCCTCCCACTTATGACTGTATGACTGTATGACTGTAACCTGGTTGCTTGTATCCTTATGATTTATATTGATATTGTTTCCTGATTGTTTATTTGTACTCTATGACTATCATTAAGTGTTGTACCTTATGATTCTTGATGAACGTATCTTTTCTTTTATGTACGCTGAGAGCGTATGCACCAAGACAAATTCCTTGTGTGTCCAATCACACTTGGCCAATAAAGAATTGAATTCTATTCTATTCTATTCTATTCTATTCTATTCTATTCAAATTATTATCAAGCCCTTCCCTGAGATAGGCAAATGTTGATGTTTGATGATGTAAAGAGGGATTGTCACATGATGTAAGCTGTTACAAGTAAAGCTGCCTTCTGCAACTGACGGATGATCAATTTGTCAATGCCGACGGTGTTCAAGTGGTCATCCAGATGTTTTGCGATTGCACCCAAGGCACCTATTACTCTTGGTACTACCTTTGCTTTCTTTGGCAACAGTTGTTCTACTTCTATTTGCAGGTCTTTGTATTTTGTGATGTGTTCCACTTTTATTGTTTATTCTTTTATTAGTTCTTGCTCAATTATAACGCCAATTAAATCATGGGCGGGTTTGTTTTAAATGGGGGCATCCTACAAAGATTTAAGGACTCTAAATGCTGCAAATTTTGGCAATCTTGGATTCAAGAAAATAAAGGCAGTGGAGAAAGCAAGACAAATTGGGGATTCATCTTTGACTTAGTAGATTTTGGAAAAAGGTGGAAAATTTCACAGCCTTAAAATCAGTGAGGAAAGCTTGTATATGCCTATAAATAGTGCCCAGGAATCTAGGAAATTGGATTTCCTTTGGGTAACAAAACATGAACTCAATACCCATCTCAAGAGGGAGATTTAAATTAAGTTAAAAGATTGCCATGTGCAGAAAAATATATATTTGAAAATTTTCCAAAGCATTCCTTCTAAGAAAAAAGTGATGAAATTATACTAATGCTAATTTGCTGAAAGGTCCTAAAGATCATTTAGTAATATTGTCCGTATAATAGAATTATAAGACTGCAACTATAAAAATCAACTGCAACAACTGCAACCAACTGGGACAAACATCATGTCAAAACTAGCATCCATGAATACCAGCTCGTAGACAAATGCCTTGATCCCAAATCCCTAACCTCTATCTACACTGATCCCAAACAGCACCAATATGATTGGAGCAATACAAGATTCATAGGACATGCTACCACCCACCATGCTCGCGAATCAATACAAACACTCTACAAACAATTCCATCAACAGACAGGTTGACTTACCACCAGCTTAGAAGCCCCTCAGAATTCAAAACAACCACACAGCCAAACCAGCAATGGCATTGACCCTCAACCAACCCATGCAACTTCCACAACCAGCACTTCATCTCCCAATGACCCGCACCTGATGTGACGTCCCCATCACAAGATCCACCATGAGACCCTCACCTGACATGACCCACGCCTGACCCATCACAAGATCCATACTTGACACAACCCACAACTGACCCATCAGAAGACTATGACCTGATGTAACCCTCGAAAGGTTGGCAGTTCAGCGGTTCGAATCCCTAGTGCCGCATAACAGGGTGAGCTCCCATTACTTGTCCCAGCTTCTGCCAACCTAGCAGTTTGAAAGCACGTAAAAAATGCAAGTAGAAAAAATAGGGACCACCTTTGGTGGGAAGGTAACAGCGTTCCGTGCACCTTTGGCGTTGAGTCATGCCGGCCACATGACCACAGAGACAACTTCTGACAGCACTGGCTCTTTGGCTTTGAAACGGAGATGACCACCGCCCCCTAGAGTCAGGAACGACTAGCACAGATGTGCAAGGGGAACCTTTACCTTAACCCTCACCTGACATGGCCTCCCCATTATAACACCTACTGACCACACAAAGCCCTTGTAGCAGAAGAACAGTGACACTGATATCCCTTAAACTTCACTGAAGAAGGTATGGTTAGAAAAAATGACTCAACAACACATTGATTTAAAACCGGAGCTGTTCTTATTGGGTATCCTCCCAGAGAAAACCAGTAAAGAAAATATTTATTTGATTATACCTGTAATAATAGCAGCAAGAATTGTTTTTTTTTACAAAACTAGAAAACAGAGAAAATACCCCTGGAAGGAAAAGTTATTTAAAAAAAGTTAGATTGTGCAGAAATGAATAGATTAACTTTGATGATCGAAGAAAGAGAGGATTCAGAATATTTTAAGATATGGGATCAATTTTACCATTGGTTAGAAAAAAGATATAGATAAGCAATTGATAGTTATGTAAGAAAATGGTATAATTAGAATATTGTACATGTGAAAAATTGTAATATATTAAATTGAAATGTAGAAAGAAGAAACAACAAAAGGATGGAGCCATGGAGAAAACACTGAGATGTCACACGGAAGGAATGACTGATGTATTAAATGTTTGTTTGTTTATAAAATATTTTTTTTTATTAAAAAAAAAAAACACTTCACAGAAGATGTTACCTAACCTGGTCATGAAACATTCGGAAACCAATACACAAGCTTGGAGAACGAACCTCCACCCTCATAATATAGTTAGTCCTTGGGCTATGACCATTTATTCAGATCACTGAATAAACCTGACATTACACAGTGCTAAAGAAAGGGATTTACAATAGCTCCTCAAAGAATAATAAGACTTTTGATTAAGCAGTTTAGCGTAATGAAGGAACACATTTGGGAAGCACTGACTCATTGTGTTTTATGCCTCTCTTTCTAGCAATACAACAACAAAACCACACAATCTAGGGCCATGTTGGCGAACCTATGGAACGCAGTGCCAGAAGCGGCACACAGAACCATCCCACACGGAATGCGCGGCCTCGCTGGTTCCTCTTCTGTGCTCCTATGCACACACGCACGCCGGTCAGCTGGCCTTCGCGTGCATGGGATCACCGAAACCTGCAAGAGCAGTGTTCCATCGCGCATGCGCATGCTGGCACCCAAACTTTTGGGTTTTTGTCTCATGCATGCACGACGGCCAGCTGTTTGTCGGGCGCGCCTCTGCACTGGAAACCGGAAGTCCGGGTATCGGCGAGCGCATGCGGGATGGAACACTCCTCTTCCGGGTTTTGGTGCTTCTATGCATGTGAAGGCCAGCGAGGCCATGCAGTCCGTGCAGGATGGTTTTGCATGTCATTTCCAACATGCAGGTCAGCACGTGGTGACGTAAAAGGTTAGCCCTCGCTGATGTAGGGTAAATCCCATGGACTCTTTTATTACTGAAACATTCTCTTTCTCCTTGTTCTCAACCCATCTTGTGCAAAGAATTCCAAGCCAGTCCACAGCAAAGCGTAACTCTGAAGAATTGCACGTGTAAAAATAAATAATTTTTTTAAAAAAAATAATAATAATAAGTTTGGGGCTGAAGGTCAAGCAGCTTGGATGGCATTTTAATTTTATTTCTGCCACTGCGCGATCTTCAGAGACATATATAAAAATACGGGAGACAAACTTCACCTTTGACATTTTTGATTTCCGACACAGAAGAATCCTGCAAGATACAGATATATTTTATACTAGACGAAAATTGCAATCTCTGTTCCCGCCCATGTTCTTAGGTCAGATAAGAGAGGAGCCTGTGCATTTCACCATTTAAGAGATTATCTGTCTCTAGCATTCCTTTTCCGAACTCTGGCTGCAAAAGCTTAGGAATCATGGATCACTGAGCCAAAGACCACAAGAAGGTCAACCGTTGGAATAATAGAATAATGAAGCATTTGATCGTGGGTGCCAACTCAGTGTGAGAAATGATAGGTGCCATTTATTTTAACAGATCAAACCTGTTCTGCTGGGGTTTATACACAGCTCTTCACAGAACCTAGGATGTTGGTATTGTAATTCTCTATTTCGTTCATCGTATCCTGTGTTTATATACCAACACTTCAAACTCTAAAACACTCCGGGATGTTGTGACTCGAACATGTCAGAAATACGATTTTTGTCATGTAAATTAAGCTACGGAGCTTCGACCGAAGTGAGGAATTTGGCTGGATTTAGCTTGGACCATCTCTTTACTTACAGGCAATTCGAAATAATCACTGACTACACATTTACTGTTTTTGAGTGCAGCTCCCTTGGACTACAAAACCCCTAATCTAATCTTTTATTTATTTGCTGGGCAAGACCCTTCCATATTGGTGTCTGTTAGGTATTTAGGACGGCTTTAGAAATGTTTTATATCACCACCATATATAAAAAAGATCTTGAGACTCTAGAGCAGGGGTGTCAAACTAAAGGCCCGTGGGCCGGACCTGGGCTGTGGGGTGCTTAGAACTGGCCCAGGAGGCCACTCTGGAAACAGTGAAGGACCCGCATGTGGTGCCTCTCTCTGCAAAAACAGAGCTTGGGAGAGCCGTGTGTGAGCTCTGTTTTCACTGGCAGAGGGTTGTAGGAGGCCATTGCAGCCAAAAATGGAGCTTGGGACCTGTTGTGACTTGTCCTCCCTCCTCTCCTCAGCCGGGCCCCTCCCGTATCCAACCGGGCCTGTTATCAGACTCGGAGTCTGATAATGAAGATGAATAGCCTGTCATGCCTCCAGCCCCCGGCCCTGGCCCCACGCCCGGAGAGGATTCCAGGAGTGGGAGGACAAGCCCGATAAACCTCACTCATACAGCGTGTGTTCCTTTGACTCAGCCGTCAGAGCAGGAAGCCAACCAGGTATTGGAATTGCTTGGGCCTACTCCGTCTGACCCCTCCCTTTCTCAGACAGCAGATCCAGCTGAAGACAATTCAAAGTGGGAGGATCCTTGCTTCCGGAGATCTGAGAGGTGACGCCAGCAGAAGGAAGGGAGGGGCAGGCTTGGATAAATGCTAAGTCATGGAGCCACACCCCACAGCCTATATAAAGGACCTGCTTTTGGCATTCTAACCTTGAGTCAAGCAAAGTCTCATCTGGTTTGCTGATATCGGACTCTATCGCTGAAGTCACAACTTGGACTCCTGTCTGCCCTGATAAACCTCGAAGGAATTTGGCAAGCTGCAGAGGCTTCGTTGCCACATTTGATATGGACTTCCTTGACTCGTTCGTCGGAGTGGGGGTTGGGACACAACAGGACCCCAGTTTTGCTGGCAGAGCACTTGAGCCACCACAGGTCACCACACGAGTGACATCGAGCTAGCCATACCCACCCTAGCCACGCCCACCCTGGCCCCCTGAAGTCAAACACAACCCTGATGTGGCCCTCAATGAAATCAAGTTTGACACCCCTGCTCTAGAAAGAGTGGAAAGAAGAGCAACAAAGATGATTAGGGGAGTGGAAGCTTAAACCTATGAAGAACGGTTCCAGGAATTGGATATGTTTTCTCTAGTGAAAAGAAGGACTAGGGGTGACATGATGGCAGTCTTCCTATATTTGAGGGGCTGTCAGAAGGAAGGGATTGTCAACCTATTTTCCAAAACACCTGAAGGCAGGACAAGAAAGGTCATCCCATCAGGCTCAACTCACTTAACAACTGCCTTGTTTAGCGACGGATAATTTGATCCCAAATGTGCTTGCAAGTCGAGAATTACTTGCAATTCATGCATTTGGAAAGCTCATTCTTGTCTTTCAAATTGCACTGTTACTTAAAGCTTTGATTGCTTTTTTTTTTTAAATGAAGATTGACCAGGCTTCTGGGTAGAACTCTAGATTATAAAATACATAGATTCCTAAGGGAAAGCATAAATCCAGAGCCTGGTACATGTTGACAGAAGAAATAAAAAAAAAAGCTCAGAAATAAATTGAATAGGATGCAGCTGATGGTGTGAAGCATGAATATTAGAAAGGAAGAGGTGAAGAAGGCCTATTTTCCTCTCAAGATGGGGTTAAGCAAGGAGGTCTCTTCTAGGTGGGTCTCCATCCATTATTGTTGTTATCTCTTTTAATTGTGGAGGGATTGAATGAAAGATGGAGTTTTAGGGAGGAGCTTCTGCCTTGTGCCAGGAGATATCCCACTAGGGATGAAAGTGGATTATTTGGATATAAGAGATTGGTGAAGAAGACATACCAGAAGGAATGGAAGAGCAGAGAACAGATGTTGTTGTTCTTGTTGTTAGCTGCAAAGTCGTATCTGACCCCATGGACAATGTTCCTCCAGTCCTCTACCATCCTCTGGAACCCATTTAAGCTCACGCCGACTGCTTCAGTGACTCCATCCAGCCACCTCATTCTCTGCCGTCCCCTTTTTATTTTGCCCTCCATTGTTCCCAGCATTAGGCTCTTCTCCAGTGAGAACAAAGTGAGTCCTAAATACACAGTGAGGAAAAACCAAGATTGTAGACTTTGTCCCACTCATTCTACCTATGTTGTGGTTACCTGGTGCTTTTGAAAGTAGCATAATTAGTCCTTGCTTGGTGCAGAAGATTCTGGCTGTAATAACCCACATTCTTCTTACCGTCCAGATAGAATATTGCGATGCAATGTATTTCACGTGGGGCTGCCTTTGACTTGGAAATCAAAACTACTCCAGAATGCAGTCTCTCATGTGTTCATAAACTCTGGGAATACATAACTCCGATACGCTAGTTATTGATTCAGTTCCGCGTACAATTCAAATACTGGGTTTATCCTGTACAATGTTTTTTGGCTTGACCTCTGAGGGCCTGCAAGCCTGCCTATTCCAACCTGTAGCAGCCCAAACCAAATAGACACTGAGAGAAAAACTCATTGTAATTCCAAACTCCTGGGAAATTAGACTAGAAGGTCTTGTTTCTCAATGGTAGTATCCAAGTTGTAGAAAGATTTGCCTGCAGAGATTTGGCTTGCCCCCTTTTTGCTGGCTTTCAGAAGGCTATTTAAAATCGGGCTCTTCTTGATTCTCACCTTCCATGCTGTCTTTTACTTCTCTAATTTTTGCTATTACGATCAATATTACCAATGTGTTTTGTTATTTGTGTTTTAATCTTATGGTGCATTTCTTTTCACATCTTCTACATCGTGAGACTCGTGAGACCTTGGGAGGATATAAATCAGGGGTGAAATGCTCTTGGTTCAGACTGGTTCGGCTGATCCGGTAATGATTGTGGCGGGTGGTTCAGAGAACTGGGAGTGATGGCGGTGCAAAGCTCCGCCCACTTGCCTGGTTGTTGTTTCTTCCTGGTTTTAACCAGGAAGTAATGTGTTTTTTACCCTCTGTGCATGCGCAGAGGGTCTGTGCATGCATGCGTGCACAAGCAAAGCGAGCGTGTGCGTGTGGCGCGTGCACTTCCAAACTAGTAAGGAAGGTAAGTAGATTTTACCCCGATATAAATTCAGGATCCAATCTGGGTCAGTCACAAAAACCAGAGGTTTAGTCTTTTGAACTTTCCAACTTGTGCTGGAGCCCATCCTCAGGGAACTTCTCTCTAGCAGAATGTGTCACATTTTGCTAGAGAGAAGTTTCCTGAATGTGGCTTCCAGCACGAGTGGGAAAGCTGGGAAGACTAAACCTCTTGTCCCCGTAACCAACCCATCTTGAATCCTGTAACATTATCCTGAGACATGTATATTTGCCTTCATTCATGATAAAAATTCAATAAATAAATGAAATAAGTGAGATTACCTCTGGGTAGAGTCGGAATGTGGAGAAGCAAATCCATTGAACCAAATCCATTGAAATCCATTAGGAGAAGTTTGTGGTGGTACACGACAAACTTCTCCTAAAACTAAAATCCTACGGCATCTCCGGACCCCTCCACAATTGGATAACAGCATTCTTGTCAAACAGACAACAAGTGGTCAAAATAGGCAGTGCCCTATCAAATCCTGTTCCTGTCAATAGCGGCGTTCCCCAAGGCAGTGTTCTTGGATCAATACTCTTCATATTATACATTAATGATCTCTGTGACCAATCCGGCGGGGCTGGCCTGATTGATTGATTTTAATATTTGGGGATTTTAGCGGGTTTCTTAACAGGGGTTTTTGATCTTTTGTATTTTTACTTAATAGTTTTAAGTATACAGCAGTCTAATTAGATTTTTAACTTTGTTATGATATTTTAAATGGTTTTGGATTATTGTCGTTTTACTTGCTGTACACCGCCTTGAGTCTTCGGAGAAGGGCGGTATAAAAATGTGAATAAATAAATAAATAAATAAATAAAATTAAAAGTAATTGTGTTCTCTTCGCTGACAATGTCAAACTATTTAACACTACCAACAATACAGCTACTCTTCAAAAAGACCTTGACTTTGTGTCAGAATGGTCTAAAACCTGGCAACTCCAAATCTCAACCAACAAATGCTCTGTCTTACACATTGGAAAAAAGAATCCAAACACTAAATACAAACTCGATGGACATTACCTTACAGATGACCCTCACCCAGTCAAAGACCTTGGAGTCTTCATATCCAATGATCTAAGTACCAAAGCCCACTGCAACTACATCGCAAAAAAGGCATTAAGAGTTGTTAACCTAATCTTACGTAGCTTCTTTTCCAGAAACACTACACTACTAACCAGAGCGTATAATACAGTTGCTAAACCAATTCTTGAATACAGCTTGCCTGTCTGGAACCCATATCACATTTCAGACATCAATACAATTGAACGTGTCCAGAAATATTTTACAAGAAGAGTTCTCCACTCCTCTGAATATAACAAAATACCTTATGCCACCAGACTTGAAATCTTGGGTTTAGAAAACTTAGAACTCCGCCGCCTTCGGCAGGACCTATGTTTAACTCATAGAATCATCTATTGCAATGTCCTTCCTGTTGAGGATTACTTCAGCTTCAATCACAACAATACAAGAGTAAACAATAGATTTAAGATTAATGTGAACCGCTCCAATCTTGACTGCAGAAAATATGACTTCAGTAACAGAGTTGTTAATGGCTGGAATGCACTACCAGACTCTGTGGTCTCTTCCCAAAATCCCCAAAGCTTTAACCAAAAACTATCTACTATTGACCTCACCTCATTCCTAAAAGTTCTGTAAGGGGCGTGCATAAGAGCACAAACGTGCCTACCGTTCCTGTCCTACTGTTTCCTTTCATTGAAGTGGCATGAGATTTAACACATGGGTTTACTGATGGGGAGGCCCTTTAATGAAACAGGAATTGGAGTGACAAATAGGAACCAGCAGCCTCTAATTATCTAGAGGTTGGGAAAGTAAATGGAGCAAGCGAAGGAACTGGGAAGTGTAATTATGGCTGGAAAGGTGTCAAATCTTAATCTTATTCTCCGGTAATAATATACTACTAACCAGAGCATACGAAACATTTGCTAGACCAATTCTCGAATACAGCTCATCTATCTGGAATCCACACTGCATATCGGACATTAATACAATTGAGCGCGTCCAGAAATATTTCACAAGTAGAGTCCTCCACTCCTCTGCTCGCAACAAAATACCTTATGCCACCAGATTTAAAATTCTGGGTTTAGAAAATTTAGAACTACGCCGCCTTCGATATGACCTAAGCACAGCTCAAAAAATCATCTGCTACGATGTCCTACTTGTCAATGACTACTTCAGCTTCAACCACAACAATACGCTAGCACACAATAGATACAAACTCAAGGGAAACCGCACTAAACTCGATTGCAGAAAATATGACTTCAGTAACAGAGTGGTCAATGCCTGGAATGCACTACCTGACTCTGTGGTATCATCCCAAAATCCCCAAAATTTTAAACTAAGACTGTCTACTGTTGACCTCACCCCATTCCTAAGAGGTCTGTAAGGGGTGTGCATAAGTGCATCAGTGTGCCTACCGTCCTTGTCCTAATGTTCCCTTTAATTGTATTCATTTTATGTATTCAATTCATGCTTATACTTATATATATTATTTAATATGTACTCAGCAAAATAAATAAATAAATAAATAAATAAAATAAACATCATTAGGGAATACTGTAGAGAATCAGAGATGACCTTGAGGAAGATAGGCAAGAACCATCATATAAGCAAAAAGGACTGAAACATCCCTTGAGCCTTAGGAAGCAAGTTGGTATTCAGAACAGGGCCAGGTGGTCAATGGTCAAAGAGGCCATATATTTTAAGATTGAATACCATCTCTCAACAGAGGGGGAGAGATAGGCTACCATATATCTCCTGTTTACAACTTTCAGCAGTTCCAAGAAAGTCCCACCCCATCTGCACTATTCACGTGACGCTGAGGGCACTGTTGTGGTTCTCCAGCAGTCTGCAGAGCTGGCAACAGAGTCGGAGAGCGATGAGGCAGCGGAAGAGCATGAGCCAGTCCTGGAGGCTGGGGAAGGCCCAGATGAGCACTTTCGGAGGCAGAAATGGGGCCAGGGCCATCGGGGAGTGAGGTGCGGACTCCAGAGCCTCCAGAGACTGACAGTAGTGAGGAAGAGGAACAGGAGGAGCCTGTTCCTAATGCATGCATGAGAAGAGCTGCCAGAAGGCAAGAGCAGCTCGAGCAAAGAGGACAACTCGGGAGTAGGGCCAAGAGATGATTGGCCCCTCTCATAAGGCTTAAAAGACCAACAACAGCGTTTGGGCTCTTTGCCGGAAAACAACATCAATAGCTTTGTCTTGTTACATTTGTATCGGTGTCTTCTGAACTTTTGCCAAGAAAGGCCTTTGGCAGTTTGCCTAATTGGACCAAGGTTGGTGATAGGACTGAGGAATTGTGTTGGGAGGAATTTGCTTTAATTTAGTTGAACTACGCTGAGAATGAAGTAATTCTCAGCTGTTCGAATAAAGTTTGTTTGTTTTTACACTGACTGAGTTTCCTACTACCTACTTGGGCCTAGGTCACAACAGGCACAGATAAACCTCAAGTGGCCTCAATGACTCTCAGAAAGAGTGCTAATGATCAAATGACCGCAAGGGATATAAATCCTTCCATTCTCCACCATTCAGTCAGAACTGAAGAAGTTTCTTGGATGAGAAGTGAAATGTCTTCAAGGAAAAATAATAAGTCCAGTTGCCTTTTGAAAAAGCACCTTTGGCACAACCATGACCTGGATGATTGAGAATCTCCATAGACATTTAATATTCAGAAGATACTGAAGCAGACTCATTGAAGGAGGGAAAGAGATGCACAATCGAGATGCTGCTATTATAGCTTCTATTAATAAAACTCTAGTCTTTCTATAAAGGGATACGGTGGTTCAGGGGCTAGGATGTTGAGTTTGTCGATCTAAAGGCCGGCAGCTCAGCGGTTCGAATCCCTAGTGCTGCCGTGTAATGGGGTGAGCTCCCGTTACTTGTCCCAGCTTCTGCCAACCTAGTAGTTTCAAAAGCAGGTAAAAATGCAAGTAGAAAAAATAGGGACCACCTTTGGTGGGAAGGTAACAGCGTTCCGTGCGCCTTTGGCGTTGAGTCATGCCAGCCACATGACCACGGAGAGTGTTGTGTCTGTGCCCACCGAGCCGGGCCTCCTGCCAGAAAGTGACTTGGAAAGTGAGGGGGAAGGGCCATTAGGACTTACCTTGGGAGCACTGGCTTCCCTGGCTCAGCTCCAGGAGCCAGAGGCAGGCCAGGTGGAGGAGATAACGAGGCCTCCATCCCCTGACTCTTCCCCTCCCCCAGGCCATGCTTCCAGACCCAGCTGATGGCTGGACCCTAGGCAGGAGAGGTGGGAACAACAGAAGCAGGGGTGGGGCAGGCCTAGGAAGTGCTGAATCATGGAGCCACACCCCACAGGATATAAAACCAGCGAGGGCTGCTATGCCTCTTCATGGCAGGCAAATCAACTCCTTAACTAGAGCTGAAGTACTGTTTGTTCCTGGGTGACTCATCAGCATCAAAGGAGATAACAGAGTCACTTGGCAGACGCTCGTTAGTTTGCTGCCAGAGCTGATAGTGCCGGCTAATTAGGCCATCACTTGGATGGAGGTGAGGGGGGGGACAGAGCAGAGACGTCTTCAGACAGCGCTGGCCCTTCGGTTTTGAAACGGAGATGAGCACCGCCCCCTAAAGTTGGCAATGACTAGCACGTATGTGTGAGGGGAACCTTTACCTTTATCTAGTCTTTCTATTGGCTCCATTTCCTGATCTGATCTACCCCAAAGTGTTGACAAATACTAGGTTTTCTTACTGGCAAATAATAGAAGTGTAAGTTGGGATGTTTAAGCGTTCCTCTAGTGGTAATAATATTCTGTGTCTTCTTTCTTTTTAATTTTCAATGTCAGCCTATCCATTTCTGCACAGTCTATTATCAAAAATGGAATCTGTTTTATCAGTGGTTGGAAAAAAATGGGTGGAGATTAAGAATGTAAAGATGTATTGTTAAGCAAACTAAATACCCAGACAACATGATGTTTATTAAGCAATAAGAAATTAAATTAATAGAAAATTAATAAAATTTAATAAAATTTATATATAAAAAACATTCCCTAAGTCTGTTTCTGGGAATGAAAAATTATTTACTCTGAATATAATAAAACTGTTCCTCTGGTCAGTCCCCAAATGCTACTTTTTAAGTACAAATGTACTTAATGCTACTTTTACATAAAAATCCCCATTATTATCTCCCAGAAATCAAACAATGACTCTGCATATGAAAAAGCTTCTCTAGGAATACCTGTGGAATGTCAGCCCTAGAATCATGTGGGGCTGAAGCACAGCACCACCTGAACACCTGGGGAAGTCAGATAATAGGTAAGAACTCTCAGCCTTGCACCCATCAACTAGAGAGGAGAGCTGAGCATAAACAAGGGAATAAATACTTTGATGAGTGACAATTGGCAGGTGGCCCTGACCTATGACCCCTTCACTGGAAGAAAGTGTTTGATGTGAGGTTTTTGTGTGCCAATTGGACTCCACTTGTGAAATTCTGACTTCTAGACTGGCTGGCTATCCTAAGCTGGCTCTCGGAAACTTGGACTGGATTTTGACTATTCCTTTGCATGTTCCTATTAAAAGCAACCATTCAAGCAAACTCTTCTCAGGGACCCTGTTTAAGTTTGCATTTCTTGTCTGCTATTAGTTCGTTTACCTTGAGTAAACTACCATAGCAAATGAGTATGTATGTTTTTGCGTGTGTATTTGGAAACAGGACACCCATTCTGCATAAATCCCTAAGGATATTTCTGGTTTTGAATCCCTGCAAGAATAAAATTATTAATGTGTAGAAATTTCTATATTCCCGTGGGGGCAATGAGATGGAGCAGAATGCTGTAGAAAACAAAGGAGACAATAAAGTAAATAACCTCTACCATAAAGCTGATTAAATTTTAGGGAACTGTTGCTGAGTTGTCATTTTTAATTTTAATCTGAATACAAGCTTTGCATGCTGCTAAGAAATGTGTCTGCTTTATAATTTGTCTCCTAACTGCATCTTCATTCTCCTTTTTACACTTGTTTGGAAATAGCAAAAGCGAAAATTAAGTGATAATTAGGAGAAACAATATTCACCACTCTGCAGCCGTTTCAAATCCTTCAAATTCAGGCCAACGGAAACAATGTCATGATTTTTTTTTTCTTCTAAGGCAAAAAAACACTGTAAACATTAGACATTTTTAATTTCAGAAATGTTATGTTTTCTCCAAACATCTAAAAAAAAAAAGTCTAGTATTCTAGTTATCTGCCAAGCTCTGTTGAAGATGGCATATTTGCCAATTTTACATTCCTCAGACGAAAGCCGAGAGCGCCAATAAATGACAAATAGTTTAATTTTCTTCCTTGCAGATAAAGAGTTTCCTACAGTAATATCGTAGATTAATTTGGCCAGGGAAGACTTAAAATATGAAAAGCTGTGGAACTCACGAAACATAATTCTCTTTGATGGGGACCCTTGAAAAATAAATATCGCCTCTTCCCAAACATGCATTTGATCCCTAAGAAAGTTTTCATTTCAGTTCCTAAAATGTACCCCATAAATCACTTGTAAAGATAAGCAAGATGTTGTAGATAAAAACATAATAGGATACATCCTGTCTGGCAGCCAGAGGAGAGGAGGGGGAAAAAAAAGTCCTTTAGATATATAATGTAAAGACATAACTCAATTTACCAAGATTTGCGCCAAGATCTCCCACATGCTCCAATGGAAGGAGAAATCCAGAAAATAAATTGTTGGATTTCTGCAGAATGAGAAAACGTTAATAGAAGGCAGAATTGACTTCCATGTCTCCTTGTTTTGGAGAGACACAAAGAGGGCTTCAGGAAGAAAAACTGAACATAATTATTTCTTTCCAATGTAGGAAGTTAGCACTCACCCCTCTCCTAGGAAAACGAGATATTTTAGGAAATATTAAAAGGGCAGAATATTTCCCCTAAAAGGGAGGCAGAAACTCAGCCCCCCTTCCACCTTTGTCAATGGGCCATTAAGGCCTGGGTCAGTCTATTCCAGGGGTAAAATGCTCCCGGTTCGGACCGGATCACCCAATCCGGTAGCGATGGCGGTGGGTGGTTCGGAGAACCGGTAGCAAAAATCCATGCACTCCCCATGCCCAGCTGAGCCGCACGATCATCAGAGGTGTTGTGTTTTTTTTTTAACTTTTAAAAGCATTTTTTTTCGGTTGAAAAAATGCTTTTAAAAGTAAAAAAAAAGCCTCTGATGATTGTGCGGCTCAGCTAGGATCATCAGAGGCTTTTAAAAGCATTTGTTCAGCTGAAGAGGTTAAAGAAAAAAATGCTTTTAAAAGTTAAAAAAAAAAGTTGGCCACGTCCACCCAGTCACATTACTCCACCACACATCAAGCCACGCCCAAAGAACCAATAGTAACAAATTTTATATTTCACCACTGGTCTATTTTACATAACAAAAATCTACCCCCTTCAGCTCCAGGGTGATGGGATTTTTTTAAAATTTGCATTTATATCCCGCCCTTCTCCGAAGACTCAGGGCGTCTTACACTATGTTAAGCAATAGTCTTCATCCATTTGTATATTATATACAAAGTCAACTTTTATTGCCCCCAACAATCTGGGTCCTCATTTTGCCTACCTTATAAAGGATGGAAGGCTGAGTCAACCTTGGGGCCTGGTGGGACTTGAACCTGCAATAATTGCAAGCAGCTGTGTTAATAACAGACTGTCTTAGCAGTCTGAGCCACCAGAAGATTAAGAAATGGCCCTCAGGACATGATAGTGTTAGCCCTCTACCAATCTCACCACATGGCACCTGGGAAGATTACATCACCCATCAAGGCTCAACCAAGCCTGGGAGACAGACAGCCTACAAAGTTAGCTAAGACCCCTGCCACCCTGGGAATCTGACCACCAATCAGATTGCATTTCTTAAACAGGAACAGGAAACTCTAGGGTGTGGCCCAAAAAGGGACTCTCAGCATCTCTGCCCTTTTCTGCCTAGGATCTCAAGCCATGTGGTCCTGTTCATCAATAAACCTTCTTTCCAAGCGACTTCCATGAATCCAGTGTCTTTTTCCCCACTTGGAACTGAACCCAATGTAAGTGTTCCAGAAAACCCCCCTCTCCAAGTAAAAACTCAGAGGCAAGCATCTTTCAAAATTCCATTTACTAGGATAGGTAAACTGGCACATCTGGGAAAACCCAAATCTGAGAGGTCCGGGTTTTCCCTCAGTAAATCAAAACCTCCAAAACCATCCCCTGACTCCACAATCGATCACATGCTCCGATCGCCAACTGCCCCATATCGAGACAGCACTCCGACCCCTCCTTCTCCAAATACAGGATCGGCCTGACCTTGACCAACAGGAAGAATGTTATTATGTCTAAAGACAACCCTTCTACTAAGGATATTTCTTCCAACACCAACATACATTCTCTCAAATGTTCTTTTGCCTCTCCTGACAAAATAAGTTTTCCAGAATGCTAGGTCTTTGGAAATATATTGCTAAAGATTAAATACGATTACCTTTTTAATTTACAGTGTCCTTATCTGAACAGAAGCCAAAGGTTCTTAATCTCCACCATAACTGAAATTCTTTGGTAGAGTTTTGAAAAGTAGGGGGAAAAAATTGTCAAGGAAATGTGGGAAATATCAGGTTTCATTTCCAGACTGGATAATATTTTTAATTGTGAGGTGTCCCCCAGAAATGAAAGATAAGTGATAAATATATTGATCAGTGAAGCTGGGAATATAGTTGGAGGGAATCAATTCAGAAAATGGTGAAAAGGAAGTTAACTTTGCATATAAGTCTGAGTCATCCAGGTCATGGTTGTCCCAAAGGTGCTTTTTCAGGAGGCAACTGGACTTTCTTGTTTTTTTCTTTGGAAGGTGTTTCACTTCTTTATCCAGGAAGCTTCTTCAGTTCTGACAAGATAGTGGGGGATGGAAAGATTAAGTAATAGAAGGAAAAAATTTTGTCTGTCCTTTACAAAGGAAGGAAGGAATGGAGGGAGGGAGGGAGGGAGGGAATCCTTTCAGTCCCCACTATCCTGTCAGAGCTGAAGAAGCTTCTTTTTTTTTTTTTTTTTTTTGAGACGTGTTTCTTTTTTTTTTTTTTTCAAAAAGTTTTACAAAAATTTTTTTTCCCCCTTTCCCCTCCTCCCCTTCCCTTCGCAACCCCTCCCCCGACTTCCCGGAACGAGCACAAGGTATAGTTAAAGTAAAACAAACATATGCTAAAAGTTTCGTCCCAACTTAATTATACCCCTACAATCATCAATTCCTAACTTCCCCAAAAGCTATCAAAATAATACATCATAATCATTCAAAACAGTCTGATAACTCTTAGTCTGATATCTACGTTGAATATAGTCAATCCATTTTTCCATTCCTTTAAGTATCTTTCTTGTATTGTCTTTCAAAAGGCTGATATCTTCGCCATCTCAGCCAAATTGGCAACTTTCAATATCCATTCTTGTATTGTTGGTACTTCTTTTTCTTCCAATATTGTCCTATTAGTAATCTTGCTGCAGTTATTAGATTTAAAATCAATTTAGTCTCAATTACTGTACAATCCGTAATAATTCCCAACAAGAAAAATTGCGGCAGGAACTTTATCTTCTTTTCAGAACATTTTGTAAAATCCACCAAATTTTTATCCAAAAGGCCTTTATGTCCTTACAAGTCCACCAAATGTGAAAATATGTAGCGTCATCACAATTACATCTCCAACATTTTGCTTGCATTTCTGGATACATACACGATAATTTTTAGGATCTAGATGCCATCTATAAAACATTTTATAAAAATTTTCCTCAGATTCTGTGCCTCGTGAATTTAACATTTCTAACCCAAATTCTTTCCCACGTTTCCAATAATATTGGCTCCTGAAAATTTTGTGCCCACTTTATCATACAGTCCTTTACCAAGTCCCTTTCAGAATCTATTTCAAGTAACACATTATACAATCTCTTTATATGCTCCTGAGACTGATTTCTAATTTGCTTTACCAAATTTCCCTCGTTCTGCTCTATACCAATTTTTTGATCTCCCTTCCATCTAGCATGTAATTGCTCATATTGAAACCAAGTATAATTTTTCCCTTCCTCTCTTAATACTTGCAGAGATTTTAACTGCAAATTACCTCTTTCAGTATACAAAAGATCTTTATATGTAATCATTTCCTGCTTCTGTTCTATGTTTATATTTTCTACTGTATGTCTAGGACATGCCCATATAGGAACCTTATAATTTAGTTTATAAGAGTATTTTTCCAAACACAGAAGGGCATTTCTTAGCACATGATTTTTAAAGGCCTTATCCACTTTTTGTCATAAATTAAATATGCATGCCATCCATATAACAAATCATAACCTTCTATATTCAAAATTCTGTCCTCTGTTAAATTAAACCAATCACTTATTGCAGAGAGAGCAGCTGCTTCATAATATAATTTAAAATTAGGCATTTTAAACCTCCCTTTCCGAGAATCTTGAATTATTTTCATTTTAACCCTAGCTTTTTTACCTTCCCATATAAATTTGTTAATTCCCTTCTGCCATTCCTCAAGATTCTTATCTTTCTTAATTATTGGTATCATCTGAAAGAGGAATAAAAATCTAGGTAAAACATTCATTTTAATTACTGCAATTCTTCCCAGCAAAGATAATTGCAATTTTTCCAAACAATCAACTCCTTCTGAACTTTTTGCCATAAAACCTCATAGTTATTCTTATACAATTTCACATTTGATGACGTAATATAAACCCCTAAATACTTAACCTTCTTTACAATTTCAAATCCTGTTACTTCCTCTAGTTTTTCTTTCTGTTGTCTGGCCATATTTTTATTATCACTTTTGTCTTTTCTGATTTACCTTAAACCCTGAGACATTCCCATATTGATCAATTATTTCCAACAAAGATTTACTAGAATTTATAGGGTTTGTTAAAGTAATCACCAAATCATCTGCAAAAGCTCTTAACTTATATTCATACTGTCTAACTCTAATTCCTCTATCTCCTTTACTTCTCGTATTTTATCCAATAATGGTTCTAGAGTTAAAATAAACAATAATGGTGATAAAGGACATCCCTGTCTTGTTCCTTTCGCAATCTTAAAAGGTTCTGTTAAGCTACCATTGATTATAATCTGTGCTGTTTGCTCTCCATAAATTGCCCTAATTATTCTTAAAAAACCATCTCCAAATTGCATCTTTTCTATTAATTTAAATAAAAAATCCCAATGCAATCGATCAAAAGCTTTCTCTGCATCGAGAAAAATAAATGCTGCTGGAATAAAATTTTTCTTTTCTAAGTACTCCAGTAAATTAACAATCTGCCTAACATTATTCCTCATCTGTCTCCCTTTTATAAATCCAGATTGATCATTATGAATTCTTCGCTGCAGAATCAACATTAATCTATTAGCTATTATTTTAACAAAAATCTTATAATCATTATTTAAAAGTGAGATTGGCCTATAATTCCCAGGTTTAGAACAATCCTGTTCCTCTTTTGGTATCAATGAAATAAAAGAGGTTCTCCATGAGGGGAATTCTCCTAGTTGTATCTGATTAAATAATTCCTTAAGTGGACCTAACATCTCATCCTGTAAATTCCTATAATAACTAACTGTAAGCCCATCCGTACCAGGAGTTTTCCCATTTTAATTGTTTAATTACCAAAATAATTTCTTCCGAGGTTATAGGCCGATTCAGTTCATCCGTTTGTTCTAAAGTTAAATTTTTAACCTTATATTCCTTCAAATAATTATCAATATCCCTATTCAATATATTATCTTTAAGATATAAATTTGTATAATATTCTAAAAAAGCATTTTTAAATTTATCCTGGTGAAATCTCTTTACCTTTGTATTCTATTTTTCTATAGTACGTTGTTTTGTCTTTTCCTTAAAGTGTATGCTAACCACCTACCAGGTCTATTTGCGTTACAAAAGTATTATGTTTGGCATATTGTATATTTGTTGCCACCTGATCAGCCATTATCATATTAAATTGATTCTGTAGTAACTTTATTGCATCTTTAAGTTTTTGATCATGTGGGTTATGTATTAATAATTGTTGTTTCTTATAGATTTCCTCTTCTAAATACCTACGCTGTCTTTGTTGCTTATTTCTCTGTCTATTATTAAGATATATTAATACACCTCTCATAAAAGCTTTACTGCAGTCCCAAACCATTTCTATCGATGTTTCATTATTCAAATTATAATCAAAAAATTCTTTCATCTGCTTTTTACATTGATTTACATTATCCTGATATCTAAACAAATTTTCATTTAATCTCCAAGTTCTTCTACCCTCTTTTCCATATTGCAATTCCATCCAAACAGGACTATGATCAGACAAACATCTTGGAAATATCTTAGTTTTCTTCACCCTAAAAAGCAAATCATTAGAAATTAAAATAAAATCAATACGTGAGAAGGATTGATGCCTATCAGAGAAAAAAGTATAGTCTCTTTCCTCCAGATTCCGCAGTCTCCATACATCTCTTAACTCAAAATCTTCTATCATATCAAAAAAGGATTTAGGCAGCTTTGCATGTGCAGGTATCTTCTTGGAAGAAGTTCTCTTGTCCTTTCGTGTATCTATTACTCCATTCCAATCTCCCAATATAATACACGATTTATAATCCCATAGGATCAACTTATCATATAACATTCTATAAAATTTTTCTTGTTGCTGGTTGGGTGCATATATACCAAGCAAGAGAGTCCTTTTTGTTTCTATTGTAAGTTCAATAGCAATATATCTTCCATAAATATCTGCCTCTATTAACTTGGCTGGTATATCTTTTCTCAAATAAACCACTATGCCATGTTTTTTCTCCAAAGCTGAAGCAACAAAATGTTTACCTAACTTTGAGTTTATTAGGTACTTTTGATCTGATAATTTAATATGCGTTTCTTGTAAGCAAATAACATCATTTTAAATTGTTTCAAATAATGAAATATTTTTCTTCTCTTCTGAGCTGAGTTCAAACCATTGACATTCCAAGTCAAGATTTTATTTGCCATTACTGGGCTGCTGAAGCCTTTGGGCAATCAACTGAAGATCGTCCTCCGTATCTTCGGCCGTGCTCCTCCCACCGCTTCTGTAGCAGAGTCCTGAACTTTACTTTGAGTTTGTTGCTCCTTTTCTTTACGCTTAAGGGCTCCCTCGTCAGTCTTTGTTCTTGTGGTTGTTCCTCTGATGGTAACATCACTGGAATCACCTCAGCTTCCACACCCATTTGAGTCTCTTGAATTCTTTTTCTATTATTTCTATTTCAAATTTCAGCACTGTAGAAAGAAAATCTTTGGCCTTAAGCACTGTGTCAATCGATATCTTCTTCCTGATAATACACTGTCAAGCCAACTGGAACCTCCCATCTAAATTGAATCTGGTATTTCTTAAGTTCTTGTGTAAAAATGTAAAGTCTTTTCTATCCCTTAACATCTTGGGAGGATCTCTTTCAAAACCTTCAACTCCTGTTCCCTATTTTCAAGTTTTTCTGAAAAGCAACTTGCAAAATTTGATTCCTCACTGTTCTTTTCAAAAATAAACCACAATGTCTCTAGGAAGTTTCTTTTGCCTAGCAATCCAAGAATTAACTCTATAAATTTTGTCAATTTGATAAGCAACCTCTTGTGGATCAAGTTCAATAAATTCAGCCAGAGCTTCTGATAAAATTTTTTTTAAATCTTCCCCTTTGTCTTCATTCAAACCTCTAATTCTCAGAGCTCCTTCCATCATTCTATACTGCATCACCACCACTTGATCTTCATTTTTATCCAATTTGATTTGCATTCCCCCCATTCTATTTTCTATTTGTTGATTTGACTGAACAATTTCTTGCACCTCCTCCTCCACCACCTCCAGTCTTTTTGCCAAACCTTGAAAAGCCATTAAGATATCTTCTCTTATTTTTTTATTATTCTCTTTTATTTCTTCTCTTATTTTCTCATTATTATCCATAATCTCCTTAAACCTTTCTTCAGACACTTTCCCTTGCTCTTTAATCAGATCTTCTAAAGCTGGTTCAGAACCCCTTCTACCCCCAGTCTTAGGTGGTTTAGTAGCCATTTCCGTTTTAAAATTCACAAAATATAAGTCTAGAAACTTCTCTCCCTTTAAGTATAGGAGAGCTCAGTTCACTTCATTAAAATCCACATAACATTTCTTATCTTCTTAGTTGCACAGACTGTTTAAAATTCCATTCGTCATTTTCACTCCCGTTCAGGCGCCATCTTAGAGTCAATTAGAACAAAGGAAAAAAAAAATTCTCTTTTTTAGAAAATAGAAGTCAGGAAATCAAAAATACTTGCAATCCAATAATCGTCCGCTTGCACTCATTCCGTCTGCTTAAAGAGATCCATAAAGATAAGACAATTAGCAGAGATGGACACCTTCTTCTTTTCCTGCTTTTGCAGACACGCACTGAAGTCGGAGATGGCAGAAATATTTATGGGACCCATCGACCCTTCGAAGCTCTGCTTAATTAAAACAAAGCCTCTGGGGAGGTCTACCAACATTCCTGCGCTCTTATCTTTCCTCTTTCATCCAGAGAAAAAGATTAAAGCCGGCTTTTCCTGGCTTTACGATGTTCAGTGCGGAGCCCCTTTAATTAGGGCTCAGCGAAGAGGTGGAGCCACCCGGAAGTCCGAGCTGAAGAAGCTTCTTGGATGAGAAGTAAAACATCTTCAAAAGAAATAAAAATAAGAAAGTCCAGTTGCCTCCTGAAAAAACACCTTTGGGATTACTTTGCGTATGTTCTTTATGTGTTGAATTATGACAGAATTGTATCTAGTTGATCCTAGTTGATCTAGTAGATCATAGTAGGTTTTTAAGAAGAGATTGGATAGCCATTGGTCTGGAATGGTAGAGGGTCTCTTGCTTGAGCAGGGGGTTGGACTAGAAGACCTTCAAGGTCCCTTCCAACTCTGTTATTCTGTTAGTCTGACTTCCTTCCTTCCTTCCTTCCTCCCTCCCTCTCTCCCTCCCTCCCTCCCTCCCTCCCTTCTTTCCCTCCCTCCCTCCTTCCTTTTGTTGGAAGAAATTCCCATCTGGATTCAGTTCCAAGTGGGGACAAAGACACTGGAAACGTGGAGGCTGCTTGGAAAGATGGTTTAATGGTGGTCAGGATCACATGGCTTGAGATCCTGAACAGAAAAGGGCGAGATCCGGTGTGCTCCCTGGTTTTATGCTTTTTCTGAGCTTTGAACTTTCTGGGGCACAGGAAGAGTATCCCGATTGGCTGTCAGACTCCCAGGGGGTGGGGGTCTTAGCTAGCCTTGCTGGCTGATGTAACCTTCCCAGGTGCCATGTGGTGAAATGGGTAGAGGCTAATCCTATCATGTCTTATCAAGGGCCGGTTTAGCTCACGCTGGTAAAAGCCTGTTATTAAGAACACAGTAGCCTGCAATTACTGCAGGTTCGAGCCCGGCCCAAGGTTGACTCAGCCTTCCATCCTTTATAAGGTAGGTAAAATGAGGACCCAGATTGTTGGGGGGGCAATAAGTTGACTTTGTAAAAATATACAAATAGAATGAGACTATTGCCTTATACACTGTAAGCCGCCCTGAGTCTTCGGAGAAGGGCGGGGTATAAATGTAAACAAAAAAAAAATAAAATGTCCTGAGGGCCATGTCTTAATCCCATCACCCTGGAGCTGAAGGTCTTCTGTGTTGTAGATAAGATGTCTTTTGTCTTTCTGGGGCTATTAACAAAGGTGGGGGCCGCTTTCCAAGAGCATGTTTCTCCATTTCTCATCCAGGGAAATATATTCTGCCTTTTAAATATTTTCTAAAATATTTCATTCTTCTAGGAGGGGGGTGGGTGCTAAATTCCTACAATCCCTACTTTTCTTTCTTTTTTTTCAAAACGTGAGTTTTGAAACATGCTCTTGGCAAAAAATTAAAATTGATCAAATCAGGGAGGCTTGATGGGTGCTTTTAATTTTCCTGATGCAAAGGAAGCCATTGATAGAAACAACAGAAAAAAAGATTCCTTCAGTGGCTCCCAAAAGCTTTCAACCATGAAGGTCTAGCAGCCAGGGGAAAAGTTCTGGTAAGAATTTTACAGTATCCAATTTTCTATGCCAATTAATTTCAGCTGTTAGATATCACTTTCTGTGAGCTTCCAGTCAGGTCAAGCAAGCACACATCCCAAAATTTTCACAGCCATGGTTTTCCTTTAAATTACAGGCTGCCCATTTCCAAGGGTTGGTTACTGAACCTGCCCTAGCTCTTACTTTAGTCTATCCAAGATTTTTTTTTCCAGTCCAAATTGAGGTTAATCAGTGTGCAATCCAGGCTTTTTCCTTTCTTAACAAAATAAATTACACAATGAGCCCTGGGACTTCTACTCATGAGACCACCAGTGCAACATATCTTGCTTTACTGGGCAACTGGGTAGCATCATTTGTGAGTCATAGTCAGGGCTTGGGTTTTGGATATCACTTTTTCTGCTATCTCTTCAAGAGAGGAATTGCCTGAGGGGGATGCCCCTCCCCCATGGAATTAGCAGGGAGATCTGACTCCTTGGGCTTTTAGTGCCACAGAGCAAAAATCAACCTAGAAGTCTTTTGTGGAGGTAAGTGAAGGGAATAGTTTCAGTCTAATTCTGAATGGTGTCTCTCTCTGTGTGTGTCTGTGTATGCAGCTACCTTTACAATACAGGCAATACAAACAATACAAACATGCTGGACAAATTTCCCTACCATTAGACAGAAATCTCAGGTGTTCAGAACTAACTGTGGCAGCTACTTTCAAATACAATCCTTACATGAATACTTTAGACTGATTACAATGTAAATGAGACAAGAAAGAAAACATTACAATGAATTTCCCACCTCCCCCATAGTCTTTCCAGTTGTCTTCTGGGAATTGAAAAGAGTCTTTTAGTCTTTACTTGTACATCTCAGGGTCCTTCCTTTTATATCTTTTGGGTGGCATACTTGGTGGTCAGTCAGGTTTGGAAAGGTCTGCTCCACTCTGGTTGCTGTGATGACTTTCAGTGGGGGCTGGATTCAAACTCAATTCCTGGCTCCAACAAATGGAAGGTCTCCTCTGGGGGCAGCATCTGGAACCATGTGCTCTGCTTCCACAGTTGCAGAGTCATCTTTTCAGGGCTGAAAGACATTAGAACAGGATCTCCTCCCCACTTTTGTGGGTAATCTTCTCAGGAAAGGCATTGTAACAGGATTAGAGATGGGGGGGGTAGATATCTTGAAAGCAGAGTTTGAAAAGATACAACACATCAATATTGCAGTTACTAAAAGGTAATGCAGTTTCAACAAAATGGAGACACAACTGATGAGAAAGAAAAAACTTCACATACTTCAGGAAGAGGATGAACAGGTAAAATCATTTAAACACACAGTAAATGCAAGACTGATTTTTTTTTTCTTGTAAGTGAACTTAAAACGTTTCCTCATAAACTTATCTTGTAAGTGAACTTAAAACGTTTCCTTATAAACTTGAGTTGTTACTTTAAGATAAAGAGGAGGAGAAAAAAACAGAAATAGGATGAAAAGTCCTTTTTACTATTTTGTTGGCCGGACAAAGACAGGAAAAAGGCTCTTTCCTTTTTTTTCTCTCTCTCTCTTCCCCATTTTCATTGCTTCAACCTTTTGTTTTTCTTTTTCCCTAACAATTTAAAATTCTTGTCTCTAGAGATCAGATACATTTTACAGTTACAATTACCTCAAGGGCCCACAAAGACAGACATACACACATAAAAAAACAAGGACAAAGAGAGGAAAACAAAACTGAGATTTACACACACACACTGATCATTCCCGCCATAAATCTCAGTTAAATTAGGGAAGGCACAAATCTTAACAGACAGACCACGTGGTTCAATAGAAGACAGACAAAGAGACAGACAAACAAACAAAACAAAAACCCAAACATCCCTATTTATATATTTCCCTTTTCTTTTAAGTACCTTTATTTAGCCAAATTTGTCTTCCTGGTGTTATCTCTTAGCAAAGCCCATTTTTTTATACAATTTCTTCAATTTCTATTCTCGCATGCCAGTCAACACTGGCACCTGCCTGGCGTCCCAGGCCCCAAGCATGTCTCTCAGGGGATTTCCCTCTACCCTCGAGCTTACGCTTCCCATGATCCTCGGAATGTGAGGCTCACTTTGTCATAGCCGGGCACTCCCGCAGTTTCGGGAAAAAAAGTATCCGCGAAGGACTCCGACTCCCTTCTGTCGAAGTATGGGCCCCTTCCTTAAGGGAACTCTTATTTGAAGATCACCAATAAAAAAAATAGTGATCCCGGAGGACCTTGCTGCCCCTACAGCAGGTACGAGCACCTCCTCTCACTCCACATGCACCACTTTAGGCTTTGCTTTCCTTTTTTAGATACACCGATAGTTCCTATATATTTCTTTTTTCCCCCCCTTCACACTTCTTTTCCTTTCACTCAGCTTCCGTTCCTTGAAAACACAAAGTTCCACATTTGGCTTCCCCCCCTTGCTTTCTCTATCCTACCGGTCATGGCTCGGTGGAGCTAGCAGTAGGTAGAGGTGCGGCTAGAGGTTGCTCAAAGAGGTGGAATCAGATTGTTCCCTTAGGTGGAATCCCACACACACACTTCCTCCTTCCCTAACAGAAGGTCCTGTGCTCTGGCAAAACCCCCATGCTCTCCAGACTTTTGGTCTTTCTGCGGTTAGGAAATGCACAGAGGATGCAAGATCCAGCTATGATTGGGAGAAGGGCTCTCTCATTCACACACATGCAGGCATACACATATTTCCCATACTTTTCCATGCTTAAAATTAAAATTTAGAGGTACTCACCTTCTTTCCAAGCAGTCTTTGAGCTCAACACTCAAAACCCCTTTAAAACCTAGTTCCAAATGGCCAAGGTCCAGGAAAACTTATCCACAGACTCAATGGGTCTGCTGCTAGCAAGGGAGGCTTACCTGGGCCAGGTCCATTGGTTAGGTTAGCTTGGAGTCCCATCTGGGGTGCCAATTGTTGGAAGAAATTTCCATCTGGGTTCAGTTCCAAGTGGGGACAAAGACACTGGAAACGTGGAGGCTGCTTGGAAAGATGGTTTAATGGTGGTCAGGATCACATGGCTTGAGATCCTGAACAGAAAAGGGCGAGATCCGGTGTGCTCCCTGGTTTTATGCTTTTTCTGAGCTTTGAACTTTCTGGGGCACAGGAAGAGTATCCTGATTGGCTGTCAGACTCCCAGGGGGTGGGGGTCTTAGCTAGCCTTGCTGGCTGATGTAACCTTCCCAGGTGCCATGTGGTGAAATGGGTAGAGGCTAATCCTATCATGTCCTGAGGGCCATGTCTTAATCCCATCACCCTGGAGCTGAAGGTCTTCTGTGTTGTAGATAAGATGTCTTTTGTCTTTCTGGGGCTATTAACAAAGGTGGGGGCCGCTTTCCAAGAGCATGTTTCTCCATTTCTCATCCAGGGAAATATATTCTGCCTTTTAAATATTTTCTAAAATATTTCATTCTTCTAGGAGGGGGGTGGGTGCTAAATTCCTACACTTTGTAAAGGATAGAAGAAGAAAAAATCCTTCTATTACTTAAATATATTCCTTGGCACTAATTTTATTGAAGTAACTCTTCTTACTGAGTCAGGATCCAACCATATAACAATAATTTTGCATGGCTGAAACTGTCTGATATGATTGGTCTACTTTATTTGGCTCTCTTGGGCACCTTATTATCCTCCTAGGAAGGAATTACAAAGCTAATTTCCGAAGATGCAGTGCTCAAAATGCAAATGCTGGTTTCTATTATGTGATCTTGGCTTACAAGGACTCTGTTTTAATGAGAGGTTACCTCGCAATGCACATTTTGATTTGGAAGACTTAATTTTTTGTGGATGCTCCTGTTCTGAACTGTATCCCATTGGGGTAGAAATTAACAAGAGGACAAATAGGTTGGATGCTTTTGTGACATTAGATTGGTATTAGGGAAAAAAAACAAATAAAGAAACCCAACTGACTTCTCTTTCCATATTTGGAAAAAAATTTTTTTTTCCAGCGGAAGTCTTTCCTAGAAAATGATTTAGAGCTGTGGCTCCTGCTACTGTTAAATCATCCATACATATCCATTTCTTTTTTAAAGTTATAGTCAGAATCGCGCAATACAGGGGCACCCATAGTAAGATTAACTGAATTATCTATGAGTGATGAATATTCATATAGATTCTCCTTCATGCCTGCCTGCCCTCTGCCTTCAAAAAATATTTTTACAAAAGTAATTTATTCCTATTTATCGGCTTGCATTTTTTTTAAAAAAAAAACAACAAACCCGTGTGAACACTCACACACATTTTTTTGCTAGCGCATTTTCCCGATCTCCTCATTTTTCTGCACACATGTTTACATTGCCAATTCTATCCCAAGAGTTGTAAAAGATATTTTATCTTCTGACTTCTATATAAGTTCAGGGAACACAAATCTGGGGACTATTGCATTAAAATGCAAATGGAACAAGTTTCTCTCCTCCATCCCAGCTAACAAGAATAACATTTAGCTAACACAGTCAACTAACAACAAATGTAACTTTACAACTTCATGGTCAGTGAATGAATTATGACGATTCTCAGGCGGGTGAGAAAAATAGCCATAATTTTCCTTCCTTCTTATATTCTCCTGGTATCCTTCAAGATGCACGGCTGCATGACCCTGCAAGTATAATATATCAGTGTTCATTTCCTTGGGGTTGACAACTATTGCATTTGGTTAATTGAAACAATTTTTATCCAGCTTGATCTTTTGCTGACTAAATTATAAAATCGAGGTCAGGGAAACCAAGTGTTGTTGTGTTGTTTTTTTTTAAAGTGCAAGACAACAATGCCACACAAGTGTTACATTTAGCTACAGTCATGGAGCCTGCTTCTTTCTCTAAAATTAGACGCATCCTTGGTGAAGGAGTCAAAGGGTGAAGATGGCTGGTGTGATGGAATGCTGTCTGGATTCCCAAGAGAGATGGAAGAAGTGCATTCCAGAGGAGCAAGAGGCAACTCGGTTCAGATAGTTTATGGGAGAGAAAGAGGGTGAAGACCAGAGGTGGTATTCAGCAGGTTCTGACCGGTTCTGGAGAATCGATAGTAAAAATTTTGAGTAGTTTGGAGAACCGATAAATACCACCTCTGACTGGCCCCTCCCCCATCTATTTTCTGCCTCCCGAGTCCCAGCTGAGGAAATGGGGATTTTGCAGTAACCTTCCCCTGGAGTGGGGTGGGGCTGGAGGTTTTACAGTATCCTTCCCCTGGAGGGGGGTGGGAATGGAGATTTTTCAGTATCCTTCCCATGCCACGCCCACCAAGCCACGCCCTCAGAACTGTTAGTAATTTTTTTTTTAATTTTTTGGTGAAGACGACTCCTTCCTAATAGTTCCCAGAACATATGCTGCATTTGTTAATATATGCAGAGCCTACGTATCTGGTAGTTTACTTCAGTTTGACAAGATTCTCTCTATAGGAGAAGATCAATAAAAAAAAATGAGCCTGACAGCTGCCCAAACCATGTGATAGAAACTTGACTCACACACACACACACACACACACACACACACACACACACACACACACACACACATATATATATATATATATATATATATATATATATATATATGTAGGTCTTTGGTTATTCGGGTTTTCTCCCACGTAAAATTGGAAGTGTCTTGGCGACGTTTCAACGAAATCTCATTCGTCATCTTCAGGCTTCAGCTTCGTGCTTCTGGGAGCAATGTGTGATTGCAGCTGTTTCTTCCTTTTTAACTGCTAGTGGGGGTTTGAACTGATTGGGTGAGAACTTGGCTGTGCTCTGATTGGATGGGGTTTTTTTGTGTGTGCACTGATTGGCTGGGGGTGTGTCTGCTTTCTGGGTGGATGTGTGGTAGTGACATCCTGGGTGGACCTCGTGAGTGTGGGTCTGGTGTCATTCCTCATGTTAGGGACTCGTTTGTCAATAAGGGCGGGTTTCCAAATGGCTGGTAGGCGGGAGGTATCATCTCGTTTGTTCATGCTGTGTGGGCGTTTTTCTATCTCGATGGCTTCTCTGATTATTCTGTTGTTAAAGTGTTCAGTTTTGGCGATAGTTCTGGTCTTTATATATCATGATATATATATATATATATATATATATATATATATATATATATATATATATATATATATATATATATATCATGATATATATATATATATATATATCATGATACAAAGTACAGCAGGGAGTGCTTCCATTCAATCATCGTGGCTACCATATATATATATATATATATCATGATACAAAGTACAGGAGGGAGTGCTTCCATTCAATCATCGTGGCTACCATTTTTTAAAAAAATTCCTGCAGAGCTACCTATCTGAAATGAAAGGGAACTAGCTAAGAACTAGTATCCTACTTCTAATATTGGTAAGGCACTGATGGGCTTGAGGGGGGGGGGCATGATTATTTTTTCAACATAAAGATGTAGCAGTAGCATGGCATTTAGACTTATATACTGCTTCACAGTTGCTTTACAGCCCTTTCTAAGCAGTTTACAGAGTCAGCATATTGCCCCCAACATTCAAAATAAAATTCCCTATACCACCAGGCTTGAAATTTTAGGTCTAGATAGCCTCAAACTACGTCGTCTACGTTTTGACCTATGCTTAGTTCATAAGATTTATTTAACAAAACGTTCTACCTGTAAATGAGTACTTTAATTTCAACCATAATAACACAAGGGCTATTTAAACTCAATGTAATTCGCTCTAAATTTAATTCTAGGAAATATGACTTCTGCAATAAATGTCTGGAACACTCTACCTGATCCTATTGTTAGTCTCTCTAATCCCCATACCTTTCACCGTAAACTGTCTACCGTGGACCTTTCATGCTTCTTAAGAAGGCCCTAAGGGGCCATGCATAAGCGCACCAATGTGCCTACCATCCCTGTCCTACTGTTCCCAATTATATTTATTTTATTTATTTTATTAGATTTTTATACCGCCCTTCTCCCGAAGGACTCAGGGCGGTGTACAGCTGAAATAAAACACAGAGTATATACAATTAAAAGACATGTCCTTACCCAAGCTAGGTAACATCATTGGTGCTGGCAAGAATAGAATAGAATAGAATTTTATTGGCCAAGTGTGATTGGACACACAAGGAATTTGTGCCTTTGGTGCATATGCTTTCAGTGTACATAAAAGAAAAGATACGTTCATCAAGGTACAACATTTACAACACAATTGATGGTCAATATATCAATATAAATCAAGGGCCGGTTTAGCTCACGCTGGTAAAAGCCTGTTATTAAGAACACAGTAGCCTGCAATTACTGCAGGTTCGAGCCCGGCCCAAGGTTGACTCAGCCTTCCATCCTTTATAAGGTAGGTAAAATGAGGACCCAGATTGTTGGGGGGGGCAATAAGTTGACTTTGTAAAAATATACAAATAGAATGAGACTATTGCCTTATACACTGTAAGCCGCCCTGAGTCTTCGGAGAAGGGCGGGGTATAAATGTAAACAAAAAAAAAAAATCATAAGGATTGCCAGCAACAAGTTATAGTCATACAGTCATAAGTGGAAAGAGATTGGTGATGGGAACTATGAAACAATTAATAGTAGTGCAGATTCAGTAAATAGTCTGACAGTGTTGAGGGAATTATTTGTTTAGCAGAGTGATGGCCTTCGGGAAAAAACTGTTCTTGTGTCTAGTTGTTCCGGTGTGCAGTGCTCTATAGCATCGTTTTGAG
The DNA here is from genome assembly GCF_028640845.1 of Ahaetulla prasina. Classification (NCBI taxonomy): domain Eukaryota; kingdom Metazoa; phylum Chordata; class Lepidosauria; order Squamata; family Colubridae; genus Ahaetulla; species Ahaetulla prasina. The sequence continues at coordinate 13,999,289 of NC_080543.1, read as the reverse complement.
GACAGGAGTTGAAACAATTTATGTCCAGGATGCGAGGGATCTGCAAATATTTTCACGGCCCTCTTCTTGATTCGTGCAGTATACAGGTCCTCAATGGAAGGCAAGTTGGTAGCAATTATTATTATTATTATTATTTTTTTATATGTAATCATTCTATGTGTTTATGGCTACGTTTTGCCAATTTATATCCTTTTTCGGTGCCAATTTTTTCATGTGTCCATGTCTATGTCTATTCTGTTATTTGTTTTCTTGTACTTGTTGACCAATAAGTAAATAAATAAATATAACCATCATCATCATCATCATCATCATCATCTGGGTCCTCATTTTACTCACCTCAGAAGGATGAAAGACTGAGTCATCCTTGAGCCCAGTGAGATTTGAACTGCCAAATTGGAGGCAGCCGGCAGTCAGCAGAAGTAGCCGGCAGTACTGCACTCTAACCACTGCACCACCACGGGTCTTGTTGGGAAGTACCCACCTGGGCAGGTAGGAAGGATGAAGCACAGAACTAGCCTAGGGTCACTGTACAATTGCCAGAGGGCTATGGTTGACTCCCGCTAAGTTCCTTGGAGCCTTATCTAATTGTTTCCAGGAAAGGTTGTCAGACTGAGGAAGATTCCTGTATTATAGGCAGAACACAATGAAGTAGTTAGCTTGAACTTTGCATGTGTCAGATTTGTTTGTGCCTAATAAGATAAAGCCATTTTTTTTAAAAAAAAAAAACCTCCTGCAGTAGTGTAATTCAGGATCAAATGAAAAATCGGGTTCCTCCAGTTGAGAATGCTTTCCTGTTGTGAAGCTCAGAAAGTGATCTGAGTGTACAGTTAGAAAACTGTTGCAGGCAACAAACCATTTTGTGCGGTACATAGAGCAGTGCAAAAAGAGTTAAACAACAGTCAAGGAAGTTGAGCTTGTAAAAAGTCCTAAATAAAATTATTTATTTGCCACTGCGCTCTAGCTTTCTTATTATGCTAAACGCATTCTGAAGGGAACATGCTGCTTGCTGGAGCCTGCAAAACATTTTGAAATTAATGCACCAAAAATGTATCATAAAATTTAGCACAACAAGATTAAGTACAACAATTTTTTTAAACTATATTTTTAGCTGCCTTTAACGTGTCTGTACATTTCTGATCTTTTCTGGAAAAGGAACAACCACATGCAAAGCATCTACTTTGCTGCTGAGCTAAGGTATAGAGTGCATTTTATTTATTTCATCTAATTGGGTGGCACATTAATTAATTAATGCTGAGTGATTGCTATCGGTAATGCCACTGTGCCCCCTTCATAGTAGCTGAACTCAGTGATTAGTGAACCTGATTAGTCAAATCTGTATTGGATTGAAGAATGGAAGTCAATACGCTGGAGTGTTACTCAACAAAATCAGAGGATTAAAAACTACCAGAAGACTGCATCATTCATTCATTCATTCATTCATTCATTCATTCATTCATTCATTCATTCCAAATTGGAGATCCCATTTGGCCTTCCCATCAGGTAGAGAAGGAGTAGACTGGAGAATAGAAGGACAGAAAACCTTCCTTTAATCTGTTATTGAAGGACTAAAGTACCACAGATGATGTTCAATCAAGCATCTCCTCTGATCAAAGGAAGATAAAAATATATAGAATAGAATAGAATAGAATAGAATAGAATAGAATAGAATAGAATTGAATTGAATTGAATTGAATTGAATTGAATTGAATTTTTTATTGGCCAAGTGTGATTGGAGACACAAGGAATTTGTCTTGGTGCATTTCCTCTCAGTGTACATAAAAGAAAAGATACCTTCATCAAGGTACAACACTTACAACACTTAATGATAGTCATTGGGTATAAATAAGCAATCAGGAAACAATCAATATCAATATAAATCGTAAGGATACGAGCAACAAAGTTACAGTCATAAAGTCATAAGTGGAAGGAGATGGGTGATGGGGACGATGAGGAGATTAAAAGTAATGCAGATTTAGTAAATAGTTTGACAGTGTTGAGGGAATTATTTGTTTCCATCAGGATATAGATTTCATTGTCTAGCTTATCCTTGTTCTAGCCTCAGATACCTGATTTTCTTCCTTTCTCCATTTTTGTTTCCATTTCCTATGTTTTGGGTGGAGGTCAGACTTTTCTCTCTCGCTCTCTTTTTTTAAATGAATGAAGGACAACTTTGGAGTTGTTGTGGATGAAGCACAATTCTGGGGAGGAAGATCACACTGCCCTGATACAATGATTGTTGGGTTCTGACGAACAAAGGAAGAGGAACAGAGAATACAAGTACAATAGTCCTCAACTTGGAAGGGACTTTGGAGGTCTTCTAGTCCAACCCCCTGCTCAGACCGGAAACCCTATACCTTTTCAGAGAAGTGGCTGTCATTAACATTATGGCACTAATGAAAATTTGGAGTTTATTCCCAAAATGCTGCATTTCTCTTCATGCTTCTTGACTGATCAAATTCTATTTCTCTTTGTATATAATTCTATTTTTCTTAAATTGACAAGAGAGGACTTTGGATCAAGGTCTTAGAGAGCTTAGCTTTTAAGCAAGGGGAATAAGAGATAGTTATTGAGATTAGATTAGATTAGAACAGAACAGAACAGAACAGAACAGGAGAAGAGAATTAGAGTAGAGCTGGAAGAGAAATAGAGCTGGAAGGAACCTTGGAAGTCTTCTAATCCAGCCCCTGTTCAAGCAGGAGAACCTATATCATCTCAGACAAGCAACTATCTAGACTATTCTTAAAAACTTCCAGTGATGGAGCACCTATGATTTCTGAAGGTAAGATGTTCCACTGAATAATTGTTCTCACTGTTAGGAAGTTTCTCCTTAATTCCAGGTTGCTTCTCTCCTGATCTTAGTTTTAATGCTGAGTTTTCAAGTCAAGTCCATGGCATAGGACCGGGTTACTTACGGGACCGCCTACTGCCACCAATAACCTCCCATCGACCTGTGCGCTCCCATAGGGAGGGCCTCCTCAGGGTGCCGTCAGTCAAACAATGTCGACTGGCGGCCCCCAGGGGGAGGGCCTTCTCTGTGGGGGCTCCTGCCCTCTGGAATGAGCTGCCTCTGGGGCTTCGTCAACTCCCTGACCTCCGGACCTTTCGCCGCGAGCTGAAGACTTTCTTGTTCCATCGTGCAGGGCTAGCTTAACTGCAGTTTTTAATGGGGTTTTTATTTTTATTTTAGTTTTTTGGCCATTAATTGAATTAGTTTTTTATATTGTTTTTAAATTTGTATTATATGTGTCTTTTAACTGGCTGTTAACCGCCCTGAGTCCTTCGGGAGAAGGGCGGTATACAAATCTAATAAATAAATAATAAATAAATAAACTTTTATAGTCTCCTATTTCACATTTATCAAGAGGCTCTATAGTTTATCTTCACTTTCACCATTAAATCTGTTGTTACACCCTACCAGTATCTTAATTAAGGACAGATCCAGTAATTCATATTTGAAAAATAAATTCAAATAAAAAAAAAATTCATGTGGTGTCTGTTTCCTGGCCTTGTCCAATCTCTTCTTTAAAACCTCTACTGTTGGAGCACCCACTACTTCTGGAGGCAAGTTGTTCCACTGATTAATTGTTCCAACTGTCAGCAAAGAGGAAGAGAAGGAGAGAAAGGGGAAAAGAGCATGACTATTCTAATTCTATGTCCATCTGCAACACTAGATTGGCTCCATGCAATGGTGTAGGGTTTAGTGGCTAAGATGCTAGCTTGTCGATTGAAAGTTTGGCGGTTTGAATCCCTAGTGCTGCGTAATGGGGTGAGCTCCCGTTACTTGTCCCAGCTTCTGCCAACCTAGCAGTTTGAAAGTACTTAAAAAATGCAAGTAGAAAAATAGGGGTCACTTTTGGTGGGAAAGTAACAGTGTTCTGTGCGCCTTTGGCATTGAGTCATGCTGGCCACATAACTACGGAGATGTCTTTGGATAGCACTGGCTCTTTGGCTTTGAAACAGAGATGAGCACTGCCCTCCTAGCGTTGGGAACAACTAGCACATATATGCGAGGGGAACCTTTACCTTTACTTAATGATGACCCATCATAGGTGTGGTCCTATTTTATGCTTTAATCAGGCAGGACACTACAGTCCTAGTTAAGGCATTGCAAATTGAATTTAAGTCCTCAATTTCTGCCACTGTCTCCTCCTTTCAACTTCTCTTTGTGAGTTGGACTCTTTCTCTTTGCACATGTCCGCCACTGACCCCCGTGAGAGCCTTTTAAGACAAACAAAGCTTGTTTTCTTCTTTTGGATGAAGCAGGACTGTTGAATGATTGCTTTGCTATAATTGGCTGGCTTGCATTGAAGGTTGCCAAAACCAATGGATTAATTTGTTTCTTCTTTCTTCTGCAAAATGTGGAGTGTGTATATGGTAGGATTTGGGGGGTAGTGATTGGTGGCTCCATCCCTTCTTCCCCCCTCCCCTACCCTACCTTTCAGCTCTTTCTTTCTTAGACACACAAGGACCATCGTGAAGTTCAAGCAATTATGGCATGGATTGTCTCCAACGGTGCACTTAAAGTGGTTCTAAATTCAAAGCCATGGTGGCTCTTGGGAGGGAAAGATCTCATGCTTAAATGCCAACGTTTAAAAATATCCAGCAAAGCAAAGACTGCACTTGTGACATTGTGTTACCTCTGCTATTCTTCTCAGCTTGGGGAAGATGTACCCCAGCTTGTGACATGTCCTTAGAGAAGGTGAATTAATGTTAAAGGAGGGCGAGAGATAAACTACTAACCAACCTCGGTTAGGTAGGAGAATTGCAAAGTCAAAAAGAACTCGAGAGTTTGGGGCAAACTTTGTTAGAAAGCTTTGAATATTAAAGAGGAACTGATGAGCCGACTCTGGATGTATGAAGGATTTGAGACCCGGTACTTAATATTTAGTATGAAGTACTTAGTACTTAGCTAATAGGGGCATGATAGCTCAGAGGTCAGTCATGCCGAGATTATCAGCTAGAAAGTTGACAGCCCGGGTTCAAGACCCAAGTGTGGTAGGACAGGGAGAGCTCCTGTTCCTTGCTCCAGCTCCTGCCCACCTAGCAGTGTGAAAGCATGCAAATGCAAGTAGATAAATAGGTAGCACTTCAATGGGAAAGTAACAGTGTTCTGTGCCCCTTTGGCATATAGTCATGCTGGCCACATGACCATGGAAGCCTCTTCAGACAATTCTAACTCCCTCAGCTAAAAAACAGAGATGAGCATCATGCCCAAGAGTCAGACATGACTGGACAGGTAAACCTTTACCTTTTTTACTTAGTACAGCTTAGTAAACTCTACTTTGCTTTATTAGTGGGTGAGGACTTTTGCTCTCATGTTTGGAGATGTTCCCTTAAGAATCTGGAACAGGGGTGTCAAAATCAAGGTCCGGGGGCTGGATCTGATCCGCGGGGTGCTTAGATCTGGCCCACGGGGCCATTCTGGAAAAGGCTAAAGACCAGCCCACAGTGCCTCTGCCATCAAAAACAGAGCTTGGCACACAGCCCTCCCAAGCTTCATTTTCGCTGGCAGGGGGTTGCAGGAGGCTGTCACAGCCCAAAACGGAGCTTAGGAATCCGTTTTCATTGGCAGAGCATTCAGGCCATCACAGGCGCCCCCGACATGAGTGATGTCGAGCTGGCCACGCCCCCTCTGGCCATGCCCCTGCACCCCCAAGGTCAAACACAATCCTGATGCGGCCCTCAATGAAATCAAGTTTGACACCCCTGATCTGGAACCTGAGTTGAACTTCAATGTAGATTCTACAATGGAGGTTCTAGGCAGACTGGCCCAAGTTGTGTGCATTCTCGCATTTTGTGTTCTTTTAATATTTAATTAACATTATGGCACTAATGGAAATTTGGAGTTTATTCCCAATATGCTGCATTTCTGTCCATTCTTCTTGACTGATCAAATTCTTCCTCCTATTTCTCTTTGTATACAATTCTATTTTTCTTAAACTGACAAAAGACGATTTTGGATCAAGGTCTTAGAGAGCTTAGCTTTTAAGCAAGGGGAACAAGAGATAGTTTTTGAGATTAGATTAGATTAGATTAGATGAATAGAATAGAATAGAGTAGAGTAGAATAGAAGAGAAGAGAAGAGAATAGAAGAGAATAGAAGAGAAGAGAAGAGAATAGAATAGCCAAAGAGAAGAGAATTAGAGTAGAAAAGAACTGGAAGGGACCTTGGAGGTCTTCTAATCCAGCTACCTGCTCAAGCAGGAGAACCTATATTATCTCAGACAAGTGACTGTGTAGAGTCTAGACTATTCTTAAAAATCTCCAGTGATGGAGTGCCTACAATTTCTGAAGGTAAGCTGTTCCACTGGTTAATTGTCCTCACTGTTAGGAAGTTTCTCTTTAATTCCAGGTTGCTTCTCTCCTTGATCAGTTTCCAACCATTATTTCTTGTCCTGCTTTCAGGTGCTTTGGAGAATAATCTGACCCTCTCTTCTTTGTGACAACCCCTCAAATGCTGGAATACTGCTATCATGTTATCCCTAATCCTTCTTTTCTCTAGACTAGCCAGACCCAAAACTTGCAGCCGTTCTTCCTATGGTTTAGTCTCCAGGCCTTTGATCATCTTAGTTGCTCTTCTCTGAACTTTTTCCAAAGTCTCAGTATCTTTTTTGTAGTATTCCAGGTGTGGTCTTACTAGGGTTTTGTAATGTGGCTCTAATATGGTATGATAGGATAGTCCTTGCCATATAGACAGGACTAGTCCATGTCCTTTCAGAAATGGATGCAACTAATTGGTTAGCATGGTTTTTCTTAGTGGGGATCCTGGAAGTCATTCCAACCTTTTGGGAAAAGAAGTTGTATCTCCTACAGCTGTGATGGCAAACCTATGGCACACGTGTCCAAAGTGGCACATGTCGCCATGTCGCCTGGCACATGTGGCGGTGCCTGTTCCTCTTCCGGTTTTCTGGCGTGCATGCACGTGTGATAATTAGCTGGCTTTTTTGCATGGGGCAGTGCCAGCAACTAGAAAAATTGGTCTTCCGTTTTCCTGCATAAGCATGCGCGCCACCCAGCTGATCGTCGTGTGCGCATGCGGGCCAGAAATCCGGAAGAGTAACTGGCTGAAACCGGAAGTTCAGTAGCTGAAACTGGAAGTTCCTTTTTGGGTGTGCACATGCGCCCTGGGCAGTTCCTCTTCCGGGTTGCAGCCCAGGCGCGCACGTGGTCCCTTTTCAGCACTCGGTACCGAAAAGGTTCACCATCACTTTCCTAGAGTCTTGCACATCCATACAGAAGAAATGAGATGTTATGTGATTAGGAGCAGCTTCCATACTTCTTCATAAGTGAAGCAAGGCTTATTACTATCCACAAGGATATTATAGCACGGTAGGGAGAGAGGCAGAACACATTGAATTTAATTAATGTAAATACTTGGGTGATTTGCAGCCCGGAGGGGGGACTTAGATTAAAAACAGAGTCCAATTGTGGAAGATAAACAAAAATACCAGATTTACTCAGAGAGTAAATCAATCGATACATCAAAACCCAACCAGTTCACTAAAATAGCATTTTCCTAAGAAGAAGAAGAAGAAGGACAACAAAAAAATGGATTAAGCTGTTGTGTGGTATCATTGCTATTATTTACCAATAGCATTTCACTTTCACAGCAACTGAAACCAGCTAGGTAAAATGACACCATTCTACGCATAAGAAGCACACAACATAGTTTCACCTAGGAAACTACTGTATTTTTTGGAGTATAAGACGTACCTTTCCCCCCCCTAAAAGGGGGTGAAAATTTAGGTGCGTCTTATACACCAAATGTAGCCCCGCCCACCCACTGCCCCCCCCGCTTTGGCCTCTGCCTCCCAGCAATTTACCTCCTTGCAGCAAGCAGCAAGATTTCAGCTTCAGCACAGCCTAATTAGCACCAGTTGATTGTCTGTTGGATCGTTTTGCGAGGGCCTCTGCTGCTTGCTGCAAGAAGGTAAATTGCTGGGAGCAGATTTTTTGTTTCTTCTGTTAATCAAGCTATGCTGAAAATGAAAATGAAAGTAAAGCAGGCTGTTTGCTGTAATGAGGCAAAATTGCTGGGAGGCAGAGGCAGATTTCTTTTTCTTGTTTTCCTCACCAAAAAAGGTAGCTGCGTTTTATACACCAGAGTGTCTTATACTCTAAAAAATACGGTATGTGTTTAGAAGTGGTTGTTATTTTTTCTCCTCCTCCTCCTCCTCCTCCTCCTCTTCCTCCTCCTCCTCCTCCCATATCTATCATCAGACCTTGGCAATCTTGTTGACGATCCTATTTTTATCAACAGCTGCACGAAAAAGTGCTGCTGAGTTTTGTCCAAACCAGACCCTTAGATTTTGAAGCCATGATATTCTTCTTCTGCCTGGACCTCGTTTGCCTTCAATCTTTCCTTGGAGGATTAAGTGAAGTATGCTGTATTTTTCCGGATGTCGCATCACATGTCCGAAATATTCTAATTTTTGCTTTTTTATGGTTTTAATGATTTCCCTTGGCTTTCCCAGGTGGCTTATCACCTCCTCGTTTCTGATTTTGTCAACCCAACTTACGTGTAACATCTGCCTGTAAATTCACATTTCAAATGCTTTTAGTCTCTTCAAATGGCTTTCTGTCAGAGACCAACTCTCTACTCTGTAGAACGGGATAGAAAAGATGTAACATCCGACAAAGCCTGATTTTCAATCTTCTTATTTCTTATTACAAAAAACCCAAACAAAGAAACACAAAAACCAAACAAACCCGAAAACAAAACCCAGAAAACAACAGATCTATTTTCAATTGGATAGCTTGAGAAAATTAAATTTAGAGACATTGTTCTGACCTAGGCTTCCTGATACAGTAAAAACACACGAGTCCCAAAAACCCTCTTTTTATTTCAACGGCTGTGAATTCTGTTCATTCTGCTCATTCGGCTAGTCCTCAATTTATAACCACAACTGAGCCCAAAATTTCTGTTTGTTAAGTGAGACATTTCTTAAGTGACTTTTGCCCCCTTTTATGACCTTTCTTGCTGCAGTTGTTAAGTCAATCACCAGAGTTGTTAAGTTAGTAACATGGTTGTTAAATGAATCTGGCTTCCCCATTGACTTTGCCTGTCAGAAGGTCGCAAAAAAGGATTGATCACATGATCCTGGGACACTGCAATCGTCAAAAATATGAGTTAGTTGCCAAGCATCTGAATTTGATCATGTGACCATGGTCATAAGTGTGAAAAACGATCATAGGTCACTTTCCTCCCTGCTGTTGTAACTTTGAACCAGGGGTGCTATTCAGCTGGTTCTGATAGGTTCTGGAGAACCGGTAGCGGAAATTTTGAGTAGTTCAGAGAACTGGCAAATACTACTTCTGGCTGGCCCCAGAGTCGGATGGGAATGGATATTTTGCAGTATCCTTCCCCCAGGAGCGGGGAAGGAATGGAAATTTTGCAATATCCTCCCCCTAGGAGTGGGGAGGGAATAGGGATTTTGCAGTATCCTTCCCCTGGAGTGGGGTGGGAATGGAGATTTTTCAGTATCCTTCCCCCAGGAGTGGGGAGGGAATGGGGATTTTGCAGTATCCTTCCCCTGGAGTGGGGTTGGAATGAAGATTTTTCAGTATCCTTCCCCCAGGAGTGGGGAGGGAATGGGGATTTTGCAGTATCCTTCCCCTGGAGTGGAGTGGGAATGGAGATTTTTCAGTATCCTTCCCCCAGGAGTGGGGAGGGAATGGGGATTTTGCAGTATCCTTCCCCTGGAGTGGGGTTGGAATGAAGATTTTTCAGTATCCTTCCCCCAGGAGTGGGGAGGGAATGGGGATTTTGCAGTATCCTTCCCCTGGAGTGGGGTGGGAATGGAGATTTTTCAGTATCCTTCCCCCAGGAGTGGGGAGGGAATGGGGATTTTGCAGTATCCTTCCCCTGGAATGGGGTTGGAATGAAGATTTTTCAGTATCCTTCCCCCAGGAGTGGGGAGGGAATGGGGATTTTGCAGTATCCTTCCCCTGGAGTGGGGTTGGAATGAAGATTTTTCAGTATCCTTCCCCCAGGAGTGGGGAGGGAATGGGGATTTTGCAGTATCCTTCCCCTGGAGTGGGGTTGGAATGAAGATTTTTCAGTATCCTTCCCCCAGGAGTGGGGAGGGAATGGGGATTTTGCAATATCCTTCCTCTGGAGGGGTGGGTGGGAATGGAGATTTTGCAATATCCTTCCCCTGCCATGCCCACCAAGCCACACCACACCCACCAAGACATGTTCACCAAGCCACATCACGCCCACCAAGCCACACCCACAGAACCAGTAGTAAAAAAAATTGAATTCCACCACTGCTTTTAAACGGTCATTAAATGAACTGTTGAAGTCAAGGACTTCAGGGATGTGTGTGTGGGGGAAGGAAACAAATCTTTTAAACAGACACATCTTTCCCATAATGTGCCTTCAGTGAAATGATGGCAGCTAATTGCTACGCAGCTCCTGGATGCACTTAGAATGGCCAAAGCTGACATATTAGCTTCATTTAGTTAGTTCAGACAGGTGCTACCTGAAGGCTGGATTCAGGGCTGAAGGCCTTAAACGCAGCCTTTAGAGACCTCCAAAAATCAAGTTGTAATTTATAATATGGTGCAAAGGGGAAACTATTCAATGCCTGACTAGAGAATAATATTAATTTTAAAATGTAACACAGTTGTGTAATGAATTGTAAACATGTACGGAATAAAACTATATTTAACTACTAAGTTAAACACAGTCGTGTAATCAAATGGAAATAGAACTGAAATTAAATCAAACATTTCTGTTCTGGATTCACTGACTAGTTTTAGGAGTTTGTGTCTCCCCTGAAGCATCTTTCAATGATGTCTCATTTCAACCCTGAGCTACAAATATAGTCCTTACTTGGTGCATTTTTCCAAGCCCAAAAGAGACTCTGGATTCAGGAAAAATTACCCATCTCATCTTCTCCTTTTTTCTCTCTCCCCCAACCCACGCTATTCCGTATTTGTACTTGTTTCTGAGCACAATTTTCCAGTTCTGACTCTCAGCACCCTCTCAATACTGGAGCAGAAATAGCAATAGCACTTGGACTTATATACTGCTTCGTAGTGCTTTACAGCCCTCTCAAAGTGGTTTACAGAGTCAGTCTATTGCCCCCAACAATCTAGGTCCTCATTTTACCCACCTCGGAAGGATGGAAGCTGAGTCAACCTTGAGCCGGTCAGGATCAAACCCACCCTTCCTTCCTTCCTTCCTTCCTTCCTTCCTTCCTTCCTTCCTTCCTTCCTTCCTTCCTTCCTTCCTTCCTTCCTTCCTCCCTCCCTCCCTCCCTCCCTCCTTCCCTCCCTCCCTCTCAATAGCACTCAGACTTATATACCGCTTTGTAGTGCTTTACAGCCCTCTCTAAGCGGTTTACAGAGTCAGTCTATTGCCCCCAACAATCTGGGTCCTCCTTTTACCCACCTCGGAAGGATGGAAGGCTGAGTCAACCTTGAGCCGGTCAGGATCAAACCCTCCCTCCCTCCCTCCCTCTCTTCCTTCCTTCCTCCCTCCCTCCCTCTCAATAGCACTCAGACTTATATACCGCTTCGTAGTGCTTTACAGCCCTCTCTAAGCGGTTTACAGAGTCAGCCTATTGCCCCCAACAGTCTCGGTCCTCCTTTTACCCACCTCGGAAGGATGGAAGGCTGAGTCAACCTTGAGCCTGGTGAGATTCGAACCGCCAATTGCACGCAGCTGGCAGTCAGCAGAAGTAAGCTGCAGTACTGCACTCTAACCACTGCACCACTTCGGCTCAACAGGATACAGGATAGGTCAACTTTGGCAATTCTAAGATGTATGGACCTCAACTCCCAGAATTCCGCAGCCAACCACGCTGGGCGAGGCTAAGTTGGAGGTCTTCTCCATATGGCCAGCTATTCATAAACCATACTGTGATGCCTTCCAGCCATCAACTGCTTCCTCTGAAGAAGACTGGAATAAGTGTTCCATAACCAAGAACATTGCTATTGTAAAATAGCAATGGGAAAAGAAGACATTGCCTTTTCTTACTAAGATAAAACATTTTTTTAAGCAGCAGCACCTGGGGGCAAGAGGATCAGCTTGGAGATAGTTACATCATGCCCTTCAGCTAGAAGATGCCCATCTCTGATCCAGACACATGGAGCACGTGTGCTTCTCCATGCATAGTTTTCAGTTATGATGAGTTGCCAAAACATGTCATCAAATGAACACGTCTTGTTTCCACTCCGTGGGTCCCCGATTGTCAAACCATCAACTTCTATTAGTTAAATTGGATCAGAGCGCTGATGTCTGTTAAGCTTCCCTGGGAACCTTATTTTTAACTGACAATTGCGGCAGCTCGCATTTTTCTAGGGCAGTGTTGGTTTGAGCGTTGGAGAGCTGAGACGCACAATGATTTGAAGCGAAATTAGAAGCACACAATGAAGACGATTTCCAGAGCGTATAGGTGCCGAGCTAAGGGGCATTGTCGAAGGTTAAAGTTGCGTCAAGTTTAATTTTATGATCAGAACGCTTACGCGACTTTACGGTATCTTTTTTTGACATGTGGCAAGCAAAATTATACGCAGGACAGGTAGATGCTATTAGTTGCTGGGTGAAGCTTCGTATAGAACCTAGATGTCAAAATCACAGATAATGAGATATTCAGTCTGTACAAATTAAGAAGTTTTGTTTAGAGCTCTGGAACATGACCACTACCCTGAAAGAAAAGCTTACCATCCTCCACTATACAAAATAATAATAATAAAACAAAGTAAAATTTGATATATAGAATCAAAATAAAAATAATCCCCCCCTCCCCCCCTCCCCTTCCTCCTCCTCGCAGTTAGAACAATTAATCAGTGGAACAACTTGCCTCCAGAAGTTGTGAATGCTCCAACACTGGAAGTTTTAAGAAGATGTTGGATAACCATTTGTCTGAAGTGGTGTAGGGTTTCCTGTCTAAGCAGGGGGTTGGACTAGAAGACCTCCAAGGTCCCTTCCAGCTCTGTTATTCTATTCTATTCTATTCTATTCTATTCTATTCTATTCTATTCTATTCTATTCTATTCTACTCTACTCTACTCTACTCTACTCTACCCTACCCTACCCTACCCTATCCTATCCATTTCTATGTCTACTTCTACTTCTACGTCTATGTCTATGTCTAAGTCTAAGTCTACATCTACGTCTACATCTAAGTCTACGTCTATGTCTATGTCTACGTCTACGTCTACTTCTACTTCTATCCTTCCTCCTTCTCTCCCACCCCCATGGAAAGCATTGAGATCATTGCTGGATACAACTTTGCTGGATATGAACTATCAGAAATATCCATGTTTGCTAGAGCTATGATCGTCTCCCTTTGGGCTATACACGAATACACATTCGACACACCACATCTGCACACCAATATATTTCTTCCCTGAGATGGAGGGGAAAAGTGTGCTGCTTTCAAAGCAATGGTCCTGACAGTGCTCCTTTCACCAGCTTCCTGCATTGAGACCAGAAAAGTTGCAACTTGGACTTTTAAGTATTGTGTGATATTTCTCAGCCTTGCAAGATTGTCCAGAAAAAGAACCACATGCAGATAGACTAAGTCTACTTTATTATAAGGATACATCAACAGAATCTTGGAAGTCTGAAAGTGCATTTCTCCCCCATACAGTCTAAGAGATTAGGGAGGGTCCCTTCTGAGACATTTGCTTTGTCCGCATTTCTTCTGAAGGCTCAGCTGCCTCTTATCTATCTGTTCCACTGGCTGTGCCTCTTCCTTCATCTCCTAAGGCCGTGATGGCGAACCTATGGCGCACAGGTGGCACACAGAGACCTCTCTGCGGGCATGCCAGCCATCACCCCAGCCCAGCTCCACTGAGCTGGTCTTCGGGTCTCTGCCGTGCATGCGTGGGTGTGGGGTGCATGCAGGGGATGTGTCCGCACATGCATGGGCCACATTTTGAGCCTGGAAAGCCTCCTGCACCAACCTGGAAGCCAAAACGAGGCCCAGGGTGCCCCAGGGCACATGCATGAGGGGCCCAGGGCACATGTGTGGAGATGTGCATGTATGCATGGGATCAGGATGCATGCACAGGGGGGAGGCACTCACATTGCATTTTGGGGGTTTGGGCACACGTGTGTGCATTTAAGCACGCTGTTCTGTCCCCCCTCGCCTCCGTCCGAGCGATGGCTTAATTAGCCGGCACTATCAGCTCTGGCAGTAAACTAGCGAGCATCTGCCAAGTGACTCAACAGTCCGATGAGTCACCCAGGAACAAACAGTACTTCAGCTCTTAGTTAAGCAGTTAATTTGCCTGCTACGAAGAGGCATAGCAGCTCTCGCTGGTTTTAAATCCTGTGGGGTGTGGCTCCATGACTCAGCACATCCTAGGTCTGCCCCACCCTGGCTTCTGTTGTTCCCACCTCTCCTGCCTATGAAACCTAGGGTCCAGCCAGGCCTGATTGCCATCAGCTGGGTCTGGAGGCGTGGGCAGGGGGGGAAAGAGTCAGGGGACGGAGGCCTCGTTATCTCCTCCACCTGGCCTCCTCTGGCTCCTGGAGCTGAGCCAGGGAAGCCGGTGCTCCTGAGGTAAGTCCTGATGGCCCTTCCCTCTCACTTTCCAAGTCACTTCTGGCAGGGGGCCCGGCTCGGGGGGTGCAGACACAACACACGCGCTTTGGGCATTCGGCACTAAGAAGGTTAACCATCACTGTTCTAAGGTTATTCCTACAACCCATTACAATAGATATTACTTTCCATGTTTTTATGTGGCAAAAGTTCTTCTTCTTTGGGAGAAAACTAGTACCTGCCATGGGAAAGGAGTTCTCTTCTGCTTTTCCATAAGCCCTTTTGAGCTGAGAGAAATAGTGCTGAACTTTCTTTCTACCAGGGGTGAAATCCAAATTTTTTCTCTACCGGTTCTGTGGGTGTAGCTTGATGGATATGGCAGGAGAAGGATATTGCAAAATCTCCATTCCCACCCTACTCCAGGGGAAGGATACTGCAAAATCTCCATTCTAACCCCACTCTGGGGCCAGCCAGAGGTAGTATTTGCCAGTTCTCTGAACTACTCCGCCGCCTTCGGCATGACCTGAGTATAACTCATAAAATCATCTGCTACAATGTCCTTCCTGTCAAAGACTACTTCAGCTTCAATCGCAACAATACACAAGCACACAATAGATTTAAACTTAAAGTGAACTGCTCCAATCTTGATTGTAGAAAATATGACTTCAGTAACAGAATTGTTAATGCCTGGAATGCTCTACCTGACTCTGTGGTCTCCTCCCAAAATCCCCAAAGCTTTAACCAAAAGCTATCTACTATTGACCTCACCCCATTCCTAACAGGTCTGTAAGGGGCGTTGTTCTGTCCCCCCCACCTCAGTCCGGGAAACACGGGAACTGACTCAATTAGCCAGCAATGTAGTCCATGGCAGCTATCAGCTCTGGCAGCAAAACAACGATCATCTGCCAAGGTTTTCTTTATCTTCCCAGATGCCGGCGTCCCCGTTACTGGAGCAACCAGGAAGTCAAACAGCAATTCAGGCCAAATGCTCAGTCAAATAGTTCAGCTCAAGTTTTTTCCAGTCAGTTCGTTTTGTCCGTCACGAAGCAGTAAGCAGCCCCTCCTGCTTTTATACCCTGTGGGGTGTGGCTCCATGACTCAGCACTCTCTAGGCCTGCCCCACCCCCTTTTTTGTTGTTCCTGCCTCTCTTTTCTATGAAACCTGGGATCTAACCAGGACTGATTGTCCACAACTGGGTCTGGAAGCGTTGCCTGGGTGGGGGGAGATACAGGAGACAGAGACCTTGTCACCTCCTCCACCTGGCCTGCCTCTGGCTCCTGGAGCTGATCCAGAGAGGCCGGCCCTGCAGAGGAGAGCCCTGACGGCCCTTCCCCCTCACTCTCTGAGTCACTCTCTGGCAGGGGGCCAGGCCCGGGGGGGGGGGGCTGGAGCCACAACAGGCATGCATAAGAGCACCAGCGTGCCTACCGTTCCTGTCCTAATGTTCCCTTTGATTGTACCCAATTTGTATGGTTATTTCATGCTTATACTTATATATACTGTTGTGTTTGACAAATAAAATAAATAAATAAATAAAAATAAATTCTCCAAATTTCCATTACCGGTTCTCCAGAACCAATTAGAACCTGCTGGATTTCACCCCTGCTTTCTGCTATAGGAGCTACTTTATGTCTAGAGCTGAGCTGGTTGATTTGATCCTTTCGCTCATACTCCCTAAAATATTCTCCATTTTGTACAATGTCAAAGCCAGACAACCATGTAGAATGTAGAACATAGAATAAAGGGGTTGGAAGGGACTTTGGAGGTCTGCTCAAGCAGGAGACCCTATATCTTTCAGGAGACCCTATACCTTTCAGGACAAATAGAAATGGTGGTAGACTTCAGGAGAAACCCTTCCATACTTCCACCTCTCACAATACTAGACAACACAGTATCAACAGTAGAAACCTTTAAATTTCTAGGTTCTATCATATCACAAGATCTAAAATGGACAGCTAACATCAAAAACATCATCAAAAAAGGACAACAAAGAATGTTCTTTCTGCGCCAACTCAGTAACCTCAAACTGCCCAAGGAGCTGCTGATTCAGTTCTACAGAGGAATTATTGAGTCTGTCATTTGCACCTCTATAACTGTCTGGTTCGGTTCTGCAACCCAACAAGAAAGACACAGACTTCAGAGGATAATTAGAATTGCAGAAAAAATAATTGCTACCCACCTGCCTTCCATTGAGGACCTGTATACTGCATGAAAGAAGAAGAGGGCCGTGAAAATATTTACAGATCTCTCACATCCTGGACATAAACTGTTTCAACCCCTACCATCAAAACGACGCTATAGAGCACTGCACACCAGAACAACTAGACACAAGAACAGTTTTTTTCCCGAAGGCCATCACTCTGCTAAACAAATAATTCCATCAACACTGTCAAACTATTTACTAAATCTGCACTACTATTAATCTTCTCATCGGCCCAACACCAATCTCTTTCCACTTATGACTGTATGACTGTAACTTTGTTGCTGGCAATCCTTATGATTTATATTGATATATTGACCATCATTTGTGTTATAAAAGTTGTACCTTGATGAACATATCTTTTCTTTTATGTACACTGAGAGCATATGCACCAAGAGAAATTCCTTGCATGTCCAATCACACTTGGCCAATAAAATTCTATTCTATTCTATTCTAAATTCTTCTTGGAAGCCTCCAGTTATGGAGAACCCACAACTTCTGGAAGTAAGCCATTTCATTATTAATATTTTCTCATAGTCAGGATATTTCTCCTTGGTTCTAGGTTGGATCTCTCCTGAATCATCTTCCACCTATTACTTCTTGTCCTCCCCTCAGATGCTTTGGAGACTAGGTCGATTCCCTCCTCTTTCTCTGAAAGGCCTTCAGGCATTGGAAGACTGCTATCATATCACCTCTGATCCTTCTCTTCTTTAGACTAGACATACCTAGTTCCCTCAATCGTTCATCGTATGTCTATGGAGATTCTCAGTCATCCAAATCATGGCTGTCCCAAAAGTGCTTTTTCAAAAGGCAACTGGATTTCGTTTTTCCTTGAAGATGTTTCATTTCTCATCCAAGAAGCTTGGACACATCAAGACACACCAGAACTATCATGTCAACCCTAGTCCTTCTCTTCTTTAGATTAGACATAGCTATCAACCATTCATCATTTACTTTAGCCTCCAGACCCCCTTATCGGTTCAATTTGTAATTCAACCTGGAAAGAAGGCAGTCAAATCTCGGCTTGCGGATTGCCCAGGTCTGAAGGTTCTCAGTTCCATTCCCTCTGCCCAACAGCCCGACTTCCCATTTGCCTGTTGAGCCTCCCCCATCAACGGTGAATCTCCACAGAGGGCCCTTTGTGAAAATAAGAACCACAATAGCAGTAATAACAGCATAATTTATAACAGCAACAGAGTTGGAAGGGACCTTGGAGGTCATCTAGTCCAACCCCCTGCTCATGGAAGAGACCTATACTAGGGATTGGAACCATCGAACTGCCGATCTTTCTGATTGACAAACTCAATTCTTAGCCACTGAGCCACTTAGCCAGGTTATAAAATATATTAATATAATATAATATAATGCAATGCAATGCAATGCAATACTATACTATATATACTATATACTATACTATATATATACTATATATACTATATACTATACTATATATACTATACTATATACTATATTATACTATATATACTATACTATACTATACTATACTATACTATACTATACTATACTATACTATACTATACTATACTATACTATACTATACTATACTATACTATACTCATTTAGACTGATTGTTGTGTCTTGCCCGCCCTCAGAGCAGCCGGGGCCTTCTTATCTGCTCCCGAACACGGAGGAATGTATGCCTCCCAGCCTCAGTCCTGGCTCCATGCCCAGACAAACTGCAGAAGAAGGAGCACCTCCCTGCCCCAGCCCTGACTCCATGCCCAGGCAAACGGAGCAGCTAGACCCCCCCCCTCCTCCACAGCATGTGAGCCTGAGGAGGGTTTATTACCAACAGCTGATTGGAATAATCCTCGCATCAGAAGATTGGATAGGCAGAGGCAACAGAAGGAAGGGAGGGGCAGGCCTTAATGAGTGCTGAGTCATGGAGCCACACCCCATGGCCTATATAAAGGATCTGCTTTCTGGCAGTCTCTGAGTCAGGCAAAAGTCGAACTTATCTTGCTGAAGTCACTTACTGGTCTCCTGCCTGCTCTGAGGACTTTGCTAGGACTTTGGGCAGAGCTGCAGAGGCAAGCCTGATTCGGATTTCCCTGACCCGGCCGTCAGCGGAGGAGTGGGACACGACACTGATATACTAACCCATCTGATATCTAGAATGCAAGGACTCTACACCAGGGGTGTCAAACACAAGGCCCGTGGGCCAGATTTGTCCCACAATGTGGTTGGAATATGAAAGGGGCCGGTGGCCCATGTCACTTCAGCCCGGTCTACCCAATGCACCATCAGCCCGGTTTACCCAATGTGAAGAGGAAACATTGGGCCAGCGTGGCTTCTGCCCAGTCTACCCAGTGTGAAGAGGAAACATGCCAGCAGTTTGGGGAGTGGCGTCAAGTTGGGCATGCCCACCCAGTTGCCACACCCACCCACTCGGTCACGCCCTCCACACCCGAGGTCAACCACATCCCTGATGCGGCCTTCAATGAAATTGAGTTTGACACCCCTGCTCTACACTGTTGATACATTTTAACTCTATCCTCCAGCTCTGCCTGTTGTTCTCCTATAGATCTTGAATGCAGAACGGTAGGCCCTCTTGAAACCAGGTTAAGGAAGACGTGGAGGTGAACTTTTTATTTAAAGCTTCTGAAAGTCCAAATGGCTTTTTCACAGATCAGTTTGATTTGACACAGGTTGTCACTTTCAAGAACTCTAAAAGCTTAATCAAACAAGGACTTTATTCAAGTCAGAGCTCATGTTGATGTTTCTGTAATGCTTGATTCATTAACAGAAAAAAAGATTCAAGGTGGAGTTTTAGAAACCACTACCTACTACCTCCTCCACGACCAGTAAAAAATAATCATAATTTTGTCCATTTATAATAACTATTGGAGGAAAACTGAAAAAAAGGACCCACTCACGTCTATGGGGAAAAAAATGGTCCTAAACTGGAAATAACTCACTTGCAGAAATAACTGCAAAACCCATCCCTTTCATCTCAGTACATCCTATTGAAGGAACATTTCATTCTATGAAATAATTAATTTATGTTAAGAGCCTTGCATAACCAGTAAGATTTTTTTGGCCGAGTCCCTAAATACTTTTAGTATTGGATTATATGAGGTTCTTACACCAGCACTGTCAAACCTTGGCAACTTTAAGACTTGTGGACTTCAACTCCTAGGATTCCAGAGGTGGTATTTAGCCAGGTCGGACTGGTTCGGACGAAGCGGTAGTGGCGACTTATGGCGCTATGCCTTCCTATTTAGCCACGTTTTCTAAGCTGCATGAAAGCTGCGCATGCTCACATTTTTGGTGTGCGGCGAACCAG
This sequence comes from Ahaetulla prasina, assembly GCF_028640845.1. NCBI lineage: Eukaryota > Metazoa > Chordata > Lepidosauria > Squamata > Colubridae > Ahaetulla > Ahaetulla prasina. The sequence goes on along the minus strand of NC_080543.1, from coordinate 13,979,280 downwards.
TGGTCAAATTATATGAAATCCACCTCTGCAGAATTCCCCAGCCAATCTACGTTCCGATACACACAAACCCTTGCAGAGTGGACCGCAGATCTGCAGAACAACATGAGGACCAAGGTAAGATGGACAATAATTTTTTGACACCCAACATTTTCTCTGTCTTTATTGCCCTCCAACCTTGGAACTCGGGGGGGGGGAAAGGGTTTAGTTTGTTTTAGCCATTCACTTTTGCAAAGGACTTTGGGAATTTACTGGAGGGCTGTTAAAAAAAAAAAAGAACCACAGTTGAGTTGCAAGTGATTATGGAGTGGAAATTTGCTCAGTTCTCACTATCCCTTTAGGCTCCTTGGAATCACAGAACATATTTTACTGGAATTACATGCTCCAGTGCTTTGAAGTTTCATCAACAGGAAGACTAGAGGCATAATATAATATAATATCTGAAGACTCTTCCCTGGATGTTATCATATTATGTATATGTTGGACTATGCAGTCCTTCATCCAGACTGAGTTCTCCAATCCTTCTTATCTCTAGATTTCAAATTTAGCTAAAAGAAAACAAAGAATATAATAGAATAGAATAGAATAGAATAGAATAGAATAGAATAGAATAGAATAGAATAGAATAGAATATTCTATTTTGGCCAAGTGTAATTGGACACACAAGGAATCTGTCTTTGGTACATATGCTCTCAGTGTACCTAAAGAAAAAATAAAATATATTCATCAAGAATCATAAGATACAACACTTAGTGATAGTCATAAGATACTAATAAGCAATCAAATCATATTAGGAAATAATAAAAACAATATAACTTATAAAGATACAAGCCACATGGATATACCCATAAGTGGGAAGAGATAGGTACTAATAAGAATGAGAATAAGAATAGTAATATAGTACTTAATTTGACAGTGTTGTGGGAATTAGTTGTTTAGCAGAGTGATGTCTTGTCCCGCAATCTGCCTTATCTCTAGATTTTGAATGTAGCTAAAAGAAAACAAAGCATAAATACAAAGCTAAAAGAACTGCAATAGTAACTGAGTTTATCAAGCTAAATCAAGCTTCATTATCATTGTTGGATAGGCTGTGGTTAAGTCTGTTGGGTAACAGATTAGATAAATCTGGAGTCTGACAGCCAGAGTAGGTAGGGTGTGTGTTAAACCTAATCTGACAGTTCTTACACAGGTGAGAACTGAGTTTAAGAGGGGTTGGTAAGAAGTTAGAACTTGCCTTGAATCCAGAGGAGTAGGAGGAAAACAGGGAATCAAAATTATCAAACTTTGCCTGGCTTATATCAAAGCAACACATACTGAAGAGGAAGAGACTTGTCCAATGGGGCTCTTAGGCTGTTCGATAAAACCCCAAACAAGATATTTTTTTCTTCTGATCCAAAAAGCAAAGGAACATTTCCAACAGCTGACTGTCTGGGTTTTTTTTTCTTTGCTACTTTAAATTTGATACCCCCGATGTTTTATTAAGTGACTTGCAATATCCTTTTACCTAGAAAATAAAACATCAGGTGGTGATGTAATGGGAAGCTGGGCATTTTCTATTCCTCCATCTCCCTTTCTTGGCCTTTATTCCTTTAAATGCATCAACAGGTGTTTTGAATAAGACAGGCACACTGGAGCTTTTTGTGCATTTTGAATCTCTCATTCCTCGTTGCACAGTTTATCCAGGCTGTATGTTAATGGAGTTGGCAGGTCTACAAAAATAAAGTAAAAATGTCCATATAGAAGAGGGGGTCAACTTATTTTCCAAAACACCAGAAGGCAGGACAAGAAGCAACGGGTGGAAACTAACCAAAGAGAGAAGCAACCTGGAATTAAGGAGAAACTTCCTGACAGTGAGGACAATCAACCAGTGGAATGGCTTGCCTTCAGAAGTTGTAGAGGCTTCATCACTGGAGGGTTTCCAAAAGAAATTGGACAACCATTTACCCAAAATGGTATAGGATCTCTTGCTTGAGCAGAGGGTTGAACTAGAAGGCCAAACGATCTAAGTGCCAAAGCCCAATGCAACTACATCGCCAAAAAGGCTTTAAGAGTTGTTAACCTAATCTTGCATAGCTTCTTCTCCAGAAAGATTACGCTACTCACCAGAGCATACAAAACATTTGCTAGACCAATTATTGATTACAGCTCACCTGTCTGGAACCCACACCTCATTTCAGACTGAGTTCTCCAATCCTTCTTATCTCTAGATTTCAAATTTAGCTAAAAGAAAACAAAGAATATAATAGAATAGAATAGAATAGAATAGAATAGAATAGAATAGAATAGAATAGAATAGAATAGAATAGAATAGAATATTCTATTTTGGCCAAGTGTAATTGGACACACAAGGAATCTGTCTTTGGTACATATGCTCTCAGTGTACCTAAAGAAAAAATAAAATATATTCATCAAGAATCATAAGATACAACACTTAGTGATAGTCATAAGATACTAATAAGCAATCAAATCATATTAGGAAATAATAAAACAATATAACTTATAAAGATACAAGCAACATGGATATACCCATAAGTGGGAAGAGATAGGTACTAATAAGAATGAGAATAAGAATAGTAATATAGTACTTAATTTGACAGTGTTGTGGGAATTAGTTGTTTAGCAGAGTGATGTCTTGTCCCGCAATCTGCCTTATCTCTAGATTTTGAATGTAGCTAAAAGAAAACAAAGCATAAATACAAAGCTAAAAGAACTGCAATAGTAACTGAGTTTATCAAGCTAAATCAAGCTTCATTATCATTGTTGGATAGGCTGTGGTTAAGTCTGTTGGGTAACAGATTAGATAAATCTGGAGTCTGACAGCCAGAGTAGGTAGGGTGTGTGTGTTAAACCTAATCTGACAGTTCTTACACAGGTGAGAACTGAGTTTAAGAGGGGTTGGTAAGAAGTTAGAACTTGCCTTGAATCCAGAGGAGTAGGAGGAAAACAGGGAATCAAAATTATCAAACTTTGCCTGGCTTATATCAAAGCAACACATACTGAAGAGGAAGAGACTTGTCCAATGGGGCTCTTAGGCTGTTCGATAAAACCCCAAACAAGATATTTTTTTCTTCTGATCCAAAAAGCAAAGGAACATTTCCAACAGCTGACTGTCTGGGTTTTTTTTTTCTTTGCTACTTTAAATTTGATACCCCCGATGTTTTATTAAGTGACTTGCAATATCCTTTTACCTAGAAAATAAAACATCAGGTGGTGATGTAATGGGAAGCTGGGCATTTTCTATTCCTCCATCTCCCTTTCTTGGCCTTTATTCCTTTAAATGCATCAACAGGTGTTTTGAATAAGACAGGCAAACTGGAGCTTTTTGTGCATTTTGAATCTCTCATTCCTCGTTGCACAGTTTATCCAGGCTGTATGTTAATGGAGTTGGCAGGTCTACAAAAATAAAGTAAAAATGTCCATATAGAAGAGGGGGTCAACTTATTTTCCAAAACACCAGAAGGCAGGACAAGAAGCAATGGGTGGAAACTAACCAAAGAGAGAAGCAACCTGGAATTAAGGAGAAACTTCCTGACAGTGAGGACAATCAACCAGTGGAATGGCTTGCCTTCAGAAGTTGTAGAGGCTTCATCACTGGAGGGTTTCCAAAAGAAATTGGACAACCATTTACCCAAAATGGTATAGGATCTCTTGCTTGAGCAGAGGGTTGAACTAGAAGACCAAACGATCTAAGTGCCAAAGCCCACTGCAACTACATAGCCAAAAAGGCTTTAAGAGTTGTTAACCTAATCTTGCATAGCTTCTTCTCCAGAAAGATTACGCTACTCACCAGAGCATACAAAACATTTGCTAGACCAATTATTGATTACAGCTCACCTGTCTGGAACCCACACCTCATTTCGGACATTAATACAATTGAGCATGTCCAGAAATATTTTATAAGAAGAGTTCTCCACTCCTCTGACCACAACAAAATACCTTATGCCACCAGACTTGAAATCTTGGGTTTAGAAAATTTAGAACTCCGCCGCCTTCGGCATGACCTGAGTATAACTCATAAAATCATCTGCTACAATGTCCTTCAGCTTCAACCGCAACAATACACAAGCACACAACAGATTTAAACTTAAAGTGAACCGCTCCAATCTTGATTGTAGAAAATATGACTTCAGTAACAGAGTTGTTAATGCCTGGAATGCACTACTTGATTCTGTGGTCTCTTCCCAAAATCCCCAAAGCTTTAACCAAAAACTATCTACTATTGACCTCACCCCATTCCTAAGAGGTCTGTAAGGGGCGTGCATAAGAGCACCAGCGTGCCTACCGTTCCTGTCCTAATGTTCCCTTTGATTGTATCTAATTTGTATGGCTATTTCATGCTTATACTTATATATATTGTTGTGTTTGACAAACAAACAAATAAATAAATAAATAAATAAATAAATAAATAAATAAATAAATAAATAAATAAATAAATAAATAAATAAAAAGACCCCTTCAAATTCTATTATTCTCTGTCCTGTGTTCTATATAAGTCTAAGTCAGGGGTCTCCAACCTTGGTCCCTTTAAGACTTGTGGACTTCAACTCCCAGAGTCCCTCAGCCAGCTTTGCTCTGGGAGTTGAAGTCCACAAGTCTTAAAGGGACCAAGGTTGGAAACCCCTGGTCTAAGTGCTTGTGCTATTTTAGCAAATTCTTCCAGCTTTTTCTGATTACTGGCAAAGCCTGCATGGCAGAAGGCACATTCAGCTTCTCTTCTGGGTAGCCCAGTGCTCAAAACCGTGTTGGTTCATTGTCGTGTCTTCTGCCTGATGGTGCCAGTTTCATATAGTGTTGAATTAGACCAGGGAATTGGGCAGGCACATTCATCGTTCTGCGGCAGCAAATCCAAACAAATTTCTGCTACGCATAGCCTTAGTTTTCACCTTTCTTTTAAGGGTGGCATTTAGCCAGACCACCCTGTTAAGAAACGAACCAACTTTTGAGTCCCTCTAGACAAACCTCTGAAGGATGGCTATTAACCCACGCATTTAAGACTCAATTTCAGGGGTGTTAACTTCCAGATTTTTATATCCTCCGTTCGTTAGAAAAATGCTGCAACTTGGAACTGCTCAACTGTCTATTTTTTAAATAGACATTTTAATCTGACAAGCTAGACTGTGGCTATTTTGGATAGGCGCTTCTCAGAATCTCTAATTCAGGCACCAACAATTATGTTAAAGTAATTCTGGTTGAAACTTTCCATTTCACTGGCTTCCCTTACAACCAAGGTTTGAAACCCATTGGTTGTGAGTTTGGCTGATGATTTGCTAATCTACGGATGGCATGCCGGAAAGGAAGCCACCCTCACGATTAATATAAATAATTGAGATGCGGGCTATTTGCTTTCTCAACTGGGTTCTGTGTGAATAGAAGCAAAGCCATTAAGACTGCTTAGAGATAGGTAGTCCAAAAGGTTGTGAAGATGACGAATTTAGGCATTTTGACGGAAACTCTGTATCTGTAGCTTTCCTAACCTCAGAGAAGAAGAATAGAAAAGGAAGTACCAAGCGAAGAGAGCACCAAGCACCTCACAGAAAATAAAGTACTTTGGCCTTCCCTAAGAAGTAGGCTAAGAGGGAGATGCTAAGATTATCCATTATCCAACAAAGGAAAGACAGAGCAGAAACTGTTGCGAAATCCCAGTGGGTGATTTTCAATTTAATTTGTACCAGCCCATTCCCTGTCAATCCCAACATCCAGATCAGTGAAAGCACACCTGTTATTCAATTCAGGTCACCCAAAAAATAGAGCTTCATATTTATATGTTAAGCATCAGCAAACATCAAAACAGTTAAGCAAGAATTTAAGAAAGATGTTGAGACTCTTGAAAGAGCGCAGAGAAGAGCAACAAAGATGATTAGGAGACTGGAGGCTAAAACATATGAAGAACGGTTGCAGGAACTTGGTATGTCTAGTTTAATTAAAAGAAGGACTAGTGGGTGACATGATAGCAGAGTTCTAATATCTCAGGGGCTGCCACAAAGAAGAGGGAGTCAAGCTATTCTCCAAAGCACCTGAGGGCAGGACAAGAATCAATGGGTGGAAACCAATCAAGGAGAGAAGCAACTTAGAACTAAAGAGAAACTTCCTGACAGTTAGAACAATTAATCAGTGGAACAAGTTGCCTCCAGAAGTTGTGAATGCTCGAACGCTGGAAGTTTTTAAAAAGATGTCGGATAACCATTTGTCTTAAGTGGTGTAAGGTTTCCTGCCTAAGCAGAGGGTTGGACTAGAAGACCTTCAAGATCCCTTCCAACTCTGTTATTCTATTCTTTCTTATCTGAATCTTTATATCTCTATCAAAAGGGGAGAACTTCTCAGAGCCTCTGGAAACATTACTATAGAAAATCCCAAAGGGAGTGGCCTTACTGTAACTTTTTGTTGCTATCATTAAGGGTTAAATTGGAAACCTATGACCATCATTTGTGTTGTAAATGTTGTACCTTTGATGAAGGTCTTTTTTTTCTCTTTTTCTTTTATGTATACTGAGAGCATATGCACCAAAACAAATTCCTTGTGTGTCCAATCACACATGGCCAATAAAAAATTCTATTCTATTCTATTCTATTCTATTCTATTCTATTCTATTCTATTCTATTCTATTCTATTCTATTTTATTCTATTCTATTTACATACGACTGCACACTAGAGATGAAAAGGAGGACACTCTGTTGGTGATCCCTCTTTTACTCTTTTAAGAGCCGTGGTGGCGCAATGGTTAGAGTGCAGTACTGCAGGCTACTTCTGCTGCCTGCTGGCTGCCTGCAATTCGACAGTTCAAATCTCACCAGGCTCAAGGTTGACTCGGCCATCCCTCCTTCCGAGGTTGGTAAAGTGAGGATCCAGGTTGTTGGGGGCAATAGGCTGATTCTGTAAAACCACTGTAAAGTGGTATATAAGTCTAAGTGCTATTGCTATTTGCTACTCCGCGTAATGAAAGACACAGTATAGTAGATGGGAATGAAATACCCAACAGGACAAAATGGGAAGGTCCAGGGGTGAAATCTACTTATCGTCCCTACCGGTTTGGAAGGGCACGTGCTGCGGACCCTCTGCGCATGTGCAAACCCTCCTGTGCATGCATGGAGGGTAAAAAAAACCAGGTTATTTCCTGATTAAAACCAGGAAGTAATGACGACCGGGTGGATGGGTGGAGCTTCGCACTGCTATTGCTACCTGTTCTCCGAACCACCCACTGCCATCGCTACCAGTTCAGCCAAACTGGTAGCATTTCACCCTTGGGAAGGTCCCATGCTTGCTAATGCTATTTCTAATCTTCCTAATGATGAATAAGTTGAACATTGTTATAAATCCAGTCTTCTGGAGCTGCCACCTGCAGTGTTCATTTGAACTCTAATAAGGCTATTCGAGAAAACACAGATCTCTCCAAGAAGTTCATAACATAACAACAGAGTTGGAAGGGACCTTGGAGGCCTTCTAGTCCTGCCCAGGCAGGAAACCCTACACCATCTCAGTCAGATGGTTATCCAACATTTTCTTAAAAATTTCCAGTGTTGGAGCATTCACAACTTCTGAAGGCAAGTCGTTCCACTTATTAATTGTTCTAACTGTCAGGAAATTTCTCCTTAGTTCTAAGTTGCTTCTTTCTTTGATCAGTTTCCACCCATTACTTCTTGTCCTACCCTCAGGTGCTTTGGAGAACAGCCCGACTCCCTCTTCTTTGTGGCAGCCCCTGAGATATTGGAACACAGCTATCATGTCTCCCCTAGTCCTTCTTTTTGTTAAACTAGACATACCCAGTTCCTGCAACCGTTCTTCATATGTTTTATCCTCCAGTCCCCTAATCATCTTTGTTGCTCTTCTCTGCACTCTTTCTAGAGTCTCAACATCTTTTTTACATCGTGGCGACCAAAACTGGATGCAATATTCCAAGTGTGGCCTTACCAAGGCATTATAAAGTGGTACTAACACTTCACGTGATCTTGATTCTATCCCTCTGTTTATGCAGCCCAGAACTGTGTTGGCTTTTTTAACAGCTGCTGCACACTGCTGGCTCATATCTAAATGGTTATCCACTAGGACTCCAAGATCCCTCTCACAGGTACTACTATTGAGTTCATTATAGCCCTCATCTGAATCTGTGGAGTTGTTGTTTTTTTAAGTTTTTTTTTTATTTTAAATTCAGGCTAATATCTTGCCCTTTTGGCTAAGTCCTACAGGGAATGAATACAATACAAGAATGACATTCTACTGCACAGCAGTTTATTAAAACTAGACAAACGCCGATCATAGACTGAAGTAAAATCCAGCTTTTAGTTGCAAAACCATTCCCCCCCCCCCCCGTTCCGCAGGAAAAATGGAGGGTGAATAAAAATGCACGAGAACACAAGAGGGATGCGAAGTTTAACATAAAAGTGGTTAAAATATAGCTTGTAACGGTCTAGTCTGTTTCGTGTGATTCATAAGCTTCCCCCCTTTTTTTATAAAGTAATCTTATTACTTTCCGTCTGTTTAAGAATGTGACTTCATTCTGTAGGAACATCCCGTTTCTGGGTTCAGCCGTACATAATTGGAAAAAGATATACTGCAAAACAAGAAATGACAATACAGCGTTTGCGGGTGCAAAACCAGTCTGAGCCAATCATTTATCCCCAAAGCTTATTTCCCTATAAGGCTTAACCGCAAGGACATGTTCTCACATGTTTAAATATACATTGTGAAACTGCACAATAGTATTTCCATTCCAATTGAGGTCTGAAGGTAACGGCCACCAGCCAGGCTGATGATTTGCGGTACACCTATTATCATTCAGCCAAGCAATCTTTCCCTACTTAAATATAAATAATTGGGAATGGAGGTTATTTCATTTGCATCTCAATGCAGTTTTGAGACCTTGCGGAAGGAAATTTGAATTGTCTCCTTCCCTCTTCCCCCCCCCACCCCCCAAATAAGGGCATAGCAGCAAATATTTTTTATTTATTTAATATTATACCATCCTGGAGACATTTCCTAGCAATCCCAAAGGGGCTTTTTCAAAAGGCAGTTGGACTTTCTTTGTTTTTGCTGGAAGCTGTTTCGCTTCTTATCCAAGAAGCTTCTTCAGTACTTGAATGGCTGGTGGAGAATGGAAGGATTTATATTCCTTGAAGTCATCTGGTTGTTAGCGCTCTTTCTGAGAGTCTTGGAGGTCAGTTGGGAGTTTATCTGTGCCCTCGGGGTCACCTGAATAGTGCAAATGGCTGTGAAATTGCTCGAGTCAAAAAGAGGGCTGTGAAAATATTGACAGACCCCACACATCCTGGACATAAGCTGTTTCAGTTCCTACCCTCAAAACGATGCTACAGAGCACTGCACACCAGAACAACTAGACACAAGAACAGTTTTTTCGAACGCCATCACTCTGCTAAACAAATAATTCCCTCAACACTGTCAAACTATTCACTAAGTCTGCATTACTGTTACTATTAATCTTCTCATCATTCCCACCACCCATCTCCTTCCACTTATGACTGTATGACTGAAACTTGTTGCTGTATCCTTACAATTTATATTGATTGTTTCCTAGTATGATTTGATTGCTTATTTGTACCCTATGACTATCATTAAGTGTTGTACCTTAGGATTCTTGATAAACGTATCTTTTCTTTTATGTACATTGAGAGCGTATGCACCAAGACAAATTCCTTGTGTGGACGTCCAATCACACATGGCCAATAAAGAATTCTATTCTATTCTATTCTATTCTATTCTATTCTATTCTATTCTATTCTATTCTATTCTATTCTATTCTATTCTATTCTATTCTATTCTAACCTTCTTGAAACTGCTGAAAAGACTGTGTTGTAAACAGGAGATAGGTGGCGCTGTATCCCCCCGCCCCCCCCGCTCTGTTGAGATTGGCTGTTCAGTCTTAATCATAGATGGTCTCTTTGACCCTTCTTTCAAACCAGCGGTCCTGTCTGTCCAGACTTTGCTGTTTTCAAAAGAGCACTCAGACAAAGTGCTAATGACCAGATGACTGCAAGGAATATAAATCCTTCCATTCCCCACCATCCATTCAGAACTGAAGAAGCTTCTTGGATGAGAAGAGAAATGTCCAGTTGCCTTTTCAAAATGTATCTGAAGCCGTGGTTAGAGTGCAGTACTGCAGGCTACTTCTGCTGACTGCTGGCTGCCTGCAATTTGGCAGTTCAAATCTCACCAGGCTCAAAGTTGACCCATTGACAAAGGTGGGGAGAAATGAGTGAGCTTGGTTGAGGCTTTAATGGCCCATTGACAAAGGTGCGGGGGAGTTGCTTTGTCTTTAAAACATGTTTCTCCATTTCTCATCCAGGGAAATATATTCTGCCTTTTAAATATTTTCTAAAATATTTCATTCTTCTAGGAGGATGGTGGTGCTAAATTTCTACAGCGGTATATAAGTCTTAAGTGCTGTTGCTATCTTTGGGACAACCATGACCTGGATGACTGAGAATCTCCATAGACATTTCCTAAGAATCATGCTGCTAGGACAATTTCTAGTGATAATAGAATTCCATAGTGACAAGTTTGTAAAACATGGACCTGACTCAGGCATTCTCTTTCCCACTCTATTATTCTGTTCTGTTATTCTGTTATTCTTTCTGTGATCATGCATATCCATCCCACCAAGCCCAAAGAAAATCCAGAATGGTACAGCCATGGAGAAGATCCTCCAAGATCCCTTTCAACCCTGTTGTTCTATGTTCTAAGATTACTTTCTTGCTCCTTTCTAAGTGTGATCAGGACACCTCTTTGTCTTGATAACAGCTTTGTATCTGGAACTTTGATCAACAGTAATCCCTAAACAACTTTTCCAAAAAGCGATTTAAACTTTTGATAAGGATGATGTTAGTTAAATTATCTGGCGTTGCTCTGGGCTGTTTTTCAAGAGATGAAACAGTTCTGAATAAATAAAGGCTTCCTTTTTAATCAAAATGAAAGAAAAAGGAATTTGTGGCATATGATATATTGATTAGACAATGGCAATTCCATACAATTCTCTGAATCTTACCTCAGAGTCAAATAAGAAACGAATACATGATCCCCTCCATGGAAAAATGGTCCTCAGAATTCAAAGGATTTATTTTTTAAGTAGCAACAGAGAAAGAAGGTGCAAAATTGTCCTCGACTCTAATTCTAACTCCCCATCTTTATTGTAGCAATTTAATAGATGGTTTAACGAAGTATTTTTCTTTGAATGTTAAATTAGACTTTCTGCATTTTCTTGGGGAAATAGCATCATTTGCAAAAAAATTGTGTTTCTTCTCTGCTCCTTAAATACTAATGATTAATTTCACATACTGCGAACAATTTCACATGAACTCCTGCCCCCCATTTTTTTTTTAGAATTGCTTCAACAAGGTCATCCTAGTTTGTACTTAGCTGGATGAACGAACGTCTTGGGAAAGGGTAGCGATAAACCGTTGTTTCTAAGAAACATACATGGCTATGTCCTTACGCTCACGATTAGTTGAACTCAATTATTTTTTGTATTACCAAGGAAAGGCAACCCTTAGCCTGAAAGAAACTATCCTGAGTATATGTGTAAGTGGGATATACTGTATGTGTGTGTAGTATGTATTTGTTTGTGTGTGTATGATTTGTGTGTGTGTGTGTATGTAGCGGTGACATACATTGGTTTGACTTGATTGGACAGCAAATCAAGAAGAAGGAGTAGAAGACGCTGGAGAAATACCAGAACCTGAAGGAGGAACTAGACAGGTTGGGGAAAGTCAAGGCCAAAATGGTCACAGTGATGGGAGGAACACTTAGGACTGTGATTCCTAAATTGGGAGAAAGGCTTCAACAGATCCCGGGAACAACTTCAGAGCTCTGAGGCCAGAACGGTGCAGAACCAGGAAGAGTAAGATACTATGCAGAACCCGCAAACTCCCTGGTTTCTGGTAGAGGACCAAGACTGAGAAGATTGAGAGGGAAATATCTCTCTCTCTCTCTCTCTCTCTCTCTCTCTCTCTCTCTCTCTCTCTCTCTCTCTCTCATCTTCTATTTATCCATCTGTCTGTCTGTCTGTCTATCCTATCCTATCCTATCCTATCCTATCCTATCCCATCCCATCCCACCCCACCCCACCCAATCCTACCCTACCCTACCCTACCCGATCCTGTCCATAATCTTCTATTATCTATCTATCTATCTATCTATCTATCTATCTATCTATCTATCTATCTATCTATCCATCCATCCATCCATCCATCCATCCATCCATCCATCCATCCATCATCCTATCCTATCCTATCCTATCCTATCCTATCCTATCCTATCCTATCCTATCCTATCCTATCCTATCTATCTATCATCTATATCTATCATCTATCTATCATCTAGCTATCATTATCATCTATCTATCTATCTATCTATCTATCTATCTATCTATCTATCTATCTATCTATCTATCTATCTATCTATCTATCTATCTATCTATCTATCTATCTATCTAACTATCTATCTATCTATCTATCTATCTATCTATCTATCTATCTATCATCTATCTATCATCTATCTATCTCTCACCTATCATCTAGCTATCATCCATCCATCCATCCATCCATCCACAATATGATTTATTGATGCTAGATACATCACAAAATTGAGTATTTGGAACCATATGTAATTTAAAAATAGCTGTCATCTTTCTTTACTTTTAACTCTGTACTCTTTGAAAATGATTTGGAAGAAATGCCTTGGACTTCATATGAACATGGTACCTCTCAGCTACTGCTTAAAGCAGCCTTGTCTTTTTCAGTTCAAAGTAGAATGGTTTTGAGGAAAAACGGAAAAGTTACTTTGAAGAATTTGTACATGAGCCAAAGTACCCCTTTCAGATTATCTTCAAAGAGCACATGCCCAGAAAACAGGAGTGCTGAGAGTAAGGGAAAGCTTCGCCAGATTTGTTTTAAAATTGTAGATAGGCCTATCTATTCATTCTCTTCTTTCTGACCCATCCCTTATCTCTATTTTTCTCCCTCTTGCTCTTTTTGACACTCTGGGGTTGTCAGAAATGGTACAGGGTCTCCTGCTTGAGCAGGGGGTTGGACTAGATCAGGGGTCTCCAACCTTGGCAATTTTAAGCCTGGCGAACTTCAACTCCCAGAATTCCCCAGCCAGCAAAGCTGGCTGAGGAATTCTGGAAATTGAAGTCCTCCAGGCTTAAACTTGCCAAGGTTGGAGACCCCTGGACTAGATGACCTATTAGGTCCCTTCCAACTCTGTTGATCTGTAAAAATCCACCACCAGCAAAAAGATCCTGAATATATGAACTGATTGATTGCAAAGAGCTTTTGCAAGTGGGATGAGGGCCACAGGTTTCCGATACTGGATTAGCAATGCTCTCCCAAATACCTTGGAGATCTCATGTATGGCTAGATCCAATGGTAGGATTCAGCTGGTTTGCACCGGTTCGCTAGAACTGGTAGCTAGCTTGTTTTCAGTTCAGCAAACTGGTTGGCGCCTTGCCCCTCCCCTCCCCCAGCTCCTCCTTGCCTCGCTTGGGCTCTCCTTGACAGACGGCTTGCCCGAGCTTACTAGAGCTGTTTCACACCATGACAAGGGGAGAGGAGTGGGAGCAGGCAGGCTGACTGACTGACTCCCTTTCTCTATGCCTGCACCATTCGGCCTTTCCTTTCCCTTTTTGGCATCTGAGACATGAGATTACCGCCATGGGCCACCAGCAACTACACTGAAGGCACCCCAGGAAGTTTGGGCAGGACTAGCGCTCCTGGTGCGTCTCCAATCCTCCCTGTCTTTTCTGTGAGTGATATTGAGTTGGCCACACCCACCAGGGGTGAAATCCAGCAGGTTCTGATAGGTTCTGGTGAACCAGTAGCAGAAGTTTTGAGCAGTTTGGAGAACTAGTAGTAAAAATTTTGAGTAGTTCAGAGAACCGGCAAATACCACCTCTGGCTGGTCCCAGAGTGGGGTGGGAATGGATATTTTGCAATATCTTTCCCCCAGAAGTGGGGAGGGAATGGGGATTTTTCAGTATCCGTCCCCTGGAGTAGGGTGGGTATGGAGATTTTGAAGTATTCTTCCCCCAGGAATGGGGATTTTGCAGTATCCTTCCCCCACGGGTGGGAATGGATATTTTGCAATATCTTTCCCCCAGGAGTTGGGTGGGAATGGGGACTTTGCAGTATCCTTCCCCTGGAGTGGGGAGGGAATGGAGATTTTGCAATAGCCTTCTCACAGGAGTGGGGTGGGAATGGAGATTTTGCAGTATCCTTTCCCTGCCATGCCCACCAAGCCACGCCCGCAGAACCGATAGTAAAAAAAATTGGATTTCACCACTGACGTCCACCCAGTCACATGACCACCCAGCCATGCCTACCCGGCTGGTCATTAGGGCAGAGAACCAGTTGTTAAATTATTTGAATCCCACCACTAGCTCGATCACCATTTAAGTGGATCTCTTGCACGGAGAAAGCCTGGTCTGTTCTAGGAAATGTTTGTGGTTGTTTAACAATTTGAGAGCCATTGTTCAGTGGTTTGCTTCCTCCTGAGAAAAACAGGCTCCAAAAGACATCTCAATTAAAACAGCAGGCAGGTTGAAAACTCCGGGGACCCAGATTCATGCCGCTAGACGTACCTTGTAAATAAGGATCCATTTAGTGGCCTAGCTTGATTTTCCCTGGCTGTTCTTTCACATTCCTGTTCTAATCCAATTAAATTAGCCAAACCAGATGGTCAGCTGCTGTGAATAGCAAAGCTGATTGAAATCAGTGGATTTGCATGATTTTCCACCATTTGGGGAAGGGGAAGGAAATCTAATTCCATTGAGTGTTGACAGTAAATCATATTTGGGGGAAAAAAGCACTGCTTCCAAACTCAAACATATCTTGGTGTTATATCTGTGGCCTCATCCCCCCACGCCCCGCCGCAAAGAAAACCATTTTACATTTCAGAAATACGATTACGGCTGTTAAGCTTGCTTGTCCTAAAAATGAAAGAAAATGAGGTTTGTTGCCCTAAATATAAGTTAGACTAGATTATCCGTAATGTCCAAATTATATTATCCGTAATTACCCAAATCTGTTGTAGTTTATGCATCAGAACACATGAGATTTCCCATTGTAATCAAATAATATCTTATTTAGTTTTATGATAGCTATTAATTTTACAGCGAAATCTGTCTCCTGACTTTTCAAAGCTTTTCTTCCCCCTGAGAAAAAGGCTTTCGATTTTCTTTCCCCCCCTCTGCCAGATTCTCAGCCATGTTTAACTTTCTGTTTAGGATCAGGTCACAGATGCTGACTGAATTTAATGTGGGGCTCTGTGCAAAAATCATCCCTGTCAAAATATTACATGGTCATTGTACAAAGAAAAAAAAAGAAGTTGTCTTAATGAAGAAGAAAAAGAAAGCTGGATGGAAGCCGTAAAATAAAAGAATAAAACTGTAAAATATAAAAAAATAAAAGAATAAATGCAGATGTACAGTATATGTGGTACCTTGCTCAATAGTAGTAGCTGTGAGAGGGATTTTGGAGACCTAGTGGACAACCATTTAGATATGAGCCAGCAATGTGCAACAGCTGCCAAAAAAGCCAACACAGTCCTAGGCTGCATAAGCAGAGGGTTAGAATCAAGATCACGTGAAGTGTTAATGCCACTTTATAACACCTTGGTAAGGCCGCGCTTAGAATACTGCATTCAGTTTTGGTCGCCACGATGTAAAAAAGATGTGGAGACTCTAGAAAGAGTGCAGAGAAGAGCAACCAAGATGATTAGGGGACTGGAGGCTAAAACATATAAAGAATAGTTGCAGGAAGTGGTATGTCTAGTTTAATGAAAAGAAGGACTAGGGATGAAATGATAGCAATGTTCCAATATCTCATGGCTGCCACAGAGAAGAGGGAGTCAAGCTATTCTCCAAAGCACCTGAGGGCAGAACAAGAAGCAATGGGTGGAAACTAATAAAGGAGAGAAGCAACTTAGAACTAAGGAGAAATTTCCTGACAGAACAATTGATAAGTGGAAGAACTTGCCTGGAGAAGTTGTGAATGCTCCAACACTGGAAGTTTTTAAGAAGAGATTGGATAACCATTTGTCTGAAGTGATGTAGGGTTTCCTGCCTAAGCAGGGGGTTTGACTCAATTATCTGTTCCTGGCAAAGCATATCTTTTCAGGAACCTCCTCATGATTAACTGTTTATCCTGAACTGTCCTTCCACTGAGAACAAGAAAGAAAAGGAAGGAAGGAAGGAAGGAAGGAAGGAAGGAAGGAAGGAAGGGACGGAAGGATGAAAAAAGAAATTGCTTTGTAGTATTTATTGTTAGAAGACAGCTTTTGCATTCTGTTAGGGAATTTATGTATCCGATACAATGCTACTTTCTTCTTAGCCTAATGCAAGGGTGTTAAACTTGATTTCATTGAGGGCCACATCAGGTTTGTGTCTGATCTCGGACGGACGGGGTGGGTGTGCGTGGCCAGGGGTGGCATGACATGGCATGGGACTCATATCGGGGCATCTGTGATGGCCAAGTGCTAAGGCAGGACTTTCCTGAGACCTTCCCCCCCCTCTCATTATAATCTTCCTTCCTTCCTTCCTTCCTTCCTTCCTTCCTTCCTTCCTTCCTTCCTTCCTTCCTTCCTTCCTTCCTCCCTCCCTCCCTCCCTCCCTCCCTCCCTCCCTCCTTCCTTCCTTTTCTTCTTTTCCCTTCCCTCTTCATTCTCCTTTCTTCTTCCTTCCCCTCTTTCCTTCTTTTTCCTTCCTTGCTCTCTTCCTGTCTTCCCTTCTTTTTCTTTGTCTTTCCTCTTTCTCTTTCTCCTTTCCTGTCCCTTCTTGCTCAGATGCAAAAGGGGAAACATTTCTCCTTTTGTTTTGTTTTTAGTTTGTTTTGATAGCCCCCCCCTCCCAAGCTCAATTTTTACTAGCAGAGGCACCATGGGCTAGACCTTTGCTGTTTCCAGGCTGGCCCCATGGGCCCGATCTAAGCACCCCATGGGCTGGATCCAGCCCGCGGGCCTTGAGTTTGACACCCCCTGGCCTAATGTATAGTTGCAAATGCAGATGTTTTTGGTTATTATATAGGTGTAGCATTGACTATTTGGGTTGGTCAATAAGAATTACTCTTACATCAAGTTATCCAGAAAGGGACGGAGTGGCTCAGTGACTAAGATGCTGAGCTTGTTGATCAAAAGGTCGACAGTTCAGCGGTTAGAATCCCTAGTGCCGCGTAATGGGATGAGCTCCCGTTACTTGTCCCAGCTTTTGCCAACCTAGCATTTCGAAAGCACGTAAAAAAAATGCAAGTAGAAAAATAGAGACCACCTTTGGTGGGAAGGTAGCAGCGTTCCGTGTGCCTTTGGCATTTAGCCAGCCACATGACCATGGAGACGTCTTCGGACAGTGCTGGCTCTTCGGCTTTGAAACGGAGATGAGCACTGCCCCCTAGAGTCAGGAACGACTATCCCATATGTGCGAGGGGAACCTTTACCTTTATCTTTACAAGGTATCCAAACTCCTTTTGGCCTACCCAAGAGACCCTTCTTATTTTCCCAAGCTCTGGAACACACTTCCTTGGGAATTGCATAGAGCCCTTCTTTGTCACCGTGTAGGAAATCTGTCAATACAATTTAAAAACCAAAACCAAAACCAGATGTTTAATCGTTGGGTGATTTGAATGATTTTATTGTTATTTTAATCTATATTTTTAATTTTCATATTTTCTCCTGTTGTGAATCTTGAATGCTCACCAGAGATGAAAACCGGAATGTCAATAACTAAAAACACAAGGCTGGGCTGAAGGCTTATTCTGTTTGGTATGTATGAGCTACAGATCAATTCTTAGTAATAGGATCCAGGAAATAAGACAATACTTAGCTTGACACTTGTGGATAAACTGGCAGAAAGTAATGTTAAAATTATCAAGTACAAAGAAAAAGGAGATATCTGAACTGACTGCAAATTCTCACCGTGTTGATGGACCATGATAAGAATTCAACTATTACAAAGTAGTTTTATGGATATAGGTAGCCCTCGGCTTATGAACACAATGGAGCCCAAAATTTGGGTTGCTAAGTGAGACATCTGTTCAGTGAATTTTGTCCCATTTTTCGATCGTTCTTGTCACAGTTGTTAAGTGAATCACCGCGGTTGTTAAGCTTGGAACACAGTTGATAAGTGACTCAGACTTCCTGGTTGATTTAGCTTGTCAGAAGGTCGCAAAAAAAATAATCTCATGACCCCGGGACACTGCAACCGTCATAAATGTGAACCAGTTGTCAAGCATCTGAATTCCGATCACGTGACCACAGGGATGTTGCAACGGTCATAAGAGTGAAAAACGGCTACTTTTTTCAATGTAGTCGTAACATTAAACGGTCACTAAATAAACTGTTGTAAGTTGAGGTCTACCTGTAGTCCATCCATATCTTTTTCTTTGGTACGATGTGGAAGTGGTTCATCACTGTTGAGACTCTAGAAAGAGTGCAGAGAAGAGCAACAAAGATGATTAGGGGACTGGAGGCTAAAACATATAAAGAAGGGTTGCTGGAATTGGGTCTGTCTAGTCTGATGAAAAGAAGGACTAGGGGAGACATTTATTTATTTTTATTATTTATTTATTTATTTATTTTCCATAACAATATAACAATATATATATACAAGGATAAATAAAGGGTTATATAATATATGAACGTATATATGAGGAGAAACGAGGTACTAAAAACATATATATACATAGGGGAAGAAACAGTAGGACAGGAACGGTAGGCACGTTTGTGCTCTTATGCACGCCCCTTAGAGTCCTCTTAGGAAAGTGGTGAGGTCAACCGTGGACAGTTTTTGAGTAAAGCCTTTGGGGTTATGAGAAGAAACCACAGAGTCAGGTAATGCATTCCAAGTACCGTATATACTCGAATATAAGCCGATCCGAGTATAAGCCGAGGTCCCCAATTTTACCCCAAAAACTGGGGTAAACTGGGGACTCGAGTATAAGCCGAGGGTGGGAAATGAGGCACCTACCGGTTGAAACCTCCTCCCTCAGCTGAGAAGGCTGGCGGCTCCCCCGCCCCGCCCTCTCACTGCACCGGCAGGGCTTCCCCGCGCCGTCCGGTAAAATGTGAAAAAAAGAAAAAAAAAAAACTCGAGTATAAGCCGTATATACTCGAGTATAAGCCGAGGGGCTTAAAAAAAAAAAAAAAAACTCGAGTATAAGCCGTATAGACCCGAGTATAAGCCGAGGGGACGTTTTTCAGCACAAAAAACGTGCTGAAAAACTCGGCTTATACTCGAGTATATACGGTATATACAATTCTGTTACAGAAATCATGTTTTCTGCAATCTAAACTGGAGCGACATGATAGCAGTCTTTCCATATCTCAGGGGCTGCCACAAAGAAGAAGGAGTCAAGCTATTCTCGAAAGCACCTGAGATCAGGACAAGAAGCAATAGGTGGAAACTAATCAAGGAGAGAAGCAACTTAGAACTAAGGAGGAATTTCCCGACAGTTAGAACAATTAATCAACGGAACAAGTTGCCTCCAGAAGTTGTGAATGCTCCAACACAGAAGATGTTGGATAACCATTTGTCTGAAGTTGTGTAGGGTTTCTTGCCTAAGCAGGGGGTTGGACTAGAAAACCTCTAAGGTCCCTTCCAACTCTGTTATTCTATTCTATTCTATTCTATTCTATTCTATTCTATTCTATTCTATTCTATTCTATTCTACTCCTACTCCTACTCCTACTCCTATTCCTATTCCTATTCCTATTCCTATTCCTATTCAATCATTGCTTTCTTCTCATATGGTCTTTCAACTTGCTAGTCCTGGTTTTAGCATTAAAATTTTCTTGGTTGTTCACACACCAGGCCACACCAAGTTCACACCAGGGTCAATCCCACTTAGCTTTGGGAAACCAGTCTATGACCACTTTTTAATCATTATTTAGATTTCTCCTGGTCATCAGGGCAAAATCCATGTGATGGTTGCAATTCACTTTAGTTTTTTTAGTTAGTTTTTTTCCTAACTTTCTTGAAATTTAACACGGGCAAGAAAGTTAGCTCTGAAAATAGAATCAGACAAGGCTTCTCACACTGAAATCTTTCAGCCCCAATAAAGTGAAGAATTCCCACCCACACAGACACTAACTTTGACATCAAAGCTGTGTCAAAATGAGCATTCATTTAATAGGAAGTTTGAGATCATTTTCCTCCCCCCGATTGCCGGGAGGTGGGGGGGGGGGAAAGGTTGAGAGGAAACAATTGTTCCTCCAGCATTTCTTAGCAGAAATCTGTGCTGCATTTTTTTTTTGTCTTACAACACAAAAACAAGACTAACAAATGGCAGTATTTGAACATCTCTACAAAAATCAAAAGAAGTTATAACAGGATCTATTAAGAAGGCAGGAATGTCAGGGTAAAACTGGAGCAGCTATTCATTATTTGAGAAGGAAAAAAAAAACAGAGAGAGATGTTTCATAAAACCATCGCTTTTGCCTTTACAGCTATTGAATTCAGTGGGCATATCAAAGCTGCCTTCTTCCTCAGAAGGTAGAGAAGATGTTCCAGATGGAGCTACATAATAATGGCCTCCTTTTGACAATGGGAATACAAATAGATCAAACTATTTCCAAATCTTTAAAAAAGCATATTCTCAACGTCATCTGCTACTATGCTCTATGGAAGAGTGGAGAACATGCCAGAGGTCGCATTGTCCAGGTCATCAAATAACAAAATAACAGAATAACAGAGTTGGAAGGGACCTTGGAGGTTTTCTAGTCCAACCCCCTGCTCAAGGAGGAAACCCTATACCACTTCAGACAAATGGTTGTCCAATCTCTTCTTTAAAACCTCCTGTGTTGGAGCAGTCACAACCTCTGGAGCAGGGGTGAAATCCAGCAGGTTCTGACAGGTTCTGGAAAACCGGTAGCGGAAATTTTGAGTAGTTCTGAGACCCGGCAAATACCACTTCTGGCTGGTCCCAGAGTGGGGTGGGAATGGAGATTTTGCAGTATCCTTCCCCTGCCATGCCCACCAAGCCACGCCCACAGAACTGGTGATAAAAAAAAAAGGATTTCACCATTGCTCTGGAGGCATATCGTTCCGCTAATAAATTGTTCAAACAGTCAGGAAAGTTCTAGGTTGGTTCTTTCCTTGATTAGTTTCCATCTGCTGCTTCTTGTCCTGCTTTCAGGTGCTTTGGAGAATAGCTTGACTCCCTCTTCTTTGTGGCAGCCCTTCAAATATTGGAACACTGCTATCATGTCACCCCTAGTCCTTCTTTTCAATAAATTAGACAAACCTAATTCCTGCAACCGTTCTTCATATATTTTAGCCACCAGTCCCTTAATGATCTTTGTTGCTCTTCTCTACACTCTTTCCAGAGTCTCGACATCTTTTTTTTATATTGTGGCAATCAAAACTGGATGCAGTATTTGAAGTGTGGTCTTTGAAAGGTAAGGTTCCCCTCGCACATATGAGCTAGTCGTTTCTGACTCTAGGGGGGCTCAACTTCATTTCAAAGCCGAAGAGCCAGCGCTGTCTGAAGACATCTCTGTGGTCATGTGGTTGGCATGACTAAATGCCAAAGGCGCATGGAATGCCGTTACCTTCCCACCAAAGGTGGTCCCTATTTTTCTACTTGCATTTTTACATGCTTTCGAACTGCTAGATTGGCAGAAGCTGGGACAAGTCATGGGAGCTCACCCCATCACGCAGCACTAGGGATTTGAACTGCTGAACTGCCAACCTTTCAATCAACAAGCTCAGCGTCTTGGCCATTGAGCCACTGCATCCATCAAGTGTGGCCTTACCAAGGCATTATAAAGTGATATTAACACTTCACGTGATGATGTATCAAGCAATGAATAGAATAGAATAGAATAGAATTTTTTATTGGCCAAGTGTGATTGGATACACAAGGAATTTGTCTTGGTGCATATGCTCTCAGTGTACATAAAAGAAAAGATACCTTCATCAAAGTACAACACTTACAACACTTAATGATAATCATAGGGTACAAATTTAACACTTAATGATACACCACTTAATGATAGTCATAGGCTACAAATGATAACCATGATAACCATGGTGGCATCTTCCTAACCTTTGTTGTAACCTCACCTCTCTTTTTTTTAAAAAAAATATTTATATATTTTCTCTTTATATAAATAAGTGCTTAGTTAACAGTGTACTGTCTGAGTCAATTTGTTTACCTAACAATATTAAACTCCTAGTTTCTACCGCTATTATCCAACCATTGATAAAACAAGTCCCATGTTCTAAAATAGTTCTGTATCTTCTTTTTCTTTAATCTTCAGTGTTAGTCTATCCATTTCTGCACAATCTAATATTTTTTAAATTATTTCTTCTGTGAGTGTTTCCTCATTTTTCCAAAGTTGCAGAAATGCAATTCTTACTGCTGTCAAAACATGTAATATTAAATGTACATTCCCTTTATCATATTTCTCTGGTGATAAGCTTAACAAAAATAATTCTGGCTTATAGTCTATATGCTGCCTTAACATTTTTTCTAACCAAATATGTATTTTTGTCCATTTTTTTTTTTTTTTTTGCTTTTGGACTTGTCCACCACATGTGATAATATGTGCCTGGAGTTTAATTACATTTCAACATTTTGCAGACATGTTTTTAAACATTTTGGCTAATCTTGCCAGTGGTAAGTGCCACCGATAAAACATTCTATACAAATTTTTCCTTAGCCTCAGCTGTCTTCTTGATAGGACTTCTTCTTTTACCTTCTTTATTTGTCTCACTAATATCAGAATGCTTCAGCCGTTATAATCTGATCTGGGATTAATGTAAACTTATCTAAATGAAATGAATGCTACCTACTTTTCATTACCACTAACTTTTTAAGTTGCCCGAATAGGAGGGGTTATGTTTCAGGTTGAAAATAGGAAATTAATTCTGGTTGCCACTCTGTTTTTATGCCTATTTACCTGAGAGTAAACATAAAGCACAGAGAGACTTACTTCTAAATAAACAACCTTAGGGTAGGATCATAATCATAATGCCAAGTTGAAATCACAAGTTTTTGGATACTTGCTTTTCCTTGTATGGTACGTAAGTGATTACAACCACTCTTATCTCAATGAGACACTTAATTAAGGAATAAAAGAGACGGATGGGAAGTAAATTGCAGCACACTCTAAAATGTGTCTGTGCAAAAGGAGATAATGGCCATAAAATGTTACAGGAGTTAGAGAAGGTAAACAGCTCAGGGACCTGAAGCTTGTGACAAACTTTACTTTTCTGCCTCTTTGGCATATCTGTTCAGTCAATAAACTAAGGAAGTCAATGAGATAACCCATAAAAAATGCCAGAGACTATGTGACTTAGAGAGGCATTCGGACATCACCTATCATTAATTATTTCTGGGCTGTTGTTATCTACGTCCTTCTGCCAAGCTGCAGAAAAAAATAATCTCTCACTCTTTGTCTTCATTCCTCTGGTATCTTGAGTGATTTAAGCACAACAACTGTGTATATATATATATAAAAATATATATATGTGATGAAAAAGTTGGTATTCAGTTTGAAAGCTCTTATTCCGTGGAATGCTGATTTATTACAGAGAGTTTTTGAAGGTAGAATTCGTGTGAGCAGAGGTTGAAGAAGAACCGGGATTGAATTGGAAAGGTGGGATAAAAAAGATAGATGAAATGAAATTTGGGAAACATGTGGCTTTTTAAAAAAAATAGTAACATAATTGGAAGGGACCTTGGTGGTCATCTAGTCCAACTCCCTGCTCACTCAGGAGACCTGTACTAGGGATTCGAACCGCTTAACTGCTGACCTTTCGGATCAACAAGCTCAGTGTCTTAGCCACTGAGCCACCTAGATAGATAGATAGATAGATAGATAGATAGATAGATAGATAGATAGATAGATAGGATGCATAGATAAATAAGATCAGCATTGGGTTTCACATATTCTTTTTTTTTTCTTAAATTAACGTTACAAACAAAAAAGAAAATACATTTTCCACCCTTGTGCTATACATAAAAAAAAAAGTAAGATTTGGGTCTTCGGATATATCCTCATGATTGCCAAAATCCACGTTCTCGAGGTACAGGTACCGAAGCGTCCAATGTTCCAAGCGCATAGTCCACAAATGGTTTCCAAGTCTTCCAGAAAATATCTTCTTTATACACACCACTTCTAATTTTAATATCACATGTCATTTTATCATTTAAAGCTAATTTCCACATTTCAGAATTCCACTCTTCTATTCTAAAAATCACATCTAGTTTCCAATATCTAGCTATTATAATTCTACCTATTATAATCATAATTCTAATCAATTCTTTTTCATATTTTGTTAATTCTATTTCCTTAATTACCAACAATAATATAGTTTCCACTGGGTTTCACATATTCTTACAACCGGTTCACCCCACCCACGCACGCTTGCTTCGCACATGCCTTCTGCACATGCACTTTGCTCGTACATGTGCCATCTGTGCATGCGCCAGGCCTTGAAATGTGGCTAGATAGGACGGCATTATGCCGGGGTGGGGGGCGGGTCCAACCGCAGTCACTGCTACCGGTTCGCCTGAACCGATTCGAACTGGCTGAATACCACCTCTGGATAAGATGGATAGATAGATTTTTATTTATTTATTTATTTATGTATTTATTTGTCACAACAGTATATATAAGCATAAGCATGAAATAACTATACGATATATAAGCATATATATAAGCATAAGTATGTAATAACTATATTAATTGGATATAATGAAAGGAAACATTAGGACAGGAATGGTAGGCACGCTTGTGCTCTTATGCACACCCCTTACAGACCTCTTAGGAATGGGGTGAGGTCAATAGTAGACAGTTTTTGGTTAAAGCTTTTGGGATTTTGGGAAGAGACCACAGAGTCAGGTAGTGCATTCCAGGCATTAACAACTCTGTTACAGAAGTCATATTTTCTGCAATCAAGATTGGAGTGGTTCACATTAAGTTTAAATCTATTGTGTGCTTGTGTATTGTTGCAATTGAAGCTGAAGTAGTCTTCAATAGGAAGGACATTGTAATAGATGATTCTATGAGTTAAACTCAGGTCATGCCGAAAGCAGCGGAATTCTACGTTTTCTAAACCCAAGATTTCAAGTCTGGTGGCATAAGGTATTTTGTTGTAATCAGAGGAGTGGAGAATGAGATGAGATGGATAGATGAGATGGATAGATAGTGTTCTGTCCCCTTCCCCACTTCGGAGCAATGAGCTGGCCTTCAGCCAGTGGATTCATGGCTCTTTTCAGTCCTGGCAGAGAAATTGCAGCTGCCTGCCAAAGTTCAAACAAATGATTCACAGAGTAAGACTTTCAGCTCTCTTTGAAATAGTTCAGCTAATTTTTGCTTCCCGTGGAATGAGAGCAGTCCCAAAGCTCCTTATATATCCTGTAAGGTGGGGCTCCTGCACTACCGTTCCCTTTGATGATGCCGCCTCTCTAATCTTCTGAAGCGTGGGTCGATCCAAGCTTGATTATTATTATTATCAGCTGCGTCTGAAGGCATAGCCTAAGGAAGGGAGGAATCAGGGGATGACGGCCTCATTACGTCCTCCGAATGATCTGGTTCTGGCTCCTGGAGCTGGGCCAAAGGAATCGCTGCTCCCGAGGTAAGCCTTTTTATATATATATATATATATATATATTTATACCGCCCTATCTCCCTAAGGACTCAGGGCGGTTACCGGCCCTTCCCCCTCACTCTCGGAGTCACTTTCAGGCATGGGGCCAGGTTCGGGGGCTGGAGTCACAACAGATAGAGATGATGGATAGATGAGATGGATGGATGGATGGATAAACAGACAAAGACAGACAGAAAACATACATACATATATACATATATACATACATACATGATAATATACAGTATATAACCTTTTTTTGGTTGAGTTAGATCAGACTTGTGGTACCTAGAGATGCCGTGTGATGAGCAGAAGTAAGAGGAAGAGAAGGCTTGGAGAAAGTTTGCAATAGCAAAGAAACCATCAGCTCTCTATTGATGCCTCTTATGGAGACACCGGAGGTCTAAGCGTTCCTCTCCATTAAGAAGTTGGCAATCTGACACAAAATGCATTTTCGAGAATTTCTGGGTTGCAATCCATTCCCTGATTTCCCACAAGTTGCCTTCTTCCCCTGTGAAAAGAGTTTCTCTTCTGCTTCATTTTCAGGCAAATTGAAAATTTACTTGATAATGTTTTCCAGGCAACTTCATTGTGGTAATGTGCTGGGACCCTGGGATTTTCCGTTCTTCCACATTACTCCATCAGTCAGAGGATTCGTGACTGCAGTGTTTGCATCTGAAGCGGCCTTGGGTCTTCTCTTGAGTTTTGAAACAGAACTGGGAATCCAGGGGAACTGCAAACTATCAAAGATGGGACACTGTTTTTTTCTTCTGGCTATTTGATAAGTGCCAAGACCATACACTCCAATAAAGAAGAATATTTGTAGCTCAGGGCTGAAATGAAGGGTTCTCGGTGCTCTCTGAGCTTGGTTGTTTTGTTGCAGATATTTCATTACCCAAACCAGAGGTGAAATTCGACTGGTTTGAACCGGTTTGAAAGAACCGGTAGGGGGACGATTTGAATCAGTTCGCTGAACTGGTAAAAACCACACCTGGTTGGCCCCTCCCATGCCTGCCTCCTCACCCGCTCATCTGGTCGCTGCTCACCCCTTCCAGCTGCTCGACCCATTCAACATCAAATGCTGAAGCAGAGAGAATCTGGACTTTTCTCCCTCCATTCACAGCAGAGCTGCTGCAGCCTGTTCCTTTAAGGTAGTCCCTGGGAGGGAGGGAGCCAGAGGGGACCATAAAGGGAGCAGCAGCTCCACTATGAATGGAGAGAGAAAAGTTCGGCTTCTCTCTGCCACAGAATTCACTATGAGCCCTTCTGGTGGTCATACACACATTTTTTTCCTATTGGGTTCTGTGGGTGTGGCTTGGTCGGGTGTGTGTGATATGACTGAATGGGTGTGGCCATGAGTGACATCGAGTTGGCCACACCCACTCAGTCACAGGAAACCCCACCACCACCAAGCCACGCCCACAGAACCGGTAGGGAAAAAAATTGAATGTCACCACTGACCCAAACCAATAACATTGTTAGTGCTAGTCCACTGTGCACTCCATTTTTGACGTGTTCACCCCAGTCTTTTCCACCTTTGAAAGTAGTTCCCATTCCAGCGATTTTGAGGAGAACATCTTCAGATAAATTGCAGAAAAAGTGGTTCATCCAGCCTAGAGTTCAGAACAGTGCTTGGAAATTCAGTTCAATGCCCCTTCCAAGGGCAAAATTTGGATAACTAAATCCAAGTATTCTGAGAAAAGCACCAGGATTCTTTGCCAATAAGAAGAAACAGCAGATTCTCCGAATCAAGTTTTTTTCTTGCTATCCAAGAACTTTTCAATTATGGAAGGCGATAATGCGACTTTCCTGATCTTGTAGCAAGTTACAGAATATTGCCTCATTACATCCTTCCTCCAAGGACGTAGCCAAATAGGGAAGCTAAGATAAAAAAGCAGTAATGTGGAATGTACATTAGTCCACTCCTGGCATCTGAGTGGTCAAAGAGCAGAGAATGGACCGCATTAACGGCATTTAAGAGCAATAGAAATAGCAATAGCACTTAGATTTAATTACCACCTCAAAAGGTTTTATAGCACTCTTCTGGGTGGTTTTCAAATTTCTCCTTGGTTCTAGCATTGACCTCTCTTGAATGATCTTCTGCCCAAAACGTCTTGGCCTGACCACACTCTTGACCTTTGGAGTATACCGTATTTTTTGGCATATAAGACACACCTTTCCCCCCCAAAAAAGAGGGTAAAAATCTGGGTGCATCTATACTCTGAACGTAGTCCACGCAGCTTCTTAAATGGAGGTTTCAGAGTCTGAAAGAAACTTCAGAAAAGAAGCCCCCAAACAGAGCTTCAGAAAAGAAGCCCCCAAACAGAGCTTCAGAAAAAAAGCCCCCAAACAGAGCTTCAGAAAAGAAGCTCCCAAACAGAGCTTCAGAGGCTTTTTTTCTGAAGTTCTGTTTTGGAGGCTTCTTTTCTGAAGCTCTGTTTTGGAGGCTTTCAGAGGCAGAAAAAGGTTTTTTCTGAAATGGAATTTCAGAGGCAGAAAAAAAAAAAAGGCAAGGCACAGAGCTCACAACCAAGGAACCTGTTGCTAAAATTCACCTCTGGGAACAGCTGATTGGGGATATTCCAGGAGACCAATCCACCTGCCAATCAGGTTTTCTCTTATTTTCCTCCCCAAAAACTAAGGTACATCTTCTATTCCGGTGCGCCATATACACCAAAAAATACGGGTAGGTTGATCCCCTCTTCTCTGTGACAGCCCTTCAAGTATTGGAAGACTGTTATCATATCACCTCTGGTTCTTCTTTTCTTTAGACGGGACATACCTAGTTCCCTCAATCGTTCATTGTATATCTATGGAGATTCTCATTCATCCAGATTGTGGTTGTCCCAAAGGTGCTTTTTCAAAAGGCAACTGGACTTCGTTTTCCCTTGAAGATGTTTTGCTTCTCATCCAAGAAGCTTGGACACACCAGAACTGAAGAAGCTTCTTGGATGAGAAGCTAAATGTCTTCAAGGAAAAACAAAAGTCTAGCTGATCTTTGAAAAAGTACCTTTTGGATATTCATTGTGGGGTTTAGCTTCCAGACCCCTTATAAATTCAATCAAGTAATTCAACCTGGAAAGAAGGCAGTCAAATCTCTTTGCATGCATGCACTAGGAACAGGCTCCTCCTATTCTTCTGCCTCTCTGCTGTCTGCCTCTGGAGGCTCCGGAGTCTGCGCATCGCTCCCAGATGGCCCTGGCCCCATCTCTGCCTCTGACGCAGAGCCCTCATCCAGGCTTTCCCCTGACTCCAGGACTGTCCCATTGTCCACCCCAGCCTCCTCACTGTCCGACTCCGCTGCCAGGTCCGCAGGGTGCTGGCAGACCACAACATCTAGTGTTATGTATTGAATGTATATAGTTGTGTTAAAATGAAACTAACCTTTAGATGATCCCCAACTATTTTGAAGGGAAATTTAAAACATTTATATTTGGGTGGGCTTTTTCTAGTTCTATGACTGGTTAAGGCCCTGTGGGCCTAGAGAAGTGATGGCTAACCTTTTCCAAACTGAGTGCCAAACTGCGCAAGCGTGCGTATGAATGCACATTTGCATGCTCAAACCCCCAAAATGCAATGTGCGTGCGGCCCCTTATTCGCCCCCGTCGATGCGCATGTGGCTCCACAGATACTCCATCCCACCGTGCATGCGCATATGACCCCCTCCACATGACCCCCCCCACATGAGCATGTGACACCCCCCCTGCACACACCCTGCCTCCTGCACATGCTGTCAGGCCTGGAAACCATATTAGACTTTAGGGTTCCAGACACTGCCACATTTTTCCCCTGAGGGGAGGAAGGGGGGTTGAGGGGTATGGTAACATTCTTCAAGCGGTCAAGGTCGGATGGTGTTCACATCTGCAGGAAGAGTGGCAAGAAGATATTCGAATGAACTGGGAGAACGTGGGACCATGTGACCATCAAAGGGGTCAGCGGGGTGGGACTCTTGGGGTTTGTATAACTGGGAAAAGAATCCGGAAATTCAATTTTGGAATTTCACTCATCGTGTGCCAGTTTCTTCATGCTAGTAAAGAACTCTGGAAAACAATGGCTTCTGAGGTTTTTTTATGCAGAAGAGGTTTTTCTGGAACCTTGACACATGCATGGAAGAGAACCTAAAACCAGCTGGTTGGCGGGAGCTGTGCGTGCATGCGCGGCGGAGCTGAACTGGGGCAACGACTTGCATGCCATCAGAGAGGGTGCTGCGTGCCATCTTTGGCATACGTGCCATAGGTGTGTCTTCACGGGCTTAGAGTATAAATAACCGGCATTTGCCTGCAGTTCCTCCGTTCCCTTTTTGAGTCAATAAATAGCTGTTGCAGCTATACTGTTCTGGTTCTCCTACCGAAGCCCATTACACGATATCTAGGTATATTGATTGCTCAGGCCTGAAGATTTTCATTTCCATTCTCTCTGCCCAACAGCTTGACTTCCCGTTTGCCTGCTGAGCTTCCCCCATGAACGGTGAATCTCCACAGAGGGCCCTTAGTGAAAGTAAGCACCACAGTAGCAACAAGAATAGCACTTAGAGTTATATACTATTCTGCAGTGCTTTACAGCATACTCTTGGACAGTTTACAACATCACCATATTTCCCCTAACAATCTGGATCCTCATTTTACCGACTTAGGAAAGATGGGAGGCTGAGTCATCCTCAGGCCCCACCAGGATCGAACTCCAGACTGTGGGCAGAGTTTGCCAACAATACTGTATTTCAAAGAGCTTTTGGCTTCTTTTTCTTGAAACACACTATCTTAGCAATCTACTTCACAATGGATGGCTCCCCACTGCCTTATTTCAGTCCCATTAAAAGAGAGAGAGAGGGGGAAAAAGACAGCATTATTACTCAGATGGGAAGGACAGACATTGGATTTTCTCTTGATTTTTCTGCTTCAAGACCTAGACATGTGCGCAAGTCTGCAGGGGGATCATTTTGACAATAACACTTTAGAGTCATGGTGCTGTCTCATCTTCAGAATTTTCTATTATGCTGTTGCTGTTTTTAGTAACCTGTGGGTTTAAATGGATGTTACCGTTATTAACGGAAGACATTTAGAAGCTACAGAAGTGCTAGGAAAGCAAGAGATGAAGTTACTGTGCTTCTATAATTTTTTTTTCTGGATTTTTTTTTTTTAACTGTCTGGGATCCTAACAAATTTACTTGAGGAGGACAATGCAAGATGGGTACAATGGATGCTTGGGAAAGATAGATGAAAATATGGGAAATATATCTTCTATGAACTTCCTTAATGGTGCCAAGCATTTATACTTAAGGTCGTGTTAATAGTCTTTATTTCCAGGGAATATTAGGTTTTAACTAATAACAATAAAACAACAACAACAATAATTATTATTATTATTCCTGGTACCCCCCAGGAACTTGCGAATATACAGTAACAATAAACATTGGTTCACAGCTAAACTTAAGTAGCTACGTCATTCCAAAGAGGAAGCCTACAGAAAAGGTGATAAAATGCTGAACAGTCAGGCCAGAAATGTATTAACAAGGGAGATCAGAGCAGCAAACAGAAGCTACTCTGAAAAGCTAAAGAATCAGTTCTCAGCAAATGAACCACCAAACATGTGGAAAACTCTTAAAAATATCACTGGCTACCTCCTTCCCAGGCTGAAGGAAATCAGCAACTGGCAAATGACCTGAATGTGTTTTACTCCAGGTTTGAAAGGAAACTACAGCCACCTATCTCCACAACCCCCATCTCAGACACACCAATAACAGCCAAGCCTCCTACAACTGACCCCATCCCATTGGGTTTACAACCCATAGTGATCACAGAAAAGGAAGTGCAAGACCTGTTTCACAGACAAAAGCCAGGAAAAGTTCCAGGCCCAAACAAGATAACTCCTTCTTGCTGAGCAATTGGCCCCCATCTTCACCCCTATCTTCAATAAATCACTAGAGATGTGCTATGTTCCTTCTTGCTTCAAACACTCTACTATGATCCCAGTGCCGAAGAAGCCCACCATCAAGGAACTGAATGACTACAGACCAGTTGCTCTAACATCTGTAGTCATGAAAACCTTTGATAGGCTAGTGCTGTCCCACTTGAAAATCATCATGGATCTGCTGTTAGACCCTTTGCAATTTGCATACTGAGCAAATAGATCAACAGATGATGCTGTTAATAGGGCTCTGCACTACATCCTACAGCATCTTGAATCTCCAAAGACCTACGCAAGGGTCCTCTTTGTAGACTTTAGTTCAGCATTCAATACCATCATTCCAGACACTCTTCTAACTAAGCTAAACCAGCTACAGGTACCTGAACAGACTTGTAAGTGGATCATAAGCTTCCTAACAAACAGGAAGCAGCAGGTGAAGCTAAGCAGAATCACATCAGATACCTAAACTATTAGCACAGGGGCCCTTTTCTCTATAGATGGCTCTCTTATTTAGGAATTATTACATTTATTAGTGAATTATTGAGTTAAACCAATCTTCCCTAGCTTTTGCAAGCTCCAAATCTGAAGTTTTACAAAAAAGTTGTTCCTACTTAAATATGTTTTATTACTGCCACAATGACAAATGACTTAACAGTAATAACCTAGTCAGACCAATGCATTTTAATCTAGTTTATAAGTAATCACAAAAAAGCAAGAATTCCTAGAGACATAAATGAAGCATAAAAGATTATTAGGATTTTGGCAAAAAATGCCAACAAAGGAAGTTTCTGAAACGTTGCCAGTTATTAAATGTTGGCATCCAAGATAAATAGATAGAATATATGAAATCAATCATTAATTATACCATGATTTCAAAATAAAACAGTGATTAACAATTTCTCAACATTTTTTTCCCCCGCTGGGATATAGAGCTCAGCTTCTGTAACAGATGCACACATAGCCAAATAACATAAAATACAATCATTAAAGTTTTAAGATTTTAATTAAAGTAGTAGAACAGGGGAAAAAAACATATTTTCTATTACCTTGATTCATATCTGTATTTTATGGGTTACAAATGTACCGTTATTGATCATGATTCTCAAGTCTCATGATTTGTCTTGGAGACGAGGAAAATTCTTGCTATTTTCTGTGGGTATTCTTGTACTTCATTTTACCGATAAAGGAGACAATATTTGTAGCTCGGGGTTGAAATGAGGGATCCGTGGTTTTTTTCTGAATTTGCTTGTGTTCTTGCAGACATTTCATTACCCAAACTAGGTAACATCATCAATGCTAGTAAAGAGTGGGGTTTTCTCTCAATTTATATTCTAGTGGCTTAAACTTGAGTGGTCTTAAGGGTTCTTTGATTAGGCTGTTTACTATTGGCTTATTTGGCAGTTTCTTGATTGGGATATTGTTGACTTTATTTATTTGTTTGTTTGTTTGTTTGTTTTGTCAAACACAACAATATGTATAAGGATAAGCATGAAATAACCACACAAAATGAATACAACCAAAGGGAACTTTAGGACAGGAACGGTAGGCACACTGGTGCTCTTATGCACCAGCAATAGGAATGGGGTGAGGTCAACAGTAGACAGTCTTAGGTTAAAGTTTTGGGGATTTTGGGATGAGACCATGGAGTCAGGTAGTGCATTCCAGGCATTAACAACTCTGTTACTGAAGTCATATTTTCTACAGTCAAGATTGGAGCGGTTCACTTTAAGTTTGAATCTATTGTGTGCTCGTGTATTGCTGTGGTCGAAGCTGAAGTAGTCTTCGACAAGAAGGACATTGTAGCAGATGATTGTATGAGTTATGCTCAGGTCATACCGAAGGCGGCGTAGTTCTGAATTTTCTAAATCCAGAATTTCAAGTCTGGTGGAATAAGGTATTTTGTTGCGATCAGAGGAGTGGAGGACTCGATTATTGGTCTGATGGTAAACAATACTCCAATCAAGAAACTGCCAAACAAGCTAATAATAAACAGCCCAATCAAAGAACTATCCTGGTGTAAACCACTAGAATATATTCTGAGAAAGAGCCAACCTAACTCCTTACTAGCACTGATGATGTTACCTAGTTTGGGTAATGAAATGTCTACAAAAAAACCCCAAGCAAGCTCAGAGAGCATCAAGGAGCTCTCACCTCATTTTTTTTTTATTTGCATTTATATCCCGCCCTTCTCCGAAGACTCAGGGCGGCTTACACTGTGTTAAGCAATAGTCTTCATCCTATTTGTATATTTATATACAAAGTCAACTTATTGCCCCCAACAATCTGGGTCCTCATTTTACCTACCTTATAAAGGATGGAAGGCTGTGTCAACCTTGGGCCTGGTGGGACTAGAACCTGCAGTAATTGCAGGCAGCTGTGTTAATAACAGACTGTCTTACCAGCCTGAGCCACAGAGGCCCCTATTTAGTTTGATAGTTTGTAGGCAACAATTCTTTGAGAATTTTTCACAATGCAGGTCCTCCCTCCCTCCCTCCCTCCCTTTGTAGTGACATTGTGGAAGATTGGTGAGGAGACAATGGAATTGATTCCCATACCCCTTTGCACATAGCAATAGCATTTATATACCGCTTCATACTGCTTTACATATGCTTTACAGGGATGTGATGGCTGAGTGGCTAAGACGCTGAGCTGGTTGATTGAAAGGTCGGCAGTTCAGCAGTTCGAATCCCTAGCGCCACGCAATGGGATGAGCTCCCGTTACTTGTCCCAGCTTCTGCCAACCTAGCAGTTCGAAAGCACATAAAAAATGCAAGTAGAAAAATAGGGACCATCTTTGGTGGGAAGGGAAAAGTGTTCCGTGCGCCTTTGGCATTGAGTCATGCCGGCCACATGACCATGGAAACGTCTTCGGACAGCGCTGGCTCTTCAGCTTTGAAACGGAGATGAGCATCGCCCTCTAGAGTTGGGAACGACTAGCACATATGTGTGAGGGGAACATTTACCTTTACCTTGCTGCTTTACAGCCCTCTCTAAGCGGTTTACAGAGTTAGTATATTGCCCCCAACAATCTGGATCCTCAGAAGGATGGAAGGCTGAGTCATCCTTGAGCCAGTGAGAATCGAACTGCTGGCAGTTGCAGAATTACCCTGCAAATTCGATTCTAACCTCTGTGACACCACAAATATTGGTGTAGGAAGTAGGACATACTTAGCTACCTTAGGCAACTTGTGTCTATTTGAGCAAACTCGTCTTGTCAATTCCTCCATGCACGCTCAGAAAAAAAATGTCTTAGCAAGCTTTTGTGGACTGCATCACTGTCTTGTAAATTGCTCTTGCTTTTGAGTCCTTTATCTGTAATCCGGCTTGTAACAACAATTAAGATAAAAGCGGACAGGATGAGTTGTCTAATCTGGTACCTGCTCGGAAGGAGAATCATAAATGCATACTAGAATATACATTTCCCACCAGAATATTCTTAGCAAAGGGTAAATAATATGACTTCTCATGTTATTGACAAGAATGACATCAGACGACCCGCAGTGTTGCCTGTTAGACACAATGCCTTATTTAAAATATCTTTGGCAGAAGATCGATTAACGGAGTTCCCCAGTTACTGACAATACATCTGACCACCCCCCAAGTGTGGTTTGCTGGAGATGAGGCCTTAAAATAAGATGGAGGTCAATGGCATGAACTGATGGCAAGTGACTGATAAGAAATGCCATCAATCCATTTACAGGTGTTAATTGTTTATACTCTCAGTCTGTTAAGAAAAGTATAAAAGGGTGGCAAAAAACGCCCCCTCCAGTTGCTTTAAATCTCAGTGTAGATCTAAACTCCAGGACAGAAAAGGTCTCCTAGGTTGACCTGCTGACTACACTGCCATTATTAGTCTGCATTACTACTACCATTAATCTTCTCATCGTTCCTGTCGCCCATCTCCTTCCACTAATGACTGTATGACTGTAACTTTGTTGCTTGTATCCTTAGGATTTATATTGATTGTTTCCTAGTATGATTCAATTGCTTATTTGTACCCTATGACTATCATTAAGTGTTGTACCTTATGGTTCTTGATGAATGTATCTTTTCTTTTATGTACGTGGAAAGCATATGCACCAAAGACAAATTCCTTGTGTGTCCAATCACACTTGGCAAATAAAGAATTCTATTCTATTCTATTCTATTCTATTCTATTCTATTCTATTCTATTCTATTCTATTCTACTCTACTCTACTCTACTCTACTCTACTCTACTCTACTCTACTCTTCTATATTCTATATTCTATTCTATATTTCTGTTTCTATTCTATTCTATTCTATTCTATTCTATTCTATTCTATTCTATTCTATTCTATTCTATTCTACTGTACCCTACTCTACTCTACTCTTCTATATTCTATATTTTATTCTATATTTCTATTTCTACTGTATTCTATTCTATTAGAACTGCAGAAAAAATAATTGCTACCAACCTGCCTTCCATTGAGGACCTGTATACTGCACGAATCAAGAAGAGGGCCGTGAAAATATTTACAGACTCCTCGCATCCAGGACATAAACTGTTTCAACTCCTACCCTCAAAACGACGCTATAGAGCACTGCACACCAGAACAACTAGACACAAGAACAGTTTTTTCCCGAAGGCCATCACTCTGCTAAACAAATAATTCCATCAACACTGTCAAACTATTTACTGAATCTGCACTACTATTAATCTTCTCATAGTTCCCATCACCAATCTCTTTCCATTTATGACTGTATGACTATAACTTGTTGCTGGCAATCCTTATGATTTATATTGATATATTGTCCATCAATTGTGTTGTAAATGTTGTACCTTGAAGAACGTATCTTTTTTTTATGTACACTGAGAGCATATGCATCAAGACAAATTCCTTGTGTGTCCAATCACACTTGGCCAATAAAAAATTCTATTCTATTCTATTCTATTCTATTCTATTCTATTCTATTCTATTCTATTCTATTCTATTCTATTCCTTTCCTTTCCTTTCCTTTCCATATTCTATTCTATTCTATTCTATTCTATTCTATTCTATTCTATTCTATTCTATTCTATTCTATTCTATTCTATTCCTTTCCATATTCTATTCTATTCCTTTCCATATTCTATTCTATTCTATTCCTTTCCTTTCCATATTCTATTCTATTCTATTCCTTTCCTTTCCATATTCTATTCTATTCTATTCTATTCTATTCTATTCTATTCTATTCTATTCTATTCTATTCTATTCTATTCTATTCTACTCTACTCTACTCTACTCTTCTATATTCTATATTCTATTTATGTTTCTATTCTATTCTATTCTATTCTATTCTATTCTATTCTATTCTATTCTATTCTATTGTACCCTACCCTACCTTACCCTACCCTACCCTACCCTACCCTACCCTACCCTACCCTACCCTACCCTACCCTACCCTACTCTACTCTACTCTATTCTATTGATGTTTCTGATGAGAAGAGGAACATAGATGGATAAGTTTCATTGCAATTTTTCCAACATTTATTCAGGTGTTGGTTTTGTTTTTGTTTTTTTGCTATTTCACCCTGTCACCATCTCTAACATTGTATTGAGTTATAAAATATTGTAAAATATGAAGTACGAAAAGTAAATAGAAAAGCAGCAGGGAGGAAAAGGGGGAAGAGAAGTCAGGAAGGATAAGGACACTTCAATTCCTGCCATGGACGAATGGTTGCAGAAGTTGATGGAGTTGGCTGAAATGGCAAAACTGACTACTTTGATGAAAGAAAAGAACATAAGTACTTTTGTTTCCACTTGGAAACTGCTTCTGAACTTTGTGCCTGAAGTAGAAAAGAATGAAACTCTGACTTTGGGTTTTTACAGAGCAGATTGATAGATCTTTACAGGAATGGCTTGTCCATATTATTACGGAAAAAGCAAAAAGCTGTGATTTGAAGTTAATGCCTTATTTTACTGCAACAGGGAGAGTTGGAAGTCAATGCTTCTTTTTCTTTCTTTTTTTCTTACCCTTCCTCGCCAACTCCTAAAGAACCTCTTGACATCTGGCGGGCTCCATGGGAGGAAAACGGTGTTCCTTTATGGAAAATCTTGTTTAATTTGTATTTAAAATGGGTGTAAAAGCTCTATAGCAGCGGTGTCAAACTTGATTTTATTGAGGGCCGCATCAGGGTTGTGTTTGACCTCAGGGAGGGGAGCGGGTGAGCATTGCCAGCTTGACATCACCTGTGTTGGGCATTTGTGATGGCCCAAGCACTCTGCCAGCAAAAACGGGCTCCTGAGTGAGCTCTGTTTTCAGCCTCCAGAATCTCTTGCCATGCTCTGCCAGTGAAAACAGAGCTCGGGAGGGCGTACATGGCCCCCCGAGCTCCGTTTTCACTGGCAGAGGTAGGTAGGAGGCAGTCACAGCCGAAAATGGAGCCTGAGAGGGCCACGCGCTGCTCCATATTTGGTAGCAGAGGCACCATGGACCGATCCTTTGCTGTTTCTAGGGCGACCCTGCAAGCCAGATCTAAGCACCCTGTGAGCTGGATCCAGCCCCTGGGTCTTGAGTTTGACATCCCTGCTCTATAGGCTATGGACATTGTAAATGAAAGCAGTTCTAATATTTTTATTGGAGTGGCTCCCTAACTTTTCCTTTATGAACCTAAAATCTCTTCGACATAAGCTCAGCATATAAAGACTACATCAATATGTCCATGCAATTTGCTTGGTAGCAGTATGGGAGCTGTTTAGCATTGACTTCTTCTGATAAGTATCTCAGAAGCTTTTGAAAGCTGTCACACAAGCAAGCTATTTTAAACATATTCCATGATCTATAACTGACAGGAGCTATCTTCATTTTTGTGTGTGTTGTAAAAAAATGGAATCACTCACAGGCAAACTGAATTGCAGATAAGAACAATGTTATGTTGAATATGTTGCACAAAAAATAAAGGCTCTTTTGAGTTAAACTCAACACTTGATGCTTACCTAGACAAATCCATGCGGTTTTCTCGCAACACTGTCTTTTTCCAAGGTATTTTGACAACGACTTAGTCTTGCATGTCTCTGAGACAGTGGTGAAATGCTATCGATTTGCACTGGTTTCGGCGAACCGGTAATGATAAAAGC
Source organism: Ahaetulla prasina (assembly GCF_028640845.1). NCBI lineage: Eukaryota > Metazoa > Chordata > Lepidosauria > Squamata > Colubridae > Ahaetulla > Ahaetulla prasina. The sequence continues at coordinate 13,940,709 of NC_080543.1, read as the reverse complement.
TACCAGTTTGGGCGAACCGGTAGTAAAAAAAGCTACCAGTTTGTCCGAACTGGTATTTCTGATGCTCAGCTGTGCTGTGCTCTTTATATTCACTAGAAAACAGGCAATCCGGTGAATCTAAATCGCGCAGCACAGCTGCTCCCCCCTCACTGTTCTACTTACCTTGTTAACCCTCCTTTTTCTGTGTGGTGCATGTTTGGCTTGCACTGTGGATGTGTGCACGCAGCGTGCTTTTGGCATGCACTGTACATGCATGCTCATGCAGCATCCTTTTGGCGCGCACCGCACATGTGCAGGCAGTGAACCAGTGGCAATCTGTGGAGGATTTCACCATTGCTCTGAGATTCCCTGGGTGGTCTCTTATCCAACAACTAATCAAGACTGACCCTCTTTGGCTTTTGAGATAAATTAAGGTCAGTCGGTCATGAACATAAAAGGTACATAGATGCATACTATTATCGTTTTTCTCTCCCCGATTACATATCACTTGTTGTGAGTCACTGAAAGCTTCCATCTCATCATCATTGCCACTTTCCAGTTCCTCACAAAACAATCTGCAACCATCTTCTGTATTTACAACTACACTAGCATGAAAATTTATGGAATATTATCATAGTCAATCAATGCTCATCATCTTTTTTTTTTCCTATCTGGTCAATTGGAGAATTTTTTTTAAAAAAGCTTTACAATTGAGCTTTATCCCTTTAGCTCCATCGAGTAGTCCCTGTTTATGTTTATCTGATTTATGGACAACCCATGCTTACAAATGCACTGCCTATTAGTAAACATAGCGGGTAGGATTCTCCTTCTTCAATCTGATGAAACACTGAAGCCTCACAGTTTTAATATACAGCCTGTTTTCAGTGGTTCCTGAAAACACTGCACAGTTTCAGCAATTTGTTGGTGTGAGGAAGGGGAATCGCATCCACCATTTTTAATAGCAGGCAGCCCATTCATAAGTACAAGTTCCACCAACCCATAAATTCGAGTTAAAGATAGAGCTAGGGATGGAGTCTGCCTTTAGCAAACATGTCCCCATTGCTATTCCACACAAAAGATAAATAAATGGCCAGTGCCCAATTCATGTTTTCACTACATATATTCTCTTTGATCACTTGCAAAACAAGTTTGAGCCTTTGCCAACAATCTATGCTAGGAGGGAAAACTGTAAGGGAAGGATGGGTGGCCCACACAATATAACCAAGCATTTTTAAGTACAGGTAGTCCTTGACTTACAATAGTTTATTTAGTGACCATTCAAAGTTTCTGTCAAGCCTGAATTTGATCGGGGCGTGGGATTGTTTATATCCTTGGTGATTCTAACCTGAATTCAGTTTGACACAGCTGAAGTTGGGAAGAGCTGAGGAGGATGGAGCCTTCAGCCAAAACAACAAAGCTAGCTGATGAGTCAGGTACATTCCAACAGCTGTCCTGCCAGAGGAGGTGGAGAGAAGTTGCCAAGCAACCAGCTCTCATCTCAGTTGGACAATGTGACAAATTGTTTTGGAAAATTGAGAAACTCTTACTTATAGCGGGATGGAAAGCACTGGAACTTTCAGTACTGGCTTTCCACCAGTTCGTGCCAAGATAATGTATCTAAATAAATTTGTTCTTTGAGGAAATGGAATACCTTGGAATTCGATTTGTGATGGGTGCATTTCTTGGAACCTGACAGTTACAATGGCACTGAAAGAAAGTGATTTACGACCAGTTTTCACACTTACGACTGTTGCAGCATCCCTGCAGACATGTGATCAAAATTCAGAAGCTTGGCAACTGACTCATATTTATTTATTTATTTATTTATTTATTTATTTATTTATTTATTTATTTATTTTATTATGTCACAACATCATATAAAAAGATTATATAGTATATAAACATATATATGAGTAAATATTAGGAGGTATAAGCATATATATATAGAGAGAGAGAGAGGAAGAAGAAAAGAAAAACAATAGGACAGGAACGGTAGGAACGCTTGTGCGCTTATGCACGCCCCTTATGGTCCTCTTAGGAATGGGGTGAGGTCAATAGTAGAAAGTTTTTGGAAAAAGCTTTTAGGATTATGGGAAGAGATCACAGAGTCAGGTAATGTGTTCAAAGCACTGATAACTCTGTTACAGAAGTCATATTTTCTGCAATCTAGATTGAAGCGGTTAACATTAAGTTTAAATCTGTTGGTTGCTCTTGTATTATTGCAATTAAAGCTGAAGTAGTCTTTAACAGGAAGGACATTACAATAGATGATTCTATGAGTTAAACTTTGGTCTTGTCGAAGGCGACGGAGTTCCAAGTTTTCTAAGCCTAGGATTTCAAGTCTGGTGGAATAAGGTATTTTGTTGTTTTCAGAGGAATGGAGAACTCTTCTTGTAAAATATTTCTGGACTCGTTCAATTGTATTGATGTCAGAGATGTGGTGAGGGTTCCAAACAGGCGAGCTGTATTCTAGAATTGGTCTAGCAAATGTTTTATATGCTCTGGTTAGTAGTGTAGTGTTTTTGGAAAAGAAGCTACGCAAGATTAGGTTTACAACTCTTAGAGACTTTTTTGCTATGTAGTTGCAGTGGGCTTTGGCACTTAGATCATTTGACATGAAAACTCCAAGGTCTTTAACGGGATGGGGGTCATCTGTAAGGTAATGTCCATCAAGTATGTACTTAGTGTTTGGGTTCTTTTTTCCAATATGTAAGACTGAGCATTTGCTGGTTGAGATTTGGAGTTGCCAAGTTTTAGACCAAGTGGTTAGATGATCAAGGTCTTTTTGGATGATAGATGCATTGTCTGTGGTGTTAAATAGTTTGACATCTATGATGGTTGCAGTATCCCATGGCCATGTGATAACTTTTTATGACCTTTTAACAAGCAAAGTCAAAAGGCTGCAAAATGGGGAAGCCAGATGCACATAACAACTGTGGCAAGAAAGATTATAAAATGGGGCAAACTCACTTAACAAATGTTTCACTTAGCAACATACATTTTGAGCTCAGTTGTGGTCTCACTGTCAGGATTGTTGTTGTTAGTTGTGAAGTCATGTCCCACCCATTGTGACCCCATGGACAACGTTCCTCCAGGTCTTCCTGTCCTCTACCATCCCCCAGAGTCCATTTGAGGTCACGCCAACTGCTTCAGAGACTCCATGCAGCCACCTCGTTCTCTGTCGTCCCCTTCTTTTTTTGCCCTCCATCGTTCCCAGCATTAGGTTCTTCTCCAGTGAGTCCTTCCTTCTCATTAGGTGGCCAAAGTATTTGAGTTCCATCTTCAGGATCTGACCTTCTAAAGAGCAGTCAGGGTTGATCTCCTCTAGGACTGACCGGTTTGATCTCCTGGCAGTCCAAGGGACTCACAGGAGTCTTCTCCAGTACCAGAGTTCAAAAGCCTCAATTTTTTTGGTGCTTAGCCTTTCTGATGGTCCAACTTTCACAGCCATATATTGCAACTGGGAAAACCATAGCCTTGACTATACACACTTTTGTTGGCAGGGTGATATCTCTGCTTTTTAGTATGCTGTTTAACTTTGCCATAGCTTTCCTCCCCAGGAGCAAGAGTCTTTTAATTTCTTGGCTGTGGTCTCCATGTGTGATGATCTTGGAGCCCAGGAAAATAAAATCTGTCACCACCTCCATTTCTTCCCCACCTATTTACCAGGAATGGAGAGGGCCAGGAGTCATGATCTTAGTTTTTGTAATGTCGAGTTTCAAGCCACCTTCACCTGCATCAGAAGGCTCCTACCCTCAAAACAACGCTATAGAGCACTGTACACCAGAACAACTAGACACAAGAACAGTTTTTCCCCGAAGGCCATCACTCTGCTAAACAAATAATTCCATCAACACTGTCAGACTATTTACTGAATCTGCACTAGTATTAATCGTTTCATAGTTCCCATCACCAATCTCTTTCCACTTATGACTGTATGACTATAACTTGTTGCTGGCAATCCTTATGATTTATATTGATATATTGTCCATCAATTGTGTTGTAAATGTTGTACCTTGATGAACGTATCTTTTCTTTTATGTACACTGAGAGCATATGCACCAAGACAAATTCCTTGTGTGTCCAATCACACTTGGCCAATAAAAATTCTATTCTATTCTATTTAGTTCCTCTTCACTTTCTGCCATTAGAGTGGTATTATCTACATATCTGAGGTTGTTGATATTTGTCCCGGCAATCTTAATTCCAACTTTTGATTTATCTAGCCCTGCCTTTCTCATGATATGCTCTGCATATAAGTTAAATAGGCAGGACAACAGTATACAGCCTTGCCGGACTTCTTTCTCAATTTTGAACCAATCAGTGGTTCTGTGTCCAGTTCTCACTGTTGCTTCTTGACCCGCATATAGATTTCTCAAGAGACAAATAAAATGGCCTACACATTGGTATTTGAACATAGACCTTTTTAATTTTTACATTTTATTGTGTTTACAGATCTAGGTGAAATGTTAATATATATTGCTAGTCCATGTATGATATGCCCTATGTTAAATAAACAAACAGACCTGATTGCCTTATGCAACTTCTAACAAACAAAGTAAATGGAGAAAGCCAGTTCTCCATTAACAACTATGGAAAAAAGATGGTAAAAATTGTCTCGGACTCACGTAACAATTGCCTTACTTTACAACAGAACTTCTGGTTTCAGTTGTGGTCATAAGTCGAGAACTGCCTGTAATTCACTCTATGTCCGCGTGGAGAAAAAGGTGAGTTTAAACTTGTAGACATGATGGTAAACAAAATTTCCAAAGTTCCCTGAACAATTAGAGACCCGAGCAAAAACGTAAAATTGCTTTGCAGGTGTATCGTATTTTTCGGAGTAGAAGACACTCCGGAGTATAAAATGCACATTACTTTTTGGGGAGGAAAACGAGAAAAAAAATTCAGCCTCTGCCGACCAGCATCCATTGGTGTTCATCTGGCTAGTGTCCTTGCAGCAAATAGCAAACCGCCTGGTCACCTTCAGCACATTATCGGAGCCTGATTCAGCACGAGCAGCTGATTGGCGGTGGATCAGCCTCCTGGAATACCCCCAATCAGCTGTTCCAGGCTGCAGGGATTGCCACAGACCATTGCCGTCTTAGTGCCTCACATTTTTGACCTCTGTGCCTCATGTTTTCAGCTTCCAAATGCTCCGTTTTAGACCTGTTCCAGGTTGTGGGGATTGCCACAGCACATTGTCGCCAATCGCTGCCTCAGTGCATTACATTTTTGGCCTCTTCATGTCACATTTTCGGCCTCCACACCCTATTTTGGATCTCTGTGCATCATGCTTTTGGGCGGTTCCAGGCAGTTGGGATCACCACTGCCGCCAATTCCCACCGCCTGGAACTGCCCAAAATCGCAACACACAGAGGCCAAAAACAAGGCATGCGGAGGCCGAAAATGTGACACACGGAGGCTGAAAACACAATGCACGGAGGCGGCGATCAGCGGCAATGTGCTGTGGCGATCTCTGCAGCCTGGAACAGGTCTAAAACAGTGTGCAGAGGCCAAAAATGTTCAAAGGGTGGGGGCCGGTGGGTGGGCGGGGCTATATTCAATGTATAAGAGGCACCCAAATGTTCACCCTCTTTTAAGAGGGGAAAGTGTGTCTTATACTCCGAAAAGTACGGTAATTCAATTGGTTCTTCTTCAGTTTAATGAATCCTTCTTATTTCTGGGGATGTGAACTATGAACTTTGAGATCCAGTTAATTCCATGGTCTTAGAGAACCCAACAGTTGGACTCAGGGGTATCTTCATCCATTTCTGCAAATAGCTTTTTAAACCATAACAGATGGTGTCTGAGATAGCTCAGGTGAGAGAGTGTTGACATCAGTGCCTCATTTCCATTCTCTTTCCTTAGCATCTCCCAAAACTTTCTCACCTGGGGCCACTGTTTTATTTCTTTAATTGATGGATTGCATTTAGAGATAGTTTTACAATGGGCAGCCATCCATTTTGCAATTCTGAAGTTACTCCGGGTGAACTAACCATCCAGAATCCTGTCTTTTTCATTGCTTAGCACCTACCCATGTCTACTTCATTCTTTATTTTCCCCTTCTTCATTCTTTAAAATGGATTTCTGCTATTTCCTTCACCAGCGAATCCGCCTGATTTAGTATTCAGTACTAGAGATGTTCTTCAGAAGACGAGATCTTGGATATTTGGAAGTATACCTGAAGGTACTGCCACACCATACAGTTTTCTATGTCTTATCTCTCATTAACAGTCTGAAACTTTCTTATAAATATTCTCAGTTAACTAACCCTAACCCTTCTTTCACAATGAGACGGGGTCCTTTTTATGAACTGGAGCTGTATTGTCATTTGGGCTGTTGCTTAAGGCATTTGTGGCCTTAATTGCTGGCAGCAGAAACGGATGATGAGGAAGTTGGGGAGAAACTTGGGCCAATCCTGGAGTCTAGGGAAGGCTCTGATGGATGTTTTGCATCGGAAACAGAGATAGAGCCAGGGCTGTCTGACATTTCCCAGTCACCGGAGATGCAGTTGCCTTCGGAGGCGGAGATAAGTGTGGAGGAAGAACAGCTGGGGCCTGTTCCAGACGCACGCACACGCAGAGCTGTTAGGAGAGGAAAACAACTGAGGACAAAGAGTCAACTCAAGAAGCAAGGCACACGTGGATGCTGAATGGCCTCTCCCTGGCTGGGGAATAAGTAGAAGGAAAGGAGAGTGGTGGTGTTCTGTCTCCTTCTCCACTTCAGACCCATGAGCTGGCCTTCAGCCAGTGGATTCACGGCTCTTATCAGTCCTGGCAGAGAAATCGCAGCTGCCTGCCAAAGTTCAAACAAATGACTCACGTAGCAAGACTTTCAGCTCTTTTGAAACGGATCAGCTAAACTTTTGCTTCCCGTGGAGTGAGAGCAGTCCCAAAGCTCCTTATATATCCTGTGGGGTGGGGCTCCTGCCCCACCCTTCCTTTTGATGATGCCGCCTCTCTAATCTTCTGAAGCGTGGGTCAAGCCAAGCTTGATTATTATTATCATCTGGGTCTAAAGGCGTAGCCTGGGGAAGGGAGGAATCAGGGGATGACAGCCTCATTACATCCTCTGACTGATCTGGTTCTGGCTCCTGGAGCCGAGCCAAAGGAATCGGTGCTCCCGAGATAAGCCTTACCGGCCCTTCCCCCTCACTTTTGGAGTCACTTTCAGGCATGGGGCCAGGTTTGGGGACTGGAGTCACAACAGGTGGTTGTAGGAGACAACCATTCAGATTTTGGAAGATTTGGCTCATCATGTTTCGTGCCTCAGAGACTGCTTGCCAGAACTTAATTTACAGCTTTGCTGCTGGAAGCTCCCAGCCTGGCAATTATCTCTAGGAACTGATAAGGTCTGTTACGGCAGTAAACTCTTCGAAGGATTATTACCTGGACTTTTTGGTGTGTGAATAAAGATAAATAAATAAAGAAGGGTTTTTTGGGACAAGGAGTCTGTTTCTTGTTTCTGCTAAAGCTGGGTCAGACCAGGCATCAGGCTAATCCTGAACTTGCTTGTCAAATCTTTTCTCGTTTCTTCTTCTTTTAAATAAATAAGTAAAAATCTTGTTCAATTCATTAACTTCAGGTCTTCAATTAGGAACAGATTTCCAAAGAAGAACACTGCTTAGCAGCCCCACATAGCTCTTTACGTTCATATCAGAAGCCCAGTTGTAAAAACTTTGAAGGCAGACTTTGATATCCAAGTGGCAAAAGGATTCTTGTTACAGAACATTGGATCAACCAGACACCATCTAAGGCAATCAAATTACAAGGTGGGGGAAAAAAATGACTCTACAGTTTTATTTCTCTTTGGAGGGCTTGAATAATTAATTGCTGCCAAACAACCCCCCCACCACCACCAACTGTGTAAAATTAAAGCAATCAGACTCATTTTTCACAAGTAAAATATAGAAGTAGGAAGAGTTGGAAATTTTCTGGTACGGGACAATGTGGTACATGGGCTAGGAATTTGGAGTAGGAGGCAATCTATGAGTTTCTAGATACCGAATTGCAATTCTTGCTTCTTCATCATGAGCTTTACTGGTGAAGTTAGGAGACTTTGGTTCAATTTTTTTTTTTGCATTTATATCCCGCCCTTCTCCGAAGACTCAGGGCGGCTTACAATGTGTTAAGCAATAATCTTCATCCATTTGTATATTATATACAAAGTCAACTTATTGCCCCCAACAATCTGGGTCCTCATTTTACCTACCTTATAAAGGATGGAAGGCTGAGTCAACCTTGGGCCTGGTGGGACTTGAACCTGCAGTAATTGCAAGCAGCTGCTGTTAATAACAGACTGCATTAGTCTGTCGAGCCACCAGAGGCCCTTACTTTAGGCTAGTTAAATTCAAGAAGGAGGAGAAGGAGGAGGAGGAGGAGAGGTAGAGGAGGAGGAAAAGAAGATAGAGAAGGAGGAGGAGAAGAACAAGAAGGAGGAGGAAGAGGAGAAGGAGGAGGAGGAGAAGACATCCATTAACTCCTTCAAGACCCTTGAAAGTAGTTGCTCTTATTCAAATTTACTTTTGTTGTTGTTGCTGGTTGCGAAGTTGTGTCCCACCTATCATGACCCCATGAACAACATTCCTCCAGGCCTTCCTGTCCTCTACCACTCCCCAGAGTCCATTTAAGCTCACGCCAACTGCTTCAGTGACTCCATCCAGACACCTCGTTCTCTGTCGTCCCCTTCTTCTTTTGCCCTCCATCATTCCCAGTATTAGGTTCTTCTCCAGTGAGTCCTTCCTTCTCATTAGGTGGTCAAAGTATTTGAGTTTCCTCTTCAGGATCTGGCCTTCTAAAGACTCGTCAGGGTTGATCTCCTCTAGGACTGACTGGTTTGATCGCCTTGCTGTCCAAAGGACTCTCAGGAGTCTTCTCCAGCACCAGAGTTCAAAGGCCTCAATTCTTTCAATTTAGTAAATCAGATTTACTAGGTGCTCCCTGCGTATCTCTATACCAGAGTTTCTCAACCTCTATAACAATGCTTTTCAACTTTATCAGCTTTAAGATGTGTAGACTTCAAGTCGCAGAATACCCATGCTGACTGGAGAATTCTGGGAGCTGAAATCCCTAGGTCTAGCTGAGGTTGGGAAACATTGTCCTACGTTTATGCCGATTGCCATTCCTTCTGTCCTTTATTCGGCTTACGTCTGAATGTAATTTTTTTTAATAAGAAGACCAAAGAAAAGAAGAAGTTGAAATGCTCTTCCTTTCCCCACCATCAATTTTTCCTATCGTCTTTTCCAAGCTGTACATTCCTCCTTTCCTTTCCTTTTTTTCTTACTGCTGTATATTCACCATATCTTACTGTACTGACTATATTTCCAATATTTTGTCCCTTGCAAGCTTAAATTCCCTTGTGTGTTTTGGCCGTTGTGACCTTCTTCTTTTTTTACATACATATGTACACAGACATACCCAAGTGCTCAAATTGGCATTATGTATTCATCCAGACACACTTTAAGTATCAGTAGGGCTCACTCAATCAACTTCTGCAGCAACTGTAAAGAATATGCATCCAGAATGAGAGGAGGCCTCTGATGCATGAAATTTGAGACCCTTCTCTTGAAATTCATTCATACCCCACTGCCTAAAACAATGCAGGAATTGTAATGATAACTTGTTATAAAGCCAGTAGCTTCCCATTATTTCCACCTATACAAATCCAAGGGTCTTATCTGCAATCGAGTCAGCCAGTTATTAATGAGAAATATTTGACTATATAATCCAACCTGGACTTTAGGTTCATTCAACTGACAACTAAATTTGACAGCCCCGTGGAAGAAACAAAGGAGGGAAGGAGGGCGGATAAGGAAGCAACGGATATTGTGTTGCATTATTCATCCCAGCCCCGCTACCAGAATCATTCAGGAATTTTATTAACTTCCACGGCTGTATGGGAGCCCAGATGTGCCTGCGTAAGATTTAGGAGAAAGATACAGCCATTAATAGTACGGGTATAATTACATCAGCACAATGCGAAAGCATTTTTCCCATTGTTATATATGGGACGGCGTGATGAAGGACGTCTGTCGGGTTGGAACAAACATAAATATATAATGCGGGTCCAATGCCGCCTAGAATGAGCCACATAGGAAGCAAGGCAAAGAAGAAAAAAAAAAGAGAGAGAGAGAGAGGATTAAGCATTCTCAGAGATCAGGATATCCCTTTCTCTTGATGCAAAGATTTTCTCCCCCCAAAAATTAGAAAACAAGGTCTAGATGTAGTTAAGCATCTCAACTTCAGCGACAGACTGATGATAAGCAAAGGCAAGCATTTCATCTTAAGAAGCTTTCCAGTGACAGAGGAATAGATCACTTTCAGCACATTAATATTCAGGATGATAGTTGTGGAATGGGGGGTTGTGACCCAGACCCAAGTAGGTAGCAAGAGACTCAGTCCGTGGAAAAATAAACTTTATTTGAACAGCTGGAAATTATTTCAGTCCCAGCGTCGTTCAACTCAAAGTAAAACAAATGCCTCCCAACACAAATTCCTCAGTTATCTAACAGACCTTAATCCAATTAGGCAAACAGCCAAAGGCCCTTCCTGGCAAATGTCCAGAAGCCACAAAAACAGAGACATACATGAAGCAGAGGACGCAGCTATAAAATTGTTTTCCGGCAAGCTGAAACATTGGTGCTGGTCTGTTATTAAGCCTTATGGGAGGGGCCAATCATCTCTTGGCCCTACTCCTGAGTTATCCTCTCTGCTTGAGCTGCTCTTGCCTTTTGGCAACTCTTTTCATGCGTGCATTAGGAACAGGCTCCTCCTGTTCCTCTTCCTCACTACTATCAGTCTCTGGAGGCTCTGGAGTCTGCACCTCATGCCCTGGCCTCACCTCAGCCTCATCGCTGTCCGACTCCGTTGCCAGCTCCATAGGCTGCTGAAGGACCACAACATGGGGAAAGGATGCTACAAGGCATTTGGGGCCACGTGCCATATGGTCCATATCAGGGATGTCAAACTCACGGCCTCACGTCAGGGTCATGTGATGTACTGGGATTTCTCTCCCCTTCTCTAAACTGAGCATGGGAGTTGCCAGCATTTAACGCATGTGGCCTGCGAGCTGGGAGTTCGAAAGCCCTGGTCTATATCGTGAGCCATGGTGGTGCAGTGGTCAGAATGCAGCACTGCAGGCTACTTCTGCTGACTGCCAGCTGCCTGCAGTTTGGCAGTTCAAATCTCACTAGGCTCAAGGTTGATTCAGCCTTTCATCCTTCCGAGATGGGTAAAATGAGGGGCCGGATTGTTGAGGGCAATAGGCCGACTCTGTAAACTGCTAAGAGAGGGCTGTAAAGCACTGAATAGAATAGAATAGAATAGAATAGAATAGAATAGAATAGAATAGAATAGAATAGAATTTTTATTGGCCAAGTGTGATTGGACACACAAGGAATTTGTCTTGGTGCATATGCTCTCAGTGTACATAAAATAAAAGATACGTTCATCAAGGTACAACATTTACAACACAATTGATGGTCAATATATTAATATAAATCATAAGGATTGCCAGCAACAAAGTTACAGTCATACAGTCATAAGTGGAAGGAGATTGGTGATGGGAACGATGAGAAGATTAATAGTAGTGCAGATTCAGTAAATAGTTTGACAGTGTTGAGGGAATTATTTGTTTAGCAGAGTGATGGCATTTGGGAAAAAACTGTTCTTGTGTCTAGTTGTTCTGGTGTGCAGTGCTCTATAGTGTCGTTTTGAGGGTAGGAGTTGAAACAGTTTATGTCCAGAATGTGAGGGATGTGTAAATATTTCCACGGCCCTCTTCTTGATTCGTGCAGTATACAGGTCCTCAATAGAAGGCAGGTTGGTAGCAATTATAAGGCTACTGCTATCGCTAAGCCTCCTCTTCCCTCTCAGGGCCACTAATGCGAGGCATTCAAATCATTGTACTACAGAGAACCATGAGATACAGAAACAGCTGCAAGAAGATCCACCAGTCCAGACTTAACCTCCGAAGAGATTAGCTACAAGTGAGCTCCTAAATCCTTAGAAGAAGACACTAAATAAGAGTGGAAGAAATGAGAATAATTCTTTAAAGATCCATACAGGCAGTCCTTGACTTGTGACCAGACTTACCTTACGACCGCCTTCCTGAGCTCTATTTTCGCTGGCAGGGGGTTGCAGAAGGCCGTCCCAGCTGAAAATGGAGATTGGGAGCCTGCTTTCACTTGCAGAGGTACCATGGCGCAGTACTTCGTTGTTTCCAGGGCAGCCCTGTGGGCCAGATCTAAGCACCTCATGGGCCAAATCTTTGAATTTGACAGGTCAAAGAAATAGAATAGAATAGATAGAATAGGATTTTTTATTGGCCAAGTGTGATTGGACACACAAGGAATTTGTCTTGCTGCATATGCTCTCAGTGTACACAAAAGAAAAGATACGTTTATCAAGGTACAACATTTACAACACAATTGATGGTCAATATATCAATATAAATCTATTGCCAGCAACAAGATTACAGTCATACAGCCATAAGTGGAAAGAGATTGGTGATGGGAACTATGAGAAGATTAATAGTAGTACAGATTTAGTAAATAGTTTGACAGTGTTGAGGGAATTATTTGTTTAGCAGAGTGATGGCCTTCGGGAAAAAACTGTTCTTGTGTCTAGTTGTTCTGTGTGCAGTGCTCTATAGCGTCGTTTTGAGGGTAGGAGTTGAAACAGTTTATGTCCAGGATGCGAGGGGTCTAAATATTTTCACGGCCCTCTTCTTGTTTCGTGCAGTATACAGGTCCTCAATGGAAGGCAGGTTGGTAGCAATTATTCTTTCTGCAGTTCTAATTATCCTTCTGAAGTCTGTGTCTTTCTTGTTGGGTTGCAGAACCGAACCAGACAGTTATAGAGGTGCAAACGACAGACTCAATAATTCCTCTGTAGAACTGAATCAGCAGCTCCTTGGGCAGTTTGAGCTTGAAAGAACTTGAAAGACCTTGACTAAGGTCAAGAACATACAGAACCAACCAGAGAGTTCCATTTCCTCTCATTATTTCACAGGATTGATTTGGTAGAAAATTTTTGCCAACCAGAATTCTTAAAGGAAATACAGGCTATAAATATGATAAACACCTGCACAACTTGCAATGCATAAAAGTTTTTGTGAAATTGGATGACACTATTCTCTTTTTAAAGCTTGTTGAAGCACACACCTGACATCTAAAGCTGAATACGTATTTATATTCCCAATAAAGCGTTCTGAGTTAGTCAAAAGAATACTGTATGTACCAGACACCTAAGTGTAAAGGCTATTGTAATTTATTTATTTATCGTATTTACATCCTGAATCATCAGCAAACCCTTGGTGGCTTTTATGCACATCCTCATTCCCCCCCACCCCAGATTTGGGCTTGAACTTCTAACTCTTCGTCCATCTTTTTTAGCAGTTTATATTTGGGTGGGAGAGAAAATGGATGTAGAATAGAATAATTGAAATTTACCCATTCGTCGCTACACAGTCAAGACATTTGAAGGAGATCTCCAACTGTTCAGCCCAGCATTTGAAAGTTCCCTTCTATCTTTAGCACCGTAATTTCATTTGTAACACTTCTTGTTGAGTTGACAGGAAATGACCTGTTTTGTAGCTCTGAGCTGTTTTTCTCTAGCGCTGAACTGATGGCACGGTTTGGTGAGATTTTAATTTTTCTTCCTTGAGTTGGTTTGCTGAATTTACCTCCCCCTCAATCTTCACAAACCCCCCCAAAAAACACTACAGTGCCCTTTTTGTTCATTTATGCTCTATGTAACCAAGACCCTTCTATGATTTATAATCTGTCTTATCCTCCAAAGATAGATCAAAGGAAGGTGCTAAATTTTAATTTAAACAAAACTATTTCTCCCTCTTCTCTGTATTTAGCTTCATTTTCATGATGGAAATAAATCTGCTTCTCGTCTGAACCAAGCCACCGATCAAAAAAGATGGGACCTACATTTATGTTAATTATATTAATTAATTATAATTAAGTTTATTTTTTATTCAATGCATTTTAAATACAGGTAGTCCTCAATTTACGAATGTTCATTTAGGGACCATTCGAAGTTACAATGGTATTGAAAAAAGAGACTTATGATCGTTTTTCATACCTTTAATCATTGCAGCATTCCCATTGTCTTGGTCTCATATTCAAAATAGCAATAGCAATAGCACTTAGACTTATATATCGCTTTACAGTACTTTACAGCCCTCTCTAAGCAATAGCAATAGCACTTAGACTTATATACAATTAGCACAGGGGCCCCACAAGGTTGTGTGGTCTCTCCACTTCTCTTCTCTCTATATATCCATGACTGCATCTCAAACGACCCATCTGTTAAACTACTGAAGTTTGCAGATGACACAACAGTGATCGGTCTCATTCAAGACAATGATAAATCCACATACAGACGGGAGGTTGAACAACTAACCTTGTGGTGTGATTGGAACAATCTGGAACTGAACACACTCAAAACCGTAGAAATGGTGGTAGACTTTAGGAATAGAATAGAATAGGAAGGAATTTCCCAGTTTTATAGCAATGAAACTGCAGAGTTGTGATCAAATGAAAAATAATAGAATAGAATAGAATTCTTTATTGGCCAAGTGTGATTGGACACACAAGGAATTTGTCTTGGTGCATATGCTCTCAGTGTACATAAAAGAAAAGATATGTTCATCAAGAATTCTAACGTACAACACTTAATGATAGTCATAGGGTACAATAAGCAATCAGGAAACAATCAATATAAATCTAAATCATAAGGATACAAAGTTAAAGAAACCTTTCCATACTTCCACCTTTCACAATACTAGACAACACCTTTGTCTAAGTGGATAAAAATATCATTGGTGCAAGAAAAAAAACATCATCCTGGATGTGCTAAAAATTGTGCTAAAAATCTACAGTAATTACATCATCCTTCCACCTTTCATAATACTAGACAACACAGTATCAACAGTAGAGACCTTCAAATTTCTAGGTTCTACCATATCTCACGGCCTAAAATGGGCACCCAACATCAAAAGCGTCATCAAAAAAGCACAACAAAGAATGTTCTTTCTGCACCAACTCAGTAAGCTCAAACTGCCCAAGGAGCTGCTGATCCAGTTCTACAGAGGAATTATTGAGTCTGTCATTTGCACCTCTATAACTGTCTGGTTTGGTTCTGCAACCCAACAAGACAGGCACAGACTTCAGAGGATAATTAGAAAAAACGATGGCTATCAACCTGCCTTTCATTGAGGATCTCTATATTGCATGAATATAGATTAAAAAGAGGGCTGTGAAAATATTTACAGACCGCTCACATCCTGGACATAAACTGTTTCAACTGCTACCCTCAAAATGACGCTATAGAGCATTGCACACCAGAACAACTAGAAACAAGAACAGTTTTTTTCCCAAACGCCATCACTCTGCTAAACAAATAATTCCCTCAACACTGTCAAACTATTTACTAAGTCTGCATTACTATTAATCTTCTCATTGTTCCTATCACCCATCTCCTTCCACTTATGACTGTATGACTGTAATCTTGTTGCTGGTATCCTTAAGATTTATATTGATTGTTTCCTAATATGATTTGATTGCTTATTTGTTCCCTATGACTATCATTAAGTGTTGTACCTTATGATTCTTGATGAATGTATCTTTTCTTTTATGTACACCGAGAGCGTATGCATCAAGACAAATTCCTTGCGTGTCCAAGCACACTTGACCAATAAAGAATTATATTCTGTTCTATTCCATTATATACTACTTTATAGTGCTTTACAGCCCTCTCTAAGCAGTTTTCAGACTCAGCATATTGTCCCCAACAATCTGGGTCCTCATTTTACCCACCTCGGAAGGATGGAAGGTTGAGTCAACCTTGAGCCTGGTGAGATTCGAACTGCCAAATTGCAGAAGTAGCCTGCAGTACTGTACTCTAACCACTGTGCCAGATGTTTGGCTCATATTTATGACCGATGCTGTATCCGGGGTCATGTGATCACCTTTTGCATCCCCCTGATGAGGAAAGTCAATAGAGAAGCCAGATTCACTTAACAGCCAGGTTACTAACTAAACACCTGCATGCATTCACTTAACAACGGTGGCAAGAAAAGTCATAACATGGGGCCAAACTCACTTAAGAGCCGTCTTGCTTAGCCACAGAAATTTTGGGTTCTGTGGTCATACGTTGAGGACTACCTGTGCTCTATGGAAAATATACATGCAGAGAAGGTCAAGATAGGAGGAGTTTTTTGCGTGTGTCAGGCAATTTCCTATCTTCAGGATCCATTAATCAAATGAAAACATGACTGAAGAATAATCATTGCTGACCTTCTGGAAGAAAAGAATTGAGATGGCTCTTAGTCCTTTCCTTTCATGCGCCATCAGGTAAAACTTGTGTCTCTTAGCCAACTGTGACACATCTTGTTCACAAGATGATAATGGAAATGGGCTTTGCTCACTCAAACGTGTAGAATGGTTTTATTCTGTTGCACCTGTAACCAGGTGGGGAGATAGCGATCCATCAACTTCAGATGCTGTTTAAGATCAGCATTGCCACATTTCGTGCTCTTCTAGATTGCTCAGCACCTGTGAAGTGATGATATTAATCAGACAATCTTCAGACAGGAAAAAAAAAATCCATGCATTGTGCTACTGCAATAAAAGATATTTCGTGCGATCAGACCGTTCCTCGGGGAGTATACAGATGAATATTCTGGGTGATAACTGCCTCAGTTATAATAATACTGCAAGAAGATGGCACTGAATGACTACAAACCGTGGCATGACACGCTAGCGATGAACTGGAAGATCTACAAGAAATACCACTTGTCTTCAAGCAAGAAATGGTGGGGCCGAAAACAGACCAAGTAATAGAATGAAGGGAAATATATGTGTCGCCGGATCCAATCTGAGTTGGTCATCCGGATGACCAGTCTTCTGAGTTTTTGAACTCATGGTGGAACCATCCTCAAGGAACTTCTCTCTCACCAAAATGTGTGCTTAGGCACCACATGGCACCACAGTAACATTAGACATAGAATAGCCCAAAGCACCCATTCTGGTGAGAGAAATGTTCCCTGAGGTTGGGCTTCAGGACAAGTCTGAAAGCTCAGAAGACTAACCTGGTGAGCGCCCAGATTGGATCTTGTAAAGTAATAGAAAATGAAGAAGATAATGTGCTCTAAGCTTTTAGAATTCAAACACACACACTCCTACCACATAATACGCCATACTTAACAATTGTTGATATGAAAGACAAAAATGTCTAGATACTGGACATTGCAGAACCTGAATAGAACAGAACAGAACAGAACAGAACAGAACAGAACAGAACAGAACAGAATAATGGAGTGGAGTGGAGTGGAGCGGAACGGAACGGAACAGAACGGAATAGAACAAAACAAAACAGAATAGCATAATGGAGTGGAGTGGAGTGGAATGGAATGGAACAGAATGGAACGGAACAGAACAGAACAGAATAGAATAATGGAGTGGAGTGGAGTGGAGTGGAGTGGAGTGGAGTGGAGTGGAGTGGAGTGGAGTGGAATGGAACAGAACGGAATGGAACAGAACAGAACAGAATAGAATAATGGAGTGGAGTGGAATAGAATCACAAAATACAGAGACCTATAAATATGAGTAGAACAACTGTGGCATATTACCAACAGTAATAGGCCCCTTGCTGCAACCCCAAAACATCTGGAACCCAACTAGAACACCATCAGCATCTACAAAATCACCATTAGTCAATTGTAAAAGGCAGCTTTACTTGAAACAGCTTACATCTTGTGATGATACCTTTAACACCATCAGACAACAACTTCTGTCTATCTCAGGTCCTTGGGGAGGACTCGACAGATGGCTAAAAGTGTCAAATCCAATCTAAACATCTGGCTGACTGTGTGACGAATCATAATAATTTATTAAACGCATATGCCACCTGACTCCCAGTGACTATTAAAAATGGTATAATTTTTCTGAAGGGGTCCTATTGTGATAGCATGATAATTGGATGCTGCTTCTATTTTTAAATCCCTATCTCATATCCTCCTTGCTATTTCCTGGAGCAGGAAACAATAACAACAATCCCCATTGGATGAACACTAAAGGCAAACTGAATTTGTGAAATATAGATTATGTATGACGCTACTAAAGAAGTATACTAGTAACAAAATGGGGTTAACAGGCTCTGACTAACAATCAAATAACTCGAGAATTAGAAAAGAAAAAAAACCCTCTTAATGTAGTGCTTAGGGACTGGAATATGTCAGGTAGTTGTATAACTCTGTAATAACCCTCTCTTAAAAAGTAAATCGGTAGCAGTGAGTCCTAATTGGTTAAGATTCTCCGTGTAGTGGAGAGTACAGAAAGCAATTTAGTTTCTCATTATGACTCATTCCTTTAATTGTCACATAGCCAAAAATGACAGTAGGCACATAAGATATGCAACTGGGGAATTTTAGGATAACTTTAAAAAAATTTAAAAATACAAAAAGTGAGCGAGAGAAGAGAAAAACAATCTGAGTGAGTACAGTTCCATTAAACACCCACATGTTGACTAATGAGCTTTGCTGGCTGAGGGACTCTGGGAGTTGAAGTCCACAAGTCTTAAAGTGACCACGATTGGAGACCCCTGTTTTAGATCAAAGAAAGAAAATGAATAATGAGATGCCATTAATCACATGTTCCTGTGTCCCCTGTTCCATTATCCAAACAAAGCTTAACTTTGCTGCCCTGATTGCTCCAAGTCAGTAGTAAAGATTCCTTTCATTTTCAAGAGGGAATCATTTAAAGAGACAGTGCAAGTGCTAAAATAGACTTCATCTGGTTAAAAATCCAACACATGAATGGTCCTGTCTACTCTAGCTCACTTAATGCGACCTTTGATGTCCCCAAATTATTAAATGTGGCATGCCACGTATGACAAATGTACATTTATGGAACCTACTACTCTTTGTTCTGAAATATTTCTGGGTTTGATGCTTCTATACAAAATTTGGAGCAGGTTGTAGGCTGATATTGTTGTTTTCTGTCACGTGTCATCCATCTGAAGTCATGCTATATGCCTTGTTGTTCTTCTCTTCTCTTCTCTTCCCTTCTCTTCTCTCCTCTCCTCTCCTCTCCTCCTTACTTCACCTCCTCTTCTCTTCTCTCCTCCTCTCCTCTCCTCCTCCTCCTCCTCCTCCTCCATATCTTTCCTTCCCTTCCCTTCTCTCCTCTCTTGTCCTCCTCACCTCTTCTCTCCTCCCCTCCTCCCCCCCTCCCTCCTCCTCTCCTCCTCCTCCTCCTCCTCCATATCTTTCCTTCCTTCCTTCTCTCCTCTCTTGTCCTCCTCACCTCTTCTCTCCTCCTCTCTCCCCTTCTCTCCTCCTCTCCTCTCCTCCTCCTCCTTACTTCACCTCCTCTTCTTCTCTCCTCCTCTCCTCTCCTCCTCCTCCTCCTCCTCCTCCATATCTTTCCTTCCCTTCCCTTCTCTCCTCTCTTGTCCTCCTCACCTCTTCTCTCCTCCTCTCCTCCCCCCTTCTCTCCTCCTCTCCTCTCCTCCCCTCCCTTCCTCCTCCTCCACACCTTCCCTTCCCTTCCCTTCCCATCCCATCCCATCCCATCCCATCCCATCCCATCCCATCCCATCCCATCCCATCTCATCTCATCTCATCTCATTTTTGCAGTGTTTTAATTGTTTTCTGTTTTCTGATGTATGGCACCCAGGGTCACTTGATGAGATAAGCAGCTATAGAAATCAAATCAAATCAATCAGTAAATTTGATCCCTAGTTCTGAATTGGGGACAGATAGCTACCATTATTGATCATCATCCGGCTTCTGATTCTCAATGCTGGAAGGTCTTCTGGTACACAAGGGATTCTGGAATTCAGAAAGGTTGACCTTCTAAAGGCAGAATGGAGGAAAGCTTCTCTGATTAGATTGTGTATATGTGTGGGTTGTTTTTTTTTAAATGAATGGGGGGTGGGAAATCAATGGTAAAGAGGGGGATTACATGCCTGTATGTCTGTGTGTCTGGAAGACCATTTAATTTCTGAAGTCTCAAAGGGGCAATCAATTTATTTTAAACTGCATGGGGGAGGGGAGGTGGCAGGGAATTAATTAATTTTAAAGGTGTCAATGTATGGATTGAAGGGGGGAAGACGGATCGATACATGCCATGAACGATTGCTGCTGGTTGATTATTGCATTGCATTATTTATTTATGATCCTTTTTTTGGCCTGTGTTTACTACGCTTCTTGTTTTTCAGTTTTTTTAAAACGGGATCTGCTTCAACTTAAGCTACCTAGAAGAAGGAATTGCAGTTCAGGTTGCAAACTTGCTTCAATAAATTAAGCAAGCATTAAATGCAGGTAAATCGAGAGAGCCAAAAAAAGTATTTAGAAACTATGATTCCCACGGACTCGAGGGCCGCCATAGGTCAGCTGTTGTGTCTTGCCCGCTCTCACCGCAGCCGGGGCCTTCTTATCTGCTTCCGAACGCTGAGGAATGTCCTAGTATGCCTCCCAGCCCCAGCCCTGGCTCCATGCCCAGGCAGGCTGAGGAGGAGGAAGCACCTCCCGGCCCCAGCCCTGGCTCCATGCCCAGACAGGCTGAGGAGGAGGAAGCACCTCCCGGCCCCAGCCCTGGCTCCATGCCCAGGCAAATGGAGCAACTAGACCCCTCCCCCTCCCCCACAGCATGTGAGCCTGAGGGAGGTCAATTACCAACAGCTGCCGACTGGAGTGACCCTCGCTTCAGAAGAATTGATAGGCGGCGGCGTCAGAAGGAAGGGAGGGGCAGGCCTGGATAAGTGCTGAGTCATGGAGCCACACCCCATGGCCTATATAAAGGATCTGCTTTCTGGCATTCTCTGAGTCAGGCAAAGTTGAACATATCTTGCTGAAGTCACTTTCTGGTCTCCTGCCTGCCTTGAGAACTTGCTAGGACTTTGGCAGAGCTGCAGAGGCACGCCTGATTCGGATTTCCCTGACCCGGCCGTCAGCGGAGGAGTGGGACACGACAGTCAGCTCTATTTCTACCGCAGCCCAGCATGCCTCCATGATAATATTTCAAGAAAAACAGACTTAAGAGTGGTCTATACCAGGGGTCTGCAAAGTTGGCTCTTTTAAGACTTGTGGACTTAAAGAGAATTCTGGGAGTTGAAGTCCACAAGTCTTCAAAGAGCCAAGTTTGCAGACCCCTGGTCTATGCCAATATAATTGCTCATATAAAACCTTCCTGGCTAGGGGGACGTTTTCAACAGCCAAAACTTTCCAAGTAGGGAAGGGCGAACTAGTTACGTGATCTTGGCAGGATTTGTAGATCAGCCAATTATCTACGGTACTCAGGATTATTGCTTCCTTGCACTACAACTGCAGAGAAGAGCCACGAAGATGATTAGGGGACTGGAGTCTAAAACGTATAAAGGACAGTTGCTGGAATTGGGTCTGTCTAGTTTAATGAAACTAGACCTTGGGACGCGGTTGCTCTGTGGCTGAGACACTGACCTTGTCGATCGAAAGGTTGGCAGCTCAGCGGTTCGAATCCCTAGTGCCGCGTAACGGGGGTGAGTTCCCGTTACTTATCCCAGCTTCTGCCAACCTAGCAGTTGGAAAGCATGTAAGAAATGCAAGTAGAGAAATAGGGACCACCTTTGGTGGGAAGGTAACAGCGTTCCATGCGCCTTTGGTGTTGAGTCATGCTGGCCACATGATCACAGAGACATCTTCAGACAGCGCTGGCTCTTTGGATTTGAAACGGAGATGAGCACCACCCCCTAGAGTCGGGAACAACTAGTAACATATGTGCAAGGGGAACCTTTACCTTTTAGTTTAATGAAAAGAAGGACTAGGGGTGACATGATAGCAGGGTTCCGATATCTCAGAGTCTGCCACAAAGAAGAGGGAGTCAAGCTATTCTCCAAAGCCCCTGAGGGCAGGACAAGAAGCAGTGGGTGGAAACTAATCAAGGGGAGAAGCAACCTAGAACTAAGGAGAAACTCCCCAGCAGTAAGAACAATTGACCAGTGGAATAACTTGCCTTCAGAAGTTGTGGGTGCTTCATCACTGGAAGGTTTTAAGAAGAGATTGCGCAACCATTTGCTTGAAATAGTATAGGGTCTCCTGCTTGAGCAGGGGGCTGGATTAGATGACCTCCAAGGTGCCTTCCAGCTCTATTCTGATTGCAAATGCAGGCACTTTGCAACTGGCATTATGACAGTTGCAGTGTCCTGAGTTCATTGATTTCCATCAATGGTGGAAGTCAGATTCACTTAACAACCCCATGATTCACTTAACAACTGCAGTGATTTGCTGAACACTGTGGCAAGAAAGAATAGAATAGAATAGAATAGAATAGAATAGAATAGAATTTTATTGGCCAAGTGTGATTGGACACACAAGGAATTTGTTTTGGTGCATATGCTCTCAGTGTACATAAAAGAAAAAGAAAAAAGAAAAAAAATACATCAAAGGTACAACATTTACAACACAAATGATGGTCATAAGTGGGAGAGGCAGATATGGCGGAAGTGGGGGGCCATATCATGTTCAGGGGGTGCGCACTCGCTGTTTGAGAGCGATTGCGTGCTCCGGCCCCTCAGACTTTTCCCGTTACCCGAGTGGCCAGTATCCCCAGGGTTTGGACCTTCGGCTGATGTTGTGCAATGCTAGGTCTGTAGTGAATAAAGCCCCCCTGATCTACGATCTTATACAGGGGGGGGGCTGCGGACCTTGTGGGCATTTTGGAGACTTGGTTGGGCATTGAAGGGGGGGTTCCCCTGGTGGAGATGTGCCCACCGGGTTTCCGGGCATTTCATCAGCCGAGGGCCCAAGGTAGGGGTGGAGGGGTGTCGGTGGTTATTAGAGAGAGTCTGGAGCCGATGGAGGCCACTGTTCCTCAGATAGCCGGTTGTGAATCCCTTTACGTGAAGTGGGGGCGTAGGATGCAGGTGGGCTTGTTGATCACGTACCTGGCTCCTTGCTGCGTGGCAACAGCCCTGCCCGAGTTGCTGGAGTTGATAGCCGGGATGGCAGTTGATACCCCCAGGCTTATGGTCATGGGGGATTTCAACTTGCCATCAGCCGGTGTGTCGTCAATGGCGGCTCGGGAGTTCATGGCCTCCATGACGGCCATGGACCTGACCCAATTAATTGATGGCCCCACCCACGTCGGGGGAAGCACACTGGATCTGATTTTTGTCTCTGGACAGTGGTTGAGTGATCTGGAAGTACGAGAATTAGCCATTAAACCTTTGTCATGGTCAGACCACTCTCTCCTTCGTCTGGACTTTCGGACCGCTGCTCCTCACCGCAGGGAGACGGGACCAATACGTTGGTTCCGTCCCAGGCGACTGATGGATCCAGAGAGGTTCCTGATGGAGCTTGGGCCGCTCCCTGGCGATCTGGCCCACGGCTCGGCCGAGGAGCTTGTTGCGGCCTGGGAACAGGCCGCGGTGGGCGCCTTGGACCATGTCGTGCCTTTGCGGCGTCTGACCCGGCATAGATCTCAACCAGCTCCTTGGTTCTCCGAGGAGCTGAGGGAGATGAAATGCCGGAGAAGACGCCTAGAGAGCGCGTGGAGGTCCGGCCGTTCCGAAGCTGACTGAATACTAGTTAGGTCTTTTACTCAGACCTATCTAGTGGCATTGAGGGAGGCCAAGCGGGCCTATGTCTCTACCCTCATTGCATCAGCAGAGAAGCGCCCAGCCGCCCTGTTTAGGGTGACTCGCTCCCTCCTTAACCAGGAGGGTTGCGATGACCCCTTACAGGGTTGTGCTGAGGATTTCAGCAGGTATCTGTTTGACAAAATCGCTCAGCTTCGGGACGGTCTGGACCAAAACTGGGTAGTTTCGGGCGAGGTGACGGAGGCTAGTCTTGTTGAGACCATCTGGGAGGAGTTTGACCCTGTGGCTCCCGAGGACATGGACAGGTTGCTGGGGCTGAATGCCACCACATGTTTATTGGACCCGTGTCCCTCCTGGTTGGTGCTGGCCACCCGGGAGGTTACGAGGCTGGCTCCAGGGATTGTTAACGCTTCTCTGAGGGAGGGTGTTGTTCCCACCGCCTTGAAAGAGGCGGTGGTGAGACCCCTCCTCAAGAAGCCTTCCCTGGACCCAGCTGTTTTGAGTAACTATCGTCCAGTCTCCAACCTTCGCTTTGTGGCGGAGGTTGGTGGGGGGTGGCTCACCAGTTACCCCAGTACCTGGATGAATCTGTCTATCTAGACCCGTTCCAGTCCGGTTTCCGACCCGGGTACAGCACGGAGACAGCTTTGGTCGCATTGGTGGATGACCTCTGGAGGGCCCGGGATAGAGGTTATTCCTCTGCCCTGGTTCTCCTTGATCTCTCAGCGGCTTTTGATACCATCGACCATGGTATCCTGCTGCGACGGTTGGGGGGATTGGGTGTGGGAGGCACCGTACTTCGGTGGTTCTCATCCTATCTCTCCGACCGATCGCAGACGGTGTTGGCAGGGGGGCAGAGGTCGACCTCGAGGCGCCTCCTTTGTGGGGTGCCACAGGGGTCGGTTCTCTCGCCTCTCCTGTTCAACATCTACATGAAGCCGCTGGGCGAGGTCATCAGTGGTTTTGGGGTGAGTTATCAACTGTACGCGGATGACACCCAGCTGTACATTTCCACCCCTGACCACCCCAATGAAGCTGTTGAAGTGTTGTCTCGGTGTGTGGAGGCCGTACGGGTCTGGATGGGGAGAAACAGGCTCAAGCTCAACCCCTCCAAGACTGAGTGGCTGTGGATGCCGGCATCCCGGTACAGTCAGCTGCAACTGCGGCTGACTGTTGGGGGCGAATCATTGGCCCCAATGGAGAGGGTGCGCAATTTGGGGGTTCTCCTGGATGGACGGTTGTCCTTTGAAGATCATTTGGCAACCGTCTCCAGGAGAGCTTTTTACCAGGTTCGCCTGGTCCGCCAGTTGCGCCCCTTTCTAGACCGGGATGCCTTATGCATGGTCACTCATGCCCTCGTCACTTCTCGCCTGGACTACTGTAACGCTCTCTACATGGGGCTCCCCTTGAGGTGCACCCGGAGACTTCAGTTAGTTCAGAATGCAGCCGCACGGGTGATAGAGGGAGCCACTCGTGGCTCCCATATAACACCGATCCTGCGCAAGCTGCACTGGCTACCTGTGGTTTTCCGAGTGCACTTCAAGGTGTTGGTTACCACCTTTAAAGCGCTCCATGGCATAGGACCGGGATATCTTCGGGACCGCCTTCTGTTACCACATGCCTCCCACCGACTGCACGCTCATAGAGAGGGCCTCCTCAGGGTGCCGTCAGCCAGACAGTGCAGGCTGGCGACCCCCAGGGGGAGAGCCTTCTCTGTGGGGGCACCTACCCTCTGGAATGAGCTTCCCCCAGGACTTCGACAACTTCCAGACCTCCGGACCTTTCACCGCGAGCTTAAAACATATCTATTCTTTCGAGCAGGACTGGCTTAATAGGGTTTTAAATATGGATTTTATTGGGGTTTATTTTATATTTTGTATTGTATTTTAAATTTAGGCTATTGGAATAAGTTTTTTAAATATTGTTTTTATTGAAATGTATTGTTTTTATTTTATCTGCCTGTTCACCGCCCTGAGTCCTCCGGGAGAAGGGCGGTATACAAATTAAATTATTATTATTATTATTATTATTATTATTATTATTATTATTATTATTATTGTTGTTGTTGTTGTTGTTGTTGTTGTTGTTGTTGTTATTATTATTATTATTATTATTATTATTATTATTATTATTATTATTGTTGTTGGTTGCAATTTAACCCTTAATGATAGCAACAAAAAGTTACAGTCATACAGTCATAAGTGGAAAGAGATTGGTGTTGAAAACGATAAGATTAATAGTAGTGTAGATTTATAAATAGTTTGACAGTGTT
The DNA here is from genome assembly GCF_028640845.1 of Ahaetulla prasina. Lineage (NCBI taxonomy): Eukaryota > Metazoa > Chordata > Lepidosauria > Squamata > Colubridae > Ahaetulla > Ahaetulla prasina. The sequence continues at coordinate 13,914,867 of NC_080543.1, read as the reverse complement.
GAGGGATAAAAAAACAGGATCAAAAAACTGACTTAACAACTGTCTTGCTTAGCAACAATAATTTGGGGCTCAATTGTGTCAGAAATCGAGGATAAGAAATTGAAGACTTATCCTGAATGCTGCTCTTTGGTTAAAATTCACGCTTGTGTTTCTGAGTTCTGTCAAAAGACCTGGGAAATCCATCGGCTTCCATCCCAGTGTCACCCCTGGATAGTTTAAAATCACCAATGATTTCTACTGTATCCAAGTTTCCAAGTTATTATTAATCAGCTCTCTATAATCAGTCAAGTTTAGGTGAAAAGTGTCTTTCTTCATTCATCACAGCAACAGTCTATTGGATAAGGATATTAACATTTCGAGGGCATTCTGTCAATTGGTGATTGAACAGGTATTAAAAACTGCAGCATCACTCTTGCTAGTCAGTCACTGCAAAAAAACAAAAAAAACAAAAACCCAACATTCTTACAAACTTACATTTCCTTTGACATGCCAGCTGATGCTTCGGGCTGGCATTTTCCAAGCAGAAGATCAATTTATGACTTCAGATGAAAAACTGGGGTGGGGGAGGAGACCCCAAGGTGAGAAGATTACAGATAGTCCTTGACTTACGACCACAATGTTGAGTTCCAATGTTCCTGTTGCTAAGCGGGACAGACGCTGAGTTCTGACCCATTTTCTTGCCACGTTCGTTAACTGAATCACTGCCACTGTTCCATTAGTAAGGTGGTTACTAAATAAATCGGGGTTCCCCCTTCCCTTTGCACGTCAGAAGGCCGCAAAAAGAGGATGGCATGACCCTGAGATATTGCAACAACTTGTAAATATGAGTCAGTGGCTAAGCATCTGAATTTTGATCATGTGACCAGGGGTGGGCTTCAAAAATTTTAGCAAGGGGTTCTCTGCCAGGTTGCTAGGTGGGCGTGGTCATGGTGGGCGTGGCCTATTTGGCCTCCTGCCCCATGGCGGGAGGGGCATTTTTGCCCTCCTGACCTCTGGAGGCTTTCCTCGAGCCTCCAGGAGGGCAAAAACAGCCTCCCCAGGCTCTGGAGGCCCTATGGAGGCTGGAAAGCAGTTTGTTTCTGGCCTTCCTGAACTTCTGGTAGGCCTGTTTTTCACTTTCCCTGAGCCTCCACTGCTCCCTGCGCTTAGCTGCATCCAAAACAGGCTACGTGGGGAGTCCTGGGAGGGGTGGGGTGGGGTGGGGTGGGTGGGGCCAGCCAGGAGTGGGATTTTGGGGGTTCTCTGAACTGCACAGAATCTTACCTAGAGGTTCTCCCTAACCCCCTGCAAGCCCTCAGCAGCTCACCCCTCCCTGTGACCATGGGGAGACTGCAATGGTTGTAAGTGTGAAAGTCACTTTTTTCAAGGCTGTTGTAACTTTGAACGGTGGCTAAACTAACTGTTGTAAGTTGAGGAAAACCTGCACTGGCATTTGAAGGTTTGGGTGGGGTAAGGAAGGCAAGGAAAGGCAAAGGATGACATCCACGCCATGGTGACACAATACTTATTTTGCCCTTTTGTGTGAGGGTTGTGTGATATTACATATGGGTACCAAAGAATGGTAGTTGGCATTGCCAATTGTGTGGTGCTGGTTTCATTGTTTTAATCTTAGCAGCGGATTGTGCAGATTGTCGGGTGTGAAAGAGCACACAACAGATAAAAAGGTCCGAATAAACTGATGCATTGCTACTCATGCCTATGCGCCGGAATTTTCTCAACTAACGGTTAGCATCTGCTTGGAGTTAGATCGGGATGAATGGAATTCAAGGGAGGTTGAGATTACTTCCTTTGCGACTGCATACGGATTCTAGGCTGATCCCTCTTTTAACCCCACTCTCGGGTTCTGCCAGTCTTTTTCTTACAAGATGTGGTGTGGCTCAGGCTGTAAGAAGCCTGTTATTAAAACACAGCTGCCTGCAATTACTGCAGGTTCTAGTCCCACCAGTTCCAAGGTTGACTCAGCCTTCCATCCTTTATAAGGTAGGTAAAATGAGGACCCAGATTGTTGGGGGGGCAATAAGTTGACTTTGTAAATATACAAATAGAATGAGACTATTGCCTTACACACTGTAAGCCGCCCTGAGTCTTCGGAGAAGGGTGGGATATAAATGTAAACAAAAAAAAAAGATGTCAATAAAGAGAGAATTTGTAATAAAGAAGGCATCAGCAAACCAGGTTTGTGTCTTTCTTTTCCTTCTGTTGGGAACCTGACAGACACATTATGTACAGAGGTGGGATTCAGCCGGTTCTGTCCGGTTTGGGAGAACAGGTAGTGGTGACTGCGGGAGGCTCCGCCCACCCACCCGGATGTAATGTGCAAGCAAAGAGCATGTGCAGAAGGCCGTGTGCATGTGCAGTGGAGGCGTGTGCGAGTGAAGTGTGCACGCGCTCACTTTTGCCAACCAGTAGGGAAGGGAAGTGAATCCCACCTCTGATTATATAGAATTTCATGATGGGAAAGATGGAAGGGAAGAGAAGAAGAGGACAACCAGGAGCAAGGTGAACAGACTAACAGAGTTAGAAGATACCTTGTAGGTCATTCAGTCCAACCCTCTGACCAAAAAGGAGACCCTACAGCATTTCTGATCGATGGCAGTCCAGTGTTGAAAGCTTCCAGTGATGAAGCTCCTACAACTTTTAAAGGCAACTTCTGTTCCATCAGTTGATTGTTCTCACGGTCAGAAAATTTCTCCTTATTTCTAGGTTGAAATAAGGAGAAATTTTCTGACAGTGGGAACAATCAACGATCAACCAGTGGTGGAATGCTGCCGGTTTAACAACTGTTTCGGTGAGCGTGTGCTTTGCGCTGAAAATGGAGCATTTAGAACAGCGGTTCTCAACCTGTGGATTGCGACCCCGTTGGGGGTCGAATGACGATTTGCCAGGGGTCGCCTAAGACCATCGGAAATATGGGAAGTATACTTGTGAGTCGAAGAATCGCGCTCCAATGGTTGACTCCACAAGCCAGCTGCAGGCTCTTCAAATCGCTAGCCGAATTCGGCTTCAGGCGCGATGAATTAAAAAAAGAGAGAAATCTTTGCTCTGATGTCTCCCTCTCAAGCCAGCTGCAATCACTCCCAATCGCTAGCCTAATCTGGCTTCAGGCGCGATAAACTTAATAGGGGAGGAGTCTCCGCTTTAATGCCTCCGTCCTCAAGGCAATCGCAAGCAGTTCAGATCGCTAACCAATACGGCTTTAGGCGCGATAAATTCAAAAAAACAGTTTGCCGCTTTTTTCCCCCTTCTGCGGCTGCTGAGGCACGCTGAGATCGCTGCCTATCACCGCGATGAAGTTTACAGTTGGGGTCGTCACATCATGGGGAATTGTATTAAAGGGATCGCAGCACTATAAAGGTTGAGAACCACTGATTTAGAAGCTCAGCTGCTTACCTTCCAAGTTGGCACCAGTAAATAGAACAGTGGGGGGGGGGGAATCCGCTGTGCCACGCAATTGAGATGAGCTAGAAAGCAGGAAATAAAGGATAGGATGGGGTGGGGCCAGCAGATCGTCAAAGGTACCAGTTTGCCTGAACTGGTCCGAACTGGCTGAATTCCATCTCTGCAATGAACCAATGGTGGATGGATTCAGTGTCAGTGGAAATGAGTTGACCATTGGAAGTGCTGAAGGATCAATTTAGGAATAAAACTCTATGGAGAAAATATATCTACGAAGTTGCTAATGGTAAAAAAAATGACTTGATTACCATCATCATCACCATCATAAGAGCCACAGTGGTGCAGTAGTTAGAGTATTGCAAGCTAACTCACTGCTCATTGCCGGGGGTTCGATCCTGACTAGCTCAAAGTTGACTCCGTCTTCCATCCTCCAAGGTCAGTAAAATGAGGACCCAGATTGTTGGGGGGCAATATGCTGATTCTGTAAACTGCTTAGAAAGAGCTGTAAAGTGCTATGGTGCAATACACACACACACACACACAAGTCTACGTGCTATTGCTAAGTGCTGTTGCTATCATCATCATCAATCACAGACCAATAGACTGGATAGGAAGGCCATGCTGCAGTTTGCTTCAGAATTTGCCAAAAGTTATCTTTTCTTAAAACGAAGCTTCTGTGTTTCTGCTCTATTCTTGGTGTATTTGAGAATTATTTCTGAACTTCTCTTCATGGTGTCTCTTGAGTTTATTTTTAGAGGTGATAAAGGATGCCTTTACTGGTGTTTTTCTGAGGCATCTCTTTCCATCATCCTGAAACCTTCTTGGCTGCTCATAATTCCCAGGGTAAAAATCCCAGTCTGAACAATTTCTTCCAAATTTCGTTCATTGGGCTTTGCCAGAATTGTGGGAAGCCAAAGAAGCTACAATGGTTGAGAATTCAGTGGCATAACAAAAGGGGGGAAAAAACCCCCACATTTCTCTTGTCTCTTTTGATTAAAATAACTCCAGGAACACCATCCTCAACTCTTGGGAACTTCACCAGAAATTCTTTGTCCTTTTGAATTAAAAAAAAAAAAAAAGGAAAGCAAATTTTCCATCTCATTGTTTGAAAACTGGTGGGAAAATTTCAGGAGAAATTTCTGTGCTGTACCGACTAACAGAATAACAGAGTTGGCAGGGACTTTGAAGGTCTTCTAGTCCAACCCCCTGCTCAAGCAGGTGAACCCAGACTATTCCAGTGGATAGCTCAGGCTGGTAAGAAGCCTGTTATTAGAACACAGCAGCCTGCAATTACTGCAGGTTCAAGCCCGGCCCGAGGTTGACTCAGCCTTCCATCCTTTATAAGGTAGGTAAAATGAGGACCCAGATTGTTGGGGGGGCAATAAGTTGACTTTGTAAATATACAAATAGAATGAGACTATTGCCTTATACACTGTAAGCCGCCCTGAGTCTTCGGAGAAGGGCGGGATATAAATGTAAATTAAAAAAAAAAATCCAGACTAGAAGTGCAGCTGAAGGCTTAATCCAGGGGTCAGCAACCCACAGCTCTGGAGCCACATGTGGCTCTTTCATTCCTCTGCTGTGGCTCCCTGTCGCTCAAAATATGTGTCACAACCGCCAATGTGCGACATCCACCGGCACGCAATTTATTGAGCTTTTTGACCTTGGTAGGCCAACCCCATGGATAAATCCAAGGAAAGAAAAGTTTCAGAAGAAAACAGAACGTTTAATTCGATTACATATGCTAGTTTTGTGGCCGCTCAGGAAATAGTCAGGCACGGGCAGGGTTTTGCGGCTCCTGGTATTTTCTTTTCTATGGGAAAAAGGTCCAAATGGCTCTTTAAGATTGCCGACCCCTGGCTTAATCCCATACTTTAAAACCGAGGTTATGGCTACTTCTTACCTGACCCATTTCCATCTACGCTTCTTCTTAACTCATATCTTCTTAACTCACATCAGCCTTCCTTTTCCAAGGAAATGTATTTGACTAGAATGTCTGATGCTGTATAATTAATAGGCCAGGGATAGGAAACACACTGTGCAAGCTGTTACACTGTTTTAACTAAAACAGTTATTGCTGTGCAGGCTTTTCACAGAAGGAAAACACAACCAAGGCGGTAGACTTGGAAGGCTACCATGAATCCATGTTTATGAGAGTCCTTAGCGGCACAGTTTCCACAGCTCGAAGGAAGCATCCAGTTTGTCTGGCATGTGAGAACCACACTTAGAAAGTGCGACGAGGGGGACAAGGTGTCAGGGTTCCAAGTAACGCCCCCAACGAAAGAAAACTCCAAGGCCTGTTGTTGTTAGTTGCAAAATCGTGTCCGACCTATCGTGACTCCATGGACAACTTTCCTCCAGGCCTTCCTGTCCTCTACCATCCTCTGGAGTCCATTTAAGCTCACACCAACTGCTTCAGTGACTCCATCCAGCCATCTCGTTCTCTGTCGTCCCATTCTTCTTTTGCCCTCAATCTTTCCCAGCATTATTTTATTTATTTATTTATTTATAATTTAATTTCTATACCGCCCTTCTCCCGAAGGACTCAGGGCAGTTTACAGCCATATTAAAACTACAAATACAAATAACAATTGTAAAAACGAATTAAAACCAATTATTTAATGGCCAGATCAACTAAAACGGTCAAAGACCGACATAAAACCCATTTAAAATTACAATTAAAATTATACTTAGGCTAGTCCTGCACGATGAAATAGTAGAGTCTTCAGTTCACGTTTGAAGGCCCGGAGGTCGGGGAGTTGGCGTAACTCCGGAGGCAGCTCATTCCATAGGGCTGGTGCTGCCACAGAGAAGGCCCTCCCCCAGGGGGCCGCCAACCGACATTGTTTGGTCGATGGCACCCTGAGGAGGCCCACTCTGTGGGAGCGCACAGATCGTTGGGAGGCTATTGGTGGCACAAGGCGGTCTCGTAAATAACCCGGTTAGGCTCTTCTCCAGTGAGTCCTTCTTTCTCATTAGGTGGCCAAAGTATTTGAGTTTCATCTTCAGGATCTGGCCTTCTAAAGAGCAGTCAGGATTGATCTCCTCTAGAACTGACTTGTTTGTTTGCCTTGCAGTCCAAGGGACTCGCAGGAGTCTCCAGCACCAGAGTTTAAAGTCAAGGCCTGAGTTTCCTCAAAGTTTCATTTTATTAGAGATGGTATATTGGCACCTCTGGGAAAACCCGAATCTGAAAGCTTCCAGGTTTTCCCCCCTCAAAGAAAAGTCCAAGTCCCTGCCCAACACCCACATGTCCATCACACGGTCCAATCAAAGCACCATCCCAACTGGAGATGCTTCCCAGTTTCATCCGTCCAGGTGTAAGGCACAATGTCCTTGACTGTCTGAGAAAGGAATGTTATTATGACTATACATCACCCCGGTTCCATAAAATCCCCCCTCCCAATTTCCCACAGTAGTAAATGTGGCAAGTCTGAAGGCCTAATGCAAAAGATGGCTTCCAGGCCTGACACAAAGTCTATTTTGTGGGGCGGTTTCAGGAGAACCAAGGGAATGTTGATTGACCTCCTGTGGCCCTTGGGATTAAATTTTAATTCCTTTACATTCTTTGGTGCCTTTGAGCCAGTCTTCTTCCTGATGATTTCCTGGATAAGCCCAACAGTTTTCTTGGCAAGATTTTAAAAGTGGTTTACCATTGCATGCTTCCTAGGGCTGAGAGATTGTAACTGGCTTAAAGTCACCCACTTTCTTATTTAACTATACTAAACTTTCCTCTAAAAATCAAAACCTCTCATATTACATGTCAATTTCTCCCTACTTTCTTTAGCTTTCATATAGAGATTAACAGACTTGGAAGGGACCTTGTAGGTCATCTAGTTCAACCCCGCTGCCCAAACGCACCCTACACCATTTCTGACAGATGGCAGCCCAGTCTCTTCTTGAAAGCTTCCAGTGATGAAGCTCCCACAACTTCTGAAGGCAAGCTGTTCCATTGGTTGATTGTTTTCACTCATTTCTCCTTATTTCCAGGTTGAATCTCTCCTTGTTCAGTTTCCATCCATTATTCCTTGTCTGGCCTTCAGGTGCTTTGGAAAATAGCTTGAGACAATTGGAAAAAAGATCAGAAGAATCAAAGAGACCTCACATTAATGTGCTTACTATTAAATAGGATGCTGAAGTACACATATCCAGCTTCCAAGATTCATTTTAATAAATCTAAGAAGATTGTGTAAGGTTCTTGCTTTCTTGATTGTTTATTTTATTTATTTATTTATTTATTTATTTTTGTCACACAGTATATATAAGCATAAGTATGAAATAATTATACAGTATATAAGTGTATATATAAGTATGAGTATGTAATAACTATATTAATTGGATATAAAGAAAGGAAACAATAGGACAGGAACGGTAGGCACGCTGGTGTTCTTATGCACGCCCCTTACAGACCTCTTAGGAATGGGGTGAGGTCAAAAGTAGACAGTTTTTGGTTAAAGATTTTGGGATTTTGGGAAGAGACCACAGAGTCAGATAGTTTATTCCAGGCATTAACAGCTCTGTTACTGAAGTCATATTTTCTGCAATCAAGATTGGAGCAGTTAACATTAAGCTTAAATCTGTTGTGTGCTCGTGTATTGTTGCAATTGAAGCTGAAGTAGTCTTTGACAGGAAGGACATTGTAATAGATGATTCTATGAGTTAAATTCAGGTCATGTTGAAGGCGGTAGTTCTAAATTTTCTAAACCCAGGATTTCAAGTCTGGTCGCATAAGGTATTTTGTTGTATTCAGGCAACACTTAGGGCCTGGAGAATAGGGTGGGACACTTGCAGCAGGCTAAAGGGAAAATAGCAGTGATGGGGAAGGACACAAAGAGCTTTCCTATACAATATTGCCATACCCACATCTGCAGTCAGGAACTGCAGATGTTCTTGCCTATTAATTCAAGAAACTCCCTTCCTTCATGGATTTTCTCAGGGTCTTAAGCAAACTTCACTTAGTCATCCTGATTATTTCTCCACAATAAACCTAACATTAATGCTGTGTCTTATAAGGACCATGATGGCGAACCTATGGCACGTGTGCCACAGATGGCACTCGGAGCCATATCGATGGGCACGCGAGCTCAGCTCCTGCCAGCTGATTTTGGGGCCTTCTGGGACCACTGGAAGTCAGGAAACAGGGTGTTTCTGGCCTCTGAAGGGCCTCTGGGAAGGTGGGGAAGGCCCATTTTTTGCTCTCCACAGGCTCCAGAGGCTTTCTAGGAGCCTGGGGAGGGTGAAAAATGGTCTTTCTGGTCCCACCGGAAGTCAGGAAATGGGCCGTTTCCAGCCTCTGGAGGGCCTCTAGGGGGGTGGGGAAGGCCATTTCACTCTCCCCAGACTCTTAGAAAGGCTCTGGAGTCTGGGGAGAGTGAAAAATGGGCTTTCTGGTCCCACCGGAAATTGGCAAACGGGCCGTTTCCAGCCTCCAGAGGGCCTCGGGGGGGTGGGGTGGGGAAGACCATTTTCACCTTCCCCAGACTCCTAGAAAGGCTCTGGAGTCTGGGGAGAGTGGAAAATGGGCCTAGCGGGCCCACCGGGCCATCACGTGCCAAAAGCGGGGGGAACACAGGGGTCACATGTGCATGCGCAGGGGAGGGGTCCATAGAATTAGGGTGTGGGCACGCATGCACACGTGACCCGCCCCCCACACTCCCCCCACTTTTGGCATGTGATGGCAAAAAGGTTAGCCATCACTGTTATAGGACAATCAATATTTTTTTTTTTAATTTTGTCATAACACTATATATAAGCATTAACATGAAATAACTATATAATATATAAGCATATATATGAGCATAGCTATGTAATAACTATATTAATTGGATATAATGAAGGAAACAGTAGGACAGGAACGGTAGGCACTTTTGTGCTCTTATGCACCCCCCTTATAGACCTCTTTGGAATGGGGTGAGGTCAATAGTAGATAGTTTTTGGTTAAAGATTTTGGGATTTTGAGATATGTTTACTGAAGTTCTCACCAGAAAATGTTCCAATGATTTCTTGCAACCAAATCCTTGTCAGCTCCATAGAATAAAATCAGCATCTTGATTTAAGAGCAGAATAGCCGGTGAAATGAAGGAAGGATGTAAAAGGAGAATAGGCCCATGTGATTAATGCATGTCTGCATAAATGTATAGATAGTCCTCATCTAATGATCACAATTGAGCCGAAAAGGTCTGTTTCTAAGCAAGGTGGTTTTTAAGTTAGTTTTGGCACATTTTACGACCTTTCTTGCCACCGTTGTTAAATGAATCACTGCCATCATTAAGTCGGTAACACAGTTGTTAAATGAATCTGGCTTCTCTATTGACTTTTCTGATCAGAAGGTTGCAGAAGGTGATCACATAACCCCTGGACATTGCAACCATCATAAATAGATGCTATTGCCAAGTGTCCAAATTTTGATCATGCGACCATGGGGAGACTAATCTGAATCCTATACAGGAGTCAATATCCATTTGCAGTTAGAAACGTCATTATTTCTTCAAATGGGCATCTGAAGGCCATTGCAGAGATGGGAAGTGATAGATGGAAGAGGACAGAATCTTGGACTTTATTTGGGGGAATTGCATAAATTTTACAGTGTGCAACAGAAGTTAAACCCACCATCCTTCCCCCCCCCCCAAGAAGATTTTCCCATCAGCAGTTTCCTCCATCCCTGTCCAGTAGACCACACCTACAATACTGCATCCAGTTTTGCTCACCACATTATAAAAATGGTATTGAGACTCTAGAAAGAGTGCAGAGAAGAGCAACCAAGATGACTAGGGGACTCGAGGCTAAATCATATGAAGAATGGTTACAGGAACTGGGCATGGCTAGTCTAGTGAAGAGAAGGACCAGGGGAGACAGGATAGCAGTCGTTCAATATTTGAAGGGCTGCCAGAGAAAGGAAGGGGTCAAGTTATTTTCTAAAACACCTGAAGGCCAGACAAGGAATAATGGATGGAAACTGAACAAGGAGAGATTCAACCTAGAAATAAGGAGAAATTCTTTGACAGTGAGAACAATCAACCAATGGATCAACTTTGCCTTTGAAAGTTGTGGGAGCTTCATCACTGGAGGCTTTCAAGAAGATACTGGACTGGCATCTGTCAGAAATAATGCAGGGTCTCCTGCTTGGGTGGGGGGTTGGACTAGATGGTCCCTTCCAACTCTGTTAATCTATTAATCTTTGACAATATTCTAGGAAGGACGAATCACTAGTAAACAATAACACGTAAATCAGGATGGTGCACTCCTTGCAAACAGATGCTTTGCAAAGGAACACCTTTCTTCAACTCATTCAGACATTTGAATTCCCCCCCCCCCAAACTTGTGTAGATATTTCAGATGGTGGGAAATAAAAAAGCAAAATAACAGAATAATAGAGTTGGAATAACAGAATTGGAAGGGACCTTGGACATCTTCTAAACCAATGCTCAAGCAGGAAACTGTGCACCATTACAGACAAATGGTCGGCCAATCTCTTCTTAAATAGAATAGAATAGAATTTTTTTTTATTGGCCAAGTGTGATTGGACACACAAGGAATTTGTCTTGGTGCCTATGCTCTCAGTGTACATAAAAGGAAGGATAGGAAGGAAGGATAGGAACATTTTTTGGGTTGTGCTAGCCTGCAGTGCAACAAGACCACTCAACTGATGTGAAGAGATGCTTCCTATGTACTCCTGCACATTGGGAAAAGTGCATTTTTGAGGTTTGATGGCTAATAACATCACCTTTTTTGGGGAGTTTCAAGATAAACCGATTCCACTGCTGGAATGGCCTGGGAATAGCCCAGACCTTCACTCAATTGAAAATCTATGGAACCAATTAAAGAAACTTGTTAGTCAGAAGTGACCCAGCAATAAAACCCAGTTCACAGAAGCAACCCTTCAATCTTGGTTTCACATTATAACAGCTGCAGAACTAAAAGTCTTGGTTCACTCCATGGGAAGACATTGTAAGGCCGTAATTCATGCTAAAGGTTACCCGACTAAGTATTAACTGACATGATAATTTTTATATATCTCATTTTTTCTATGGTGATAATTTTTGTAAAATCCCATTTTTTCTGTGTTTCACTTTTCTTCTTTATACTGTACCTGCTATTCTAATAGCGCTTCAAGGTTCTGGTAACTATCTTCAAAGCGCTCCATGGCATAGGGCCAGGTTACTTATGGGACCGTCTGCTGCTACCGAATGCCTCTCACCGACCCGTGCGCTCTCACAGAGAGGGACTCCTCAGGGTGCCGTCGGCCAGGCAGTGCGACTGGCGACACCCAGGGGAAGGGCCTTCTCTGTGGGGGCTCCCACTCTCTGGAACGAACTTCCCCCAGGACTCCGCCAACTTCCTGACCTTCGAACCTTTTGCCGCGAGCTTAAGACACATCTATTCATCTGCGCAGGACTGGACTAAAATTTTAAATTTTGAATTTGGTTTTAATGGGGTTTTACTATTTGTATTGCTATTTTTAATTATTCGGCCTTTGTAATAAGTTTTTTAATGGATGTTTTATTTTGTATTTATATGTATATTTTATCTGGCTGTGAACCGCCCTGAGCCCCTAGGGCGATAGGGCGGTATAAAAATGCGAAAAATAAATAAATAAATAAAATAAATAAATAATAGCAAATCCTTCATAAAAGTTATTGCATTACGTTCTTCATTAAATTATCTTTAAATTGATATATCATTTTATGATACTACTCCAAAAAAAAAAAAGTGGTGTTATTAGCTAGTTTTAGAAAATACAATTTTCCCAAAAGGTTTCCACAATGTTGGCGACTACTGTATTTTGAAGAATTTGCATAACATAAATCTGCCTGTAGTTTCCTAGCAAGCACACATTCTCATAATTCATGCAGTGTTTCATCTTTTCCTGCTTTATTCATTTTTCCTAAACATGCTTTGCTTGTTAAAGCGTAACTGCCCAGGCCACCCTTAATTGCCAAAACTGACAATTAAAAAGAAATCACATCTACACTCTCAGCTATTCCACGCTTCTGTTTCAAACATGTAAAAACAAAGAACTGTCAAATGAGATCTATCCTGCAGGAAAGCATGAAGAGAACATTTGTCAGAATTTAATAAAGGCAATTCTGAAAGATTGTTTTGTGTTATTCCACTGGTCTCTGCGATATGGCCATTTTTTTTAAAAAAAATTGTTCTTGTGCACAGTTAAAATTCTTGCTTGAATGTGGCTTATCTCTGAATTGAATTTATGTAAGGTAAACTTTCTATAATTTGGAACCTTCCAAATATATTGAGATTACAGCTACCAAATTGACAAGCTAGAACAGGGGTAGTCAACCGTTTTATACCTACCACTCACTTTTGTATCTCTGTTAGTAGTAAAATTTTCTAACTCCCCACTGGTTCCACAGTAATGCGCCGTGTATCGTCGTCTGCGCATGCCTCTCGTGCATCGTGGATTGGATTTGGGTGTGTGTGTGCCGGCTACCAGCTCTGCTTGTTTGTTACAGCTGGGTGGTGTGGGGGGAGATGCGCGAGCTATTCTGGGACGAGGCTCTTTTGTTTGCGGTCGCATTATAGCGCCATTTAGTTTCACTTACGTAATGTGAACTAAACTTATGCACGGGTGATACAAATAGTATATTTTCAGAAATTTAAATTGTCACAGGGAATTTTATGAAAACCTAATGAAAAAGTTTTAAAATAATGCTATGAATTTTTTTAATTTCAATTAAATTAAAAAAAGGAAAGTGCTTCAGTATCGGACAAAACCCCTACCGCCCACCATGAAAGCTGGAACGCCCACTAGTGGGCGATAGGGACCAGGTTGACTACCACTGAGCTAGAAGTTTGAAAAAGAAATAGATGATCTCCCAGTTTACAGTTGAGACTCTGCTAGTTCAATTATAAATCCATTTCATACAATTCCACAATAGTCCATAGATCCAAATTTCTTACAAATATGTATTTTAGTTTATTTTATTTAAAATCACTTTGATATCCGGAGCTGAAAGGTGTGTTGCATCATTCAGGAAATTCAAAAGGTCATGTTCTGATTAAATTCTGATTGCATTTTGAACCCCAAGAGGCATGGAACAAATTACTTTGTGTCAACATTTGCAGGTATAAAATTTTGCACTCTTACAAAATATGCTTACGTGAACATAACATTTAATATGCTGAACATATAAATGAGGGGGGTCTTCATAGGCTGAATTTTGGGTGCTGAGAAAAACCTGGTACCCAGTAACTTATAAAGTCAAGGCCCTTGAAAAGAATTATTTGTATGCTGAAAATGAATAAAAGACAATGAAGTCATTTGTCATGGGACTGTGTGGATACATACAAAATGCTAGGTCCGTGATGGCGAACCAATGGCACACATGCCAGAGGTGGCACGCAGTGCCCTCTCTGATGGCACACGAGCCATCGCCCCATTTCTGGTCCGCTGCGCATGTGCGCGCCTCCCATCGGCCAGCTGGTCTTTCTGTCTCTGCAGTTCATGCACGGGGGTGGGACGCTGCACGGGGGCACATGTGCATGCGTGGAGGGGTGAGCCATGCTCACACGCAGGGGGCTGCGGGGGGATGAGGCGCATGCACGGTCCCCATGCACGCATTGCATTTTGGGGGTTTAGGCACATGCATGTAAATTTACATCAAATTTACATTTACTGGCATCCCGGTACAGCCAGCTGATTCCATCGCTGACTGTTGGTGGCGAATCATTGGCCCCTGTGGAGAGGGTTCGCAACTTAGGTGTTCTCCTAGATGTACGACTGTCTTTAGAAGATCATATCACAGCTGTCATCAGGGGAGTTTTTTATCAGGTTTGCCTGATACGCCAGTTGCGTCCCTTCCTAGATGGGGATTCCCTTTGCATGGTCACTCATGCCCTCGTCACTTCTCGCCTGGACTACTGTAACGCTCTCTACATGGGGCTCCCCTTGAAGAGCACCCGGAGGCTCCAACTGGTCCAGAATGCAGCTGCGTGGGTAATAGAGGGAGCAACTCGAAGCTCCCATGTAATACCTCTCCTGGGCAAGCTGCACTGGCTCCCGGTGGTCTTCCGGGTGCAATTTAAGGTATTGGTTACCACCTTTAAAGCGCTCCATGGCATAGGACTGGGTTATTTACGGGACCGCCTGCTGCCACCAATAGCCTCCTATCGACCTGTGCGCTCCCATAGAGAGGGCCTCCTCAGGGTACTGTCAGTCAAACAATGTCGACTGGCGACGCCCAGGGGGAGGGTTTTCTCCGTGGGGGCACCTGCCCTATGGAATGAGCTGCCTCCGGGGATTCGTCAACTCTCTGACCTCTGGACCTTTCGGCGCGAGCTGAAAACCTTGTTTTATCGTGCAGGGCTGGCCTAACATGTTTTAAAGTTTGGTTTTAATATGGTTTTAGCACCCTTTTATCTTTCGGCCTAATTGAATTTAGATTTTAAATTATTTCTTAATTTTTGTAATCTTGTTTTTATTCGGCTGTAAACCGCCTTGGGTCCTTCGGAAGAAGGGCGGTATAGAAATCTCATTAATAAATAAATAAATAAATAAATAAATTACATGCGCGTGCATGCTTTGGGCACTCGGTCCGGAACAGGTTAGCCATCACTGGCCTAGGTGATTAAATCTGGTAGAGGGTTAAATCTGGTAGAAGATTAAAAATTGAGGAAGACACATACCACCCATAGGGGTGGGAAGCAAATTTGTTTGAACAAATACAATAGTTGCGTTTTAACACCAGCAAAAGTTAGGAGTGCTTTACAACATCATTAAGAATTGCTGTTCTTGTTTTGAATGTCATCTGTGGAGGGTTGGCCAAAATAAGTGCAATAATTATTCATACTCATCCAAAAATTTCATTTAAAGAATCATACCCTGTTTCCCCTATATAAGACCTAACTCGAAAATAAGCCTTAGCCTAAATTTTAACAGAACAGAACAGAACAGAATAGAATAGAATTTTTTATTGGCCAAGTGTGATTGGACACACAAGGAATTTGTCTTGGTGCATATGCTCTCAGTGTACATAAAAGATAAGTTCATCAAGAATCATAAGGTACAACACTTAATGATAGTCATAGGGAAACAGTCAATATAAATCTTAAGGATACCAGCAACAATGATACAGTCATACAGTCATAAGTGGGAGGAGATGGATGATAGGAACGATGAGAAGATTAATAGTAATGCAGACTTAGTAACTAGTTTGCCGGTGTTGAGGGAATTATTTGTTTAGCAGAGTGATGGCATTCGGGGAAAAAACTGTTCTTGTGTCTAGTTGTTCTAGTATGCAGTGTTCTATAGCATCGTTTTGAGGGTAGGAGTTGAAACAGTTTATGTCCAGAATGCGAGGGGTCTGTAAATGTTTTCACAGCCCTCTTTTTGACTCGTGCAGTTTACAGGTCCTCAATGGAAGGCAAGTTGGTAGTAATTGTTTTTTCTACCATTCTAATTATCCTCTGAAGTCTGTGTCTGTCTTGTTGGGTTGCAGAACCAAACCAGACAGTTATGGAGGTGCAGATGACAGACTCAATCATTCCTCTGTAGAACTGGATCAGCATCTCCTTGGGCAGTTTGAGCTTTCTGAGTTGGCGCAGAAAGAACATTCTTTGTTGTGCTTTTTTAATGCTCCTAATATAAGCCCTACCTCAAAAATAAGCCCTAGTTAAGGTCATCATTATCAGCAGGAGAGCATGGCCAGCACCAGAGGCAGCTTGCACAGTGCAGGTGAGTTGACTACCTGTCCAAGCAGCATGCGGAGGCAGAGGCGGGAGGGTGGTCCATGGTTCTGATGCATCATGCAGGATGTGGAAAAGCCAAGAGTTGGTGGGTCAGAGCAAGCGGCTGGCCGCAGGAGGATTGTGTTCTGTCCTCCTTCGCCTCCGTCTGAGTGATGGCTTAATTAGCCGGCACTATCAGCTCTGGCAGCAAAATAGCGAGTGTTTGCCAAGTGTCTCTGTTATCTCCCTCGACACTGATGAGTCACCCAGGAACAAACTTCAGCTCTTAGTTAATCAGTTGATTTGCCTGCTACGAAGAGGCACAGCAGTTCTCGCTGCCTTTATATCCTGTGGGGTGTGGCTCCATGACTCAGCACTTCCTAGGCCTGCTCCACCCCTGCTTCTGTTGTTCCCTCCTCTCCTGCCTACGAAACCTAGGGTCCAACCAAGCCTGATTGCCATCAGCTGGGTCTGAAGGCGTGGCCTGGGGGGGAAAGTCAGGGAACGGAGTCCTCGTTATCTCCTCCACCTGGCCTGCCTCTGGTCCTGGAGCTGAGCCAGGGAAGCCGGTGATCCCGACGTAAGTCCTGACGGCCCTTCCCCCTCACTTTCCAAGTCACTTTCTGGCAGGAGACCCGGCTCGGGGGGCGCAGACACAACAGATTGTCTTTATACAGCTGTACCAGCAGCAGATGGAGGCCGAGGTGCGGGGGGAAGGCAGGCAATCACAACGCATCATGTGGGCTGCAGGAAAGCCAAGAGATACAAAGTTGAGTCTCCACGCCCCCCTACCCACTCTGTCCCACCATGTCTCAGCTTGCCCGCTCCGTTATGGCTGCGAGCAAGCAGAAGAACTGGGTCTCCTATACCCAAGACAAGTTTGGAGCCCCCAAAATATAAGACTGTGTCTTATTTTCAGGAAAACATGGGTATGTTGAGGGAAAACACGATTTACAAGACAAACGAACACTATATCCTATCTTCTTTTCTACTTTCTGTATCACCCAGTTCTCCTACTTTTCTATTTCCTACTCGCCTATCCTTAAAACAACTTTTGAAAAAGGATCCTATGGCAGGATCGAGAAAGAATGAAGGCTAATATAGGTGTCCCAGGATTATGTTGCAGGATCCAATCTGGGTCAGTCACCAGGGCCAGAGGTTTAGTCTTCCAAGCTTTCGGACTTTGCTCGTTGCAAACTAGTTGGGAAGTATTCAAATGGTGATCACGTGACCACCAGATGTTACAGTCTTGAGGTCTTAAAAACTGGTTGCAAAGCTTTTCTAAAAATATTGTCACTGAATAAATCAGTTGGTGAGCAAGGACTACTTATAAACATTCAAAGCTGTTGGGTATTGGCCATACGTGGAATTTATAAATAACTGAATTTTGTTTTTTTAGAAAAAGATTTAATATTTGACACATATCCAGGAACTTGCAAAGAGCAAAGAGGAAGAAAAGTTGGCTAACCTTTGGCTAGATGTTCAGTTTAACACCAACATCTTCAGATGTTTCAGAAGCAGTGTAGCCTTGATGCTTTTATTTTATGGAGTCTGTGCATCTGTGCTATGATTTCCTTCAATAAAGCCAATGTTCTTTTGTGCTCAAAAAACTATTGTATTGGGCTTTCCCCCCCTCCTTTTATTTTGAATACTTACAACCAAAATTTTTTTTGCAAACTTTCCAAACTTTATTTATAGATAAATGTTGCAGCTATATCAAACCTCAAAAGCATATTCTCAAGTTTTATTGAAGCTGCATGAAACGAGACTTAGGTTGATCACTTCCACTTAGTGTGGGAAAGTGGGCTCTTGATTTTCCAGAAATAGATCTTCTAGTTCCATACCACTCTTCTTTTTTCCCCTCCAATTTTAAACATTTTATTAGGCTATGATAAGGTACAAAATATAAAAGTTAATAGGAAAGCAATGGGAGGTGGAAAGGGGGAAGAGAAGTGAGGAAGGGTTGGGAAAAAGAAAAGAAAAAAAGTGTTGACTTCTGACTTCCTCTGTTGCAGTAAAATAAGGCATTAACATCAAACCACAACTTTTTGCTTCTTCATAATAATATAAACTACTGTGTTTCTTCAAAAATATGACTGGGTCTTATTTTCTTTTGACCCCTGAAAAATCAGCTAGGACTTTTTTTTGAGGGGTGTCTTAATTTTTCCCTCACATGCCTCACCTGGCCACTGGACTGCTTCTTTTGTGGCTGAAAGGACTGACCCACACACTTGGCCTGGCCACTGGGCTGCTTCTTTTGTGACCGAAAGGACCGACCCATGCACCTGACCTGGCCACCAGACCGCCTCTTTCATGGCCGAAAGGACTGACCCATGCACATGGCCTGGCCACTGGGCAGCTTCTTTTGTGGCTGAAAGGACCGACCCACACACCTGACCTGGCCACCGTGCTGCTTCTTTTGTGACCGAAAGGACCGACCCACGCACCTGAACTTCTGTTTGGGGTGGGTTGTGTTTTAGGAGAAACGCGGTAGCCATTTCTATAAGGATGAGCCTAACTGGTAAATCCCAAAATCAGAGTTTCATTTTTTTCCACATCAAGCACAAAGTTCAGAAGTGGTCTCCATGTGGCAACAAAGGTGCTTATATTCTTTTCTTTAATCAAAACAGTCAATTTAGCCATTTCTGTCAACTCCATCAGCTTCATTTCTGTCAACTCCATTCATCCATAGTGGGAATCCTTCCATTTTTGTGCCTATAATAGTCTTGCTGCTGTCAACATACACATAGGTCAAACTTCCAAATTAATTCTTTCTTTCTTTCTTTCTTTCTTTCTTTCTTTCTTTCTTTCTTTCTTTCTTTCTTTCTTTCTTTCTTTCTTCCCTCCCTCCCTCCCTCCCTCCTTTCTTTCTTTCTTTCTTTCTTTCTTTCCTTTCTTTCTGTCTCTCTCTCTCATCTATCTATGTCCCCCCTCCATGTATGGGCTATAAGAGAAGAATTGCAAACTTTCCTTTCTCCTTTAAAAGATTCTTGTTTTTGTTTCCTTTTCTGATAACTGGTCAGGATTTTTGTTTTGCACAGCTAGTGTCTGAAATATTTGCAGAAATGGCCACTGCAATAAGGTGGGTGGTATGTGTATGATAGTGAGATGATGGGCGTTTTCTAGTTGAGTTTATTTTTCAGAAGAGTTTGGTTTTCATTTTCTCAGCAGACAACAATGCAGTGGGAGAGAGAGAGAGAGAGAAAGGAAGAAAATCTTGAAGAATGCCCGTCAGCTCTTCTTGAAAATAAAAGTCCCTCTGAAAAGAAATTGGGACAAAATTGCCCATTTACTTCTCAACAGGAATCTAAAAAAAAAAAATTAAAAAATGCAGGCACCTGTTTTTCTCCATCTTCTATCAGCCGATCCCGGAGGAATTAAAGGGCTTTTATGAACATTGCTTTTCCACATAACATGTTGAGACCTTTGAAAATGAAGTCAGTAAAGCTCGGGCCACCTGTTCAGCAGTCGAGAACGGAATGAGTTTTTTCAGAGGATTCTGTGTTACTTGAGGCAACTTGCCTTGAAATTGTGATAGGATGAGTAGGAACTTGATGCTCCTCTTTCTTTTGATGTTCCAAATTCCTTCCTGTATCCTAAAAGACCGCATCAACATACAAGAAGAGTTAAGAAGAACCAAGATTTCCAGAAGTGGGAGGCAGGAGCAGAGGAGATAGGTAGGTCATATGCTGAATGCAAGTCAATACAATGGCACCTATCTCTTACTTGATGTGATTCAGGAATCAAGCCAATATATTGGCTTGCAAGAGATGCTCTAGATGACAGGTCCTAAGTTGCATTGGGCATCATGAAGATGCCTTAGATCAGGGGTGTCAAACTTGACTTCATTGAGGGCCGCATCAGGGTTGTGTGAGCATGGGTGTCGTGTCCCACTCCTCCGCTGACGGCCGGGTCAGGGAAATCCGAATCAGGCTTGCCTCTGCAGCTCTGCCCAAAGTCCTAGCAAAGTCCTCAGAGCAGGCAGGAGACCAGTAAGTGACTTCAGCAAGATAAGTTCGACTTTTGCCTGACTCAGAGACTGCCAGAAAGTAGATCCTTTATATAGGCCATGGGGTGTGGCTCCATGACTCAGCATTCATTAAGGCCTGCCCCTCCCTTCCCTCTGTTGCCTCCGCCTATCCAATCTTCTGATGCGAGGATTACTCCAATCAGCTGTTGGGAATAAACCCTCCTCAGGCTCACATGCTGTGGAGGAGGGGGAGGGGTCTAGCTGCTCCGTTTGCCTGGGCATGGAGTCAGGGCTGGGGCCGGGAGATTCTCCTTCTTCTGCAGTTTGTGTGGGCATGGAGCCAGGACTTGGGCCGGGAGGCATACATTCCTCAGTGTTCGGGAGCAGGTAAGAAGGCCCCGGCTGCTCTGAGGGCGGGCAAGACACAACACTGGGTGAGCATGGCCATGGTGAGCATGGCCATGGTGAGTGTGGCCATGGTGGACGTGGCCAGCTCAATGTCACTCGTGTCAGGGATGCTTATGGTGGCCCGAGCACTCTGCCAGTGAAAGCGGGTCCCGATAGCCTCTTATAACCCTGTGCCAGCAAAAACGGAGTTTGGTAGGGCAGTCCTCCTTAGCTCCATTTTTGCTGGCAGAGGCACTGCAGGGCAGTCCTTTGCTGTTTCCAGGGCAGCCCCACAGGCCAGATCTAATCCCCCTGTGGGCCGCAACCAGCCCCGGGCCTTGAATTTGACACCCCTGCCTTAGATAAAATGGGCCTTTGATTATGCTGGCCCAAATGTGCCAAAACTGAATAATATTGTCCTTAACTTTATTGTTCTAGTTACCCCAATCCTTACACCATGCCATGGGTATATTTAACTGTTATTATAGGCTACACCTTCTTCTACTTACTAAAAAGAATTATATGAAATGGTCAGTTGACTATCCATGATCAGCTTCAGAGAACTTGGTTTGTTAAATTTATTTGATGCCTATCTCATCATGGGGCTAACTCTAGGCAACAATAAAAAAGAAGAAATGAAAAGGGTGAAAACAGAAGAGAAGTATGATAATAGAATAATGCAATAAACAATGAAAAAGAAAGCCATGAGAATACATCATGATAACAAAAGGATGGATGGATGGATGGATGCCAAAGAAAATGGGATGAAAAGGCAGAACCAAATGCAGTGAAAATGTTGAGAGATGGAAATTCTGGAGGTACTGTAACTGGAGAAATATTAGAACATGCCCATGGATTGCACCTGCAGTGTCTTCATAATTGTTTCATGTATGAGCAAAGAATACTCAGTATTATTTGTTGGTGAATCTAAGACACATTTCCACCATTCTCATGTTTATGCCTCAAAGAAATTTGTAGTTTTACATACAAGGGCAGAATCAAGATTCTACGGACAACTGTGAAGAAGAATTTACTGTCATGGGACAGGGACTTCTGTATCTCTCAACTGAGCAACCTCACATTTTTCTGGCTAAGGTTTGCCAGGATTGTCTTTGGCAATAATTTGAATGCACGCAAAACAAGTCCCCCCTCCCACTTAATACATAAACAACTCATCAATGCAAGATATGATGATTGATTGCTTAGAATTAAAAGCAAATGTGGTCACAGAGGCAATGGGCTTACCAATAGCCTTGAGAGCAATCTAAACATTGTTATTGGTACCAGTGAAGGAGAATATTTGTCGCTTAGGGTTGAGATACGGGGGTCTCTGACTTTTTGGCTTGTTTTTAACAAGCCAAAAAGGGAACAAAAAGTCCCAAATACCTCCCCACCAGCAATCAGCACCCTGATAGAATAGAATAGAATAGAATAGAATAGAATAGAATAGAATAGAATAGAATAGAATAGAATAGAATTTTTATTGATCAAGTGTGATTCGACACACCAGGTGCATATGCTCTAAGTGTGCATAAAAGAAAAGCATATATTAATGCCAAGATTAACATCAGACCAACAAACAAGTAAACAATACTGCAATCAAGGAACTGCCAAACAAGCCAACAGTAAATAGCCAACAGTAAATAGCCAAAGAGCCACTACCCCTCATGTCAGTCTACGACAATTCAGAAGGTTACAAATTTGATCTAACCGGAACCACAGTTGTAAGCCAGACAAAATCAAGGAGAGGAAGAGAATTCCTTGAAACCTGGTTTTCCACGGATAAGTCAATAAACAGACACATTGCCATTGACCCAATCTATCAATCGCTGAGAATGAAAGAACTGCATCAGCCACCATCCTAAAGGTAGCATTTAAAATAAACAGGCACCCCACTACGCAGTGACAAAATTATAGCCCCTCGGCTCACAAGAAATCGGACCACGTCTCAGTAACAACAGCCAGCCACTCAAGCTATCAGATGGTCCAAAATCAGACCGTGACTCAGAAATATCCGAACAAACAACACTCAGGCTGATTTGCATCTCATAAAAAGGTTTTTCAAGACCTGCGTTCTGACGGACAAGCCCAATTCAAAGCGCACTGACGAGGTCTCCTCGAATGGTGACAAAATGTTTGCAACAAAATTGCCAAGCTTGGAGCTCAAATCAACAGCCTAAGCCAAGAGCCTCCAAGACCACTCTCACCACAACTGACAGTGCAAGCCACTAGAATAAAAGCCACTAGAGAGCAAACCCCACTGCCTACTAGCACTGATGACGTTACCTAGTTTGGGTAATGAAATGTCTGCAAGAAAACAATCAAGTTCAGAGAGCACCAAGGACCCCTCATCGTTATTGGCAGCTGGTTTTATTCGATATCTGCTGGACTCTCCAAGGATTTCCTCAGGTGACTACCCAACCCAAAACCTTTGCAGCGAAATTCTGCAATTTCCCCTTACTTTTTATACCAGGTTGTTTACTTCATTACCGATTTCCTCCGGGTGTGTTTAAGAGCAATAGGTCTCAGTCTGAATCAGGAAGATCTAATTCGTGCTTAAATCTCTACCTCAAATCACTTGGCATATCCCAAAAGTGAATTATCAGCATATGGAAGTCATCTAACTAGCAATCCTTACAAATGCAAAACTTTTATGTGGTTTTCCACACTACCCTGCCATATTACAGTTGGTCAGGAATGATGCTTTAGGTAGCGCTCTCTGTCTCTCTCTCTCTCTCTCTGTCTCTCTCTCTCTCTCACACACACACACACAGAGTGTAGTATACAGTTTCCTTCCATTCTCAAGCAAGTCAGAGTTCCGTTTTAGGTTACACTGGAGGCTGAAACGAATATCTAACTATGATGTGAGAGATCTCTATTTTAATCCTGTCAGAAATAAAGTATAAAAACCAGGGACAAACCAGAAGGGTTTAAATAAGCCTGAGATGGCTTATTTATCTGTTCTGTGTTGGTTTAATCCCGAAATGCTTTAGGCTTACATTTTTGCATCCCTCATGTCTATATTTCAGTTGTACGCTATAAATATTGGAGTAGAGAGGAAGATAAGATCACTGCTCTCCCCCAAACCCGGGTGTTTAGTTTAGATTATTTTTATAACTTTAATGTGTTTTTATATTTATAATTGTTTTGGTAGTTGTATATTCTATCATACCGGAAGCCATACAGTTGCCTTGTGCCATGAGATACGTGGCAAATAAATTTCATTTAATAATCTTCATTAATAATAGTAAATATTGTAGGAAAAATTGTTGGGATATAGTAAGAGAGCAGAGAGACAAGAATGGAAAATTGGCATCTAAATCCAGCCAGCCAGGCAGCCAATATTCCTTGTTTCTCTCTCTCTTTTATCCTGGGTAGGCATTTATCCTGCCAAAGATTTATCATGGATTTGTTCAACTGAATTCACTTCCACCATTGTCTGTCACGGAATTCTTTTTAATCCTACAATAGTTATATTTCTATATCTGAGAGCCAATTCAGTCTAGTGGTTAAGGCTAGAAAGAGGGAGACAGTGAGTTCAAGTCTTGCCTTAGTCATGAAACTAAGTGGGTGGCTTTCACTTAGTCATGAAACTAAGTGGCTGGGTGACTTTGGGCCAATCACCCGAAGACTGTGAATTCTAGTCCCGCCTTAGTCATGAAAGCCGGCTGGGTGACTTTGGGCCAATCACTCGAAGACTGTGAATTCTAGTCCCGCCTTAGTAATGAAAGCCGGCTGGGTGACTTTGGGCCAATCACCTGAAGACTGTGAGTTCTAGTCCCGCCTTAGTCATGAAAGCCGGCTGGGTGACTTTGGACCAATCACTCAAAGACTGTGAGTTCTAGTCCCCCCCTTAGACATGAAAGCCGGCTGGGTGACTTTGGACCAAATCACCCGAAGACTGTGAGTTCTAGTCCCGCCTTAGTCATGAAAGCTGGCTCCGGGTAACTTTGAGCCAGTCACTCTCTCTTAGCCCAATCTACTTCACAGGGTGATGATTGTGGGGAAAATAGGAAGAGGAAGGTGTGCAAGATATGTTCACCACTTTGAATTTATCTGTAAAAATAATAAAATAAATAAGTAATTTTACAAATAATGGAGCAAATGGAGAGGAAAAATATATTGTAGGAAGAAAGGAAAAGATGGTTGGGATATAACATGGAAAATGGATGTTTATGTGTACAGTAGGTGAATATAATTCTCTCTCTCTCTCTCTCTCTCTCTCTCTCGCTGTGTCTCTGTCCCTCTCTCTGTTAGAGGAGTAATTCCTTATGTTGCCTGCTTTTTTCATATTGGAAGAGTGGATTCTCTTTGTCTGTTGACAAGAGCAACCTTTCCCTGCCATGTAAGAACCTCCCCCAGGGAAATTACTGGAAGGTGGTTACTGCTGGAAAACTAATAAAAAAAAGGTAATTTCATGGGAGCAAAGCCCTAATTAATTCCACCCTCTGTGGAAAGGTTTCTGCAATTGTGGCACATTATTAATTCTTCTTAGTTTTTCCTCTCATGATATGGGTTGAAAAGGTCAAAATTTTTTGCTGAACATCAGCATATTTTTGTCAGGCTGCACTTTGAAGATCTTTGCTTTCCGTCCTTCATACCAACAGCCAGGTAATTAGTGGAAATGAAGGCTACCCAGAAGCAGATAATTCTTAGTAACGTTGGCGAAGCCAAATTAGATTACTTAGAAACTTGAAGACAAAACTTCTGTGGGAGGAAAGTGGCCAATCTTTACCGTGGATATTTCTCTTCCCAGAGGCTCCCGTTGTAATTGTGTTCATTTCCCTTATGATTAGAAATGGGTGTGTCCTGTAGAATTGGCCAAAGATGCAATAATCTGTTACTTATTAAGGCAGCAAATTTGAATTTATTTGCACATTACGTTGAAAGCTCTTTTCTCCCATTGTTTCGAAATCTCAAGGCCTGGCACTTGGCCAAGCTAGGCTGATGTCAGAAGCTAAACAAGATCAGTTCTGGTTACTACTTAGATTTGGGGTGGGAGAGCTATCTGGGAACTTCAGGGTCTTTTAGTTAGATTAACAATTGGAAAAACCTTCCCAGAATAAGGCAAATGGCTTCTATGAGTCTGCTAAGAAAACAGAATGCAGACATTCCTTCGGAGTTGAGTTTTACGCAAGATCATTTTTAAGTTTTGGGGCCTAAAGAGGTAAAATACGAGTGTCCTAAAATGGGCTTTGTAAATATGTGTTCAACTACTTAGTGTAAATCTGCCTTTGATTTCTGGGGGTTTTTTTGATGGGGGGAGGGGGAGGGAAGAAAAGACCATTTTATTATAGTCTTAAACTAAGAGTCGAAAGAAAGTGTTATTTATATCCTTGAAGAAGATGGACTCTTGATCACTGGAACAACTTGCCTCCAGAAGTTGTGAATGTTCCAACACTGGAAGTTTTAAAGAAGATGTTGGATAACCATTTGTCTGATTGTCTGGTGTAAGGTTTCCTGTCTAAGCAGGGGGTTGGACTAGAAGACCTCCAAGGTGCCTTCCAACTCTGTTATTCTATTCTATTCTATTCTATTCTATTCTGTTCTGTTCTGTTCTGTTCTGAGCTGTTCTGAGCTGTGCTGTGCTGTGCTGTGCTGTGCTGTGCTGTGCTGTGCTGTGCTATGCTGTGCTATGCTATGCTACTCTATGCTATTCTAAAATCATTATTTATATATATTTGTGTTTTCTTTTCTTTTTCTTTGTTTTTTCACACTTCTATCCCTATTCACTTTTTACTCTTTATTGTTTATCTCGATGGTTAATTTATTTTGTTTTTAAATACACCTGCTTTGGAAAATGTAATAAAATTATCTGAAACAGAAACTATCTACCAAAGAGAATTTTTGCCATTAAAAAACAAAACAAAATATTTGGCAGGAATAGCCAACACTCCAGAAGATAAGCTCAAGATACAGAAGGAACTTGACAGATTTGAACATTGGGCGCTATCTAACAAAATGAAATTCAACAGTGAAAAAAGTAAGGTTCTACATTTAGGCAAAAAACCCAAAATGCACAGGTACCGTATATGTGGTACCTTGCTCAATAGTAGGAACTGTGAGAGGGATCTTGGAGTCCTAGTGGACAACCATTTAGATATGAGCCAGCAGTGTGCAGTAGCTCCCAAAAAAGCCAACACAGTTCTTGGCTGCATAAACGGAGGGATAGAATCAAGATCACGTGAAGTGTTAATACCACTTTATAATGCCTTGGTAAGGCCACACTTGGAATATTGCATTCAGTTTTGGTCGCCACGATGTAAAAAAGATGTTGAGACTCTAGACAGAGTGCAGAGAAGAGCAACAAAGATGATTAGGGGACTGGAGGCTAAAACATATGAAGAACGGTTACAGGAACTCGGTATGCCTAGTTTAATGAAAAGAAGGACTAGGGGAGACATGATAGCAGTGTTCCAATATCTCAGGGGCTGCCACAAAGAAGAGGGAGTCAAGCTATTCTCCAAAGCACCTGAGGGTAGAACAAGAAGCAATGGGTGGAAACTAATCAAGGAGAGAAGCAACTTAAAACTAAGGAGAAATTTCCTGAAGGTTAGAACAATTAATCAGTGGAAGAATTTGCCTCCAGAAGTTGTAACTGCTCCAACACTGGAAATTTTTAAGATGCTGGATAACCATTTGTCTGAAGTTGTGTAGGGTTTCCTGCTTGGGCAGGGGGTTGGACTAGAAGACCTCCAAGGTCCCTTCCAACTCCGTTATTCTATTATTCTATTTCATGAGAATGTTTGTGTCTTTCTCCTTTTAGATCTCATCTACAGAAGGAGACGACCAGAAGCATAAACTGGTCTGTACATATTGGTCAATCATAATTACCATTATATTAATAAAATAATCTTGAGTGAGGTCTTAAATCCATAAATTCTCTCTTGCTTTTCTCCTCCTGCAGAGTCAGAAAAGACTCTTCAGTAGAAATTAGGTTCACTTTTCATTGATTCATTCAAACCTATAGGCATTTAGTAAAAGCCATAATGGTGGCACAGGCTCATGATTTCATTAAGCTAACGATGCAATTTGTGTCAATTGAGTCAAGGTGCCATGACATGAATGACACAGCGAATATATCTGGCATCATTTACATAATCTCGTGCTCTGCCTTTGACCTTACCTTCACCCTTGCCTCTCTCCCAGATGGTCATGTTCAAACCGAAAACTGCGCGTCGGAATAAATCCAGTTTAATTCAGCATGTCTGAATTAAACTGGAGTTGCTTTAAACCAGCTAGAGTTGTTTTAAGTCCACTTGCTTGGCTTGTGGTTAGTGACAAGCCAGTTTTGGTGGGTGTTAGAATTCATTTCTCTTGAAAATTGTTTCTAGTCACCTGAGCAAGGGATGTGAGAGAGCCAGCACAGGAGTTAAGGGAGAAATGGGCGACTCTGGCCTCTTTGAGGTGGAGTCGGCCATTTCTGGGCATGGACTTCAATTCCCAGAATCCCTAAGCCAGCAAGGAATTCTGGGAGTTGAAGTCCACCCCTCAACACTTCGTTTGCATTTTTTTTTCCAGGCTGAGCAATGATTTAGCATCTCATGCAAATTAATTCAAGGTGAATATAGCAGTTTTCTCAATTATCCTTTATCCTCAATTATGATACATCTGCATCCTGTGTCACTGTCAAATAAATACCATAAAGTGAAAAATAGGTTGTTTTACTCAGAATCCTTTCTAGAGCTTATGAGATGGAGTCATGAGCTCAATTTCTAGCG
Source organism: Ahaetulla prasina (assembly GCF_028640845.1). Taxonomy (NCBI): domain Eukaryota; kingdom Metazoa; phylum Chordata; class Lepidosauria; order Squamata; family Colubridae; genus Ahaetulla; species Ahaetulla prasina. Next base: position 13,886,709 of record NC_080543.1, on the reverse strand, counting down.
AAACATTTCCCATAAATCCCCATCAAAAAGCCCACATTATAAAAACAATACTACCTTTTTGAATGACTTGTTGTCAAATATGGCAGTGCAACCATATTCATTACAGGGAGTTCTCCAACGTATGGCCATAATTTGGACCAGAATTTCCGGATTTGATGATGGTTGTCGGATTTGATTATCTTTTTTCCCCCCATGGTTGTTAAGTGAATCACTGAGGTTGTCAAGTGAATGGACACAGTCCTTAAGTGAATCTGACATCCTCCATTGACTTTGCTTGTCTGACGTCAGCTGGGAAGGACATAAATTTCAGTTACATGACCTTGGAATGTTTGTGACTAACTGAATGAAAAGAAGGACAAGGGGTGACATGAGAGTATTGGAAGAAATATCCATCTGGTTCACTTCCAAGCCGGGAAAAAGGCATTGGAGACAAAATGGAAGCTGGAGGCTGATTGGAAAGAGGGTCCATTTAGTGGTGAAGCAGAACCACCAAGCACGTGTGATTCTGGACAGCTGACCACATTGTTGTGTCTGCGCCCCCTGAGCTGGGCCCCCTGCCAGAAAGCGACTTGGAAAGTGAGGGGAAAGGGCCATCAGGACTTACCTCGGGAGCACCGGCTTCCCTGGTTCAGCTCCAGGAGCCAGAGGCAGGCCAGGTGGAGGAGATAACGAGGCCTCCGTCCCCTGACTCTTCCCCCCCCCACAGGCCATGCCTCCAGACCCAGCTGATGGCAATCAGGCCTGGCTGGACCCTAGGTTTCGTAGGCAGGAGAGGCGGGAACAACAGAAGCAGGGGTGGAGCAGGCCTAGGAAGTGCTGAGTCATGGAGCCATACCCCACAGGATATAAAAGCAGCAAGGGCTGCTATGCCGCTTCGCAGCAGGCAAATCAACTGCTTAACTAGAGCTGAAGTACTGTTTGATTCTGGTTGACTCATCGGCATCAAGGGAGATAACAGAGACACTTGGCAGACGCTCGCTAGTTTGCTGCCAGAGTTGATAGTGCCGGCTAATTAAGTCATCGCTTGGACAGAGGCGAGGGGGACAGAAAACACATGGAGTTGAGAGTGAGGGGTATTTATACCTGCTCTTGGGCTTTGAACTTGAGCTTCCTGTTCCTGTCCAAGAACATGTATTCTATTGGCTGCTGTAGGGGTCATAGCTGGCTCGGTAGGTTGTCTGAGCTAAGTTTGGTTGAAGTTTGGAGGGTGATGCAATGTCCTTAGGAGATTGTGCAATGTGGTGAGCTCTGCTACTAGATGGTAGTGGGTTAATCCTACTTTTGTTCAGACCTTGCTGCAGGGAGTAATGGATTACCAAAATCTGTTTGGGGTGGGGTGGGGGGCAGGGAGATGGGGCTCTGAGCTTCTGCCTCCTCTTTTAGGGAAAATATTTTATCCTGCCTTTTTTAATATTGCTCAAAATATTTCATTCTTCTAGGAGAGGGGTGGGTGCTAACTTTCTACAATAGCATTCTTCCAGTATTTAACAACAACAACAACAACAACAACAGAGTTGGAAGGGACCTTGGAAGTCTTCTAGTCCAACCCAATGCCCAGGCAGGAAACCCTACAACACTTCAGACAAATGGTTATCCAACATCTTCCTAAAAATTTCCAGTGTTGGAACATTCATATCTTCTGCAGGCAAGTTGTTCCACTTATTAATTGTTCTGTCAAGAAATTTCTCCTTAGTTTTAAGTTGCTTCTCTCCTTGATTAGTTTCCACCCATTGCTTCTTGTTCTGCCTTCAGGTGCTTTGGAGAATAGTTTGACTCCCTCTTCTTTGTGGCAACCACTGAGATATTAGAACACTGCTATCATGTCTCCCCTAGTCCTTCTTTTCATCAAACTAGAATACCCAGTTCCTGCAACTGTTCTTTATATGTTTTAGCCTCTAGTCTCTTAATCATCTTTGTTGCTCTTCTCTGCACTATTTCAGCAACTTTTTTACATCGTGGTGACCAAAACTGGCTGCAGTATTCCAAGTGTGGCCTTACCAAGGCATTATAAAGTGGTATGAACACTTCATGTGATCTTGATTCTATCCCTCTCTTTATGCAGCCTAGGACCGTGTTGGCTTTTTTGGCACATGGCTGGCTCATATCTAAATGGTTGTCCACTAGGACTCCAGGATCCCTCTCACAGTTCCTACTATTGAGCAAAGTACCACATATACGGTACCTGTGCATTTTGAGGAGAGTCTGTTGACCTAATCTCAAAAGCACCAGAAGGCAGAACAAGAAGCAAAGGATGGAAACTAATCAAGGAGAGATTCAACCTAGAAATAAAGAGAAATTTCCTGACAGAACAATTAATCAATAGAGCACCTTGCCTTCAGAGGTTGCAGGTGCTCAATCACTGGACGTTTTTAAGAAGGAATCGGACAACCACTTGTCTGAAATGATACAGGAACTCCTGCTTGAGCAATGGGTTGGACTAGAGCAGGGGTCTCCAACCTTGGCATCTTTAAGACTTGTGGACTTCAACTCCCAGCTTTGCTGGCTGAGGAACTCTGGGAGTTGAAGTCCACAAGTCTTAAAGTTGCCAAGGTTGGAGACCCCTAGACTAGAGGACCTCCAAAGTCCCTTCCAGCTCTGCTTTAATGTTAAATACATGCTGGTTGCCAAGCCTCCAAATTTTGATCACATGACCAAGCTGTGACAGTCGTAGGTGGAGGAAGATGCTGTGGAGATGCTGTGACAGTCGTAGGTGGAGGAAACAAATGGCCCTTTAGTCAGTGCTGTTGTAACTTTACATGGTCACCTAAAAGCGGTTGTAAGTCAGTGACTACCTTTATGGGACTAAAAGAAACAGACCGGCTGTGTCTGAGAAATTGAGAATGCTACATATTCATTTAGCAATCCTCTATTGATCGCTTTCCAATTCTTGATCATACTTGGTTTTGGGAAAAAGATTTGGAAGTGGGTAGAGCAGGGGTGTCAAACTGGTGGCTCGCAGGCATTACACGCAGGCCATGCCCATCCCAGCTCTGCGAAGGGAAAAAAATGTCATGATACGTCACGTGATAGCAATGTGATGCCATGAGTTTGACACCCTTAAAGGTAAAGGTTCCCCTCGCACATATGTGCTAGTCGTTCCCAACTCTAGGGGGCGGTGCACATCTCTGTTTCAAAGCTGAAGAGCCAGCGCTGTCCGAAGACATCTCCGTGGTCATGTGGCTGGCATGACTCAACACCAAAGGAGCACAGAACACTGTTACCTTCCCACCAAGGTGGTCCCTATTTTTCTACTTGCATTTTTTACGTGCTTTCGAACTGCTAGGTTGGCAGAAGCTGGGACAAGTAATGGGAGCTCACCCTGTTCCGCGGCACTAGGGATTCGAACCGCTGAACTGCCGACCTTTCGATTGAGAAGCTCAGTGTCTTAGCCACTGAGCTACCGCGTCCCTTAGTGACACCCTTAGTGTAGTGTAAAGTGCAGAGAAGAGCAATCAGGATGATTAGGCGACTGGAGACTGAAACATATGAAGAATGGTTACAGGAACTGGGCACAGCAAGTCTACTGAAGAGAAGGACCAGGGGAGACATGATAGCAGTCTTCCAATATTTGAGGGGCTGTCCCAGAGAGGAAGGGTTCAAAATTCAAATTCAAATTTAAACCTTTATTGTCAATGCACAACATGTATACAATGAGATTGGATGAGCTTCCCCCAGTGTACCCCCCAAACACAAAATACACCTCAAACTATTTTCCAAGGCACCCGAAGGCCAGACAAGGAATAATGGATGGAAACTGAACAAGGAGAGATTCAACCAGGAAATAAGGAGAAATTTTCTGACGGTGAGAACAATCAACCAATGGAACAGAAGTTGCCTTCGGAAGTTGTGGGAGCTTCATCATTGGAGGCTTTCAAGAAGAGACTGGATTGCCATTTGTCAGAAATTGTGTAGCTTCTCCTGCTTGGGTAGGGGGTTGGATTAGATGACTTACAAGGTCCCTTCCAACTCTGTTAATCTGTAAATCTGTAGAATTCCGGGCAAAACAAATTGTTCCAGTTGCCTGAAAGCCACCAATTTCTGGACTCCAGCCACTGCCTCTCATTTTAAGAGTGCAGTGCACACAAGAGGCAATGGGATGTCATGTAGCTTAGTGGCTGGCTTAGCCAGGCACAGGTGCCTCTGAGATATTCTAAATGATGAACACTTTAAACTTTTCACCATGAAATACAGCAGATGTGGTGCTGTAATTGAGAGGCCTTGGGGAAATCCTCTTTCCCGAGACCTGGCATCTCCAGTGGATGCTAGACAGGGGGTCTGGCTGGACTAGCTTGAAGGGTATGGAATTGTTAACTGATTCCCAGCCAGCTGACTTAATAAGTCTGTTCTTCATTGGATTAGTTCCATGGTCAGGAATGAAGCTTAGAAAGGCTCGAGGTTTTCCAAGTCAAGGGAAATTAAGGCTCACTTTAATCATTTTAAAAGAGGGCATCTCTACGGAGTCAAGTTGGTGACATTGGTCATTTCAAGTCTTTTATTTTTATTTATTTATTTATTTGTCACAACAGTATATATAAGCATAAGCATGAAATAACTATACAATATATAAGCATAAATATAATCATAAGTATGTAATAACTATATGAAATTGGATACAATCAAAGGAAACAATATGACAGGAACGGTAGGCACGTTGGTGCTCTTATGCACGCCCCTTACAGACCTCTTAGGAATGGGGTGAGGTCAATAGTAGATAGTCTTTGCTTAAAGCTTTGGGGAGTTTGGGAGGAGACCACAGAGTCAGGTAGTGCATTCCAGGCATTAACAACTCTGTTACTGAAGTCATATTTTCTGCAATCAAGATTGGAACGGTTCACATTAAGCTTAAATCTATTGTGTGCTCGTGTATTGTTGCGATTGAAGTTGAAGTAGTCTTCAACAGGAAGGACATTGTAACAGATGATTCTATGAGTTAAACTCAGGTCATGTCGAAGGCGGCGGAGTTCTAAACCCAGGATTTCAAATCTGGTGGCATAAGGTATTTTGTTGTAATCAGAGGAGTGGAGAACTCTTCTCATAAAATATTTCTGGACACGCTCAATCGTATTTATGTCAGAAATGAGGTGTGGGTTCCAGACAGGTGAGCTGTATTCAAGAATTGGTCTAGCAAATGTCGGCAGCAAAATGGGTGATCTACCTCCCATTTTCAGGGAAATATTGTATGGATCATCTCAAAGTTGTTGTTTTTTTAAACAAAAGGTTGGTCTTTTCTAAACTCCCAAGATTGCAACTTTAATTGTATAATACACAGGGGTGGGCTTTAAAATTTTTAGCAAGGGGTTCTCTGCCCAGTTGCTGCGTGGGTGTGGCCTTGTTGGGCATGGCCTAGTCAACTTCCTGCACCACAGCAGGGAGCGTTTTTGCCCTTCCTGGGCTCTGGAGGCTTTCCCTGAGTCTCGAAAACAGCCTCCCCAGGCTCTGGAGGCCTTCTGGAAGCCAGAAATGGGCCTGTTTCTGGCCTTCTCAAACTTCCAGTAGGCCCATTTTTCGCCCTCCCCGAGCCTCTGTGTGCACCCTGCACTTACCTGCATCCAAAACAGGCTACGTGGGAACTCCTGGGAGGGGCGGGGTGGGCGGGGCCAGCCAGGAGTGGGATTTGAGGGTTCTCTGAACTGCACAGAATCTTAGCTAGAGGTTCTCCCGAACCCCTGCAAACCTCAAGCAGCCTACCCCTGATAATACAGTGTTTGTCAACCTTAGCAAGTTTAAGATGGGTGGACTTCAACTCCCAGAATTCTCGGAGTTGAAACCCACCCATCTGAAACTTGCTGAGGTCGACAAACACTGGTATAATAAATATCGAGGCAGGTTCAAGGTACTTCCTGTATTCTGTGCATGTCTTCCTTTTACAAATGAATAGTTGAGTTTGTGGCCATTGCCATCTCCTATTCCAGCATGTTTAAAAAAAACAAAACCCAAACGAGCCTACAATTTTGGGATTTTTTGCTGGTGTCCCATCCAAATACTAACTATGTCTGACCAGTGGTGAAATCCAATTTTTTTTTTACTACCGGTTCTGTGGGCGTGGCTTATTGGGCATGGTGTGGCTTGGTGGGCGTGGCAAGGGAAGGATACCGCAACATCTCCATTCCCATCCCACTCCAGGGGAAGGATACTACAAAATACTACAAAACTAGAGGAAACAACTAAATTGGAAAGAGGAAACTCTACTCTAAACAAGGTGTTGGCTTCCTTATGTTCATATCATTGGCATCAGACTTCAGCCATGTTGAAATTTTTCATCCAAGAATCATGTTATTCAGGTTGCAGTAACTGCCTTACCCTAAATATTCTGAGAGAGAGGAAGATGAGGTTCATATTCCAGGCTTCAGTTGTGATGACAACATACTGATGAAAAGGTGCCGTTCACAAAATGTAAGACCAAAATCTCCATTCCCACCCCACTCTATGGCCAGTCAGAGGTGATATTTGCCGGTCCTCCAAACTACTCAAAATTTCCGCTGCCAGTTCTCCAGAACCTGCTGTATTTCACCCCTGTGTCTGACCCGGTTTAGCTTTTGTTTAAGAGCCAAGGTTGTCAATTAACCCTCATTTATTTAACTCTCCAACGTCTTATTCGTTGATATAATCATGGAACTTTTTAAACTACTACAGAAGTCATTTGTTGCTTGTGCCACTTATGAATATTAAATAGACATCATAAGAATCCCATTAGTGTTCAGCACTAACATTACTTATTTATCGTCAGCAAAAAAAACCCCAAAAAGTTATTTATCCCTGCCAGCTCAGCTGCTGTTGCTACAACTTGGAAGAACCCTGAGTAAATCAGCTGGCTTATGCTGCAGAGCCTGTCCACCACTAATGAACTCCACCAGGAATTTGTTTTATTTAAAAGAATTATATAGAATTTTATTCTCCATTGTCTCCCTGATTTATGTCCCATTTATCGATGTAAGGGATGAGAAATGCAGACTTGCCGCTGCGTTGATGTAATGGGCTGTCTTGTTAAATCAGTCTCCTTGCTCGCTGTTTAACCAGAGCCATTCCTAAGAGGATGGAGAGAGAATTATGGTATTAGTCAAGGAAGGATGATGGGAGGAAGGACAGCAAAAGGAAAAGGACACATTTATTTCATGCGTTTGTAACTATGAGGCTGAAACATATAAAGAACGGTTGCTGGAATTGGGTATGTCTAGTCTGATGAAAAGAAGGACTAGGGGAGACATGATAACAGTGTTCCAATATCTCAGAGGCTGCCACAGAGAAGAGGGACTCAAGCTATTCTCCAAAACACTTGGGGGTAGGACAAGAAGCAATGGGTGGAAACTAATCAAGGAGAAAAGCAACCTAGAACTAAGGAGAAATTTCCTGACAGTGAGAACAATTAACCACTGGAACAACTTGCCTCCAGAAGTTGTGAATAGAATAGAATAGAATAGAATTTTTATTGGCCAAGTGTGATTGGACACACAAGGAATTTGTCTTGGTGCATCTGCTCTCAGTGTACATAAAAGAAAAGATACGTTCATCAAGGTACAACATTTACAACACAATTGATGGTCAATATATCAATATAAATCATAAGGATTGCCAGCAACAAGTTATAGTCATACAGTCATAAGTGGAAAGAGATTGGTGATGGGAACTATGAAATGATTAATAGTAGTGCAGATTCAGTAAATAGTCTGACAGTGTTGAGGGAATTATTTGTTTAGCAGAGTGATGGCCTTCGGGAAAAAACTGTTCTTGTGTCTAGTTGTTCTGGTAGTTGTTCTGAATGATCCAACACTGGAAGTTTTTAAGAAGAGGTTGGGTAACCATTTGTCTGAAGTGGTATAGGGCTTCCTGCTTGAGCAGGGGCTTGACTAGAAGACCTCCAAGGTCCCTTCCAATTCTGTTATGCTGTGAACAGTTGCAGGAATTGGGTATGTCTAGTTTAATGAAAAGAAGGACTAGGGATGACATGATAGCAGTCTTACAACATCTAAGGGGTTGCCACAAAGAAGAGGGAGTCAACCTATTCTCCAAAGCAGCGGTCACCAACTAGTAGTCCATGGACCACTGGTGGCCCATGAAAAATTTTTGGTGGTCCACAGAAAAATTATTTGCATTTTTATATTTTTTTATATTGCAGAGGTCCTCAAACTATGCCCCCTGGGCGGGATACGTGCAATGAATGTTTGTGTTGCTGCAGAGAGTCTCCCCCTTTGGGGTCTTTTTGTGCGGGTCGGAGAGGGGCAGAAATTCTGACCTGGGTCTGCTTCAGCCTCCTGGTGCGGGTCTTTTGGTGAAGGTTGGAGGGAAGAGCCGCTGGTGGCAAAGAGATGGAGGGCCTTGTTCCAGTGGGACTGCATCATGGCCTGGAATTGGCTGACTATCTCAGCCTGCTGAGCCTCCAGGCACCTGTACCTGGCCTTGCACTCCCGCAGGTCTTCCCCCTACTTGGAAAGCCTATGCTCATAATCCTCAGTGAGGTGCTTCTGCTGAGTCTCCTTCTCTGTCAGATCCAATTTGAACCGAGCCAGCTCTATTGCCAACTCTTTCTCTTGGTGGCTGCTTGGCTCCAACAACTGCTTCCTGTTGGGGCCCTAAAGAGCCCAGGTGGGCAGGCAAGGAGTGGCTAGGAGGGGAGGGGTGAGTAGAGGCCGGTGAGGTGCCCCTCAATGTGAGTGACATTGAGTTGGCCACGGCCACTCAGTCACATGACCACCTAGCCACGCCCACACAGCCGGTCATTAGGCAGATCATATTAGTGGTCCACAGAAAATTATTTGCATTTTTATATTTTTTTATATTGCAGAGGTCCTCAAACTATGCCCCCTGGGCGGGATACGTGCAATGAATGTTTGTGTTGCTGCAGAGAGTCTCCCCCTTTGGGGTCTTTTTGTGCGGGTCGGAGAGGGGCAGAAATTCTGACCTGGGTCTGCTTCAGCCTCCTGGTGCGGGTCTTTTGGTGAAGGTTGGAGGGAAGAGCCGCTGGTGGCAAAGAGATGGAGGGCCTTGTTCCAGTGGGACTGCATCATGGCCTGGAATTGGCTGACTATCTCAGCCTGCTGAGCCTCCAGGCACCTGTACCTGGCCTTGCACTCCCGCAGGTCTTCCCCCTACTTGGAAAGCCTATGCTCATAATCCTCAGTGAGGTGCTTCTGCTGAGTCTCCTTCTCTGTCAGATCCAATTTGAACCGAGCCAGCTCTATTGCCAACTCTTTCTCTTGGTGGCTGCTTGGCTCCAACAACTGCTTCCTGTTGGGGCCCTAAAGAGCCCAGGTGGGCAGGCAAGGAGTGGCTAGGAGGGGAGGGGTGAGTAGAGGCCGGTGAGGTGCCCCTCAATGTGAGTGACATTGAGTTGGCCACGGCCACTCAGTCACATGACCACCTAGCCACGCCCACACAGCCGGTCATTAGGCAGATCATATTAGTGGTCCGCGGGATTTAAAATTATGAGATCTGAAAGGTTGTTGACCCTTGCTCCAAAGCATCTCAAAGCAGGACAAGAAGCAATGGGTGGACATTAATCAAGGAGAGAAGCAACCTACAACAAAGGAGAAATTTCCAGACAATTAGAAAAATTAATCAGTAGAACAACTTGTGGGAGTTCCACCATTGGCAGTTTTTAAAGAAGAGATCGGACAACCATTTGTCTGAAATGGTATAGGACAGCGGTCTCCAACCTTTCTAGCTTTGTGGACCAGCAGGCGGGGGGAGAGGGATGGTTCCATGCAAGCAGTGTACGCACAAATGCAGCACCATTTGTGCAAGCTCGTGCGCAACACTCATGCAAATGGAGCTCTGTGCGCACATCAGCCTGACACTTTTGTGTCCCGGTTCCAAATGGGCTGTGGCCTGTGGGGTTGGGGACCCCTAGTGTAGGGTCTCTTGCTTGAGCCAGGGGTTGGAGTGGAAGACCTCCAAGGTCCCTTCCAACTCTGTTATTCGGAACTCCTGCAACTGTCTTCTATAGCTGCTATGCCAATCTTGGGAAATGACCTCTCCCATGTAAGGCGTTGCCAGAGCACACTATATGTGTGTCCCCATGTGCTCTGAATCACATCTTTCCCTTCAGATCCAAAGTGCTAATTACTAATTAAAAGCTGATCTCTGAAAATGCCAGCAAATCAGTGCTCAGTCCTTTTGCTCCCAACTTGCCAGCCGCTTAGCTTACAACTCCTCTCTCTTAACCTGGACATTTGATGACTCCTGATCTCATCACCTCCTGACCAAGTTCCTGCAAGGAGCTAAATTGGGAACTGTTCTTGAAGCTTAATTCAGAAACTGCTGCTAGCTCAAAATGTAGCAGATTGCTGTTGAACAGCCTAAGTTGAGTTCAACGATGCCCATTTGGGTCACCCATAAATTTCCAAGGTTCTCGGTTGTTCAAAATCGCAAAACTGCATCTCACTTATGTCATGCAGGGAAATTCTCTGGAGAAAGCAATTATGTTTGGAAGAGTAGGTGGTAAAAGGAAACCAGGCCACCAAAGGTGGCTGGACACGATCAAAGCTGGCGGCAGTCGTTAAGCAAATCACTGCAGTTCTTAAGTTAGTAACATGGTTCTTAAGTGAATCTGGCTTCCCCATTGATGTTGCTTGTGAATAGGCTGCAGACCGGTAGTGGGATGCAGCCCACAGGTTGGGGACCCCTGCATTAGAGCCAAGAATGCAGGGGTTACAAAATGTGATAACACGACCCCAGCAGAGGTAGTATTCAGCCGGTTCGTACCGGTTTGAGCGAACAGCTAGCAGAGATCGCGGGTTGGCCTGCCCACCTTCTCTGGCGCTATGCCGTCCTATTTAGCCATGTTTTTAAGGCTGGGTGAATCCACGGAAGGCACGCATGTGAGCAAAGCACATGTGCAAAAGGCCAGGTGCTTGCTCAGAAGGTGTGCATCTGCATAAAGTGAGCGAGTGTGCACGGGGTAAACCAGTGGTAACAATATCAGAAACCCACCTCTGGACCCCAGGAAACTGCAGCAGTCATAAATAAGAACCTGTTCCCAAGCATCTGAATTTTGATCATGTGACCATGGGAATGCTGCAACAGTCCTAAGTGTGAAAAATGGCCATAACTCTCTTTATTTTCAGTGCTGTTGTAACTTTCAGCGGTCACTAAATGAAGTGTTGTAAATCGAGGACTATCCGTATAGCCTTTTCTGTGGCAGCCTCGGTCCTGTGAAACACACCCTTCCACCTAGAATCCAGCAAATTTCCACACTAATTCCAGAAAGCTGCAAAGGGTTAACTCCCACACTACCACCTCCCAGGCCCTGGGACAGTAAAATTGGAATTCAGGGATTGCATAGATAAATGGACATGATGAGGTAGGAGCATATTTTTCTCCCATTTTTTTTAAGGTTCATTATTGTTGTCAGTTGCCTAAAGGTATGTTTTATGAGATGGGTACCACATAAATCTTTTAAACAAACCAATAAACCAATAAGATAATTATCTTCCGCTTAAAAGCAGAAGGAAAGACCGCGTTATGAAGGCATAGTGTGCTGCTGCAAAAGGAAAGGCGGCACCTGCAGCTTTTAACTTTTGTGTTTGGGCAATTTTGCTGCATTTGCAACTCTCCTCTCACCCCACACTGGCTGCTCTTCTGTGATTTATATCCCCTTCTTTATGTTTGACATTAGAGCAGGCTCTCCGCGGCTCCGGCATGGGGGCTGCGGCGCGCGAGGGGCCGGGCGACGGCGGCTGGCGACTCAAGCTCGACGCCTCCCCGGGCGGCAGCGCGGCCTCCCTGGTGCTGAGCCTCTTCCTCTGCTGAGGGCCCGGCCCCGCCTTGCAGCCGCTCGCCATGTCCATCATGGATCACAGCCCAACCACGGGGCTGGTGACCGTCATCGTTATCCTCATCGCCATTGCAGCCCTGGGCGCCCTGATTCTGGGCTGCTGGTGCTACCTGCGCCTCCAGCGGATCAGCCAGTCGGAGGACGAGGAGAGCATTGTGGGCGAAGGCGAAACCAAGGAGCCCTTCCTCCTGGTCCAGTATTCTGCGCGGGGACCTTGCACAGAGAGGAAGGCCAAGCTGAGCCCCGGGGGCCCCAAGGCACATGGCTAGCGGCATCCCACGGATACTGTGAAGGACAAGCAGGGCTGCGCCCATCAGTGTGCCGAATGCTTGGCCACTCGCAGCCATACAGGGGCCGGTTTAGCTCTGCCTGGTAAGGCCTGTTATTAAGAACACAAAGCCTGCAATTACTGCAGGTTCGAGCCCGGCCCAAGGTTGACTCAGCCTTCCATCCTTTATAAGGTAGGTAAAATGAGGACCCAGATTGTTGGGGGGGCAATAAGTTGACTTTGTAAATATATACAAATAGAATGAGACTATTGCCCTATACATTGTAAGCCGCCCTGAGTCTTCGGAGAAGGGCGGGGTATAAATGTAAACAAAAAAAAAAAAAAGAGCAGAGTTCCCCAACCTTTCCGGTTGGTGGCCCAGAGGGGGGTGGGGAAGAGGGGATTTTTTTGTGGGAAGGGCAAGTATGTGTGCATGCACTTACCGCGCGTGCGAGCACCCATTGCTAGCTTAGTGGAGCCATGAGCACTCACGCAAGTGGAGTCACTAGAGCCTGCAATATGTGCACGAGCGGGGCCACAAGCTCCTGTGATGCTTGCACGAGTAGGTCCCCAATCACCTGCGACACTCGTGCAAGTGGGGCTGTGAGTCCCTGGGATGCTCATGTGAGCGGGGCTATGTGCACACATTCAGGAGATGCACACCAGAGAACTACTCATGCGGCCCAGTTGCGAATAGGCCACAGATCGGTAATGGGCTGCAGCCCACAGGTTGAGGACCCCTGCATTAGAGCCAAGAAAAAACAAAAATCACCAAGAGTAGTTTTAAACAATGAAGAGGAAAGAAAGGGATGGATATGTTGAACACGGATGACTTTGCAATCAGCATTATTACATGATGGCAATGTCAAGGGGTTTACCTCTGTTCCCATCTTTGCTGCTTTATGGATTTTGTCATATGGGCACCCATTGGCTGTCTGTATTGGTGTCAGAAGCAGTTACAAAGCTAACCAAAGGGGGCTTCTGATTTGTTTTGAATTTGCTTGTGACAACCCGGTTGCCCAATTGCCAAAAGTAATGCAATCTTCCAAGAGCTTCTTTCATGCCCCCTCACCCATTGGCTCTAGACCCCTTGACTTGGCTCAAGGTCCAGTCTTAATTGCATCACTCAGATGAAGGCTAATTCAGATGGAGTGGATGAAGTCACCATCAACTAGCTCACCCAATTAGCACATAGCCCCTAACTCCTTGCAGAATCCTTAGGGCCAGTTTCTGACGAGTCCTCATGTAGATGCCGTTCATTGTATTAATTGTGTCTTGCCTTTACGTATTTCCTCTTCCATCTGCAAGCACCATACTTTTGTGGGATGTTTTTTCACCTCACCGTTTTCCCCAAACGGGACAAAATCCAGACAGGAAACTTTGCAGCAATCCGCAATCTTTCTCAGTTGTCTGCATTGACTGAAGACAGTTCTCCAAAATGTCAGTCTGAAGAGTGTTGTTGTTATTGTTGTTGTTGTTGTTGTTGTTGTCCCCTCCTCCCCAGTACATCTTGCTGTGGATTGAAATTAAAACTTCATGTAGCTGAGCATGCAGCTTTGTTGCATGCAAGGCAAGTTATTTAGTACTGGTAGACAAGACATTCCCCAATGTTTCACAACTTAATATGTAAAGGTCCACAATTAAATCGTCATACTTAAATCATCATAACAATAGTATTCCCAACTACAACTTCAAAAAAGCCAACTATGATCTTATAAACACCGATCTTTCATTTCTGGACTGGCAAAATCTGTTTGCAACCTGCATAACCGCTGAAGACCACTATAGAGTTTTCCTACTTGAAATCAATAGAGTCATTAAACTATATGTACCACAAATGACCACCACGATCAGGAAAAGCAAACTACCCATATCAATAAAAAAGCTTCAATCAAGAAAAAAAAATCCCTCTGGAAAAGAAACAAAAAAGGCTATGTAGCAAATTTAAAAAACCGCTACAAAAATATATGCAACCAAGATTGCAAAAAATACGACTTCTGTAACAGAATCATCAGTGCTTGGAATACTTTACCTGACTGTGTGTCTCTTCCTATAATCCTAAAAGCTTTAACCAAAAACTTTCTACTATTGACCTCACCCCATTCCTAAGAGGGCCATAAGGGGCGTGCATAAGCGCACAAACGTGCCTACCATTCCTGTCCTATTGTTTTTCTTTTCTTCTTCCTATATATATATATCTATATATGCTTATACCTCCTAATATTTACTCATATATATGTTTATATACTATATAATCTTTTTGTATGATGTTGTGACAAAATAAATAAATAAAATAAATAAATAAATAAAGGTGAAGGTAGCTCTGTTTTGAGAAATAACCAGCGGTGGGATTCAGCCGGTTCTGTACAGTTCGGGCGAACCAGTAGCGCTGACTGCGGTAGGCCCCACCCACTTGCCTTGGGCGTAATGGTGTCCTATGTAGCCACATTTTGGAGACGGTGTGCATGTGCCGAAGGCGTGCATGTGAGCAAAGAGCATGCATGGAAGGCGGTGCATGCCAGTGAAGTGAGCGTGTGCACATGCACGCTCACATTTGCAAACCGACAGGGAAGGTAAGTGAATCCCACCTCGGGAAACAACATTCATTGTATCACGATGAAATGATGCAATCAATTTTGGCAGCACATCTGAAGATCGTGGGGGCAATTCCTCGGGATGATGGTGTTTTAAATCATGTGTGTCCAAGGATGCACGTTTCAGCCAGAATATGGAGCCAAACTGTTTCCAATTGAAATCTCCCTGCATACACACACACCCACACCCCCCCCCCACACACCCATTCATGAATTTAATCCTTGGTCCTGGAATGTTTTCCTGATGAGCGTGAACAACTGGCTTCCACTGCAGATTTTGCTGACAGCATTCAGTTGTTCTCCATTTTTCCCTGCATCGGTCAGACGCTTTGTCTGCTACTGTCTGATATCTCAACTGACACTCTTCCCAATCCTCAGCTGTTCTTTCATTTCACGCCCGTGGATTGCGCTCGCCTTAGATTTAAACTCCTCTGAATAGACATGAAAATGAAATAAAAATGTCAATGGGGCTGATCTGTTACCACAGCAACTGATAAAACGAGAGAAATTAGATCCTAAAGCTGCCAAGAACTTTGATGGAAAAGTTTTTTTGGGGTTTTTTTGTTTTTAAAAAAATCTGCGCTGCAATTTACGATGGGATCACAACCGCATCTGAAGTGGAGCCACTTTGAATGTTGAAACTTTGAAGGGGAATATAAGAATAAGAGACAGAACATAAGCATTTTACTTCAAGGAACGAGGAATGTAGGGGGTGGAAAAAAAGAGGGGGAAAATAATAACAAAAATAACAGCCTTCTCTTTTGTTCCCTCCCTCCCTTTCCATTTCATGCTTGCTTCTTTCCTGGGGACCAATTCACTTCTGGTGTTCAAGTGAGAACATCCATGAAATCACCAGGCGTCAGGCTTGGTTTGAAAGACACTTTATCTTTTAACAGGATCGCACAATGCAGGGTTTATCTGCAGGGTTTTTACATATGTTCCTGGTAAGATCACTGGAACGTTCATCCAGTAATTACCGAAGTTCCTAAGCACACAGGGAGGATTCTATGAAGGATGATACCCCCAAAGCAGGGATGAAATGCTCCCAGTTCGGACTGGATCGCCTGATCTGGTAGCGATGGCGGTGGCTGGTTCAGAGAACCGGTAGCAAAAATCCCTGCCCCTCCCCCAATGCCCAGCTGAGCCGCACGATCATCAGAGGGTTTTTTTTTTACTTTTAAAAGCATTTTTTTCTTCGGCCGAAAAAATGCCTTTAAAAGTAAAAAAAAACCAACAACCTCTGATGATCGCACGTCTCAGCTGGGATCGTCAGAGGCTTTTAAAAGCATTTTTTTCTACAACCTCTTCAGCTGAAGAGGTTGTAAAACAATGCTTTTAAAAGGCTCTGGTGATCCCAGCTGAGTTGCCTGATCGTCAGAGGCTTTTCTTTTCTTTTAAAGGCAAAAAAAAATGCTTTTAAAAGAAAAGGAAAGGCTCTGACAATCAGGCAACTCATCTGGGATCATCAGAGGAGCCTTTTAAAAGCATTTTTTCTACAACCTCTTCAGCCACGCCCACCTACTCAACATTACCCCACAAGCCACGCCCACAGAACCGGTAGTAACAAATTTTATATTTCACCACTGCCCAGTGGTGGGATTCAAATCATTTAACAATTGGTTCTCTGCCCTAATGATTTCTTCCAACAACCAGTTTGCCAAACTGCTCAGAAAGTTAACAACTGGTTCTCCCGAAGTGGTGCGAACTGGCTGAATCCCACCACTGCCACTGCCCAAAAGTACTTTTTTTCGTGAGGGAACTGGACTTTCTGGGTTTTTTTTTCTTTGAAGACATTTCACTTCTCAGCCAAGAAAGCTTCTTAAAGCTCTCCAAGAAGCTTCTTGCATGAGAAGCGAAACGTCTTCAAAGAAAAAACAGGAAGTCCAGTTGCCTCTTGTCCTGTCCTCTGTGTGCAGCTCGACATGCAGCTAAACCCCACCTATCCTCGAATAAAACAGACCGTGTGGGGTAGATATGGATGCTTTATTAAAAGAACAGGATATGGTGACACTGGGGAAAATAGGGATACACACAATGAGAACCAAATACAAGAAAGGCAGTTTTGAGTTACTGCTGGACATAACAATGAATCAATACCAGCAATTTAAATCTCATCAGTGTCTGGGATGTGGCTTTGTCCTTGGATGACCAGGTGCCACAGATTAAGATGGATTCTTCTTTGTGCTTCTGTCTTCTCCAAATGCTAAAGGAAAATGGAGTCTGGCTTCCCAGCATGCACTTGGTTTGAGAGCGTGGGCTGCTGAATACAATGGGTTGGGTCAACTTCAAACAATATACTTGGTATTTGTCCCTCTGGCCACTAGATGGGGCTGGAGAGCAACAACAGTACAAAAACGTTATACACTGGGGCATGATACTCTTGAAAAATTAGTAATTTTAATAGGGGTTTATCATAGTTTTATTCTTGTTTTTAAGCTTTAATTCGGCCAAATTGAATTAGTTTTTTAATATATTTTTTAAAGTTTATATTATATGTATAATTCTGTTTTATCTGGCTGGAAACCGCCCTGAGTCCTTTGGGAGAAGGGCGGTATAGAAATCAAATAAATAAATAAATAAATAAATAAATAAATAATAAATAAATAAATAAATAAATAAATAAATAAATAAATAAATAAATAAATAAATAAATCAATCAATCAATAAATCAATAAATAAATAAATAAATAAAGCAAGCCCCTTTGGGACAACCATGATCGGGATGACTGAGAATCTCCATAGACACATGAAGGATGTTCTTTATACCGTACAGGTAGTCCTCGACTTATAACAGTTCGTTTCGTGACCGTTCGAAGTTACAATGGCACCGAAAAACATGACTTACGACTGTGTTTTTCCACAGTTACAACTTTTGCGGCATCCCCATAATCATGCAATCAAAACTCAGATGCTTGACAACTGGTTCATATCTATGACCGTTGCTGTGTCCCAAGGTCATGTGATCCCCTTTTGCGACCTCCTGACAAGCGAAATCAACGGGGAAGCCAGATTCACTTAACAACCGGTTTACTAACTTATCAGCCGCAGCGATTCACTTAACAACTCTGGCAAGAAAAGGTCGTAAAATGGTGCAAAACCCATTTAACAAAGGTCTCATTTAACATTGGAAATTTTGGGGATCAGCTGTGGTCGTAATTCGAGGACTACCTGCTTTTATTCCTGTTTGGAGAGATCAACAGTGATTGCTATGTTTTGCGAATCGATGGTTTGTTGAATAAACCGCCGTGGCCTAATTTATATATAATGTTAGCCTATAATGGGTCAGTTCACATATTTATTTATTTATTTTATTTTATTTGTCAGCAAATACAAGAAAGCAAGTAACAGAGTAGACACAGACACGGACACATGAAAAAAATTTGGCACACACAAAAGAAGGAATTGTGATAACATTGTGTTATCACTCAAAGAAGCCACATTATGACTTAGAACAATATGTGAACCAGGCCAATGGCAACTTCTAAAACTTTCAATGGGATATCTTAGCCAGTTTGGTTAGTGGTTAAGTCATCAGGTTAGAAGCTAGGAGACTGTGAGTTCAAGTCCTGCCTTAGCCATGAAAGTCAGCAGAGAGACTTTGGACCAATCTCTCTCTCTCTCCCTCCCTCTCTCTTTTTCTCTCTCCCCCTCCCTCCCTCTCTCTCTTTCTCTCTCCCCCTCCCTCTCTCTCCCCAACCCACCTCCCAGGGTTGCTGTGGAAAAAATAATAGGAGGAATATGTGTAGGATATGTTTGCTGCCTTTATTTGTAAAAATAATGGAGGTGGGACATTAATAAATAAATATCTAACTTAGAATGCTGCTTTGAAATGGAAAATTGGAATGTATGTTCTGTTTAAAAAATTACATATGTCCATTATTGACTATGGCTGAATTTAGTAATTGCACTGAACCGAGGAGTTCTTTTGCGCTCTGAAATTATTTGCCGACATTTCATTACCTGGCTAGGTAACACCATCAGTGCTAGTGAGTGCAGGGTTTGCTCCTGTTTTTTTTTTTTTTTTAACAGTAGCTTTCCCCTGCCAATACTGTTGGGGATGTGGTTTTTTTTCTTTAGTAGATTAGGAGATTGTTTTCTGCTGATTGTTTGCCCGGTGTTAACCTCTGTTTATCTGGGTGTAAACTTCTGAAAAAGCGGCATTTTGATCTTTTGGGTTCTTAGCTTTTTTATCGTCTCTTCTAAATTGTATGTAAATGTGATTTATTCCTATGCATCGATCAAACAGAAAACAATACACACTCCCATTTCCCCCCCCCCCAAAAAAACCATGTGCTCAGAACAGTAAAAAAAAATGTTCCAAAATTCAAATCCTTTATTTTAATGTGCTATATGTCACTACAAGTTGGATGTATGGGTTTTAAATTTTGGTAATTTTATGGGATGTATTGTTATTTTAAATTTCTGGGCATGTGTAAATCAGTTTTTTAAGGGGTTGTTTTAATTATTGTGTATGTTTTGTATTTTATCTGCCTGTTCATTGCCCTGAGTCCTTTGGGAGAAGGGCGATATACAAATTAAAATATTATTATTATTATTATTATTATTATTATTATTATTATTATTATTATTATTATTATTATTATTATTATTATTATTATTATTATTATTATTATTATTATTATTATTATTATTATTAAGTTAACATCAAATTCACGTGAATAAAGATATATTTGAACTTTGGGACAGTTAAGGTTGTCTTTCAGGATCAGAATTACCCAGAGGGTGGAAAATGAGTGACGAACTTTGAATAAAATTCTTCCTTTGTAAACTGAACAAACTTCACGAGAAAAAAAACACCAAAACCTTGATGAAGACTGTGCATTAAGCTGAATCAGCACTTAATCCCACTCAAGGCAAAAGAGAGGATAGCCAGAAGTGAATTGCAAACTTTTTAGTTGCTGCCTCTTATCTGTTCTTTTTATATAGATATAAAATTCCTTTCATTTCCTTATGGGTGGTACAGTGATTAGAATGCAGTATTGCAGGCTGACTCTGCTCACTGCCAGGAGTTCGATTTTGACCGGCTCAAGGTTGACTCAGCCTTCTGTCCTTGCGAGGTTGGTAAAATGAGGACCCAGACTGTTAAGGGCAAGTCTTCTATTTCTCAGTAGCTGCCTTTTGCCTGTTCTTATAATAGATGATTTCTTGCCCAAGAGATCTGTAATACGATTTTTTTAAAAATTTCCCTATGGGAAATTAACTATAAATTAACTATTAACTATAAATAATAGTAGAGTGGTAGAATAAAATAGAATTCTTTATTGGCCAATTGTGATTGGACACACAAGGAATTTGTCTTTGGTGCATAAGCTCTCAGTGTACATAAAAAGAGAAGATACATTTGTCAAGAATCATAAGGTACAACACTTAATGATAGTCATAGGGTACAAATAAGCAATCAAATCATACTAGGAAAATATCAATATCAATATAAACCGCAAGGATACAAGCAGCAAAGTTACAGCCATGCAGTCATACGTGGGAGGAGATGGGTGATAGGAATGATGAGAAGACTAATAGTAATAGTAATGGAGCCTAGTAATGTGAACAGTTTGACAGTGTTGAGGGAATTATTTGTTTAGCAGAGTGATGGCGTTCGGGTGTGCAGTACTCTGTAGTGTCGTTTTGAGGACAGGAGTTGAAACAATTTATGTCCAGGATGTGAGGGGTCTGTAAATATTTTCACAGCCCTGTTTTTGACTCGTGCAGTATACAGGTCCTCAATGGAAGGCAGGTTGGTAGCCATTGTTTTTTCTGCAGTTCTAATTATCCTCTGAAGTCTGTGTCTGTCGGTCTAGTACAGGCAATAAAGAATCAGCTCAGAAATACAGATCAGGGGTTCCTCACAAGATCATGCCAGATATTAGAGAATGGGAAAATATCCCAAAGGTGCTTTTTCAAGAGGCAACTGGACTTCCTTGCTTTTCTCTGAAGAAGTTTGAAAAAGCAACTTTGGGACAACCATGACCTGGGTGAATGAGAATCTCCATAGACAAGGAGAAAATATATTTCTAGGACAGATGGCCTAGATCAGGGGTCTCCAACCTTGGTCCCTTTAAGACTTGTGAACTTCAACTCCCAGAGTCCCTCAGCCAGCAAAGGGACCAAGGTTGGAGACCCCTGGCCTAGATGTCCTCTCGGATTCTTCAGTTTGACTGTAGGCTGTAGCTCTTTCAGCTTTTTATAGCTGTTGTCTTGATGACAGAAAGAGAGTAAATAGCTCAGGGACAGAAATCATGCATTGCCTGCAAAATGTAAGAAACAGGAAGTTGCCCTGAACTGAATCAGATTATTAATGTTGGCATGTTGCCGGGGTGGTTGCATTACTGGCAGTGGTTCTCCAATCTTTCTCAACCCTTGTGTAAAAAAGGGGGCAGGATTTTAACTGTGTGTTTGTAATACTATCTTGACTGTTTCTTACATTCTGGGAGATGTTTTTCCCTTCCTGTTTCCCAGCGGTGGGGTTTCAACATTTTTTTACTACCGGTTCGGTGGGTGTGGCTTGGTGGGTGTGGTATGGCTTGGTGGGCATGGCAGGGGAAGGATACTGTAAAATCTCTATTCCCTCCCCATTCCAAGGGAAGGATATTGCAAAATCTCCATTCCCTCCCCATTCCAAGGGAAGGATACTGTAAAATCTCCATTCCCTCCCCACTCCTGGGGGAAGGATATTGCAAAATCTCCATTCCCTCCCCACTCCTGGGGGAAGGGTATTACAAAATCTCCATTCCCTCCCCACTCCAAGGGAAGGATACTGTAAAATCTCCATTTCCACCCCACTCCAGGGAAAGGATACTGTAAAATCTCCATTCCCTCCCCACTCCTGGGGGAAGGATATTGCAAAATCTCCATTTCCACCCCACTCCAGGGGAAGGATACTATAAAATCTCCATTCCCTCCCCACTCCTAGGGGAAGGATATTGCAAAATCTCCATTCCCTCCCCACTCCTGGGGGAAGGGTACTACAAAATCTCCATTCCCTCCCCACTCCAAGGGAAGGATACTGTAAAATCTCCATTTCCACCCCACTCCACGGAAAGGATACTGTAAAATCTCCACTCCCTCCCCACTCCTGGGGGAAGGATACTGTAAAATCTCCATTTCCACCCCACTCCAGGGGACAGATACTGTAAAACCTCCATTCCCACCCCACTCCAGGGGACGGATACTGTAAAATCTCCATTCCCTCCCCACTCCTGGGGGAAGGATACTGTAAAACCTCCATTCCCACCCCACTCCAGGGGATGGATACTGTAAAATCTCCATTCCCACCCCACTCCAGGGGACGGATACTGTAAAATCTCCATTCCCTCCCCATTCCTGGGGGAAGGATACTGTAAAATCTCCATTCCCACCCCACTCCAGGGGAAGGATGCTGTAAAATCTCCATTACCTCCCCACTCCAGGAAAGGATACTGTAAAATCTCCATTCCCTCCCCACTCCAGGGGAAGGATACTGTAAAATCTCCATTCCCACTCAATCAGCTGGGACTCGAGAGGCAGAGAATAGATGGGGGTGGGGCCAGTCAGAATTTTTACTACCGGTTCTCCAAGCCACTCAAAATTTCTGCTACCGGTTTTCCAGAACTGGTCAGAACCTGCTGAAACCCACCTCTGCTCTTTACATGTAGTGCAATACAACTTCAACAATTCCTTGAGAAATGTTCACAATATAGGTCAGCCCTCTTTTTCGATCAGAAGTTGTGGTTGCTCCAACACTGGAGGTTTTTAAGAAGAAAATGGACAACCATTTGTCTGAAATGGTAGAGGGCTGTGATGGTGAACCTATCGCATGCGTGCCGGCGGTGGCACGCAGAGCCCTCTCTGTGGGCATGCCTGTCATCGCCAGCTACTCTTCTGATTTCCAGTGTGCACATGTGTGCCAGCCAGCTGGTCTTCATGCACACCGGAGTGCCGGAAACCCAAAGACCAGCTGCCCTGTGTGCATGTGTGTGCGGCCACCTGGCCTTCAGGTTGCCGGTGCTCCAGCATGCGCACATGCACACACACACATTTTAGTTTGGGCACTTGGTGCCGAAAATGTTCACCATCACTGGTATAGGGGTTTAAGGTTTCTGTCGTGTCCCCCTCCCCCTCTGACGACCGGGTCAAGGAAGTCCGTATCAAACGTGGCAAAGAAGCCTCTGCAGCTCGCCAAATTCCTTCGAGATTTATCAGGGCAGGCAGGAGTCCAAGTTGTGACTTCAGCGATAGAGTCCAATATCAGCAAACTAGATGAGACTTTGCTTGACTCAAGGTTGGAATGCCAAAAGCAGGTCCTTTATAGAGGCTGTGAGGTGTGGCTCCATGATTCAGCATTTATCCAGGCCTGCCCCACCCTTCTTTCTGCTGGCGTCGCCTCTCAGATCTCCGGAAGCGAGGATCCTCCTACTCTGAATTGTCTTCAGCTGTCTCTACTGTCGGCATCTGGGAAAGGGAGGGGTCAGAGGGAGCAGGTCCGGGTAATTGCACCACTTGGCTGACTTCCTGCTCTGACGGCTGCGTCGAAGGAACACACACTGTATGAGTGAGCTGTATTGGGCTTATCTGTTCACTCCTGACATCCTCTCCGGGCATGGGGCCAGGGCCGGGGGCTGGAGGCATGACAGGCTGTTCATCTTCATTATCAGACTTGGAGTCTGATAACAGGCCCGGGAGGAGACGGGAGGGGCCCGGCTGAGGAGAGGAGGGGGGACGAGGCACAATAGTTTCTTGCCCGAGCAGGGGGTTGGATAAGAAGACCTCCAAGGTCCCTTCCAACTCTATAATTCTGTTATTTTTTTCCAATGTACACTCGGACTTAAAGACATAAACTATGTCATATATTTGTCCTTCCTTCCTTCCTTCCTTCCTTCCTTCCTTCCTTCCTTCCTTCCTTCCTTCCTTCCTTCCTTCCTTCCTTCCTTCCTTCCTTCCCAACCATCCTTCCTTCCCAACTATCCTTCCCCCTGATCATCATCTTCTTTCATCTCCCTAGAACAAACCTCTGTTGAGTTTAGGCATCAAGAACTTGTTTTTCCCACTTTCCCACACCAAAATATTTGGGTTACTGAGTGTGTCACTGAGTTCAGTGGGTCCTACACTGATCTCATTTCCACGTTCTAACAACATCCTTCTTTCTAAGCTTACAACTGGGATGATGGGAGTGTTGTGGCCAACCAGTGATTGGCGGATCTGGTGCAGATTCGGGCAGTGGGGAGGTTGGGGAGGAATGTGGGCTGGTCCTGAAGTCTGGTGGGGCTCTGGTGGGGGCTCTGTGTCGGGGATGGGGAGGGGGCCAGGGCTGTGTGCCAGTTGTTGACTGCCTTTGGTGTCAGACATCGGTGGGGCGGGCGAGCAGCTGGAGCCTGTTCCCAGTGTGCACATGCATGGCGTTACCAGACAGGGGGAAAAGCTGGGGAATGGGGCTCGACTTGGGAATGGGGCCACAAGTGGACGACAGAGGCCCCTCCCGGGGGAGTGGAAGAGGAGCGAAAGGGGAGTGGAGTTTGCAGGAGACAATTAGTTCATTACTGTTATGGTCCACTAGCAGCCTGTGGAGCTGGCAGCAGAGTCGGGCAGTGAGGAGGCTGGGGAGGACAATGGGCCAGTCCAGGAGTGAGAGGAAGGCCCAAATGAGGGCTCTGCGTCAGAGGCAGAGATGTGGCCAGAGCCATCTGGGAGGAATGCGTAGACTCCAGAGCCTCCAGAGGTGGACAGCAGAGAGGCAGAGGAACAGGAGGAGGCTGTTCCTAGTGCACACATGTGAAGAGCTGCCAGAAGGCAAGAGCAGCTAAAGCAAAAAGGACGACGGCAGTAAGGCCAGGAGATGATTGGCCTCTCCCATAAAGCTTAAAAGAGCAGCAACAGCTCTTGGGTTCTTGGTAGGAAAGCAAAGTTTCTACAATTGTTTCTTGTCGGCATCTCCTGTTCTGAACTTGGTGGGGTTCTTGCCAAGAAAAGCCTTTGACAGGGTGCCAAAGAAGACAACGGTTTATGATAAGGACTTTTTTTGAAGGATTTATTTTGGAATTAATTTGGACTAAGCTGAGAAAGAAGTAATTCTCAGCTCTTCTACTAAAATATGTTTCTTTAGGACTGATTGTGTCTGGTAATAACTAGTTGGGCCTAGGTCACAACAATTACTGTATTCTTGCCAAGTATTGCAGCATCCAAAAGATATCGGCCTGGTCATTCTCCAAGCCTGATAAAGGTTGGTAATTGTGAACTATCTTGAAAGACTGTGGGAGAGGAAAGACTTTGCTGGAGAGAAATTCACTGTAAATGAAATAAAAGAGGTTTATCGGGACGAGGACTCAGCCTCGTGCTGCTGGGGAAGCCTAGGTCAGAACAGGGATCCCATAACCTACAAGAAGACTGGTCCCATTTAAGGGCACCAAGCCAGTGCTGTATTGATAGGGAAAGAACCTTAAAAAATCCCTTTATTACTAAGTTTTTTTTAATGCAGTTTTAATGCAATGTAATGCTTCTCTTATGCCTTTATGGCTTTCAGTTTATTCTGTTTGGTTTATTTAGATTTGGGTTGTTTCATTCTTTTTTTTTTTTGCACACTGTCCTGGGAATATAACTGAAGGGCACATACCAATACATCACATTATGGAGTAAACCTATTATTGAGCTACAGCCTTTCCTTGAAAAATTTTAGTAATACCAAGGGGGAAATTCAATTTGAACCAGGGACTCTTTTCATCTACAGTCAAAGATTTTACAACAGAGCAATGTCACCCCCTCTAAGGTCCCTGGGCTCCCTTAAAGTATCTCCAGTTAAAAGGATCATGGATTATGATAATAATCCCCAAAACTGTCATGGTATAGGCTGAGAATTTGGTATAAGCAAGTTTCTCTACAATGCAGGGAACCTGTAGATATGATGACAGAGCATCAACATAAATTACTCCTACGAGGTAGAATTACCTAGCCTGGGCTACAAGAATCTGGAAAACTAAGTGATAGCAAATAGATATAGAAAATTCTATTTTGCTTTCATCTAGTATATACCCTATTTCTGCAGCTTAGATTTGATAGCGTTTGTTATTTTGTTGTTACTAGTATGTTGGCATCCTGGATGATTCTCTGTCTGAATCTGGACATAACCTAATTTAGTAAGAATAATATCTACAGCATTACAAAATAAGGAATCATGGATTGATCAAGTCATGTCTGTTGACACAAGACACATCATAGTCATAATCGTAAAAGCTGTGGTGGCACAGTGGTTAGGATGCCCTACTGCAGGCTAATTCTTCCGACTGTCAGCAATTCGATCCTGACCGGCTCAAGGTTGACTCAGCCTTCCATCCTTCTTAGGTGGGTAAAATGAGGACCCAGATTGTTGGGGGCCAAATGCTGATTTTATAAACTGCTTAGAGTGGGCTGTAAAATATTATGAAGTGGTATATACTGCTGTCAGGCCAATGAAACACCTAGTATATGTAAACCTAGGTGAAGGTTAATATTGCTTAGATTTTGTTTTGTGTCTTGTACCCTACAGGCAGGATGAGCTGCTGGGGGTTTGCAGGGGTTCGGGAGAACCTCTAGCTAAGATCCTGTGCAGTTCAGAGAACCCCCAAATTTCATTCCTGGCTGGCACCGCCCACCCCACCCCTCCCTGGAGTCCCCACATGGCCTGTTTTGGATGTAGGTAAGTGCAGGGTGCACACGGAGGCTCGGGGAGGATGAAAAACAGGCCTACTGGAAGTTTGGGAAGTTTGCCTCTGGAGCCTGAGGAGGCTGTTTTCACCTTCCCAGAAGCTCGAGGAATGCCTCCGGAGCCTGGGGAGGGCAAAAACACCCCCCATGGTGTAGGAGGCTGACTAGGCCATACCCACCATGGCTACGCCCACCCAGCAACTGGGCAGAGAGCCCCTTGCTAAAATTTTTGAAGCCCACCTCTGCCTAGAAGTTGGGTAAACCCAGCCTGTTTAGTTAGTTTATGTTTCAGTATTGGAGGAATCCAGGAAATGGGTTAGTTCACCGTCCAAATTCAGTGTGGAAAGTCAAAAGTTGCTTTCATCCATCCTGAAGGCCTTGTCGAAACCCCTCAGGAGAAACGTCAAAAGTACGCTGCTGAAATTCAGCCATTTTGTCGCCCGCTTTAAGCAGCCATTTTCCAGCTCGATTTGAGTGGTATGTGTGTGTTTGTATGTGTTTCAAGTCGGAGGGCTTAAGGGTGAAAATGGGAATGGCTTATTTCCCAGTGCCACCATTTTACTCTCATCCTGATCGGAGATGGGAAGGAAATGAAACTCCTGCTGTGAAAAATTGCTCCTAATTTCAGCAATGCAATATTGGAATACTTGAGATGGGGGGGTGGGGGAGGGTGGGGGAGTGGGGACAACGACAAACAGACTGCTGGGGGTGCATACAACCACCTCCGTTGTGTGCCCTAGCAGATTTGCAAAAGACCCCCACAGCTGTCGTTGCCTGAAAGTCATTTCATATATAAACCTAAATAATACACAACACCAATTAATATTAATGAGAGCTTCAGTCACCCCATGCTGAGAAGTGAATATATAGCACAAGATTCGCGAGTCCGTGGAGGAAAATACATTGAAGCAAAGCTGAATATACAGAAGCCTAAAGGGTGGTGTTTGTCAGCTCTGCAAACAAATAGAGAAAGTAGCGTAAAAGTCTTTTCTGTGGTCGAGGAGAAGATGCAGGAACACAAAGTTTCATTTGGAAAGGTGAAGCAGCCTTTCGATCTGACGGGTTGCAAAATGCAAGTTACTCTTACGCTAGCTGGCCTCAGGAGATATATATATATATATACATATACATATACATATATATATATATATATTTGTTTTCTGAGGTTTTCGCGGGTGTTTGTATGTAGGTCTTTGGTTATTCGGGTTTTCTTCCACGTAAAATTGGAAGTGTCTTGGCGACGTTTCGACGAAGTCTCATTTGTCATCTTCAGACTTCATCAAACGCCGCCAAGACACTTCCAATTTTACGCGAGAAAACCCAAATAACTAAAGATATATATATATATATATATATATATATATATATATATATATATATATATATATATATATATATATATATATATATATATATACATATATATATATATATATATGTATATATATATATGTATATATGTATATATTCAAAAAAGATATCAAAGTAATTAACCAACAGAAAAGTCCCAATACATACTGCGCTGCACTGAAAGGTCGATAGCAATAGCACTTAGACTTATACACTGCTTCACAGTGCTTTCCAGCCCTCTCTCTAAGCAGTTTACAGAGTCAGCATTTTGCCCCCATCAATCAGGGTCCACATTTTATTGACCTCGGAAGGATGGAAGACGGAGTCAACCTTGAGCCGGTCAGGACTGAATTCCAGCCTGCAATACCGCATTCTAAACACTGAACCACCATGGCTTCAAAAAAGATAATTGCTTGATTATGTACCACCAAGCCAATGTGAACTCTTAACAAAAATAGGCTGACTCTTAATAGAATAGAATAGAATAGAATTTTTTATTGGCCATGTGTGATTGGACACACAAGGAATTTGTGCCTTTGGTGCATATGCTGTCAGTGTACATAAAGGAAAAGATACGTTCATCAAGGTACAACATTTACAACACAAATGATGGTC
This sequence comes from Ahaetulla prasina, assembly GCF_028640845.1. NCBI lineage: Eukaryota > Metazoa > Chordata > Lepidosauria > Squamata > Colubridae > Ahaetulla > Ahaetulla prasina. Next base: position 13,858,442 of record NC_080543.1, on the reverse strand, counting down.
AATACCTCAATATAAATCATAAGGATTGCCAGCAACAAAGTTACAGTCATACAGTCATAAGTGGAAAGAGATTGGTGATGGGAACGATGAGAAGATTAATAGTAGTGCAGATTTAGTAAATAGTTTGACAGTGTTGAGGGAATTATTTGTTTAGCAGAGTGATGGCCTTCGGGAAAAAACTGTTCTTGTGTCTAGTTGTTCTGGTGTGCAGTGCTCTGTAGCGTCGTTTTGAAGGTAGGAGTTGAAACAGTTTATGTCCTGGATGTGAGGGGTCTGTAAATATTTTCACGGCCCTCTTCTTGATTCGTGCAGTATACAGGTCCTCAAAGGAAGGCAGGTTGGTAGCAATTATTTTTTCTGCAGTTCTAATTATCTTCTGAAGACTGTGTCTTTCTTGTTGGGTTGCAGAACCGAACCAGACAGTTATAGAGGTGCACATAGATAGATTTTCTCCAGGTAGTAAACATTTTGAGTAGTTTGGTAGTAAATATTTTGAGTAGTTCGGAGAACTGGTAAATGCCACCTCTGCCTGGCCCCGTCCCCAATCTATTGCTGCCTCCCAAGTCCCAGCTGATTGGAAAAAACTCAGGGCTCACTTGACAAAGAAGAGAAAAAAAAACCCAAGACACCGTTGCTTTAAATTGAGAAGCCAAGAAGCCTCCCAACTGATCGGCTAGAATGAAAAAAATCAGGACTCGCTTCTCAGCCAGAAGATCGCTTGGCAAAGAAGAAGGTGGGGAGAAAAAAAATGCTGCCACTTTAAATTGACAGAGCGGCTGGAAGGAGAAGGCTACTTGCAGAAGCAGCTCATTTCTGGGTCAGCTGAACAACAAATTGGATAAGAGGAGGAATTCTTATATGGTTCTATGTTTTTGAAGTTTTGGGGTTTGTGCAACATAGGCTTTGTGTTTCTAAAAAGGTTTGGGTGATTTCCATTGTGAAATATCCTGTCTTGAATGAGTTTTCTGCCTGCTTGTAAATGGAGCCGAACTTCCGGCTTCCACTTTCTATGATCTCTAAGCACCTGTAGCTGTTTTCTGCTTACAAAGCTTCCTTTATGCAGCTGGCAGGAATGTGGAATTCCAGGCAGGTTCCTTGCTAGCAGCTTGATTTTTCCTTAATTATCAGGGATCCTTTTCTTATGAGTAATATTTTATTTGGGAAATGAAGAGGGGGGAGTTTGATTCCTTCCCAGAACAGATTAGTGGGGTAGGGAGGGAATGGGGATTTTGAAATAACCTTCCCCTGGAGTGGGGAGGGAATGGGGATTTTAGGCTTGCTGTCAAACATCAGCCATAATACTAATGACTGTTTTGAACATTATGCAGGTTATATTACATGAATGGCTATTTTATGTGTGAAATTATGACTGAAACCTATATAGATTCACACTGTCAAGAAGTTTCTCCTTAATTTTAGGTTGCTTCTCTCTTTGTTCAGTTTCCATCCACTGCTTCTTGTTTTGCCTTCTGGTACTTTGGAACATACATTCCCCCCCCTCTTTCTAGCAGCCCCTTAAAAGCCTGTTGCCTATCACACTCTTGGGCAAAGCATGTGAGCCATTTCCTCCTTTCAGTGGTCCATGAAAGTGCATCTATAGCAGAGGTCTCCAACCTTGGCCACCTTAAGACTTTAAGACAGCAAAGCTGGCTGAGGAATTCTGGGAGTTGAAGTCCACAAATCTTAAAGAGGCCAAGGTTGGAGACCCCTGATCTATAGTATGTAGATAATAAAGTTGAAAAAAAGGTGAACAACATTTTTGCAGAACTATAGATACGTTGAGGCTGGGTGTGACAAGGAATGGCTGGGAGGGGAGTGGCCAGGCAAGGTACCCCTCGATGTGAGTGACATTGAGTTGGCCACGCCTACCCAGTCACGTGACCATCAAGATACACTCAAGCCACACGACCTCAAGCCACACTCACAAAATAAGCCACGCCCACAGAACCGGTAGTAAAAAAAATTAGAACCCACCCCTGACCTGTCCCCAACTTGACTTTTCAGGTCTTCAGGTGTACCTCTTGCTGCTAGTCATCCTCTTCATCCCTTTCTCTTCTCTTCTTTCTCTTTCCTGACTGCTAGAACAATTACTCAGTGGAATGGCTTGCCTCCAGAAGTTGTGGGTGCTCCTTCACTGGAGGTTTTAAAGAAGAGATTGACATATTAAATATAATATGTGAGTCTACCCTTTCTAGATGGCAAAGCACAGAAAATCAGTAATTGTTATTTATAAAGTTTTGGGATGGTAACTGCTTTCTTCTTTAACATAGTTATACATTAGATTGCTGTACATATAGGTATTATTTCTTCTTACATATAATTTATCTCTGCATCTTTCTATCTATCATCTATCAATCATGTATGTATGTTTGTATGTATGAATGTATGTGTTGTGACCCAGGTTCCCGGGCTCAGATTCCTGGAGGAGGATGATTTAGAGAGTGAGGAGGAGGAGCTGGCAAGGCCTGCTTCCCCTGGGGCCTCTCCCTCCCTGGCACCCACCCAGGAGGAGGAGGAGGGGCTGGCAAGGCCTGATTCTCCCGGGCCTTCTTCTGGTTTGGCAACGCCCCAAGAACAATCTTGGCTTGATGCGAGACTGCACAGACGTGACCGGCGCGTGCAGCAGAGGAAGCGTTGGGACAAGGTCAAAGAATGATGAGTCACGGAGTGACACCCACAGGGGCTATAAAGCAGGAGGAGGAACTTCCTGGCTTTTTGTCTTGGACAAAGCAGTGAATTTGCGCGGGCAAACTGTTTCAATGGAGGGAAGAATATATTTGTGAGTGACTCTTGCCTTATCTATAATTTCCTAGTTATCTCCAGAGACTTAGCAGGCGCATGGGTAGACATGGCCAGAACATTGCTGTGCCAGAAGAAATCCAGCCAAATGTAAATAAACTTGAAAAGAAGGCCTTTGACTGACTTTTTGTTGGGAGTATTGGAGAGGGAAACAGAACAGTATGTATGTATGTATGTATGTATGTATGTATGCATCTATCCATTTATCTATCTATTTAGCTATCTAGCTATCTTGCTATCTATTTCTATCCATATCTGTCTATCTGTCTATCTGTCTGTCTGTCTTTCTATTTATCCATCCATCTATCCATCCATCCATCTTATCCATCTATCATCTATCTATCTGTCTGTCATCTATCATCTATCTATCTATCTTCCTACCTATCCATCCATCCATCCATCCATCCATCCATCCATCCATCCATCCATCCATCCATCTTATCCATCCATCATCTATGGAATGGAAACTTTAACACCCTAATGAGTGTTTGCATTTAGAAGAAAACCTGCAGCAAAATTCTCCTTACTGCATCCCCAGCAATATTTTTTAAGGTGGCTGCTTGGTGGAATGGGCAATACACCTTATCTATCTTCGATAAATGTAGAAGCAATTCATTCAATAGACTCTAAAATAACAGTAATCTTAGATGGATTTCTGTGCCTCTTCTCATATTGCTGTTTTCATCTGCTCTTTTATTTCTGTAGCCACCCTGATGCCTTAACATCAAATTGCTTTTTACTAGTAGTCATTGCCAAGTGTTTGAGAACATGTCATAGAGATCGGCAAAATGACTCGGTGCATTACACACACATACCCACAGGTCCCCTTTTGACACCTTTCATAATCTTGGACTATTATTTTTTCAACGTATCCCCGTAGTCATCGTGCTAGTCGTTTTCAAGGTCAGCAACGTTATGCAGAGTGCAAAGCAGGAGTGTGACATAGCCAGAGAAAGAGATTCGAGGTGGAAGATGAGAAAAAGAAAAGATATCCAGTCTGCATCAATACCGCCTCCATATATCAACTCATCCCTTCCTTTTGTCCTTTAAACTTCACCTCCCTTGTTAAGGAACTATAGCCAACAAAGATCTTCTGACTCTTTCCATTCTTTTCAGTCTATCCATTCTATCTTTATATAGTATCTCTTGGGCAATTTTTCCTTATTCTCCCGATAGGACCAATGCACTAAAATAACCAAGTAACAGAATAACAGAGTTGGAAGGGACCTAGGAGATCTTCCCGTGATGCCAAACCTTTGACGTTCCTGCGTGCCGGCCTATGTGCCGGAAGTGGGATGTGAAACCACCCCGCAAGGTATGCCCTTCCCTGCTGACCTTTGCATGCGGGAGCGGTGATACCCAAAAGAGCGGCGGTCCATCGCACATGCACGAGCCAGCACCCAAACACCCGGATTCCAGCCTGGAAGCATGCCTGACAAACAGCTGGCCATCGTGCATGCGCGCAACATCAACCAGAAGGTCAGGTGCCGTCCTGCGCATGTTTGCCGGAACACCACTCTTCCGGGTTCCGCCTCTCCTGCATACACGACGGCCAGCTGACCGATGTGCATGTGATCACAGGAACGTGGAAGAGGAGCCAGTGAGGCTGCCCACCCTTTGCAGGATGGTTTCGCGTGCCGCTCCCGGCACACGTGTCATAGGTTCACCGACACTGTTGTAGTCCAACCTCTTGCCCAAGCAGGAGACCCTATACCATTTCAGAGAAATGATTGTCCAATCTCTTCTTAAAAACCTCCAGTGATGGAGCACCCAAAACTTTCGGAGACAAGCCGTTCCACTAGTTAACAGTTCTCACTGTCAGGAAATTTCATTCTAGATTGGCTCTCTCTCGGTAATGCTTTTGTACTGATTTTCCACTTCTGTATATAATTCATGTTTATTCTAATAGCCGTTCTTATCTAAGAGCTATTAGTTGAAGTTGGAGTGTTACATTAGAGTGGCGTTAGCAAAAAACCCCAATACCAGTTACAAGGGAACAACTATGGAAGAATAGCAATAGCAATTAGACTTATATACCGCTTCTTAGTGCTTTACAGTCCTTTCTAACCAGTTTATACTGTCAGCATACTGCCCCTAACAATCTGGGCCCTCATTTTATTGACCTTGGAAGGCTGAATCAATCTTGAGCTGGTCAGAATTGAACTGCTGGCAGTTGACAGAATTAGCTGGCAATACTGCATTGTAACCTCTGTGCCACCATGGCTCAGGTTGATGGAAGGTCATTCCTCAATCTCCTGCTCATGAACATCCCAATATTATCTGGTTGATCACTGTGAAAATAAAATCCAGTACCCCTTTCTATGCTCCAAAACACTATAAAATTACACCACAATTAAATTGTTTGACTGTCTTGGCCTATTTTGGTACAGGTTTTGCATGTATTCTCTCTAATATATATCTATTACTAACACATACATTACAAGCATTTAGAGAAGGTCAATTGGAGCCTCCATTATGGTCATTTATTTACAAATTGCCACCCATTTATAAAACATTTTAATATTTTTTGGGATCATCCCAGTTTTATGGGTTCTTTTATTATTCTGATTTTTATGCTGTCGATGTTGCTAGTCTTATTGCTGCAATTATTTTTATCTTGCTTATGGTGCTGTTTTTCTATCGCACGGCCTTCTTTATAATACATATTAATGGATTTGTATATCATTAAGAGGACTGCAGTTATGGAAGTAGAATAATTAACCAAAAATATGAATATGTGTTTTGAGCTAAACGCTGCATTGCAAAATCACTCCAGGAAGGGACTGTTTCCCATCCATAAATTAGTTTACAATGCAAAGAGTGAGGGCAGTGTGGTTAAGAAAATTCTCTAACATCCTAGTATCTTGATTATTTATCTTGGTTAAATATGAGTGTGTACACCTGAAGTATTTGAGCTAAATGTTCTGGCAATGCCTTTCACTGCCATTCTTTGGGAAGAAGATAATTTAAAAGAGAATTTTTGCAAAATGATGTATTGTTGGTACTTAACACTAGATATGCTACCTAAAGATGTACAAATGTATCTCAAATGAATTTTGGAAGTATAAAAATAAAGAGATTTTTTTATCATCTATGGTGGACATGTGAAAAAGCAAAAACATTTTGGAGTATGATTCACATTCTAACACAGAAAATTTTGAAAATGGAGATAGAAATGAAATTAGATTTTTTTTTTCTTTTGGGACTAAGGGGAAAAGAATTGGAGAAAATATTTGAAACTTTATTACTACATATGTTTACAGCAGCAAGATTATTGTAGATGCAAAAATGGAAAGACACCTTCATACCTACCAAGGGTGAAATGCTACTGATTCGTACTGGTTCAGGCGAACCGGTAGTGATAAAAACTACCAGTTCGAGCGAACCCATAGTTAAAAAAAAGCTACCAGTTTCAGCAAACTGGTAGTTAAAAAGCTACTGGTTTGAGTGAACCGGTCATTAAAAAAAGCTACTGATTCATCCAAACCAGTACTTCTGACAATCAGCTGCGCTGCGCTGTGGAAATCCTGCTTTCTAGCAAGCTAAATCATGTGGCACAGCTGTCCCCCGCTTGCTGTTCTACTTACTTTCCCAAGCCTCCTTTTTCCACGCGAAGTGCGCATTTGGCATGTATTGTGCATGCACACGCAGCTTGATTTTGGCAAGCACTGCACATGCGTGTGCAGCGAACCGGTGGCAATCCGCGGAGGATTTCACCACTGATACCTACCATGGAAGAATGGATACAGATGTTGATGGAGTTGGCTGAAATGGCAGTCGCTTCTGAATTTCGTGCTTGTTGCAGAAAAGAATGCTCCATTTTGGAATACTCCAAAAACATTTTTTGAAGTATAAGATGCACTTTTTTCCGCCCTAAAAGAGGGTGATAATTTGGGTGCATCTTATACACCAAATGTAGCCAAAAACATGAGGCATGGAGGCGGCAATGGTCTGTGGCAATCCCTGAAGCCTGGAACAGCTGATTGGGGGTGTTCCGGGAGGACGATCCGTCCGCAAATCAGCTGCTCATGCTGAATCAGGCTGCAATAATGTGCTGATGCTGACCTGGTTGTTTGCTGTTTGCTGCAAGGACTCAGAGTTTGCAGCAGCAATCACATCCAGAAAGCACACACAAGTAACTGATTCAGCAGGATTCAATAACTTCTCTTTATATATAATATAACACATGAAGTAAATATACAACAGCAAAAACAGGTCTTCCAATGTGGTAGTAAATACAAGCAAAACACAAGCAGAGGAGAGGAGTTTCAGTTTTAGTTTTCAGCAGCAGACTAGTTTAGAGCTCAGCACAAACTCAGAGCTGCAGAGCTAAGCCACGCCCACGCTCCTTGCTGTCTCCTTCCTTGTTGCTCACATAGCAAATACAGTTTCAGTTTCCAAACAGCCCTCATCTTAATAGAAATGACACTATGCCTTGATGTTAATGCCCTTTTCTACTGCAACAGAGAGCGATGGAAGTCAATGTTTCTTTTTTTTTTCTTTTCCCTACCTTTCCTCACTTCTCTCTCCCCTTCCCCTCCCCTCTCACTGCTCTTTCATTTACTTTTGCATTTTGCATTTTATATTACTTTATAACCTAATAAAAACGTACTAATGAAAAAAGAGAAGATGTCAAAGAGCCCAGAAGGTGTAAATCACGTGAAATCTATTCTGCTTCTAGCGCTTCTAGTATGGCTGGAAATTTTCCATACTATGCAAACTTTCACAATTTTCTTTGACACACGTGGTCTTCATATTTATAGAGGTTGCTTCCAGCCTAACAAGTGCAGATATCAAAACTGGATACTGAGACCTTGAAAAGAGTAACTGTACTCATATGCTAGAAGCCCATCTGCCATTTTTCACATGTGTGAAATAAATACACACAATCCTCTCAAAAGTCTCCCTCAAGAAAGAATAATGTGCCCCAAAATGCAGATATGAGAAAAGCTTTACTGCAGATAATGAAGTCTAGTTTAAATTTTATCAACCCCGGATATGCAAAACTGAGAGTAATGGGAAAACATAGTCATCTGCCTAAAGAATTGCAACCCTCCATAATCAACAACCGAGAACACACTATTTCCCCCAAATATATATAATGGATCATGGATATATCGGTCTAAAATAGATGCTTCTAGCATGCATTTCTGAGCAGAGAATGATAGATGCTAGACTCAGCTTGATAGATGAAGACTCAATTTGCTAGTTGTTTATGCTATAACTGAATCCATTTGAATGAACTGTGCTATTCTGATTCCTGTTTTAAACCCATGCCTGGCAGTTATTTACGGGACCGCCTACTGCCACCGATCGCCTCCCACCGACCCGTACGCTCTCACAGAGTGGGACTCCTTAGGGTGCCGTCCGCCAGGCAGTGCCGACTGGCGACACCCAGAGGAAGGGCTTTCTCTGTGGGGGCTCCAACCCTCTGGAACGAGCTTCCCCCAGGGCTTCGTCAACTTCCTGACCTCCGAACCTTCCACCGCGAGCTTAAGACACATCTATTTATTTGCGCAGGGCTAGCCTAGGGTTTTAGTTTTTAAATTTAGTTTTTAATGGGGTTTTATATTATTTTATTCTAGTGATATTTTTAATTTGGCCTAATTAATAAGTTTTTTAATTGTTGTTTTTACCTGCATTATTTGCATGTTTTTATCTGGCTGTGAACCGCCCTGAGTCCTTCGGGAGATAGGGCGGTATAAAAATTCGAATAAATAAATAAATAAATAAATAAATAAATGTTTTTTAGAGCAATATTTGCATACACCAGAATTCCAGAGAGGGTTTGGTCTAGTGCAGGACTGTCAAACTCCTGGCCCACAGATCAAATGAGTCACGCGCTAGCTATGCCCAGGCCTGGTTTAGCCATGGGGAAAAAAGTCCCGATATGTCACTTGATGCTACTGTGATGACATGAGTTTGACACCCCTGGTCTAGTGGTTAAGGCACCAGGTGTTCTGACCTTGGCTTCCCAAGAGCATGAAGCAGACTCTTTGTTCCAACAAAAACCCCTTTTTATTAAGTTACTGTGAACTCCTCTCATTCACATCCAGCAAAATCTTTCAAGAGAGCATTTACAGTCACAGACCTTATCTGGCTTGGAGAGCTGCCAGGCCAATATCTTCAAAACTTGCCAAGAAGTCTCTGAGAGTCACGAACCAATTAAGCGAACTAATTGTCTCCTGCAAACTCCACTCCCCTTTTGCTCCTCTTTTATTCCCTCTGGGAGGGGCCGTTCATCGCCCATCTGTGGCCTTACTCCTAAGTCGACCCTTGTTCTCTAGCTGTTCCCTTCGTCTGGCAAATCTGCGCATGTGCACACTGGGAACAGGCTCCAGCTGTTTGTCTGCCTCACTGATGTCTGACTCCAAAGGCAACTGATAACTGGCATATGGCCCTGGCCCCCTCTCTGCCTCATCAGCGCCTTCCCCAGACTCCAGGACTGGATCATGTTCCTCGACAACCTCCTCATTGTCTGAATCTCCTGCTAGCTCTGCTGGCCACTGGAGGGCCACAACACCAGGCTAGAAAAACAGGAGGCTGTATGTTTAAGTCTTGCCTTAACCATGAAAGCCTGCTGTGTGACTTTGGGCCAGTCACTATCTCTCAGCCCAATCCACCTCACAGGGTTGTTGTTGTGGGGAAAATAGGAGAAGGCAAATGTGTGGGAGTTATTGAGTTATTTTAAAGTACTTTAACGTTACTTTAAACTTTAAGTATACTTTACTTTACTTTAAACTATACGAAGTAAAGGATACAAACAAGCAAATAACTCCTGCAATTCTATATGTGAGCATTGATCTCCCAACCACCCAATTAAAAAGGGTAGAGTTGTTTTTTTTTTTGCAAAATCACTAAACCTTGTAATTTTTTTCAGAGAGCTCAACCCCATAATTTTACATGGTTCATCAAACTTTTATGAGCTTATTCTTATCCAAAGATGTCATGAGGTTGCATGCAAGAATGATGAGATTGTTGTTTGAATTTTATTTGGGTAGCCTGATTTTCAAGTTGCTCACTTTGAATAAGGTTCAATTGTCTATTCATGGATCAAGATCATCAGATTTTTTCACTTTGAAGTTCAGAGACAAGAAGAAACTAAAGCAGAGTAAATGTGCATATTTATTATTTGCTCAGAACTGCATGGTGCACAACCTGATTTTATACAGTTCATCAAAAAGATACATTTTTATGAGATTGTAGTATTCTTATCCAAAACGTCACGAGACTGTCTGTAAGAATAATGAGATTTTGCCAGCATTTTGCATTGTATTATTTTATTTTATTTTTATTTGGGTTGCCTGAATATGTCATTAAGGGTGTTGACAAAGCTTTGAGTAAAAACAGCCTTTCAAAGCAAAACGCTCAACTACAGTAGTGGCCAAAATTGTGGAAACCTTTTGGGAAAAGTGTATTTTTGAATTTGATGGCTAATAACACCACTTTTGTCACCCCCCTGAACAGTTCAAACGTCAAAGTCACAGAAACCTACAAAGATCCATCCACTCATTCAACCATTTGTTCAGCTGGCCCAGAACTGCACACTGTGGTTCTGTTCAATCAACTTTCTTTCCAATCAGCCTCCATGTTGTTTCCAGCATCTTTCTCCCAGCTTGGAACTGAACCAGATGGATTTTCCTTCCAACAGTGCGATTGGCCCAAGGTCACCCAACTGCTTTTCATGGCTATAGTATGGTGGGACCTGATATCATGGTCTCTTGCTTTCAAGTCTAGTGCCATAACCACTAGACCAAACTGGGCTCTTCTGAGATTGAGACTGAGGCAATTCTTCAAGGATGAACTTATTTATTTATTTATTTATTTATTTATTTATTTATTTATTTATTTATTTATTTATTTATTTATTTATTTATTTATTTATTTATTTATTTATTTATTTTGTCACACAATATATATAAGCATAAGCATGAATTAACTATACAATATATAAGCATATATATAAGTATGAGTATGTAATGACTATATTAATTGGATATAACGAAAGGAAACAATAGGACAGGAACGGTAGGCACGCTTGTGCTCTTATTTATTTATTTATTTATTTTTCGTATTTTTATACCGCCCTTCTCCGAGGACTCAGGGTGGTGTACAGCATAGATAAAACATAGATATCAGAAAATTTTAAAATACAATATTCATTAAAAATCTGATTCAATAAACTGAATATTTAAAATTACTGAGTAAAAGTTACAAAATAGATTAAACCCCTTAAAAACCCCACTAATAAACCCTCGATTAAAATTTATCATTAGGCCAGCCCTGCTGGATGAAAGAAAAAAGTTTTGAGTTCACGCTTAAAGGTCCAAAGATCAGGGAGAAGACATAGCCCCACAGGTAGTTCATTCCACAGGGCCGGAGCCTCCACAGAGAACGCTCTTCCCCTGGGGGACGCCAGCCGACATTGATTGGCCGACGGCACCCTAAGGAGGCCCTCCCTGTGAGAGCGCACCGGTCGATGGGAGGTTACTGGCGGCAGCAGGTGGTCCGGTAAATATCCTGGTCCCATGCCATGGAGCGCTTTAAAGATGATGACCAAAACCTTGAATCGCACCCGGAAGGCCACCGGCAACCAATGCAGCCTGCGCAGGAGAGGTGTTACATGGGAGCTACAAGACGCTCCCTCAATCCCCTCTTATGCACACCCCTTACAGACCTCTTAGAAATGGGGTGAGGTCAATAGTAGACAGTTTTTGGTTGAAGCTTTGGGGATTTTGGGAAGAGAGACCACAGAGTCAGGTAGTGTATTCCAAGCATTAACAACTCTGTTACTGAAGTCATATTTTCTGCAGTCAAGATTGGAGCGGTTCACATTAAGCTTAAATCTATTGTGTGCTCGTGTATTGTTGAAATTGAAGCTGAAGTAGTCTTTGACAGGAAGGATATTGTAGTAAATGATTCTATGAGTTAAACTCAGGTCATTTCTTCAAGTTACTCAGCACAAGCTTCCTTCTCACTATATTTGGGTCTTCCCTCAAGGTTTTTCTTTTTTGCAAACTCTGAATCAGCAGACAGAAGACATCTAACCACTGTAGGTGGGAGCATCCCTTGGCAGAATCGCTTCGTGTTTACCTTCTTCATAATCACACCGACTTGTCAAGTTTTACATATTCGCTGATCTTGCGAAAATATGAAATTTATAACGTTCCTTTTGGAAAGTTATACAGGAAGACAATATTCAGAAGAGGTGTGGGGGGGAGGGAAAAATGGCTTTCTACTTTGAAAATAAGAAACAAACCTGTGATGTTGGGTTTTACTGATTTGATAAATTTGTTGTTATAGAAATGGCTAGTTTCTATTATTATGAAAAAGGAAAAAGTTGAGGGTAGATTTTAATGCCTTATTTTACTGCACCAAAGGAGTTGGAAGTCAATGCCTTTTTTTTCTTTTTCCCTTATTTCCCCCCCACTATCCACTTCCCTTTTTCCTTTCCTAATTTCCCTAATATTTGCTTTTGTATGTCATATTATAAATTAATAAAAATAGAAAAAACATTAAGAAAATAAGAAACATTCGGAGGTGCCTTTGTTGCTATTGCTGTTGCTGTTTTTTTACCATTATACCTGATATTTGGAGATGTATTGGACATGTCCTTAGGCGAAAAAATATTGGTCCAGAATTAGAAATTGGATAGAAGAGATAAGTGGGCAGAAGGTGGACTTGGAAACCAGAGACGTTTTTACTAGGGATAGTAAACAGAGCTTACAGTAAAGAAACACAATATGTGATACTACACATAATTACTGCCGCAAGGATTGTCTACACACAGTTCTGGAAAAATGAAAAGGTACCAAGAGAGGAAGAAATAATTAAGAAAATTCTGGACTGTGCGGAAAAGTATAAATTAACAAAAGAAATAAAAGAAAAGGAAGTGACAGAATACTATCAAGTATGGACTAAGTTGTATGATTGGTTAGAGAATAGGAAAAGTAAATTTCCTATTTACTTGATAGCTGTAGACATGATAGCTGTGTTCCAATCTCTCAGGGGCTGCCACAAAGAAGAGGGAGTCGGGCTGTTCTCCAAAGCACCTGAGGGTAGAACAAGAAGCAATGGGTGGAAACTGATCAAAGAAAGAAGCAACTTAGAACTAAGGAGAAATTTCCTGACAGTTAGAACAATTAATAAGTGGAACGACTTGCCTTCAGAAGTTGTGAATGCTCCAACACTGGAAATTTTTAAGAAAATGTTGGATAACCATCTGACTGAGTTGGTGTAGGGTTTCCTGCCTGGGCAGGGGGTTGGACTAGAAGGCCTCCAAGGTCCCTTCCAACTCTGTTGTTATGTTATGTTATGTTATGTTATGTTATGTTATGTTATGTTATGTTATGTTATGTTATGTTATGTTATGTTATGTTATGTTATGTTATGTTATGTTATGTTATGTTATGTTATGTTATGTTATGTTATGTTAAATATGAATAAATGATGGAGAAGAGAAGGTGATAAATGTATAAAATATTGTAAATGAATAAAATGAGATATAAAGGGATGATAAAGATAAGAAAAGAGGGGGAAAATGGGGAATACATAAAGCAGAAAGTATGTGGAACGAAATGGACATGTAAACAGAAAACACATATTACGTGTTTGTGTTATATATGTTTGTGTTGTGTTGTTGTAGTAAAATTAATTTTAAAATTTGGATATCGATATTTGGAGATGTGAAGCACAGGTTTGAGTCCACCTTAGCTCAATGGAAGCTCAGGGGGTGATATTAAAATAATCACTTTTCAGAGTGAGGTGGGCAGTATAAAAATTTAATAAATAAATGATCACCCTCTCACAGCCTGCTCTCCTCACAAAGTTCTTGCGAGAAAAAAGCAACAGTTATATATCTTCCTTTCAGCTCTTGATGATAAGGTATATACAAAGATTAAAAAAACGGGAGAGCATGTGATACTGATATGTACAGGTAGTCCTCGACTTAACAACTATTTGTTTAGTGGCCATTCAAAGTTAATGCTAGCTGGGCAAGAGCTAGGGCAAGTGATGGGAGCTCATCCTATCGCACAGAGCTTGGGTCTCAAACCTGAGCTGTCAGTTTTCCAGCTGACAAGCCCAGGGTCTTAATTGCTAAGCTATAATACCGCCCAAGGATGAGTTAGGCAGCCATATAAATTTATTTAATAAAATAAATAAGTCAACTACAAAAGTCAGTCATGCAGGGAGTGACCAGCAGAGAAAGGAGAAGGTGCTACCCTAGTACCCATTGACTAGACACTATTGTTCTGTCCCCCCTCGCCTCCGTCCAAATGATGGCTTAATTAGCCAGCACTATCAGCACTGGCAGCAAATTAGCAAGCGTATGCCAAGTGTGTCTGTTATCTCCCTCGACACCGATGAGTCACCCAGGAACAAACAGAACTTCAGCTCTCAGTTAAACAGTTGATTTGCCTGCTACAAAGAGGCACAGCAGCTCTTGCTGCCTTTATATCCTGTGGGGTGTGGCTCCATGACTCAGCACTTCCTAGGCCTGCCCCACCCCTGCTTCTGTTGTTCCAGCCTCTCCTGCCTACAAAACCAAGGGTCCAGCCAGGCCTGATTGCCATCAGCTGGGTCTGGAGGTGTGGCCTGGGGGGGGAAAGAGTCAGGGGACGGAGGCCTCATTATCTCTTTCACCTGGCCTGCCTCTGGCTCCTGGAGCTGAGCCAGGGAAGCCGGTGCTCCTGAGGTAAGTCCTGAGCACCCTTCCCTCTCACTTTCCAAGTCACTTTCTGGCAGCAGGCCTGGCTCGGGGGGTGCAGACACAACAACTATAAAGCAGGGGTGTCAAACTGGATTTCTTCAAGGCCGAATCCGTATTGTAGGTCTTCTTGGGTGGGGGGCAGCAGGGAGCAGTGGAGGGAGATGAGACGACCACCTCCTGCAGCACCCTGCTGGCCAAAACGGGGTGCTGGGGGGCTGCACGTAGCCCCCTGTGCCTCATTTTCGCCCTCCATGGCCTCCTACAGCACTCTGCCAGCTGGAAATGGGCTGAAAACAGGCCAAAAACAGGCAAAAATGGGCTGTGTGACCCATTTTAGCACTCTGCCAGCCAAAAACCAGCAAACGCATCACAGGCTGATCCTCTGGTATTTCCAGGCTAGTCCCGCAGGCCAGATTTAAACATCCTGCAGGCTGGATCCGGCTGTCGTGTCCCACTCCTCCGCTGACTACCGGGTCAGGGAAATCCGAATCAGGCGTGCCTCTGCAGCTCTGCCAAAGTCCTAGCAAAGTTCTCAAGGCAGGCAGGAGACCAGAAAGTGACTTCAGAAAGATATATTAGACTTTGCCTGACTCAGAGAATGCCAGAAAGCAGATCCTTTATATAGGCCATGGGGTGTGGCTCCATGACTCAGCACTTATCCAGGCCTGCCCCTCCCTTCCTTCTGTCGCCGCCGCCTATCAATTCTTCTGAAGCGAGGGTCACTCCAGTCTGCAGCTGTTGGCAATTGACCTTCCTCAGGCTCACATGCTGTGGGGGAGGGGGAGGGGTCTAGTTGCTCCGTTTGCCTGGGCATGGAGCCAGAGCTGGGGGCTGGAGGTACTTCTTCCTCCTCAGCCTGTCTGGGCATGGAGCCAGAGCTGGGGGCTGGAGGTATACTAGGACATTCCTCAGCGTTCGGAAGCAGATAAGAAGGCCCCGGCTGCGGTGAAAGCGGGCGAGACACAACACCGGCCTTGAGTTTAACACCACTTCTATAAAGGATGATACCGGAATGACCATGATGGATCTGAAGAAGTCAGTGTGAAACAGAGGGGCATGGAGAATGGTAATCCATAGAGTTGTTGATGGTTGGACCCAGCTGATGATGACAATGAATAAGTAACTAAACAAATAAATGTGCAGGTGCAATAAAATCACAGCAACCTTTCCACTGAGGGACAAACACGCACCATTATCCAACTTGCAGTTCATTTTCAAAAGTGTACCTCAGAAGCACTCTGATACTAGTTCTGCTTATTTGTTTTCATAGGTTTTCACGGGTATAGGTATGTAGGTCTTGGCATATTTGGGTCTTTTCCCGTGTAAGGTTGAGAGTATCTTGGTGATGTTTCGACGAGATGTCACTCATCATCTTCAGGCTGGTGCTTTCGCTTCATGCCCGTGTGAGCAAAGCGTGGTCGGAGCTGCCGTCTCTCTATAAATACTGGTGGGGAGGTGGGGAGTGTTGCTGTGAGCGGGCTGGTTGGCTGTGTGGTTGCATTCTGCTTATTATATACATTCAGTGGTGGGATTCAGCCAGTTCGCACCACTTTGGGAGAACCGGTTGTTAACTTTCTGAGCAGTTTGGTGAACTGGTTGTTGGAAGAAATCATTAGGGCAGAGAACCGCTTGTTAAATTATTTGAATCCCACCACTGTATATATTCCTCAACTGCTCTAAAAGGTTGTTAAGAGGAGACTAATTTTTCCAGAGCTCCCCTTCCCCTTTGAATGCACCATGAAAGAAGATCAAAAGACATATTCTACTTTCGTATCAAATCCTTTTTCCTTCTAACATCCTTCCACGTGCGAGCTGGACTCGTGACAGAAGTGCACAGGCGTGCAAGGACACACACACACACACGCATTAACAGCGATGCACATTCAGGGATATCAGCTTCCCGTGGAATAGTACATCATTGTACAATTGGAGTTAGATGTTGCAAGCGATAATTAACTATCATCCGTCACCATAGCCCGCTTGAAATGTTATAGTTTTGCTAAAATTGGACTGTCACTTCAGCCTCCCGCAATATGCCAGCGGCTGTCTCAGTTACTAAAGTGTTTTGAAGGTCTTCTCACCGTTCCTGCTGCGCCGAGGTGATCTTGGAGATAACCTCACCTCAGTATTTATGGTTACAGCGTGAAGGTTGTATCAGATAAGTTTTCACTGAAATATTAATAACAGCTTTGTATCTGACTGCCTCATTAAAGTGAGTTCTCTTAAGAGCTGTAATTACACATTCTTTTTTGGCATCCCCCCACTCCCCGTGCCTCAAAATATAAGCTCGCTTTCGTGAGGTGAGCAAGTAAGAAGGAGTGAAACACATTTTTTGGTGTGTGTGTGTGTGTGTAAGTTTTTGCTTTGCCTTGAAACAGGCATCTTAATATTAATATGCAGAGAGAGAGAGAACTTTGGGGTTGTCTGGAATTTTGAGGGGAGCTTTGACCTCAGGAATTTCCCTTTGGAAGGAAAACTACGAAGCCAAGTGGACCCCATATTTCTAAAAAAAAAAAAGGCCTCTGAGCATGTGCAAAATTCATTCCTTTGAAGTGATGGAACACGATTCAAAGCAGTTTTTTTCCCCCCAAGGCTGGGGAAGTGCATACCAAAGCAAAACAATGGTTCCTGGCAAAGACACTCTGCCTTGGCTTCTACTTAAGTCAACCCAAGCCAGGTGTTCCTTGTGAGAAAGGCCAAGTTGACCGTCTCCTTTGAGCTTGACTCAGCTCCACCCTCCATACCCTCGAATCGGGTGGGGGGAGGCAGCTGTTCCTCATCAGAAAGGATCGGCTGCCTATCAGCACCACTGTCTGTCTGTAGCAGACCCTCCCCTGTGTTTATGAAGGCAGGTAGCTCCCGGTCCAGTCAACCACCTTCCCCAATGCTCAAGGGGCTTGGGACAGCATCGTCCTTAGCCCCTGGACTCTCCAAATATTCAAGAGGACATGTGCAATCCGTTGTTGGTTTTCAAATTCTTTTTACTACCGGTTCTGTGGGTGTGGCTTGGTGGGCGTGGCATGGCTTGGTGGGTGTGGCAGGGGAAGGATACTGTAAAATCTCCATTCCCTCCCCGCTCCAGAGGAAGGATACTCTAAAATCCCCATTTCCTATCAATCAGCTGGGACTTGGGAGATAGAGAATAGATGGGGGCGGGGCCAGTCAGAATTTTTACTACTGGTTCTCCAAACTACTCAAAATTTCCACTACCGGTTCTCCAGAACTGGTCAGAACCTGCTGAAACCCACTTCCGGTGCAACCCCTGTTGGACGGTCCCAATTTCAACTCCTCCTCCTCCTCCTCTCCCTCCTCCTCCTCCTCCAAACTGGGTTCCAATGGGGCCATGACACATCTCTAAGATGCTTTGCCTTGCAACCCATGCTGTATCACCGTGTTCCTTAAAGAGGGGGCTATCTATGTTTGCCATTGATCTCATCTGCATTCCAATTAGTAGTTAAGTAATCTCAGTAGACCATTTACAATTCTCCTGTGCCTTCTAGTCACTAGCATACATTTAGTTTCTAATGGATTATTGATCCAGCAGACCATAATAGCTTCCATGCCCACGTGTTAATCTAGCGCCAGAGCAAATCTGCTTCTCGTTTACCTTGTTGCGTGTAGCACTTATTAACAATAATGGGAAGAACGTGCTCACACTAAGAATGGCCGTTCCTCTATTGTATGTCACAAATTCTCAATCCCCTAACTCCAGTGATTAAAGAAAAGTTGAATATTTATGACCATGGCTGGTATTGACAGCTCTCTAAATTACGTGCCATTTCCTCATGCGGAAAAGCGAAAACAAATTTATGAAGATTTCGTTGGTTTTAATCAAAAGCTCTGCTTGTGGCTATTTTCCCCTCTTGCCTTCATCCCTCTTTTTTACTTTTTTTTTTAGCACCCTTTCAATAGATGTAAGATTCCTACTAGAGCCTTGGACGTTTATAAGACAAGGAACAAAAGCATAATAAATATGTGCATCAGAATTTCATTTTTAATGTGGGCCAGTGTGTATATAGGAAAAAGTGATAATAAGTACAGAATACAGAATAACAGAGTCGGAAGCGACTTTGCAGGTCTTCTAGTCTAGGAGCCTCCAACCTTGGCAACTTTAAGCCTGGCGGACTTCAACTCCCAGAATTCCCCAGCCAGCTTTGCTGGGAGTTGAAGTCCGCCAGGCTTAAAGTTGCCAAGGTTGGAGACCCCTGCTCTAGTCCAGGGGTGTCAAACTCACCACGTCATGTTGCCATCATGTGCCATATCACAATGTTTTTTCCCTTCATGGAGCTGAGGTAGGCGTGGCCTGCGCATGATGCATCTGGCCTGCAGGCTGCTGGTTGGACAATCCTGTTCTAGTCCAACCCCCTGCTCAGGCCTATAGAATAGAATAGAATAGAATTTTATTGGCCAAGTGTGATTGGACACACAAGGAATTTGTCTTGGTGCATATGCTCTCAGTGTACATAAAAGAAAAGATACGTTCATCAAGGTACAACTTTTACAACACAATTGATGGTCAATATATCAATATAAATCATAAGATTGCCAGCAACAAAGTTACAGTCATACAGTCATAAGTGGAAAGAGATTGGTGATGGGAACGATGAGACGATTAATAGTAGTGCAGATGGCTGTATTAGAATAGAATAGAATAGAATAGAATTTTATTGGCCAAGTGTGATTGGACACACAAGGAATTTGTCTTGGTGCATACACTCTCAGTGTACATAAAAGAAAAGATACGTTCATCAAGGTACAACATTTACAACACAATTGATGGTCAATATACCAATATAAATCATAAGGATTGCCAGCAACAAGTTATAGTCATACAGTCATAAGTGGAAAGAGATTGGTGATGGGAACTATGAGACGATTAATAGTAGTGCAGATGGCTGTATTAGAATAGAATAGAATAGAATAGAATAGAATAGAATAGAATTTTTTATTGGCCAAGTGTGATTGGACACACAAGGAATTTGTCTTTGGTGCATATAGAATAGAATAGAATAGAATAGAATAGAATAGAATAGAATAGAATAGAATAGAATAGAGAATAGCAACAGCAATAGCACTTAGACTTATATACCACTTCATAGTGCTTTCACAGCCCTCTCTAAGTACCATTTCAGACAAATGGTTGTCCAATCTCTTCTTAAAAACTTCCAGTGTTGGAGTATTCACAACTTCTGGAGGCAAGTTGTTCCACTGATTAATTGTTCCCATGGTCAGCAAATTTTTCCTTAGTTCTAGGGCTGCCACAAAGAAGAGGGAGTCAAGCTAGACTCCAAAGCCCCTGAGGGCAGGACAAGAAGCAATGGGTGGAAACTAATCAAGGAGAGAAGCAACTTAGAACTAAGGAGAAATTTTCTGACAGTTAGAACAATTAATCAGTGGTACAACTTGCCTCCAGAAGTTGTAAGTCCTCTAACACTGGAAGTTTTTAAGAAGATGTTGGATAACGATTTGTCTGAAATGGTGTATGGTTTCCTGCCTGGGCAGGGGGTTGGACTAGAAGATCCCTTCCAACTCTGTTATTCTATTCTATTCTATTCTATTCTATTCTATTCTATTCTATTCTATTCTATTCTATTCTATTCTATTCTATTCTATCCCATCCCATCCCATCCCATCCCATCCCATCCCATCCTAGGTTGCTTCTCTTTTTGATTAGTTTCCATCCATTGCTTCTTGTCCTGCCTTCAAATGCTTTGGAGAATCTTGCCTTGTCTTATCTTCTTGTTTTACAGTGTATTTTCTTTCTTTAAAAAAACTTAGTGGCCCCCTGTAGAGTGCTTTCTTTCATACCTTGATCTGAAAAGGTACAATTTCAAATGGCTGAAAGCCCTCCCCCGATATTTCTGCTGCCTAGAAATACCAACTGGAAGGCAGTAAGGCTATTTTCTCTGATACCTTAAATGCTGCTTTCATTTCTTCCTATTTAGAGCAATTTGCTAACTGCCAGGGCTTTACCAGTTGTCAAAGCTCTTAATTTACCAGCTCCCATAAATAGGAATACAGAAAAGAAAAAATACTCAATTAAGGGAACAGAACCCGGAAAGCTATTCATTCTCATGCCTATTGGAGAATCAGAGAATAGAGAAGAGGCTGAACATAAAGAGATAGCATGTCCCATTTAGCAAACTGTGAGTAAGGGGTCATTTTTTTTTCCCCGGAAGGGAGGTCAATCACGCCTTTCAGAAGCAGGGGCATCATTCATATGCCACTTCTAGTCCATCACACAAAGTCTTGCACTGTTCAGCTACAATCCAAAAATTGTGCCAAATCATTTCAAACGCTCCATTCTGACTTGGTTAACAGTCATTGAATAGCTTGCTAACCCTCTCCTTTCAGTTGACCATTGCCCTGTCCAGCCATTTCCTCTTGGGTTACTCAGCTGTTGAGGTCTTTGTTCCCTTTTCTTTACACACACACACACACACACACACACACACACACAACACACACACACTCTTAGCAATAGGATTTAGACTCATATACCACTCGATAGTGCTTCTACAGCCCTCTCTAAGTGGTTTACAGAGTCAGCATATTGTCCCCAGCAATCTGGGTCTTCATTTTACCTACCTCGGAAGGATGAAAGGCTGAGTCAACCTTGAACCGGTCAGGATCAAACTGCCGGCAATAAGCAGACTCAGCCTGCAATACTACATTCTAACCACTGCGCCACCACTTCGTTGCACGCCATTACAATTCACAGCCTATAGACTAAAAACCTCTAAAAATCTAGCAGTAGTTGCACAATTAGCTCAGTGGTTGATGATTTCCCAGTCTCTGTAAAAGTTTTTATTACACTCAATCCTCCTCATTTCCAGTAAACAACCTACAACAACGCCTTCCTGCGCAAGCTGCACTGGTTACCGATGGTCTTCCGGGTGCAATTCAAGGTGTTGGTTCTCACCTTTAAAGTGCTCCATGGCTTGGGACTGGGTTACTTACGGGACCGCCTACTGCCACCAATAACCTCCCATCGACCTGTGCGCTCCCATAGGGAGGGCCTCCTCAGGGCGCCGTCAGCCAAACAATGCTGACTGGCAGCTCCCAGGGGGAGGGCCTTCTCTGTGGGGGCTCCTGCCCTGTGGAATGAGTTACCTCTGGGGCTACGCCAACTCCCTGACCTCCGGACCTTTAAGCGCGAGCTTAAGATTTTCTTGTTCCATCGTGCAGGGTTGGCCTAATCGCAATTTTAACATGGGTGGTTTTATTAGGGTTTATTTTATATTTTATTAGTTTTAAAATTATTGGGCCAATTTTGAATTAGATTTTTAATAATGTTCTTAACGTTTGTTTCTGTGCGATTTTATCTCGGCTGTAAGCCGCCCTGAGTCTTCAGAGAAGGGCGGTATAGAAATGTGATAAATAAATAAATAAATAAATAAATAAATAAATAAATAAATAAATAAATAAATAAATAAATAGGCAGACCTAAGGGAGATCCATTCATATCACTTTTATTTATTTAATCATATTTAAATAATTTAACATCCTAGTATGTATGGGATGGACAACATACAAGGGAACAATCCACTAGGTTTGTGTTGGTTAAGACTGAGCGCCAGACCAATCCAACTGCCAACCCAAGTTGTAGTATGGGCTGAAATTTCTGATGTTTTTTTTTTTTTTAAATCTGGGAGCAGGATAGGAAACAAACAGCTCACTGTAAAAATGCCGTAAGACAGCTTCAAAAATTAGAAAGTACTCTCCATAATACTTTTTGCAATATGGTGTCATGTAAGTTATAACAAATTCTGACTTATTAATAGTTGCAATGGCTAACAAAGTCAAGGGGGCTGGTACTGGGCGGGGGGAGCAGGGGGGAGGAGGCTTAAAATTCTTAGGAAGATCTGATTGGACAAACCAGGATGTTTGGGGTATGTCAGGCATGAACAGCCAGAGCCACACATTAGTCAAATTAGCTACTTTATTGTTTTCTGCATATAGTACACGAATTTCCCCAGGCTGGCAGCTTTTGCCTGAGAAAGACCAGATAAGGCTCTAAGGCAGTGGTGGCTAACCTTTTTGCCATTGCATGTCAGGAGGGCAGGGCGGGGGGGTCACGCATGTGTGTGCTCACACCCATAATTCTATGTGCCCTGTCCCCGTGCATGCATGCGCGACCCCCTGGTCCCCCCCTGCTCCTGGCACGCAATGGCCCAGTAGGCCCATTTTTCTCTCTTATCTGGCTCCAGAGCCTCTCTATGAGTCTGGGGAGGACTAAAATGGCCTTCCCCAGCCCCCCGGAGGCCCTCCAGAGGCCAGAAATGGCCCATTTCCCAACTTCTGGTTGGACAGGAAGTGACTTTTGCTGTCCTCAGCCTCCAGGGACTCCTAGAGAGGCTCTGGAGTCTGGAACAGCAAAAAAGTCACTTCCTGTCCAACCAGAAGTTGGGAAATGGACTGTTTTTGGCCTCCAGAGGGCCTCCGGGGGAGTTGGGGAGGCTGTTTCCGCCCTCCCTAGACTCATAGAGAGGCTCTGGAGCCAGGTGAGAGAGAAAAATGGGCCTTCCCCATCACCCCCGCAGGCCCTCCGGAGGCAGGAAACAGCTTGTTTCCCTACTTCTGGTGGGCCCAGAAGGCCCGAAAATCAGCTGGCCAGTGCATACATGCGCACTGGAGCTGAGCTTACATGCCCACTGATATGGCTACATGTACCACCTGTGGCACACGTGCCATAGGTTCAGTGGTGGGATTCAAGTAATTTAACAACCGGTTCTCTGCCCTGATAATTTCTTCCAACAACCAATTGCCAAACTGTTCAGGAAGTTAACAACTGGTTCTCCCGAAGTGGTGCGAACTGGCTGAATCCCATCACTGCATAGGTTTGCCATCACGGCTCTAAAGCATTCAAGACCTCCCTGTATTTATGTAGTGAGTCTAGGCTGATTCCTTGCTTGAGCTCTGCTTCCATCTGGGATGGTTGCTCTCCAACAGCATCGCTCTTCCAAATGCAGCCTACTTACCTAAAAAGGACTAGTTAAAAGTCATGGTCCTATCTTGACCAGTTCTAAAATGCCTCCAAGTCAAATCGGAGTGGATAGAAACAGACGTGTTCCCTTTCTATTTTTGAACAACTTTGCAACTGTTGACAATTTTTCTGAAATGAGTATGCACAATTTGCTCTGCCAGCGTTTAATAAGAATTGCTGTTGCGAGCATGGAAAAAAAATCAAGTTGAGTTTATTGACACGTAGCAATTAAAAACAAGGAATCAAACTGGAAAAAAAATGAAAGAAATGGCAAAAAATAGGATAGAGCTGCACTTTTTGGAGTCAGGTATTCTGCCTTCCTTGATAAATTTCTCATCTTAATCTCAAATAGCTTAGTATCAAACACTTGGATTGAACAAAATTCTTAATTTATCCTAAATGAATCATATGGGGTTCCATATTACAGGAATGGTATCCCTGGGTCATCTGATCTGCATCCTTTCTTACTTATGGCTCGCTTCTAAACTATATCCTATCACAAAACAGATTCTCGCCTGGACTACTGTAACGCTCTCTACATGGGGCTCCCCTTGAGGTGCACCCGGAGACTTCAGTTAGTTCAGAATGCAGCCGCACGGGTGATCCCATATAACACCGATCCTGCGCAGGCTGCACTGGCTACCTGTGGTTTTCCGAGTGCACTTCAAGGTGTTGGTTACCACCTTTAAAGCGCTCCATGGCATAGGACCGGGATATCTTCGGGACCGCCTTCTGTTACCACATGCCTCCCACCGGCCGGTACGCTCCCATAGAGAGGGTCTTCTCAGGGTGCCGTCAGCCAAACAGTGTAGGCTGGTGACCCCCAGGGGGAGAGCCTTCTCGGTGGGGGCACCTACCCTCTGGAATGAGCTTCCCCCAGGACTTCGACAACTTCCTGACCTCCGGACCTTTTGCCGCGAGCTTAAAACATATCTATTCTTCCGAGCAGGACTGGCTTAATAGGGTTTTTAAACATGGATTTTATTGGGGTTTATTTTATATTTTGTATTGTATTTTAAATTTAGGCTTTATTGAATAAGTTTTTTAAATAGTGTTTTTATTGTAATGTATTGTATTATTTTATCTGCCTGTTCACCACCCTGAGTCCTTCGGGAGAAAGGCGGTATAAAAATTAAATTATTATTATTATTATTATTATTATTATTGTTGTTGTTGTTGTTGTTGTTGTTGTTGTTGTTGTTGTTGTTATTTATTTATTTATCTATTTACATTTATATCCCGCCCTTCTCCGAAGACTATGGTTATTTAATTCACTATCATTACATGTGATTGTCATCTCTAGTTTTTTCTGCTTCAAATGAAAGCTTAAAAACATTTATGGAAAATAAAGCACGCTTGACAATTAGCAATGTTTTTAGCTGTCAATTAATTTGTCAATGTTAAGTAGTTTAAACATTGGTTATTTGCCTTTAGAAGGCTACTGTCTACTTTTGATTTTTCCCAGTGTGCTTGTGAGTTCTCAAACATGTCAGTCTGACTAGTCCAGGGTACTGGTCCCAAGATACTGGACCATCTTGTTACCACTGCTAACAAGATGGTCCAGTAACAACTTACTCAGGGGCATTGGTGAGTAAAACTGTAATATTAAGCAGATACTTTCTACTCAATAAGTCAAGATTCATTTCATGTTACTGGCCCAAATGTTAAGCTAAAAAAATTAAGGTATATTTCGTTTCCCTTTTCTAGATTTTTATGGGATCTCCTGAAAGTATTTATCCCATTGACTCCAAGGTCTACAACCCTAAACCCATCCCTCCATCACTCCGTCCGTCCATCCTGCCAGCTAGCCAACCAACCAGTCAACCAATGAATCCACCCATGGAGATAATATAGAAACAAACCCTCATAAATACTCCACGGTTCCTAACATGTAAAATTCTGTGCTTTCCAACAGACACCAGCTATGCTATGCTTAAGATAAAAAAAACCCCTACTGCACTTATATTGGTAAACTGTACAAGAGACTACAAAATAAATGGAATGATATTGCACATTTTGACCTTGGGTTAAAGTTAGAATTCACAGAAGAAAGCAGACAAGCATGCTAGCATGCAGTTTATTTTATCTAATACAGGTAATCCTTGATTTACAACTGTTCATTTGGTGACCATTCAAAGTTACAATGGCATTGAAAAAAGTGACTTCTGACCATTTTTTACACTTATGACTGTTGAAGCATCCCAGTGATCACATGATCAAAACCCAGACACTTGACAACTGATTCCTGGGGGTTGCAGGGTCTTGGAGGTGTCATTTAATCACTGTTTACAAACGTCTGACTAAAGAGCACTGCACACCAGAACAACTAGACACAAGAACAGTTTTTTCCCAAATGCCATCACTCTGCTAAACGAATAATTCCCTCAACACTGTCAAACTATTCACTAAGGCTGCATGACTATTACTATTAGTCTTCTAATCATTCCTATCACCCATCTCCTCCTACTTATGACTGTATGATTGTAACTTGTTGCTTGTATCCTTATGATTTATATTGATATTGATTGTTTCCTGATTGCTTATTTGTACCCTACGGTTATCATTAAGTGTTGTACCTTATGATTCTTAACGAATGTATCTTGTCTTTTTATGTACACTGAGAGCATATGCACCAAAGACAAATTCCTTGTGTCCAATCACACTTGGCCAATAAAGAATTCAATTCTGTTCTGTTCTGTTCCGTTCCGTTCCGTTCCATTCCGTTTTGTTCTGTTCTGTTCTGTTCTACTCTACTCTACTCTACTCTACTCTACTCTACTCTACTCTACTCTACTCTACTCTACTCTATTCTATTCTATTCTATTCTTAAAACATATCTATTCTTCCGAGCAGGACTGGCTTAATAGGGTTTTTAAACATGGATTTTATTGGGGTTTATTTTATATTTTGTATTGTATTTTAAATTTAGGCTTTTGGAATAAGTTTTTTAAATAGTGTTTTTATTGAAATGTATTGTATTATTTTATCTGCCTGTTCACCGCCCTGAGTCCTTCGGGAGAAGGGCGGTATAAAAATTAAATTATTATTATTATTATTATTATTATTATTATTATTATTATTATTATTATTATTATTATTATTATTATTATTATTATTATTATTATTCTGTTCTGTTCTGTTCTGTTCTGTTCTGTTCTGTTCTGTTCTGTTCTGTTCTGTTCTGTTCTGTTAAGCAAAGTCAATGGGGAAGCCAGATTCACTTAACAATATGCTACTAACTTAACAACTGTGATGATTCACTTAACAACTGTGGCAAGAAAGGTCATAAAATGGGGAAAAACTCACTTAACAACTGTCTAGCAACCGAAATTTTGGGCTTAATTGTGGCCATAAGTCTAGGACTACCTGTATGAATGGAAAGAGGCTGGGCTTAATTTTTGTTACCACTGACCAAACTTCTGCATTTCACTTCTTAACCCCAGAATCTATGAAGTAAAGATAGAATAAACTGCTTCTGAAGAAAGGCAAACATTTATTTTCTAGTCACCAAGTAAATACAATGTCTCTGTGCGCATTAGAGATTACAGGTTTCGTGACAGTGAGGTGAAAATTCCCAACCAAACTTAAATGCTTTATTGCCTCAGTTGAAGGTTAGGTTAAAAGCTCACAGTTGTCACATACAAGGATTGATCATTGTTTAAAATATAGCCAGTATCATGGAAGACTAAGGATCTGGAAAAAAAACCCGCAGAAGAACCTTCAGTAATTTTGGATTCGTGGGTGCAAGGGTCTGCAACCTTAAACACTCAAAGAGCCATTTGGACCCATTTCCCACAGAAAACACTGGGAGCCACAAAACCTGGGTGGGCGTGGCAAACTCAACATCACTCCCACTCAGTCACATGACACCCCCCCAGCCACGCCTACCCAGGTTTTGTGGCTCCGGGTGTTTTCTGTGGAAAATGGATGTGTGTGTGTCTCTCTCTCTCGCCCTCCCTTCCTCTCTCGTTTTTCTCTTTTTCCTCTCCCTCTCTCCCTCCATCCCGCCCTTTCTCTTCTTTCTTTCCTTTCTTTCTCTCCCCTTCTCTCTCTCGTTTCCCTCTTTTCCCTCTCATTCTCTCCCTCCAGCTCTCTCATTTCTGTGTCCCTCTCCTCTCCCTTCTCTTTCTATGTTTCGCTCTTTTCCTCTCTCTCATTCTCTCCGTCATTTTCTCATTTCTCTCTTTTCCCCTTTCTCTTTCTCATCTCTCCATCCCTCCTTCTCTCTCTCTCTCCACCCTCTCTTCTCCTCTTTCTCTCATCTCTCTCTCTTTCCCTCCTTCTCTCAATTTTCTCTTTTTCCTCTCCCTCTCCTTCTCCCTCTCTCTCTCACTCCCTCCCTTTCCTTTCTTTCTTTCCTTTCTTTCTCTCCCCTTCTCTCTTGTTTCCCTCTTTTTCCTCTCAGTCTCTCCCTCCAGCTCTCTCATTTCTGTGTCCCTCTCCCTCTCTCCCTTTCTCTTTCTATGTTTCGCTCTTTTTCCTCTCTCTCATTCTCCGTCATTTTCTCATTTCTCTCTCTTTTCCCCTTTCTCTTTCTCATCTCCATCCCTCCTTCTCTCTCTCTCTCTCCACCCTCTCTCCCTCCATCCCGCCCTTTCTCTTCTTTCTCTCTTTTCTTTCTCTCCCCTTCTCTCTCTCGTTTCCCTCTTTTCCCTCTCAGTCTCTCCCTCCAGCTCTCTCATTTCTGTGTCCCTCTCCCTCTCTCCCTTTCTCTTTCTATGTTTCGCTCTTTTTCCTCTCTCTCATTCTCTCCGTCATTTTCTCATTTCTCTCTCTTTTTCCCCCTTTTCTCTTTCTCATCTCTCCATCCCTCCTTCTCTCTCTTCGCGTCTCCACCCTCTCTTCTCCTCTTTCTCTCATCTCTCTCTCTTTCCCTCCTTCTCTCAATTTTCTCTTTTTCCTCTCCCTCTCCTTCTCCCTCTCTCTCTCCCTCCCTCCCTTTCCTTTCTTTCTTTCCTTTCTTTCTCTCCCCTTCTCTCTTGTTTCCCTCTTTTTCCTCTCAGTCTCTCCCTCCAGCTCTCTCATTTCTGTGTCCCTCTCCCTCTCTCTCCCCTTCTCTTTCTATGTTTCGCTCTTTTTCCTCTCTCTCATTCTCTCCGTCATTTTCTCATTTCTCTCTCTTTTTCCCCCTTTTCTCTTTCTCATCTCTCCATCCCTCCCTCTCTCTCTTCCCTCCCTCTCTCTCTCCACCCTCTCTCCCCCTTTCTCTCATCTCTCTCTCTTGTGTGTGTATGTGTGTGTATGTTTCCTCTTGAACCATTTCCAAAACCAAAAAGCTTCTGAGAAGACATAGGAACCATTCTTCTAGAGGTCTATGGAGAGTCTCAATCATCCAGGTCATGCTTGTCCCAAAGGTGCTTTTTCAAGTCAACTGGACTTTCTGACTTCAGAACTGAAGAAGCTTCTTGGATGAGAAGTGAAACATCGTTGAGCAAAAACAAAGGAAGTCGAGTTGCCTTTTGGAAAAGTGCTTTTGGGACAATTCTTTTAGGAAGATAGCAATAGCAATAGCACTTAGACTTATTTACAGCTTCACAGTGCTTTTACAGCCCTCTCTAAGTGGTTTACAGAGTCATCATATTACCCCCAACAATCTGGGCCCTCATTTTACCCACCTCAGAAGGATGGAAACAAGGGTGCTATTCAGCAGGTTCTGACAGGTTCTGGAGAACCGGTAGCGGAAATTTTGAGTAGTTTGGAGAATCGGCAAATACCACCTCTGGCTGGCCCCAGAGTGGGGAGGGAATGGAGATTTTTCAATATCCTTTCCCCTGGATTGGGATAGGAATGGAGATTTTGCAAAATCCTTCCCTCAGGAGTGGGGAGGGAATCCCTACCCCACCCACCAAGCCCCGCCCACAGAACCGGTAGTAAAAAAAATTGAATTCCATCATTGGATGGAAGGCTGAGTCAACCATGAGCCTGGTAAAATTCAATCTGCCAAATTGCAGGCAGCTGGCAGGCAGGGGAAATAGCCTGCAGTACTGCAATCTAACCACTGCACCACCACAGCTCTTATAAGATATTTCCAGTAACGAAAAATGCGTAGCTATTTCAGAAGTTTTGCTGCTTGCTTCTATTCTGTTTCATTATCCTCAAGGGGAAAGCGATGGTAGGTCGCATAACGGAGTGGAGGTCTTGTTTATTTTAAGAAGAGAAGCTGAGGCAGAACTACCTTCGCTTTCCCCTTGAGGCTAACAAAACCAAATCAAAGCAAACAACGAAACCTCTGAACCAAATGACAATAGTTACCTTCTGTTCACAATTCTGAAATAGCTAAACATTCTTCGTTACTGGAAATAACTTCCTAGAAAAATTGTCCCAAAGGTGCTTTTTTGCTCAGAAGTTTGAACTACTATAAAGGCCTCTCTTTTTTTGCACTCTAGGATGATTGTGGAACTAACAAAAGCAGTTACTCGTCTAGAAAAAATATAGAGAGACACTTTAGAGTTAGAACAGACACTAAACTTTAGCTTGAGTGAAATTTTAAGGTGACTTTAGATTAAGAATGTGAAAATAAAAGCTTGAAAATTGGTGTCAGACTGTGAAGAAATTGCAGGATTTAAATAGACTCCGAAGAAGACTTCAGAGGGTCAACAGTAGGGTACTTAAAGCCTCATTTCACTTACTTTACTACTTCCATAATTAGTACATGTCTCACGGGAAGATCTACAAATCTATAATTTCATCTCAGCAAGACTCAGAAAATTTAAAGATGCTCTGGAGGAAATTTGAGAAACGTATGTATTTCAATTAATTTAGCAAATTTTTTGGCAGGATGTTTGAAGATCCACAATCAGCCTACTTGTATTACTTTGCTTGGTTAGATCCATATTCCCATCCAGGTAATTTCAGCACAAGGCTATAGCTGGGCTTACGAAGTCACATCTCTTAACTAAACTTGTGTAGATGGCCTGGACCAAAAGCCCATCTTCCATTCTTCCGTTACAATTTTACATATGTTGTCCCAGAAATAAGTCTAAGCGTAGTTGGTAGGAGTTGTGAAAGATTGCAAATGAAATGTAATGTACCCTTTTGCAACGTGTTGTTGTTAGTTGCAAAATCGTGTCCGACCTATCGTGACTCCATGGACAACTTTCCTCCAGGTCTTCCTGTCCTCTACCATCCTCTGGAGTCCATTTAAGCTCACACCAACTGCTTCAGTGACTCCATCCAGCCATCTCGTTCTCTGTTGTCCCCTTCTTCTTTTGCCCTCAATCTTTCCCAGCATTAGGCTCTTCTCCAGTGAGTCCTTCCTTCTCATTAGGTGGCCAAAGTATTTCAGTTTCCTCTTCAGGATCTGGCCTTCTAAAGGGCAGTCAGGGTTGATCTCCTCTAGGACTGACCAGCTTGATCGCCTTGCGATCCAAGGGACTTGCAGGAGTCTTCTCCAGCATTAGAGTTCAAAGGCTTCAATTTTTTGACGCTCAGCCTGCAACCTGTTACCTTCAACCAAACATGGCCTTTTTGAATGGGAACCAGTGGTGGGATTCAGCCAGTTCGCACCACTTCGGGAGAACTGGTTGTTAACTTTCTGAGCAGTTTGGTGAACTGGTTGTTGGAAGAAATCATTAGGGGTGAGGACCGGTTGTTAAATTATTTGAATCCCACCACTGATGGGAACTATGGGACCTGTAGTCCAAAGCACCCATCCCTCCAGATGTTGTGGAAGGTTTGGTTTAACACAATGGAGATCAATTGTGAATTCTGGCTTAGATGAAACTTGAAAGCAACCTGAAGAACTGTAGACTCTTACAAGCAAATGTTTGCTGGTTACTTTTATTTAGTTTATGATGATGTTACATTTACCGGGAGACTACAACTATTAATGCAAAGTAACTGTTTGCTTGCTGACAATTGTTAGTCCATTCAGTTCATGCCCATGTGCTATCTAGAGTGCACCACAGAGGACAAATTAACTCCATACTCATAAGGCTTGATGGCATTCTACAGTATCATCTGGGGCCATGATGGTGAACCTATGGTGGGCATGCCCGAGGTGGCATATAGAGCCATCTTTCTGGGCATGCGAGCTGTCGCCCAACTCACCTGCATGCCCCAGTTGGTGTTCAGGCCTCCGGTGCGCATGCACACAATTCAGGGAACCCAGCTGGTCTTCGGAGCTGTCCTGCGCATGTATGCACGTGTGCGCATGTGCACGAGAGTACTTGTGCACAGCGCACACATGCGTAGATGCCATTTGTGCATGTGCATCGCATGCGTAAAAACCATGTGCATGCACAGATGGTGCAATTGCACGCATAGTGCACCGGGGGAGCCGCGCAAAACCTGCATGCATGCGCAGATGTGCGATTGTGCACACAGCGCATCGGGGGTCCCACACGGAAACCGTGCACATGCGTAGCACACTGGGAGGAACTGCATGTTAGTGTGGATAGCACGCGCAAGTGCATACCTATTTGGCACTCGATGAGTAAAAGGTTTGCCACCACTGATCTAGGGCATTTCTTTCCTTTCGGCAGGTCAGATACCGGTTGAATTCCTACTGCCTCTCGAAGTGCTGTTTTTTTCCTCACTGAAGTGGTACCTATTTATCTACTTGCATGTAACATGCTTTCGAACAGCTAGATCGGCAGAAACTGAGGCAAGTGGCAGATGCTCACTCTGTCCTATGGTGGTAGGACTCAAGCCGTAGCAAAGACCTTCTTCAGCATAATTAAGCCACTGGGCCACCACGCCTCTATTTTGCTAGAGAAATTTAAGCTTTGGGGTGGGAGGTTTCTGTTGATCCTCTTTGGTTTCTCGGTTTGAGCAGCAACCTCTCAGAACTGATGTCTGTGGAGATCCTCAGTCATCCAGGTCATGGCTGTCCCAAAGGTGCTTTTTCAAAAGGCAACCGGAGTTTCTTTGTTTTTCCTTGGAGACATTTTGCTTCAACGAACGGAAGAGTTTTCCTGGAGGAGAAGTGAAACATCTTCAAGGGAAAACAAAAAAACTCCAGTTGCCTTTTGAAAAAGCACCTTTGGGACGTCTCAAAACTAATGTTGAATTTTGCTGATGGGTGAAGCTGCAGTAGCACAGGGAGTTCATAATCACAGTAAGATCTGAAAAGGGCCTCTGGTGGCTCAACAGACTAAGACAGTCTGTTATTAACACAGCTGCTTGCAATTACTGCAAGTTCAAGTCCCACCAGGCCCAAGGTTGACTCAGCCTTCCATCCTTTATAAGGTAGGTAAAATGAGGACCCAGATTGTTGGGGGGGGGCAATAAGTTGACTTTGTATATAAATATACAAATGGATGAAGACTATTGCTTGACATAGTGTAAGCTGCCCTAAGTCTTCGGAGAAGGGCGGGATATAAATGCAAATTAAAGAAAAAAGAAAAAAAAGAACCTTGATCCCATTCAGTCCGAAGGTTGATACTATATTGTCCAATGAATATTATTTGTATGAAAACATCTGATTTGATTTAAGAAACATCACGCAACAGAATCCACTAAGGTCCATTCCACCAGCATGCAATAGTGCTTTCGACAACATATTCTACTTAGCTTCAAACTTTTGGTTCTTTGTGGAATAATGAGCACTAGTGAGGAAAGATGCACATATATTCCGATTATTATGGCTAATGGGGTGATACAAATGTCTGACTAAATGCAGCCTAGCCGCATTTCTTCACACGTAGGAAGCAGTTACATGTAATTTTACACAAATTGGCTTTTCCTTTTCCTTTTTAATAAGACACTGGTATCTTTCACCTGCTTTAACAGAGCTTTTCCTTTAACTTTTACTGGAAGGTTTTTAGGTTTCTAGGTCAATGTAAATGAATGCCTTTCCATCAAGATTGACAGGTAAAATTCCATCAGGGTTATTTTGAGCTGTCATTTGTTGCAAACAAGCAGCCAATGCATTTCCACAAGGCTTGCTCAAGTAATTACCAACATGGACTCTGAGCCATCCTCTTTTTCTCAGATATTATGCAGTTAATATGTGAGTATCACCATCAAAGGTAGATATTATATCTAAAGGCACTGACACTGCTTCCATCAGACTGAAACACGTGTGCCTGATGTCACAATGCAACACAAACGGAGTGGGACTTGTAATGGCGATGTCTTCCTTCTCCATTCTCCAGCCTCCCCGATGCTTCTGATTCCATCAAAGGCAAAGTTAAACATCGCCTTGCTTTAGTTTTTGCAGCAATGGTACAGACAGAAGGTTCACGTCTCATGCTTGAAAGTTTATTTTATGCATGTATCACATTTAGAAACTACCCATTTCACTCACACAGAGAGAGACAAATGCTTCGTGGGGCATTATGGAGAACTCTTCATTTAGGAGGGCCGGTTTGGTGTAGTAGTTAAAGTACTAGCCTAGAAACCAAGAGACTGTGAATTAACATATTTTTCAGAATATAAGACGCACCTTGGTTTTTGGGGAGGAAAATAAGAAAAAAGCTGATTGGCAGGTGGATCGGCCTCCCGGAATACCCCCAATCAGCTGTTCCCAGAGGTGAATTTTAACAACAGGTTCCTTGGTTGTGAGCTCTTTGCCTTGCTTTTTTTTGGCTTTTTTTTTCTGCCTCTGAAACTTCTGAAACAGCTTCAGAAAAAAAGCCTCTGGAGCTCCGTTTCGTGGCTTCTTTTCTGAAGCTCTGTTTGGAGACTTTTTTTTCTGAAGCTTCCTTTCTGATGCTTTTTTCAGCCTCTGAAACCTCCCTTTGAGAAGCTGGGCAGGGCTACATTCAGAGTATAAGACGCACCCAGATTGTCACCCTCTTTTTTGGAAAAAAAAAGGTGCTTCTTATACTCCCAAAAATACGGTATATCCCCACCTTTGGCATGAAAAGTGGGTGGGTGACTTTGGGCCAGTCACTCTCTCTCAGTCCAGCTTAGCTCACAGGATAGTTGTTGTGGGGAAAATAGGAGGAGGAGGAGGAAATACATATTTATTTTTGCTGCCTGGAGTTATTTGTAAAAATAATAAAGGTAGGATAAAAATCTGACAAATAAATAAATAATAAAAATATCTTCCTCCTATTTTCTCCACAACAACCACCTTGTGAGGTGAGTTGGCTTGAGAGAATGACTGGCCCAAAGTCACCCATCTGGATTTCATGCTTAAGGCAGGACTTATGACCAGGGAAGAGATTCAGCCGGTTCGCACTGATTCGGACGAACCGGTTGTCAAATCTCCCTCCACCCTTATCAAAGTGGATCCTGGGCCCTGTGCTGCAATGAAGAAGTGGGTAATGGAGTGGCCGGTGTAAGGGAAGGAGAAAGCTGTTTTCTTTCCTCCTTCCCTCATGCCAGCTGCTCCGTTGCCCATTTCTCCATTGCAATCCAGCACAGCATCCAGGATCCACTTTGATGGCAAAGTGAAGGGAGGGTAATTTAAAAACCGGTTCACCCAGAGTCAGGTTGGCCATCACAGAAGGCTCATTCCACATGTGTGGTGGAACTGAAGGATGGGGCCACACCTTCCATAACAGACAATCTGAACCTGGGCAAACCAGTTGTTAAATTATTTAAATCCCACCACTGACTAGAATACAGCTTGAATACAGCTCATCCTTGAATACTTGAATACATCCTTGTAATCCTTGAATGCAGCTCATCTGTCTGGAACCTGCACTGCATATCGGACATAAATACAATCGAGAGAGTCCAGAGATATTTCACAAGAAGGGTCCTCCATTCCTCTACCCGCAATAAAATACCTTATGCCACCAGAGTCCAAATTTTGGCCTTAAACAACTTAGAACTACACCAACTTCAGTCTGACCTAAGCACAGTACATAAAATTATCTACCACAATGTCCTACCTGTCAATGACTACTTCAGCTTCAATCACAACAATACACGAGCAAATAATAGATACAAACTCAAGGTAAACCGCTCCTAACTCAATTGCAGAAAATACGACTTCAGCAACAGAGTGGTCAATGCCTGTAATGCACTACCTGACTCTGTAGTTTCTTTCTCAAATCCCCAAAACTTTAAGCTTAAACTGTCTACTGTTGACCTTACTCCATTCCTAAGAGGTCTGTAAGGGGCATACATAAGTGCACCTGCGTGCCTACCGTCCCTGTCCTAATATTCCTTTTTTTTTACTTACTCTTTTCATGTATCCAAATTATGTTTACACTTTTACCTGTTATCTTATATATGACTGATAGATAAATAAATAAATAAATAAATAAATAAATAAATAAATAAATAAATAAATAAATAAATAAATACCATAGTCTCCTGATGATTGGCCCAAAGTCACCCAGCTTTCATGCTAAGGCAGGACTAGAACTCACCGTCTCATCGCAACTGGCTTTCATGCCAAAGGTGGGAGTAGAACTCATAGTCTCCTAGTTTCTAGGGTAGTACTTTAACCACTACGCCAAACTGGCTCTACTATATGAAAAAAAAAAGTTCTCCATGATGTCCCACAAAGCTGTCAACAGTCCCATACCAAAATCTTATTTCTCTGAATTCCTCCCCATGGTTATCCCAAAGGTGCTTTTTTTTCAGGAGGCAAGTGGACTTTCTTATTTTTTCTTTTGAAGATGTTTCGCTTCTCAGCGAAGAAGCTTCTTCAGCTTTGACAGGATGGTGGGGGACTGGAAGCATTTATATTCTTTGCAGACAGCTAGTCATTTCCATCAGTGGTGGGTTTTAAATTTTTTTACTACCGATTCTGTGGGCGTGGCTTGGTGGGCATGGCTTGGTGGGTGTGGCAGGGGAAGGATACTGTAAAATCTCCATTCCCACTCTACTCCAGGGGAAAAATGCTGTAAAAACTCCATTCCCTCCCCAATCCAGGGGAAGGTTACTGCAAAATCCCAATTTCCTCCTGATCAGCTGGCACTCAGGAGGCAGAGAATAGGTAGGTGTGGGGCCAGTCAGAATTTTTACTACCCCTTCTCTGAACCACTCAAAATTTCTAGTACTGGTTCTCCAGAACTGGTCAGAACCTGCTGAAACCCACCTTTGATTTACATCCTTTTAGGGGGTTGTTGAGGGCACTTGGAGGTTTAACTGTGTCCTCAGGGTCACCTGAGTGGTGCAATTTTTTTCCTCCGGAAATCCATTCCTACTGCCTACTAACACCCTTTCCAAGGGTGTTCATCCCAAATTTTGTAGCTAAAAGCCTGTAGAGATTTCTCAGTCATCCATATCCATTCCCCACTTATCCTGTCAGAGCTGAAGAAGCTCCTTGGTTTTCTTTTTCTTTTTCACCACTCTGAAACTTGGTTGTTTCTAATTTGTATGAGCTTTGAGGGAAGACCTTCCCCATAGACTCTTCTCTTGACAAAACCAAGGAGGTTACAGCTCACTGGAGCAATGATTGTGAAAGACAGGACATTTCTTACAAACTCCTTTTCTCTGTCTTGTAACTAAGTCCGCTGAAGAGCACTCCAATCCACTCACAGCATTTCACTGAAATGCTCTTCCCCTTGGAAAGCAAATTCTCTTTCATTTAATTGAACATAGTGGCAGGAAAAACCTGCATCATCAAACTTGTTAAGGACTGGGAAAAAAAAAAACATGTTATGTGACTAATGAGTTACATTAGCACCAGCAGAAAGATCACAAGTTTTGTAGGTCAGGCTTCAGGCACAGCAAAGTGACTAGGTTCTGCATAATTTTTCAGGTTCGGAGTTTTTCTGGCTTCTTCTTGTCTTCCTCCTCTTTCCTTTCCTTTTCCTCTTCATAGAACTGTACAATGGGAATGATAAGGTGTTATCTTTGCTATGGGAGGAGGTGACCATTCTCTGCCCCTCTGTTCTGTCCCCCCTCGCCACCATCCGAGCGATGGCTTAATTAGCCGGCACTATCAGCTGTGGCAGCAAACTAGCGAATGTCTGCCAAGTGACTCTGTTATCTCCCTTGATGCCGATGAGTCACCCAGGAACAAACAGTACTTCAGCTCTAGTTAAGCAGTTGATTTGCCTGCTACGAAGAGGCATAGCAGCCCTTGCTGCCTTTATATCCTGTGGGGTGTGGCTCCATGACTCAGCACTTCCTAGGCTTGCCCCACCCCTGCTTCTGTTGTTCCCGCCTCTCCTGCCTATGAAACCTAGGGTCCAGCCAGGCCTGATTGCCATCAGCTGGGTCTGGAGGCGTGGCCTGGGGGGGGAGAGTCAGGGGATGGAGGCCTCGTTATCTCCTCCACCTGGCCTGCCTCTGGCTCCTGGAGCTGAGCCAGGGAAGCCGGTGCTCCCGAGGTAAGTCCTGATGGCCCTTCCCTCTCACTTTCCAAGTCACTTTCTGGCAGGGGGGCCGGCTCGGGGGGTGCAGACACAACACCCTCCTTTTCTTAGAGAATTTCTTAAAGAGTATTCAGATTAATTCAGGACTTCACTGGATTCTGGTAATGGAGTCTGGAGGTGAAGATATAAAAACTGGGGGCTCCCAAAGGTGCTTTTCTAAAAAGCAACTGGGTTTTGTTTTTCCTTGAAGACGTTTCACTTCTCATCCAAGAAGCTTCTTCAGAACTGAAGAACCACTTCGTGAATGAGAAGCGAAACATCTTCAAGGAAAAACAAAGTCCAGCTGCCTTTTGAAAAAAACACCTTTGGGACAACCATGACCTGGATGATTGAGAGTTATTTTAGGCATAAAGTGATGGGCCCATATAGGGACTACAGTGGACTGCCTAGCACAGCCTAACACAGGGGTTGGCAATCTTAAACACTCAAAGAGCCACAAAGATCCTAACCGGAAGCCTCACATTCAATTCTGGAGCCAACCGGAAGTCCGGTTCCCCCACCATAGAGTCTTCTCCTAGTGCAGCGTCATTTTTCCTCTGCCGACTGGAAGTCTGGTTCCCCCACCATAGAGTCTTCTCCTAATGCAGCGTCATTTTTCCTCTGCCGACTGGAAGTCCGGTTCCCCCACCATAGAGTCTTCTCCTAGTGCAGCGTCATTTTTCCTCTGCCGACTGGAAGTCTGGTTCCCCCACACCATAGAGTCTTCTCCTGACGTGGTGTCCTTTTTCTTCTACTTATCGTAACCAAAAGCCCTATCAATTGTGGAGCTGACCGGTGACAAGGAGCTGCAGCAGAGGGGTGAAAGAGCCACATGCGGCTCCAGAGCCCAGGTTGCTGACCTCTGGCCTAACAGAAACTCTATAGCAAATATATATTAATGAATTAAGGCGAACATACATGTCCCAAGATAATGTTGCAGGATCTAATCTGGGTTGGTCATCGGAACCAGGAGCTTTGCTTTCCAAGCTTTCGGGCTTGCGCTGGAATCCAAAGACTTGAGACTGGCTAGACAGAAGTTCCCTGAATATGGGATCAAGTATGAGTCCAAAACCTCAGAAGTCAAAGCCTCCAGTCCTGGTAACCGACCCAGACTGGATCCTGCAATATATATAAAAAATAAATAAATCATTCCACAGAACCATATATAACCTTCTTAATGCAAATAGTCCTTGGCATATGACTGGTCACTTTCTAACTGAGCTCGGCGAACAAATATTGTTATTAAATATTGATCTTGTTAAATTACTGGCTGTAATCCCTTGTTTTGTGGAAATCATTTGCTTTGCATGCTCTGAATGATTATAACTGTCATCCAGAACTGGACAAAGTTATGATGAACATCTCCAGGGTTAATTATGACCCAGATTCAAAATTCCAATGGCAACCAGTTCGTGATCATGTGATTGTATTTTGGGCACTTTGTACTTACAGCCGTTTGCAGTGTCCCGCGGTCACATGACTCCAATTTATGATATTATTTTGCCAGGAACTGGTGTTTACTTTTGGTTCCCAACAAAAAAACATGCAGAAAAAGGATTCACTTAATGACATCTATGTTCATTTAATGATGTTGTGGTCCGTCAGCAGCCTGCGGAGCTGGCAGCAGAGTTGGATAGTGAGGAGGCTGGGGAGGAACATGGACCAGTCCTGGAGTCTGGGGAAGGCTCAGACGAGGGCTCTGCATCAGAGGCAGAGATGGGGCCAGGGTCATCTGGGAGTTATGTGCTGACTCCGAAGTCTCCAGAGTCTGACGTCAGCGAGGCAGAGGAACAGGGGGAGCCTGCACAGAGCTACCAGAAGGCAAGAACAGTTAAAACAAAAGGGATGACTCGGAAGTAGGGCTTGGAAATGATTGCCCCCTCCCATAAGGCTTAAAAGAGGAGCAAAGGCACGTGGGCCTTTGCAGGAAGCAACATTGTTAATTCTGCTCAGTTTAAAGTTTGAAGCTCTGTTTGATTCTGGACTCCGTGCGGCTTTGCCAATTAGGTCTTTGGCAGCGTGTCAAGGGAGATGAAGGTGGGTGATTATCAGCCTTATCCCGAAGGACTCTTTACAACTATTTGGGACTCATCTGTGAATGAACAGAATTCACTGCTGTTAAAATAAAACAGGTTTTGGGGACTAATCGTGTGTTTTACTGACTCAGGAAGCCTAGGTCAGAACAAATGACTTCAGTGATTGACTTAATGAGTGCAGCAGAAAAGGTGCAGATAAGATAAGATAAGATAAGGTGCAGGGACGCGGTGGCTCAGGGGCTAGGACGTTGAGCTTGTCGATCGAAAGGTTGGCAGCTCAGTGGTTCGAATCCCTAGTGCTGCCGTGTAATGGGGTGAGCTCCCGTTACTTGTCCCAGCTTCTGCCAACCTAGCAGTTTCGAAAGCATGTAAAAATGCAAGTAGAAAAAATAGGGACCACCTTTGGTGGGAAGGTAACAGTGTTTCGTGCGCCTTTGGCATTGAGTCATGCCGGCCACATGACCGCAGAGATGTCTTTGGACAGTGCTGGCTCTTCGGCTTTGAAATGGAGATGAGCACCGCCCCTTAGAGTCGGGAACGACTAGCACGTATGTGCGAGGGGAACCTTTACCTTTACCTTTTAAGATAAGGTGCAGTCACATGGTGACCTCCTTAATGAACAGTGCGACTTACCGTATTTTTCTGTCTATAAGATGCGCCGTCCACTTTTCTTACCCAAAATTCAAAAACTGTGGGTTGGGCTCATCTAAGAAAGGATTATTTTGCAGGCAGCCAGATCTTGGCTTCCCATTGAAGGAGCTGGGGCTCACAAGAGAGTGACAAGGCAAAAAAAAAATGCAATGGGGAAACGGAGCAGCCAGTTGGGGTTACTCTCATTCCTGCCCTCGTCTCCCTCTTGAGTCAGGGTTGCCATGCTCAGCGTGAGGAAAGGAGGTGGCTGCTTTCCCTCTTTCTTCTCCCTCCTCCTCCTTCCCTCATGCTGGCTGCTCCATTTCCCATTTCTCCATTGCAGTGCAGTGCCCAGGAGGACGGCGATGGGCCACGCCCTCTCCTCTTCCCCCCTCCCCTATGTATAAGACGCCCCTCATTTTCAAGTAAATATTTTTTTTAAAAAAAGTTAACATCTTATAAACAGAAAAATATGATAATTCCGGGCTGAATATGGTTGGAAGTCAAGAACTACCTGAAAATCTTTTAGTCCATAAGAGAACATCATGTTCAATTCAGACTTCACTATTATAGCTACTGCGGCATGTTGTCTCCAAGAACTGAAATGAAGGGAGAGATTGTTTTTATGTCAGGTTGCAAAAAGATTTGTCGGCTGTTGTTACCCTCAAATTAACAAGGGAGTTTTTGGGGGAGTTTTTGGGGGAGCAGCAGCAACCGCAAATGCTGAATTAGAACCACCTGAAGAAACTGGCAGCTCAAATCTGTCTACCAGCTCTAAGTTTTTGGGCGAGAGCTATAATCATTCAGAGCAGGCAAAGGAAATTATTTCCACAACACGAAGGGTGAGACACAGCCAGTAATTTAAAAAGATCAATATTTAATAACAATATTTGTTCGCCGAGCTCAGTTAGAAAGCCAACGAAGTAGCAAACGTATTGGCGCAAGCTAGGTGTCCCCCCCTCCCAAAAAACCCCAGGTATATTAACATTTTAGCACTACTGCAAATGAAGTGTGCAAAACTAGATTTGAAAGTGTGGACGGCAACGGAATTAAAATTTAAGGATCTTTTCAAAGTGCAATTCTCATTCCCCTCTTTTTTTAGGCTGATAAGCAGAATGAAACTGTTGCTACTCCCTAAATTTAGCATTGCTGAGATGCCTCTCGTGACTCTGGAGAAGAACGACTTTTAAATATTGGTTTCGGGGCTGAATGTCGATGCTGATGTGCGGTTTTGATGAATTTATCAGAGGTGCACATATTGCTTTTTCTGCTACACAGGAAAAAAATTTTTATAAGAGAATGGGGCAAAAGCCACTTAGAAGCTTGGCTTCCCAGACATATCTCTGTGCTCTTGAAAAACAGTTTGAATAGCACTATCTTAGGCTTTCAAAACAGAGCCATACGTCTGAATGTCAGTAAAGATATATTTCTGTTTAATTCTCCTTAGCTCTCAAAACACTGAAATAGGCATTCTGCATGATTCACTTTCAACAATGAAATGGCTATAGCTTCACGAATAGAAATGTGTTTCTGTTAGCGGTGTAACATAGACATTTATCCTTATATTTAGAGGGCTTAAACATTCATAATTTTATCTTTCAGGACAATCAAACATTTGGAGCCAGACGTATTGCATTTACATAGCTGTGTGTCGCCTTTTGTTAGGTGTGTCTCACACAAATTCTCTTCTTGCTTTGTTTTCCCGTTGTTTTGCTCATTGATAGCTTTTGATGGCTTTCATATAACAACTGCCAGAGTCTTTCAGACATTTTGCAATGCAAATAGTTGTTTTCTTTCTGCTACAATAAAACGAAGTAAATCTAGCAGTGCAATTCAAGACCCTCATATGCTGTGCTGTGTCTGATATTCAGAAATAAGAAAATCGGCAAATATGTACAAGAGAATAGAATTGCACTATATATAGTCTGCATATGCATATCCCTAGGATTAAGCTTATCAAATGCAATAGGATTTATTTCTGAATAAATGTGCAATAAAATTGCTCTATAAAAGTAATCATTTTCTTCCCACTGTTCGTGTGTTTGCTGAATAAGCTGAACGGAGGCTAAAGTCTAGCAAAGAAAACATTAATTTCAGAACAATCCTTACCCTCAGGAACAAAAGAGAAGATAGAATGCAGTTTTCTTTACATGATTGTTTTGTTTCTGTTAATTATCATCCCTCTCCCCGTCTAATACAATTTTCAGTTGCATCTTAACCTTAAGGAGATATTTAACATCACCTGAAATTTGCTTCTTAGGCTCCAGGTACATAGACATTTTCATGGACTTAATACTCCATAGCCAGCTAAGTGACAAGAAGAGGAAGAGGGTAGGACAAATTATGATGGGCCCCCTTCTTTTGTGCGCTTTGGGTTGGGTGGGATCAAAGGATAACAGAATAACAGATTTGGAAGGGATCTTAGAGGTCTTCTAGTCCAACCCCCTGCTCAAGCAGGAAGTCCTATATCATTTCAAAAAAAATGGTTGTCCAATCTCTTGGAGAAACTTGGATTAACTAAGAACTTGGATGAAATTCATCTGCACTTCCTTTGACTCCTTTCTGCCTCTAGCATCAATTATTACTAACATTGACCTTGGAAGTCCATGAGAACATCTGATAGATTATGGACAAAAAAAGTGGTTATATTTAAGAAGTCATTGTTGGAGTACAATAAGTAACCATGATACCCATTTCTCAAAATGTACTTCCTCCTGCCTTTGAAAAGGTGTTTTTTAAAAAAAAAATCAGGGGGAGGAATGGTCCATTATGACCCCAACCACCTTCAGACCACTTAGAACAACAATATCAATCCTGCTTCTGATTTAAAATATTGATTCACACTTTATGGCTATGGAAATTTACAGTTTACTCAAAGTCAAAGGGATAACAATAGACAAAATATGCAATTCAAAACAGAATATCTGACAGATGTTTGCCTCAATTATTAGTTTTTTAACAGGAGCATACAGAAAAATAGTCCTAAATCAGTCCAAGGTTCCAAGAGCCAGGTTAGGGTTGTTGGCCTGTTCCAGGGTTAAAATTTTATTGGCAGAATCCACACAAATTTTCATACAAGAACTGACAATCAGATAGTTGTTTCTAGCAAAGGAAAATGGTCAAGGCTACTTTTTAAATCAGGCTGAAGCCAGCTTTTGCTAATCAAGAAATTTACTTGCTTGCTTGGCAAGAACATCATTGCTCTGCTCTTCTCTTGTCTCAACAGGTGTGGCAGCTGGGAGGTCATCATCCTAAGATGTCTATGGAGGTTCTCAGTCAGCCAGGTCAAGGTTGTCCCAAAGGTGCTTTTTTTCAAGAGGCAACTAGACTTTCTGGGTTGTTTTTGAAGACGTTTCACTTCAGAGCTGAAGAAGCTTTTTGGATGAGAAGCAGAATGTCTTCAAAGAAAAAAAAAGCTGGGGAATTCTGGGAGTCGAAGTCCTCTAGGCTTAAAGTTACCAAGGTTGGAGACCCCTGTTCTAGATTATTTCCTTGATTGTTCCACATCTATCGGCAGAAATCTTGCAAACTCAAGCAACTACTTGCATCACTAAACATATACTCCGAGAACTCCTAGGGAGGAGCTGTCTTGATTCTCTTCCTCCCAAATTATCTACATTTTGCTGATTCTTGTTCCTCTGGAATGCAGCCCCTCCCTCCTGGGAATCCAGACTACATTCTGCTACATTGTTCACATTTTTGTCAATCTATCAATAAATAACCTTGTTTTATGTATTCCGTTTAATTATGTGTCTGTGCATTATGTTTCTGTTTAAAAGCACATTAGTTAATATATAAGGTAAAGGTAAAGGTTCCCCTTGCACATATGAGCTAGTTGTTCCCGACTCTAGGGGGTGGTGCTCATCTCCGTTTCAAAGCCGAAGAGCCAGTGCTGTCCGAAGACGTCTCCGTGGTCATGTGGCCAGCATGACTAAATGCCAAAGGCACATGGGACACTGTTACTTTCCCATCAAAGGTGATCCCTATTTTTCTACTTGCATATTTTATGTGCTTTCTAACTGCTAGGTTGGCAGAAGCTGGGACAAGTAACAGGAGCTCACCCCATTATGCAGCACTAGGGATTCGAACCGCTGAACTGTCGACCTTTCGATCTTAGCCACTGAGCCACTATGTCCCTAGTTAATATATATCTCAGCACAAAAAGTGCCACTAAATAGACTGTGAAAAGGACATTTGTTTACAGTAAGTTAAAGGACTCCCTGCAGATTTTACTCTGTTAGTTGTTGCTGACTTTAGGGAGT
This sequence comes from Ahaetulla prasina, assembly GCF_028640845.1. NCBI lineage: Eukaryota > Metazoa > Chordata > Lepidosauria > Squamata > Colubridae > Ahaetulla > Ahaetulla prasina. The sequence continues at coordinate 13,813,812 of NC_080543.1, read as the reverse complement.
GATGCTCATCTCCATTTAAAGGCCATTGAACCAGCGCTATCCAAAGATATTTCTACAGTCATGTGGCCAGCATGAGGAGTGGTGCTGTTGTGTCTGCACCCCCAGAGCCGGGCCCTCTGCCAGAAAGTGACTTGGAAAGTGAGGGGGAAAGGCCATCAGGACTTACCTTGGGAGCACCGTCTTCCCTGGCTCAGATCCAGGAGCCAGAGGCAGGCCAGGTGGAGGAGATAACGAGGCCTCCGTCCCCTGACTCTTCCCCCCCAAGCCACGCCTCCAGACCCAACTGATGGCAGTCAGGCCTGGCTGGACCCTAGGTTTCGTAGGCAGGAGAGGCGGGAACAACAGAAGCAGGGGTGGGGCAGGCCTAGGAAGTGCTGAGTCATGGAGCCACACCCCACAGGCTATAAAACCAGTGAGGGCTGCTATGCCTCTTCATAGCAGACAAATCAACTGCTTTAACTAGAGCTGAAGTACTGTTTGTTCCTGGGTGACTCATCGTCATCAAGGGAGATAACAGAGTCACTTGGCAGATGCTTGCTAGTTTGCTGCCAGAGCTGATAGTGCCGGCTAATTAAGCCATCGCTCAGACGGAGGCGAGGGGGGACAGAACAGGTGCAGTGACCTAGAGGTGGAGTGCTCATCTCACAATCAGGAGGCTGTGAGTTTGATCCTAGATAGAGGCAGATATTTCTCTCTCTGGGCACAATGAGAATATATCTGCTGAAAAAGAAACTCTGCATTGGTGACAGGAAGGGCATCTGGCCAGTAAACATTCAGCTCCATTCAGTTTCCCAGACTCCACCCCGCAAGGGATTATGGGGTCATTAAAAGAAGATGATGATGTGGCAACATGACATCACAGAGCACTGTTACCTTCCCAGAAAATTGGTACCTATTTTTCTATTTGCATTTGTATGCTTTTGAACTGCTAGGTTGGCGGGAGCTGGGTCAAGGATGGGAACTCACCCTGTCATGTGCAGCTTGGCTCTCGAACCTGGGCTGCTGGCTTTCCAACTGACAAGTCCAGTGTCTTAACCATGGAACCATCGCACCGCCTTATTTACAGTATGAGAGCCAGAACAAGAAGGCAGAGTGTCATTTTATTCAGCTGGAATGTGTGTATCAAATGACTCAAATTTTTTTGCCACTGCAAAAAATGTTCCATAAGTGACCATGAAAGCATTGATTTAAACCAGTTACAAATAAATGTTGTGAGCAGGTGAATTTGCAGATATGGAATCTGTGAATAATGAGGAGTGACTATATTTTTATTATTTGTCAGATTTATATCTCATTTTTCCCCGCGCTCAACTCTTTCAACATTTTATCTCCAGGAAAACCTTGTGAAGTAAATAAAATTGAGAGGCAGTAATTGGTCCAAAGTCACCCAATGAGTTCTGTTTGAAGGTGGACTAGATCATTGATATTTCATCCTAGTCCCAGAGGAAAAAAAAATAGATGAAAAATAAATTCATTGGACAATTTATAGGTAGGGGTACCCATATTTTTTGGAGTATAAGACGCACCTTAGCTTTAGGGAGGAAAATAGGAAAAAAAATTCTGCTTACTAGATATTAATCTGGCCAGTCCTTAGCCTGGCCAGCTTCAGCACATTAGTTTACTCACTGGTTTTTGAGGTTGAGGCTGGTTGGGGCTAAAAAACAGCTTCAAAAGCACAGCTTATCGTTGGAGGGAGCAGCAATTAGAAAAGCAGGCAAAATACGGAAGATTGTTTTGCTCGTGTTGAGGCTGAAAAATAGCTTCAAAAGCACAACTGATCATCAGAGGGAGCTCCAGTGACTAAAGCAGGCGAAGCGCGGAAGGGTTAAGAGAAGGCAGCAGCTGTTCCAGGTAGCCATTTTGGGCACTGTGCATCGCGTTTTCTGCCTCCAAACGCATCACGTTTTTGGGCAGCGATCAGCAGCGATGTGGTTTGTGGATCCCTGCAGCTTAAAGAGCTCTCCAACGGAGTGTTTGAAGGCTGAAAATGCAACATGCAGAGCCGAAAAATACAAGCCATTGTTGGTGGCAATCTGTGCAGCCAAGAAGAGGATGCATGGGGGCTGAAGGGTGGGGGCCAGCGGGTGGGCAGGGTTACCTTTGGAGTATAAGACACACCCACATTTTCAGCCTCTTTTAGGAGGGAAAAAAGTGCATCTTATACTCTGAAAAATACGGTAATTAAATAACAGGCCAGAAAGCCACATCATAACTTTACAGTCATATCTTCACTATCATTGCCAACATCCATTTAAAAGGTATTTTAGGTATCAAACATCAGAAACAAACTGGTAAAATCTTTTATGAACTGAAGGAAATGCTTGTTGTGAAGAGCTTCATCTATCTTTTTGTTCACCTTAATTTACTCAAAAATTGGGATTTTCTGCAGCTATTAGGAAATGGCGTGCTTTCCTGTATCAGGAATAAAACAGACCTTGCATGCAATTTTCTGGCCACAGTGAATTATGCAGTTTATATGAATTCCTCTGATAGGAATGGAAATTCTTATATAAGCTTTCAGGCCACTGACATAACTCTACAGCAGTTTTTCTTTAGTGTTTCTAAATAATAATATATTCTATTGTTTTTTTCTTTTTGCCCTTTGGCATTAACAAATGGGCCACAATTACATATATTTAAAGAAAGCGTTATTAACTTCAGCTCATGCATAGCACCAAATTATTAAACTATTCCCTTTGACAATTTGAATTTTTGTTCAAGGTTTTTTGGAACTCATGGACTTTGGAAAGAATTTTTATCACATGGGTGAAATTGATAATATACTTTGCAAGTGGCACAATTATTTGTAAATGGTGAATTAATTAAACCATGTGAAATACAGAAAGGAACTAGACAAAGATGCTTCACTGCTTATTATTCTTTCTGACTCCGGAAGATTTAAATAGAGATATAAGCCAAGGGTGGGGCATGACAGGTCAGCGGTTGAAGATGCTGAGCTCGTCAGCTTGTCAACTGGAAATCTGACAGCCTGGGTTCAAGATACGAGCACTGGGTAATGGAGTAAGCTCCCATTTGGAGTAAGCCGTGGTGGCTTACTTGCTCTAGTATTATTGCAATTAAAGCTGAAGTAGTCTTTAACAGGAAGGACATTACAATAGATGATTCTGTGAGTTAAACTGAGGTCTTGTCGAAGGCGACAGAGTTCCAAGCTTTCTAAGCCTAGGATTTCAAGTCTGGTGGGATAAGGTATTTTATTGTTTTCAGAGGAATGAAACTCTTCTTGTAAAATATTTCTGGACACGTTCGATTATATTGATGTCAGAGATGTGGTAAGGGTTCCAAACAGGCGAGCTGTATTCTAGAATTGGTCTAGCAAATGTTTTATATGCTCTGGTTAGTAGTGTGGTGTTTTTGGAAAAGAAGCTACGCAAGATTAGGTTTACAACTCTTAGAGCTTTTTTTGCTATGTAGTTGCAGTGGGCTTTGGCACTTAGATCATTTGACATGAAAACTCCAAGGTCTTTAACGGGATGGGGGTCGTCTGTAAGGTAATGTCCATCTAGTATGTACTTAGTTTTTGGGTTCTTTTTTCCTATATGTAAGACTGAGCATTTGCTGGTTGAAATTTGGAGCTGCCAATTTTTAGACCAAGCGGTTAGATGATCAAGGTCGTTTTGAATGATTGAACTATTGTCTGTGATGTTAAATAGTTTGACATCATCAGCAAAGAGAACACAATTACTTGAGATATGGTCACAAAGATCATTAATGTATAGTATAAAGAGTGTTGGTCCAAGAACGCTGCCTTGAGGAACGCCACTCTTGACAGGAACAGGATTTGATAAAGCATTGCCAATTTTGACCACTTGTTGTCTGTTAGACAGAAAAGCAGATATCCATTTGTGGAGGGGTCGTGAGATGCCATAGGATATTAGTTTTAGGAGAAGTTTATCGTGTACTACTGAGTCAAAAGCTTTGCAGAAGTCTATGTAGATTGCATCTATTGATTTGCCTTGATCAAGATTTGAAGTCCATATGTTTTTGCAGTGGAGAAGTTGTAAGTTACATGATAATTTTTTCCTGAAACCAAATTGTTGGTTGGAGAGTAGGTTGTTTGTTTCTAAGTGTGAGGTAATGGATTGGTTGATGATAGATTCCATGACTTTGCAGGTGACGCAGCAAAGGGAGATCGGTCTGTAGTTTTCGACTAAGCTGGGGTCTCCTTTTTTGAAGATAGGGATGACTGTGGCTAGCCTTCCATCCTTCTGAGCTTGGTTAAATGAGGATCCAAATTGTTGGGGGTAATATGCTGTAAACCGCTTTTGTTGTTGTTAGTTGTTAGTTGTGAAGTCGTGTCTGACCCATCGCGACCCCATGGGCAACATTTCTCCAGGCCTTCCTGTCCTCTACCATTCTCTGGAGTCCATTTAAGCTCACGCCGACTGCTTCAGTGACTCCATCCAGCCACCTCATTCTCTGTCATCCCGTTCTTCTTTTGCCCTCAATCATTCCCAGCATTCGGCTCTTCTCCAGTGAGTCCTCCCTTCTCGTTGGGTGGCCAAAGTATTTGAGTTTCCTCTTCAGAATCTGGCCTTCTAAAGAGCAGTCAGGGTTGATCTCCTCTAGGACTGACTGGTTTGATTGCTTTGCAGTCCAAGGGACTCTCAGGAGTCTTCTCCAGCACCAGAGTTCAAAGGCCTCAATTCTTTGGCGCTCAGCCTTTCTTATGGTCCAACTTTCACAGTTAGAGAGCATAAATAAGTTAGCATAAAGTCCAGAACTTCACAGCGCAATTAAAAGATAGGGAGAACAGGAGCAGGATGGGTACGAGGTGGGCTCCATTGTTAATCAACCAACCGCCTCTACTGCAATACTCCCCCTTTGGAACCCCCAAGCTATTTGGCAGAACCAGGTCAAGGAGGGTCAAAGCCGACCTCACACCGGGGTGGGGTCTCCCACATCTTAAACATATTTTGTTGTTGTTAGTTGTGAAGTCATGTCCGACCCATCGCGACCCCATGGACCACATTCCTCCAGGCCTTCCTATCTGCTACCATCCTCTAGAGTCCATTTAAGCTCACGCCTGCTGCTTCAATGACTCCATCTAGCCACCTCATTCTCTGCCATCCCCTTCTTCTTTTGCCCTGGTTTCCTAAGTATCTTGCTATTTTCTTCTTCTTTCCCCCCCCCTCTTTTAATTGCTTTAACACTTTTTTTCTTTTCACTTTTCTAACCCTTCCTTTATATTTTGCATTTCTCTTTTTAATGTTGTAAATAAATAATAATAATAATCTTCAATACATTTTGTACTAAAAACAAAATGAGATCCAGTTACTACCTGGATTTTTGAAATCTGATGTTCATGCATTTCAGGGCTTTTGCTGATATTTTCCTTCAGGTCCATTGGGTTCCTAGCACGTTTGATTTTTAAAGATTCTTTTAGTTAACAAAAGGAGGGTTTAATCTAGCATGTGATAACGAACAGCTTTGGCCATAAGAATAACCTTTGTAACCTCAAAGGCATCCCATAATTCAAGGTGACTCCTATTAAGAAAATCCAAAGCAAGGTCAGGTATAAGCCAGCAGAGAGTATTTTGGGAGAAGAGAAGGGATGCTGGGTAGATATGCTGTGCAGTAAACCAGATCGTGAAATAAAAACTGGAGGACAGCTAAAAGTACTTTTATTGAAATTAGCTATAATAACAGAAATTGGCAAGTCTTGATTTTGCTCTAGAGCTGACAATTTTTGCCAGTAAAGGAAGAAAATCTCTTTCTGAACTACAACCAAATATTATCTTCTTTCTCACGGTTGTGTATATTTCTGTAAATGTCATCTTTCTTCCTTCGTAAATGTGATGGCGAACCTATGGTACGCGTGCCACAAGTGGCACGCAGAGCCCTCTCTTCGGGCACGCGAGTCGCCGCCCCAGCTCAGCTCCCTTGTGCATGCGCGCAAGCCTCCCACTAGCCAGCTGATTTTTGGGTCTCTGCCATGCATATGCGGGGAATGGGGGTGCATGCAAGAGACATGCACAGATGCATGGGGAACGGGGGAGCGCAGGGGGGCATGTGCAGGTAGGTGGGTGGGGTGTGCATGGGGGGTCACAAATGTATTAAATTATGGGTTATAAATGCAGGGAGGCCTACTAGGCCCAAACGAGGCACGCGAGTTGCAGCGTGACCCTCCCACGGCCTGCTTTTGCTCCCAGGAGGCTGCAGAGAGGCCTACTATGACCAAAATGGGGCGCGGGGAGTTGCAGTGGTACCTGTTGTGTCCCCCTCCCCACTTCACAGAGAAGACGCAGAGAAACGCGTCCCACAGTCCTTTATATTTGCAACAGATCTGATTTTCTGTAGTGAAAGCAAGACTTGGCAGCTACATTACAACGGCCTGGCAAGTTCTGAGTTCTTTATCTCTTACGGAGACAGAAGACCACGTGTCCAAGATCCGTTGACAAGAGCTCACAGAAAAAGAGCCTTTGCACAGTCCAGGCCTTTAACTCCCAAACGACCGATCTGCAGTTTGCACTTGGTAGCTTTTGTCCGTCACAAGGGCCAGATGGCAACTCCACCCGCTTTTATCCCCTGTGGGGTGTGGCTCAGTGACTCAGCACTCTCTGGGCCTGCCACACCTCTTCCTCTGCTGTACACACCTCTCTTTCTGACGCTGCCTAGGATCAATCCAGGATTGATCCTCCTTGTCCTCTATCTGTGAGGGCTCTGACACGCCTTCTTCCTGGCCTTCCCTGGCACTTGAGGCGTTGCCAGAAGGAGGGACCTGGAGAGGGAGGCCTTGTCGGCTCCTCTCCCTCACTCTTCAAGTGATCCTCCTTCATGAGGACAGGATCGGGGGCCGGAGTCACAACAGGTTCCCCCCCCCAGCCAATTTTTGCTCCCAGGAGGCTGCAGGGAGGCCCACTATGCCCAAAATGGAGCAGGGGGGTGTTGCATGCACAGGGGGACAGGGCCCACATGTGTGTGTGTTGTGCACGCATTGCATTATGGGTGGGGTGCACACACGCTTTTGGCACGCAACAACAAAAAGGTTAGCCATCACTGCTGTATAACATACCTCCACTGTCAACCATTTTAGAGAATGTTCATAATGTGCTCTTAATTATGGTGTTCTCATTATCAATACACTAAAATGATTATTGCTCAGGGGCAGAAATATGTGATTAAACTTTCTGTTCAGATATGTCGGTCCTATTAATTACCATGCTTGAAGAGAGTTCTGAAACATATGTCGGTTAAAAAAAAGAAAGTGGTGCAGCTGTATTGGTTGTACAAGTGGAATCTGCCCGTCTTTAAAAATAGTCAGACTTCGGGGAAATATCAGAAGATTGGTACTGGAATGTGAGATAGAAATAAAATAAATATAGGGTTGAGCTGGATATATAAATAGCAATATTTACAAATAGCTTGCTTTCAGAAGTTGTGAGTGCTTCATCACAGGAGGTTTCTAAAAAGGGCCTGAACAGTCACTTGTTTGAAATGGTATAGGACCATGATGGTGAACCTTGGACATGCCCGCGTGCCGGCCTGGGTGCCGGAAGTGGCATGTGAAACCATCCCGCAAGGTATGTGTGGCCCCACTGGCCTTCACGCGGTGGGGGAGTGCCAATATCTAGAAGAGCGGCAGTCCATCACACATGCGCGAGCTGGCACCCGAACACCCGGATACTGGCATGGAAGCACGTCCGACAAATAGCTGGCCATCATGCATATGCACAACGTCAACCCGGAAGGCCGGGTGCCGGCCTGCGCATTTGTGACGGAACGCCGCTCTTCTGGGTTCCACCACTACCACGCACGCGATGGCCAGCTGCCCGGTGCACGTGTGATCACAGGAATGTGCAATAGGAGCCAGCAAAGCTGTGCATTCTTCGCAGGATGGTTTCACGTGCCACTTTTGGCATGCGTGCCATAGGTTCAACAACACTGGTATAGAATCTCCAGGTTGAGCAGCGGCCTGGACTAGAAGACCTCCAAAGTCTCTTTCAGCTCTATTCTGATTCTAATTTCAATAGTACTTAGACTTACATACCACTCCTTACTGCTTTAAAGCACTCTCTGAGCAATTTATAGAGTCAGCATATTTCCCCCAACAATCTGTGTCCTCATTTTACTGACCTTGGGAGGATGGAAGGCTGAGTCAACCTTGAGCCTGTCAGGATCAAACTCCAGAGTGTGGGCAGAATTTATCCTGCAATATTGCATTGTAACCATGGGACAGAGTATAAAATAAATATATTTTCTAAAAAAAATAAATAAATACTAAAAATAAATCAAATTCCAAATTTACTGTCTGGTGAAAGAAGGTGGGGATACTTATTATATTGATTTGGGCCAAATTTATACTGATACGCACATCTTTAGCTACAACGTTGAGGGTCAATTTGGTGTAGTAGTTAAGGCATCTGGTTGGAAACTTGGAAACCATGAGTTTCAGTCCCATTTTTGAAGCTGGGTAATCTTGGGATGCGGTGGCTCATGGGCTAGGACATTGAACTTGTCGATCGAAAGGTCTGCAGCTCAGCGGTTCGAATCCCTAGTGCTGCCGTGTAACAGGGTGAGCTCCCGTTACTTGTCCCAGCTTCTGCCAACCTAGCAGTTTCGAAAGCACGTAAAAATGCAAGTAGAAAAAATAGGAACCACCTTTGGTGGGAAGGTAACAGTGTTCCGTGCGCCTTTGGTGTTGAGTCATGCCAGCCACATGACCACGGAGATGTCTTTGGACAGCGCTGGCTCTTCGGCTTTGAAACAGAGATTAGCACCGCCCCCTAGAGTCGGCAACGACTAGCACATATGTGCGAGGGGAACCTTTACCTTTACCTTAATCTTGGGCCAGTTACTTTCTCTCGACCCTAGGAAGAAGGCCATGGCAAACCACTTCTGAAAATAAACTTGCCAAGAAAACTGTAAGGACTTATCCAGGCAGTCTCCAGAAATTGATATGGTGGCTCAACAGACTAATGCAGTCTGTTATTAACAGCAGCTGCTTGCAATTACTGCAGGTTCAAGTCCCACCAGGCCCAAGGTTGACTCAGCCTTCCATCCTTTATAAGATAGGTAAAATGAGGACCCAGATTGTTGGGGGCAATAAGTTGACTTTGTATATAATATACAAATGGATGAAGACTATTGCTTGACATAGTGTAAGCCGCCCTGAGTCTTCGGAGAAGGGCGAGATATAAATGCAAATAAAAAAAAAAGATTGAATGGAAGAAAAAAAAACAGTTTCAATGTTACAAAGAGCAACATAGAACAATGGTCTGTGAAGTATGAAGGTTGGTAGCCTCTGAGTAATTGAAAAAAGCATAGAATAACATGAAATTATACCACTCTTCAGTGTTTCAGAGTCAGCTCCAAACAGATGCATTGGAATACACTGAATTACATAGGTGGGAGGTCAGAGGTGGGATTTACTTACCTTCCCTACTGGTTTGCAAATTCCCTTCAGTTTTTCCTCCTTGACAGAACAAGAAGCTGAACAGACATCATATTAAATTCATCAACCCTCGTGGCAAAAGCCTCGAATAACAAAATCTCGAATAACAAAACCACCAAGTATACAACTAAAAATAGGAACATTAAACATGTGCTTTGTGAGCTGGATACAGATTGAAAATTCTTGAAGGCAGACCTACAGAAATTTTGATCAGAGATTCCAGTGGGAATCTCTTCTGAATACGATTCATTCAGATTCCTGCCCAATTGAGTTCAGAACCACTGTGGTTTTTTTTTTCCAAATTTGTCCTTGAACTAAAGAAAATAACGGGGAAATAAGTCACTGAATCTAATTTTTTTTTTTTTTAATTTATTTTTTTTATTATTTTTTTTTGCAACAAACAAACAAAAAGAAAATACATTATTACACCCTTGTGCTATACATAAAAGGAAGATTTGGGTCTTCGGATATATCCTCATGATTGCCAAAATCCACGTTCTCGAGGTACAGGTACTGAAGCGTCCAATGTTCCAAGCGCAAAGTCCACAAATGGTTTCCAAGTCTTCCAGAAAATATCTTCTTTATACACACCACTTCTAATTTTAATATCACATGTCATTTTATCATTTAAAGCTAATTTCCACATTTCAGAATTCCACTCTTCTATTCTAAAAATCACATCTAGTTTCCAATATCTAGCTATTATAATTCTACCTATTATAATCATAATTCTAATCAATTCTTTTTCATATTTTGTTAATTCTATTTCCTTAATTACCAACAATAATATAGTTTCCACTCTCAATGTTATTACTTTCCCCATCATTTCAAATATCATTTTCTCCAATTGTTGGCAAAACTTTTTAACCTTATCACAATTATACCACATATGGTCATAAGTCCCCAATTCCATCTCACATCTCCAACATTTTTACTAGTTTTTATCCATTTGTGACAATCTTACTGGAGTCAAATACCATTTCCAAACAACTTTATAATTGTGCTCTTTAATCCTTATAGATAAAGTTCTCATAATTCTACTCTTCCAATTCACATTCCAATCTGATTCTGGTATTTCAATATTAAGATCTTTTTCCCAATTTGTCCTCATCACTCTTTGTAATTTTTCATCAGAATTTATAATCTTATAAACCCTACTAACGAGTCCCTTTAGCCCAATTTCATCTTTCATAATCCGAGATACTAAATATTCAAATTCAGTTTCACATCTATTTATCGAATAATTTTCCTTTAGTTTTTTGTCCATTTTCTATCTGTATTTTTCAAACCAACTTAACCCTAATTTTTCAATAATTTCTTTATTCCTCCTTTCATTTCCCATAACTTTTATCCAATCTTTAATAATTTCTATATTTTCCTCTTTAATCACTTCATTCGTTTTATATTATTTTTAATCGGCCAAATTCAGTTGTCTCCCCAAAAGATTATATCCGAATTAAAATTTTAACAAATTTGTTCCACATTTTACTTAATCCTTTAACCAATAACTTCTACTTACACATTTTAAATTTGCTTTATCTAAAACCACCTTGATCCAAATTTCTCTATATCCCTTAACTCTAAATCTCTCCAATAATTATCTTCACCTTTAAGTATTTTTACCACTATCCGGATACCATACGCACAGTAATAATTAAATAATTTGGGGATTCCTAATCCACCTTCCTTTTGATTTTGATACCACATTTTCTTCACTAATCTGGGTCTTTTGCCACCATTGCAAAATTTATCCAGTTTTTCTGATATCCTTCAATATCTTTCTCTGTCAGATTTAGTGGTAGCATCTCGAATAAAAAGTTGAACTTGGGCAGCAACATCATCTTACACATTGCAATTCTACCAAACCAAGACAACTTTAAAATTTTATATTTATCTATCTTCTTCTCAATTTCGTTAATCACCACATCATAATTAAGTTTTTCAATTCTTTAACCTTAAGTGAAAGCACTATACCCAAATATTTCAATGTGTTTTAATCCTTATCCCAAATTGCTCTTGCATATTCTCAGACTCATTACCATTACTATCCATCAATAATTCTGACTTTGACCAATTTACTTTCAATCCTGTCATTTCTTCAAATTCTATCAAATGCTTATATATCTTTTCAAATCTTTCTCTACATTTTCAAAATAATTAAAGTATCATCCGCATACAAATTTATCTTATACCCTTATATCCTTCTAATTCTTCATCTTTTCTATCATTTTGTCAATATTTCCATAGCCAATAAAAATAATGTTGGGGACAGGGACATCCTTGTCTCGTACCAGCTTCTAATTTTATCTCTTCAGTTAATATTCCATTCACCTTCACTCTTGCACTGCTCTTTTGGTACAATTTTGAAATAACATGTATAAACTTATTACCAAAGCCTAAAGCCTCCACAATTACTTTAATTGTTTCCCATTGTACAGAATCAAAAGCTTTAAAAATATCCAATGATACTATACCAATTTTATCACCATTATATTCAGCTACATCTATAATATTTAATACTCTTCTAACAATATCACTCATGTATCTACCCTTCACAAAGCCTACTTGATTATAACTTATATATCTATCTATAAATCTATTTAATCTATTACTTATAATAGCAGTAAATATCTTTGCATCCTGATTAATTAAAGAAATGGGCGATAGGACTCAATCCTTTCTAAATCTTTATCTGGTTTAGGAATTAGGATATCACCGTTCTATTCCATGACGAAGGTACTTCCTCACCATGTAATATTCCATTGAATAATTTTTGCAGTCTTGGTATTATTAATTCTTTAAATTCTTTATAAAACTCAACAGGTAATCCATCCTCACCTGGAGCTTTCCCTAATTTTAATTTTTGTATTATTCCATTAATCTCATCTTGTGTTATATCTTCTTCCATCAATTCCTTATATGTTTGATCAATTTTCACCACATACTTTTCTAAATAGCTTTGCAATTTTCCCCGATTAATTGGTTTCTTTGAATATAGATTCTGAAAAAGTTTCTAACCACTTCACATTTCTCTAATTTTTATAACATCTTATACCTCTATCATCTATCAAAACTCAATTTCTCTCTTCTCTCTTTTATCTTTCGCCATCTTTGCCAATAATTTAGAATTTCTATTACTAAATTCAAAAATTCCTATTTAAAATCTCAAATTTCTTTTTACTAACTCTGTATCTTCTTCTATCATTTTATTTCTTAACATATTAAGCTCCTGAAGAATTTTTTTCTTTAGTAAGCAAAATTGATTTTCCAATTCTTTAATCTTATTTTTATCTCTTTCCATTTTAATTTTATAATTTTTATATTTCCTACTTGATAATTTAATACTCTCCTCTAAACACCGCTTTCATCGCATCCCAAACAATTTCAAATTTAACCTCCCGTTATCATTTAATCTCCAACTTTCCTCCAATTTTTAAGTATCCATTTTTATCCTTTTCATTTTATACAATTTCTCGTCATATCTCCAATAGCTTCTTTTTCTCAAAATTAAAATCTAAGTCCACCATAACTTCTGCATGATCAGAATCTTTAAATTCCCACATCTACCTTATCCACATTATTCAACAAATCTTTAGAAAGAAAAATATAATCAATTCTAGAATATGTATTATATATCTTAGAAAAAAGTGTATACTCTCTCAATTCCTTTAACCTCTCTCCACACATCAACCACGCCGTTTGAAGCATCCACATATTTAAAATCCCCATTTTATTTGCTCCTCCACAGCGGGTGGGATTAGTACTGTCTATTTTATCTCTGATTAATTAAAATCCCCAGCCACAATTACTTTCCCTACACTTTCATTCTCCAAAATTTTGTTATTTTTCAAGAAATTCTCTTTGTTTTCATTCGGTAAATATAAATTAACAAGTGTCACTTTTTCCTCATTAAGATTTCCAACAATTATTACATATCTTCCATCTTCATCCAAAATTACCTTATGTTTTCAAAGTACACCCTATCTGATATCAGTGTTGCAACTCCTCTAGCTTTTGAAGTTCCAAATGCTTTTCATATATTTGCATACCTTTTATATACATTCTATTTGAATCTTCAGATTTCTGATGAGTTTCTTGTAAAAATAAAATGTCTGGTAAATCCTTTTAATCTTAAGCTCCAATCTTCTTCTTTTAATCTTATTTTTATCTCTTTCCATTTTAATTTTATAATTTTTATATTTCCTACTTGATAATTTAATACTCTCCTCTAAACACCGCTTTCATCGCATCCCAAACAATTTCAAATTTAACCTCCCGTTATCATTTAATCTCCAACTTTCCTCCAATTTTTAAGTATCCATTTTTATCCTTTTCATTTTATACAATTTCTCGTCATATCTCCAATAGCTTCTTTTTCTCAAAATTAAAATCTAAGTCCACCATAACTTCTGCATGATCAGAATCTTTAAATTCCCACATCTACCTTATCCACATTATTCAACAAATCTTTAGAAAGAAAAATATAATCAATTCTAGAATATGTATTATATATCTTAGAAAAAAGTGTATACTCTCTCAATTCCTTTAACCTCTCTCCACACATCAACCACGCCGTTTCGAAGCATCCACATATTTAAAATCCCCATTTTATTTGCTCCTCCACAGCGGGTGGGATTAGTACTGTCTATTTTATCTCTGATTAAATTAAAATCCCCAGCCACAATTACTTTCCCTATACTTTCATTCTCCAAAATTTTGTTATTTTTCAAGAAATTCTCTTTGTTTTCATTCGTAAATATAAATTAACAAGTGTCACTTTTTCCTCATTAAGATTTCCAACAATTATTACATATCTTCCATCTTCATCCAAAATTACCTTATGTTTTCAAAGTACACCCTATCTGATATCAGTGTTGCAACTCCTCTAGCTTTTGAAGTTCCAAATGCTTTTCATATATTTGCATACCTTTTATATACATTCTATTTGAATCTTCAGATTTCTGATGAGTTTCTTGTAAAAATAAAATGTCTGGTAAATCCTTTTAATCTTAAGCTCCAATCTTCTTCTTTTAATCTGATTCCTGTACCCTTCACATTCCATGACATTATTTTTATAACTCCCATTTAAAATATAAATTTTTAATCCTATCCCGCATCTTCCTTTCTGTGCCCCCCACCACCCGACATTAAACTACCATATGAACAACAATAAGAAAACAGAAAAAAAACAAAAAACAAAACAAACAATAAAGTACAAACAATCTTCTTCCCCCACATCCTCATCGGTTTCGCCTCTATAAAGAGAATGGGGGAGAGGGACGTGCCAATGCCGGGCACTTCTTTCGGGCTGTCTATTTAAATTCATCACTCAAAAAAAAAGATAGCGATGACCCGCATTCAGCTTCATATTTTCCAAGACTCTTATCTGCTTCTTCTCCTACTGTATCCTCACGACTCTTCTTCTGTTCAACCAACACAGGTGATATTTCTTTCCTCTTTAACCCTTTGAGTCTTGCCTCCAATAGCCCCTTTTTCTTCTTCTGAGATTGATGTTTCCACGTATGTTCCACCCATCTGAAGCATTTGATCTTTTATCTCCATTAAATCCTCCATCTCAATCAGTCCAAGCTCCGTAAATATAATAATGCATCTATATCTGGGGTGATTGTACGCATCCTTCCTTTATAAAAAATTTCAATTGTTGTGGTGGCCTCCAATTGTATTTAATTCCATTATCTCTCAAAACTTTTGTAATTGGTTTTAAAAAATCTCCATGCCCTTTCTTCTCTTGATATATCCGGGAAGACTTGAATAGTCTTCCTTCAAACTTCAAAGCATCTCCCAACTCTCTTAACTTGGCCATAACTTCCAACTTATCACCAAGATTTGCGAACCTGACAAGCACATTCCTGTTAGAACCATTTTGCCTTCTATATCCAATTCTAAAACACTTGCCAGGTCTGCTATTGTGAACGTAAGTTGCGTATCCAAATCATTAATCCATTTCAAAACCCGCTGTTTCAATTTATCTTCCTTTCTTCGAGATTCCTCTAATAACAAAATTATATTTCCTCATCTCTTCTTCCAAAAGACAAATTCTCTTATCTTGCTGCTCATTTTTATAAAATATTTTGCCAATTTGCCGATCTACTTTTGCCTCATGCACATGCAGCTGCTCCATTTCATCTTTAATCATTGTCATTTCCTCTTTTTGTTTAGCAAAGTTATCATTCATATCTTGCTTTAAATTTTGCACTTCGGATGTCAGTTTAAATGTCAAATTATCTATACGCTCTGATAGTGCTGCTATTTTTTCCCCAATTTTATTTAAAGCTGCAGCAATTTGCTGCGTTTCTGAAAGTTGTTGAGTCATTTTGAAAAAAAAAAAAACCAAAAAATTTCTCAAACTGGGATTCCAATTTTCAAAGAGTCTTAGTGAAGATCAAAGGACAGCAGTCAAACCAATTTTACAGAGGGTCTTGATGAAGATCAAGGACGACAATCTTTAATTGAAGCGAAACGGCTTATTTGCACTCGTTAGTAGCTTATCAGTAACTTATGAGTCATATTCACTCCACAAAGAAACACAATTACCTCACAGCTTAATCAGCGCCATTTTTTCTCCACGTCGGCAGAGAGAAAAAAAAAAACAAACCAGCTTGAACTTCAAAACAAAGTCCTTTTTTTGTTTTCTGTAATATAAACAAGCTATTAATTTCCTCTCAAAAGAAAAATAATAAAAAAATTATCCACCTAATAATATCTTCTTCAGCCAATCAGCCAGTCAGTCCAACACAAAAGATCGATCTCTTCAATTAAAATTCTTCTCATTAGCAAATTCAGTCTTTGATATTCCTTAGCCTCAGCATTTAACACAGAACACGATAATTATAATAAGGAAAGCAAAAGACAGCAGTTTATTCCAAACTCCTTGTGTCTGCCAGTTCGGTCATCCCACGCAGTAAAAACTCCTTAATTCAAGCAGTTTCAGATGACCTACCAGTTTTAAATTCAGTCTGCTGGGCTATTAACATTTCCACTTCATGATTTATTAACTTTCATCCATAACGGTGCATTCCAAACAGCATTAATCCTCATAAATCTTCATTATTAAGCCCTGTGAAGTGAAGGAAAGGTCCTTACCCCACCACGGTCATGGCCACGCCCCACTGAATCTAATTTTTAAACTTTGTATTTTAAGAGTTTTATATAACTAAAGAAGGAAATGAAGGTGCAAAAAGAAAAAGAAACAAATTGGATATTGTTAGAGTTTGCAGCAATCCAACCGGCACACAAGTAAATAAGTCAGCAGGATTCACATATAAAAGAAACTCACTCTGCTAAACAAATAATTCCCTCAACATCATCAAACTATTTACTAAATCTACACTACTATTAATCTTCTCATCGTTTTCATCACCAATCTCTTTCCTCTTATGACTGTATGACTGTAACTTTTTGTTGCTATCATTAAGGGTTAAATTGCAACCTATGACCATCATTTGTGTTGTAAATGCTGTACCTTTGATGTATTTTTTTCCTTTTTTTCCTTTTTCTTTTATGTACACCGAGAGCATATGCACCAAAACAAATTCCTTGTGTGTCCAATCACACTTGGCCAATAAAAATTATATTCTATACAGTAATATAAAGCATGAGGCATGTATACAATACCCATGCAGCAGAAGCCAGAACCAGAACTCAGAATCCAGAAGCACAGAATCAATATAATCACAGAAGCACACACACACACACACACACACACACACACACACACACACACACACACACGTAGGTATTATTAAATGCAAACAGACTTTATTAGAACAGCTGAGAATTAAACTCATTCTCAGCATAGTCCAAACTAATTCAAAACAAATTCTTCTTAACACAATTCTTCAGTCTTATCACCAACCTTGGTCTAATTAGGCAAACTGCCAAAGGCTTTTCTTGGCAAAAGTTCAAAAGTAGAAGACACCGACAAGAAATAAATGCAGCAAGACAAGGAAAAAGTCTATCAACATTGTTTTCCGAAAAAGAGCCCAAGAACTGTTGCTGGTCTTTTAAGCCTTATGGGAGGGGCCAATCATCTCTTGGCCCCACTCCCGAGTCATCCTCTTTGCTTTAGCTGCTCTTGCCTTCTGGCAGCCCTTCTCATGCATGCACTAGGAACAGGCTCCTCCTGTTCCTCTGCCTCTCTGCTGTCCACCTCTGGAGGCTCCGGAGTCCGCGTATCGCTCCCCGATGGCCCTGGCCCCATCTCTGCCTCCGATGCAGAGTCCTCATCCGGGCCTTGCCCAGCCTCCAGGACTGGCCCATGTTCTTCCTCAGTCTCATCGCTTTCTGACTCCACTGCCAGTTCTGCAGGCTGCTGATGGACCACAACAATATACAGATCAATCATACTAAACCACGCCTAGGCCCCGAGCCATCTCCCATGGCTCACAACAGATCCTGTTTCTTAGTCACAAAACAGTTCCCATTGGCTGACTTCAAGGGTGGGCTTCAAACATTTTAGAAAGGGGTTCTCTGCCCGGTTGCTGGGTGGGTGTGACCATGGTGGGCATGGCCTAGTCAGCCTCCTGCACCACGGTAGGGGGAGGGATGTTTTTGTCCTCCCTGGGCTCTGGAGGCTTTCCTTGAGCCTCCAGAAGGGCAAACTCCAGAGGCCCTCTGGAGGCCCATTTCCAGCCTTCCCGAACTTCCAGTAGGCCCGTTTTTCACTGTACCTGAGCCTCCATGTGAGCCCTGCACTTACCTGCATTCAAAACAGGCCACGTGGAATCTCCTGGAAGGGGCAGGGTGAGGTGAGCAAGGCCAGCCAGGAGTGGGATTTGGGGGTTCTCCCAACTGCACAGAATCTTAGCTAGAGGTTCTTCCGAACCCCTGCGAACTCCTAGCAGCCCACCCCTGGCTGACTTTTAGTTATTGCTATCCCAGCTCATAATTACACTGACATATAAGAATCCAGTGTTTCGTTATTGCAGTCATTCTTTCAAACAGTAACCATAAAAAAGGGATTATCAACTTGAAACCGATAGGTCCTATACGCCCTGTTTTTGAGGGGCATTCTTAATGTACCCATTTTCTTCTTCCCAGTAAAATCATACTGTTGAAATTGCATACAAACTGCTAAATTATGGCACTTTTAAATATAAAACCATCAACAAATGAAGCCTACCAAGACTCCATGACTTTTTATAATCTTATTTCCTTGCAATCCGGAAAACCTAGATATTGTGGGTGAAGGAGCAAAAACAAAACAAAAAAACCCCCACTTATCTGGATGCAATGTTGATGTCTGCCATTTTACCACCATGTTTTCTGAAATCGTTGGAAGTCTAAATTAATCCATCTGTTCTGTTTCCCTCCCCCAATACTCCCAACAAAGAGTCATTCAAAGGCCTTCTTTTCAAGTTTATTTACATAAATAAATGTTCTGGCCACATCTACCCACGCGCCTACCAAGTCTCTGGAGGTAACTAGGAAATTATAGATGCCAGAGTTACTTACGAATATATTCTTCCCTCCATTGAAACAGTTTGCCCGCGCAAATTCACTGCTTTATAGCCCCTGACAAAAAGCCAGGAAGTTCCGCCTCCTGCTTTATAGCCCCTGTGGGTGTCACTCCGTGACTCATCATTCTTTGACTTTGTCCCAAAGCCTCCTCTGCTGCGTGCGCCGATCACGTCTGTGCAGTCTTGCATCAAGCCAAGATTGTTCTTGGGGCATTGCCAAATCAGAAGAAGGCCCGGGGGAAATCAGGCCTTGTCAGCCCCTCCTCCTCCTCCTGGGTGAGTGCCAGGGAGGGAGAGGGCCCAGGGGAAGCAGGCCTTGCCAGTTCCTCCTCCTCACTTTCTGAATCATCCTCCTCCAGGAGTCCGAGTCCGGAAACCTGGGTCACAACACCATTCATCTATCCATCCATCCATCCATCCATTGGTCTTAAAATGTGGAGTCAGTAAGGGGCAAAATAACTACCTAATTTAAAGAGAAATAAACCTAGTTTGGAGTAAATAAACGGAAAATTGTCTATAATGTAAATTTGCTTTCAAAACAGAGGAAGTCTAGAGGTCTTGATGTCTTTCAGCCAAGCTATCTTCATTGCATTCTGCGGTGTGTTTGATGACCTCCAAGATGGTATTTTTATATCTTGTACTCTTTCTGTTCTTTCTATTTTTTAAAATCATTTTTTTACTACTAAATCAAGTTCCCCTTTGATAAAAGCGTTGCCCTTCTGCTCAACCCCTGGAAGATAAGTGTATGGTATAAGAGTTTTCAATTTGCTCCTTTTACTCTCGAGCATCCTTCAGCTTTTGAATCTGAAGCAGTACATAGACGTCTACTTATTATAGACACTTCTGCTCCTGAAAGCTTTAAAAAATCAACATTTTGGGGGGAAATTAACAAGGAGGAAAAAAAAGAGGCCATCTTGAAATTATTTAAAGTCTCTAAAAATCCCTGCAGTCTTGAGTCCTTCACACTGGATTGTAGCCAGTGGTGGGTTTCAATTTTTTTTACTACCGGTGCTGTGGGTGTGGCTTGATGGGCATGGCATGGATTGGTGGGCGTGGCAGGGGAAGGATACTGTAAAATCTCCATTCCCACACCAATCCAGGGGAAGGTTACTACAATTTAATTTAATTAGATTTAAGCTTAATGTTAACCGCTCCAATCTTGATTGCAGAAAATATGACTTCAGTAACAGAGTTATTAATGCTTGGAATACACTACCTGACTCTGTGGTGTCTTCCCAAAATCCCCAAAGCTTCAACCAAAAACTGTCTACTATTGACCTCACCCCATTCCTAAGAGGACTATAAGGGGCGTGCATAAGATCACCAACGTGCCTACCGTTCCTGTCCTAATGTTCCCCTTGATTGTATCCAACTTGTTAATTATTTCATGCTTATACTTATATATATATATGCTTATATATTGTATAATTTCATGCTTATGCTTATATATACTGTGTGACAAATAAATAAATAAATAAATACATACATACATACATACATACATACATACATAATCCCCATTTCCTCCCGATCAGCTGGGACTTGGGAGGCAGAGAATTGATGGGGGCGGGGCCAGTCAGAATTTTTACTACTGGTTCTCCAAACTACTCAAAATTTCCACTACTGGTTCTCCAGAACTGGTCAGAACCTGCTGAAACCCACCTCTGATTGTAGCCCTGAGCTACAGTCTGTGCAACCAGTATGATTCAGTTTCTTTAAAGGGGAACTAAGTTTGTTTGTTACATTTGTAAAATTTGCTGTCGACATAATCACATTGATGATATCTAATGTGCTCCTTTATCAGTGCAGATGACTGATGTGCACTGTGAGCTACACTGGCTATCAACATAGCAATAGTAACAGTAATAGAGTTGGCAGGGACCTTGGAAGTCATCTAGTCCAACCCCCTGCTCACATAGGTAGGGATTCGAACCGGCCGACTTTTCTTATCAACAAGCGAAGTGTCATAGCCACTGAGGCACCTAGTCTTCCAAATCTAATCTAATCTAATCTAATCTAATCTAATCTAATCTAATCTAATCTAATCTAATCTAATCTAATCTAATCCAATCCAATCCAATCCAATCCTATCCTATCCTATCCTATCCTATCCTATCCTATCCTATCCTATACTATACTAGCACTTAGACTTATATACTGCTTCATGGTGCTTTACACCCTCTCTAAGCGGTTTACAGAGTCAGCCTATTGCCCCCAACAATCTAGGTCTTCATTTTACCCACCTTGGAAGGATGGAAGGCTGAGTCAACCTTGAGCCAGCAGTGTGCAGCAGCAACCAAAAAAATCCAATGCAATCCTAAATTGCATTAACAGAGAGATACAATCAAGATCAAGTGAGGTACTAATACCACTCCATAAAGTCCTAGTAAGACCACACCTAGAGTACTGAATCCAGTTTTGGTCACCACACTATAAAAAAGATGTTGAGACTCTAGAAAGAGTGCAGAGAAGAGCAACCAGGATGATGAGGGGACTGGAGACTAAAACATATGAAGAACAGTTACATGAACTGGGCATGGCTAGTCTAGTGAAGAGAAGGACCAGGGGAGACATGATAGCAGTCTTCCAATATTTAAGGGGCTGCCACAGAGAGGAGGGGTGTCAAGTTGTTTCCCAAAGCACCTGAAGGCCAGACAAGGAATAATGGATGGAAACTGAACAAGGAAAGATTCAACCTAGAAATGAGGAGGAACTTTCTGACAGTAAGAACAGTCAACCAATGGAACAGAAGTTGCCTTCGGAAGTTATGGGAGCTTCATTACTTGAGACTTTCAAGAAAGATTGGCCTGCCATTTGTCAGAAATGGTGTAGGGTCTCCTGCTTAAGCAGGGGGGTTGGACTAGATGACCTATGAGGTCCTTTCCAACTCTGTTAATCTGTTAAAGAGATTTGATCTGCCAAACTGCTGGCAGCTGGTGATCAGCAGAAGTAGCCTGCAGTACTGCACTTAACCACTGTGCCTCTGCGGCTCTTCTGGGTCTCATTCTAGGTGCTGGTAATGACCTAGAAAGCCATACCTTGTATGGGACCAGAATATGGTGTTCTGCAGCTGATTATGATTATGGTTTTGTGTATTTTAATATGGTTTTTATAATGGTTTTAGTATGCTTTTGTGTATTTGTTGTTTTTATTTGTATTTTGTTTATTGTTTTTGACTGTTGTGAGCTGCCCATCTTACGTATGTCAGATGGGTAACTAGATCAATCCATCCATCCATCCATCCATCCAACCAACCAACCAACCAACCGCTAAACTGACATTTCTGTTTATTTTTGGTTTACTTTGTATGTCTGATTTTCTTTTAGCAACTCTAGCCAATAACTGCAATAAATTCCATATTCTACTGTACTATACTATAAAATTGCATGGCTCAAAGATATATAGAATGGGAGAAACCAATTTTTTGATGGATCTAGAGTTGGCATTTGAAATATTAATGCTTGATGTCATAGATATAGCATTAAAGTTATCTAAAGTACGGTTAACTAAAGCGGTGGCTCAGTGGCTAAGACGCTGAGTGTGTCGATCGAAAGGTCAGCAGTTCAGCAGTTCGAATCCCTAGTACTGCGTAATGGGGTGAGCTCCCGTTACTTGTCCCAGCTTCTGCCAACCTAGCAGTTCGAAAGCACGTAAAAAATGCAAGTATAAAAATCGGGACCACCTTTGGTGGGAAGGTAACAGCATTCCGTGTGCCTTCAGCATCAAGTCATGCCGGCTATATGACCATGGAGATGTCTTCAGACAGAGCTGGCTCTTCGGCTTTGAAACGGAGATGAGCACTGCCCCCTAGAGTCAGGAACGATTAGCACATATGCGCAAGGGGAACCTTTACCTTTTTAAAAGTACTGTAGCTATTGTTTTAAGGTACAGATCCTATATATCCGTCGGTCTCACCTGTAACTGTGGGAGTAGTAGACTATGGTGCCCAGAGGATGCTAAATGGCTTGCTGTAGTTGTAGAGCAATGGTTAGGCTCCTCCATTTAGAAAATGATCTTACAAAGAGGAGGAGGAGGAGGAGGAGGAGGAGGAGGAGGAGACATTATAGATATTAGTTTCTAACTTTTCTTATATTATTTGACTAATATACAATATTTATAAACATTTTTTAAAAAAATGGTGTTTCTGATTTCAAATTTTAATCTGTTATGACCAAAAGAGGAACTTCTGAGTTTTCATCGTGATCAACAGTGTGCAACATCATATCATTTTGAGAAGATCAAACTATGCTTATGGATATCTTTATGTATCTTTATGTGACTCTGGTTAGTCAGTGGAGCATCTGGGTGTGGCGGAACTGATTTTGAGCTATACACCTCTGACGTAATTTATACTGCATCATACATCATTCCAAGGAAAAGGAAGCGATTTTAAATCTTACCACATGAATAATGGGAATATTAGCAGAGCGAAGAAAAACTGAAACTGAGCATTGATCGAACAAAACTATTGGGTCTTCCCCTGGAAGTTAAAAATGGCTCATACTGTATAAGATGAAAAGAAAGCTGACAGAAAATAAGTTTGAACAAAATGATCAGCTTAGGAGAACGGAGCTCATCATACTTGCATGAGAGGAGGTAATCTTTTTAATTGTTCACTTGTCTTCAGCATCTGCTACTTCATCCCCTTAAAAGTAGACCTTAGGGAATGAAATAAGCTTTGTCCTTTGCAGACAATTCCCTGCACTGCATTTCAAATACCTGATGATATTTCTTCCTATTTGCCTGAGGGGAAACCAATCCAGGGATTAGGGTCACACTGAGGGGTGAAATCCAGCCGGTTCTGACAGGTTCTGGAGAACCAGTAGCGGAAATTTTGAGCAGTTTGGAGAACCGGTAGCGGAAATTTGGAGCAGTTTGGAGAACCAGTAGCGGAAATTTGGAGCAGTTCGGAGAACCGGCAAATACCATCTCTGGCTGGCCCCAGAGTGGAGAGGGAATGGAGATTTTGCAATATCTTCCCCCAGGAATGGGGTGGGAATGGAGATTTTGCAGTATCCTTCCCCTGTCACACCCACCATGACACACCACGCCCACCAAGCCACGCCCAGAGAAACAGTAGTAAAAAAAAATTGGATTTCACCACTTATCACACCTATAATACATCTGACGGAAGACCTCGGGTATTTTCAAGACTCAAAAGCATAGGATGAAGCAAGTCAGATTGCTAGCTAGCCAGAGGTGGTCTCCAGCTGGTTCAGACCAGTTCAGCCGAACTGATAGCGGAAATCGTTGGTAGGACTGCCCACTCACCCCAGCTCTATGCCATCCTATTTAGGCATGTTTTTGAGGCTGGGTGCATGTGTGGAAGACGGGTGTGCGAGCAAAGTGCATGCGGGAAGGTCGGGCACATGTATAGAAGGCAGCCTGCGTGAACTGGGTGCGCGTGCGCGCAAAGGGAGCATGAGCACACATGGCAAATCGGCAGTAACATAATGAGAAACCCACCACTGCAGCCAGCCCCATCACAACATGAGACCAACAACCCAATCCTTAAAATCATAATGATCCATTCCTAGCCACAATATTTCAGACACAAATGGAGGATCTGAGATGTTCTAGTCATTAATGAAAAACTCTAAGGAATGCAACTGGAGTTAACTGGTAATTTAGCTTGGGTTGCTGGGCTGTGCCGTTCTTTAATATCTGGAAATCTGTGACTTTCTAGACTCTCGTTCAAGAGTTTAGTTAACTGTTGGACCACCTAGCTGTTTGTTTTCTCTATTGTTAAAGAGTTAATATTTGGTGTTATGGATTAGCATTGTGGTTTAGATCTCCCGTTTTTAAGCTTACAGAACAATAAGAGTTGGAAGGGACCTTGGCAGATTTCAGTATAGTTCTTAGTTTTATTGTGTTTTAATTTTTTGTATGGCTATAGTCAGCAATTGCCTCAAGAAGGAAGATGGCAGTCCCAGGGATACGAACGAAACCTTGGCCCTTAAATAGGATCTTGACACATGCTAGCACTGATTTGATGTTATCTAGTTGGATAATTAAACATCTACAAGAAAACCACCAAACTCATAGAGCACCAAGGACCCCAAAGTTCAACCCTGAGCTACAAATATTCTCTTTTTTTGGTATCTTAACCCATGTAAAAAAAAAAGGAATGTTGTAATCATAATGCTGTGACCGCCATTTTGTTTTGCTCTTCCTCCCCAAGACAATGAAGTTAGGGAAACCAAACTTAATAGGCATTTTAAGGAATCTTCTGATATTTTCTTTTTCTTTCTTTTTTTAAAGTTTTTTATTGATTTTACAACAACAACACAACACAAACATACATAACACAAACACATAATATGTGTTTTCTTTTTACATGTCAGTTTCATTCCACATACTTTCTACTTTATATATTCCCCATTTCCCCCCTCTTTTATTATCTTTATCGTCCCTTTATATCTAGTTTTATTCATTTACAATATTTTATAGATTTGTCACATTCTCTTCTCCATCATTTATTCATATTTACTTTTCCTATTCCCTAACCAATCGTACCACTTGGTCCATACTTGATAATATTCTGTCTCTTCCTTTTCTTTTATTTCTTTCGTTAATTTATCCATCTCTGCACAGTCCAGAATTTTCTTGATTATTTCTTCCTTGTTGGTACCTTTTCAATTTTCCAGAACTGTGCGTAGGCAATCCTTGCAGCTGTAATTATGTGGTAAAATCAAATATTGAATTTCTTTACTTTAGGTTCTGCTTAATATCTCTAGTAAAAACGTCTCTGGTCTCGAGTCCACATTATGGCCACTTATCTCTTCTATCCAATTTCTAATTCTGGACCAATATTTTTTCGCCTTAGGACATGTCCACCAGGGGACTCTTCTGATATTTTCTTCCCATTTTGTGTAATTATAATGATTTTAGCAAATGTTGGGCTAGGATGTATGTTGAATCTGGTTGAAAAGATGTTCTTGGACTTCTCTTATATTTCTTCCCCATAAGATCAGGGGTCTCGAACCTTGGCAACTTTCAGACTTGTGGACTTCAACTCCACCAGCTTTGCTGGCTGAGGAACTCTGGGAGTTGAAGTTCACAAGTCTGAAAGTTGCCAAGGTTGGAGACCCCTGCCATAGAGGGTGCATGTAATTGTCCTTAGGAGTAGAGCTGGTCTTATTGTGCTTCTCTCTCTTTTGCTCAAAGTATTTTTAGATGGGCTCAGATCAGGACCTCTCTAAGTGAATGGTTTAATCTCAGATGAACTCTTCTGTCATGTGTGTTTGATTAACTCAATGTTGCAGATAAGCGATTGAAAGATAGGGACTTGCCAATGCTCCCTAACTTGTCTGTAAAATTATATTCAAGCCATTGTCTGGGATCATAGTTTATGCTCTTAACTCGTAGGTAACACCATCTGTTGCTCCAGACAAAAAAGTTCAGAATTTTTCTTGCCTGAAAAATGTATATATTCCCAATGTGGGGAAACTGTGACCTTCCAGATGTTACTGAAGTATCGTCTAAGCAACATCCTTCGGTATTGGCTAGAACTTCTTGGATTTGTAGTGTGTCCACATCTGGAAGGACATCTGTTGTATCCCATCACTGTTGTAGTCTTTTCATTATAATTGGAAGCTGAAGCTTCTTTCTACTAGGCTACTGGTCCAAGAAAAGAAAAAAGTTTTGAGGTCCTTATGGTGACTAAATGGAGTTCGAAAGTGGTCAGATCTGAAGTCAGAGCTGGCTAATCTCTTGATCTTTTTTTCCCCCTTCTACAAAATTGTTTTAAGCAGTAGAACAAGCTTGGTTTTGGGAAGTGTTCATCTTCCTAAATTATGCAAATAGTTGAAAGCAAAAAGATGATTTGTTTTAAAATTATCTCACACAGGATTGGCATCTTCCTTTCCGTTGACCTTGTCAACTTCACCGACTGCAATGGAATTTATTTTCCTCCCATTCAATCCTTCATTTATTTTATAAAATCACCAAACTTCCTATTCAGTTCTTTAGCATCTCTTCCCCGCCCCGCCCCGGTTTATGGGTCAATTTACCTATGGCTGGAATTTTAGATACAGAAGTTATATGAAAATTTCTGGGGATATATAATTTTTTTGTTCGCTGACACTGTATTTTAGAGCGAACTGTATTTTACCTTTTCTTTTGTGCATTAGAGCAGGGGTCTCCAACCTTGGCAACTTTAAGACTTGTGGACTTCAATTCCCGGAAGTCCTCAGCCAGCATAAAAGAAAAGTGTACATAAAAAAAAAAATCAGTGTACATAAAAGAAAAGATACGTTCATCAAGGTACAACATTTACAACACAAATGATGGTCAATATATCAATCATAAGGATTGCCAGCAACAAAGTTACAGTCATACAGTCATAAGTGGAAGGAGATTGGTGATGGGAATGATGAGAAGATTAATAGTAGTGCAGATTTAGTAAATAGTTTGACAGTGTTGAGGGAATTATTTGTTTAGCAGAGTGATGGCCTTCGGGAAAAGACTGTTCTTGTGTCTAGTTGTTCTGTTGTGCAGTGCTCTATAGCGTCGTTTTGAGGGTAGGAGTCGAAACAGTTTATGTCCTGGATGTGAGGGATCTGTAAATATTTTCACGGCCCTCTTCTTGATAAATGTGTGAACTAGGAAAGAAAGTATGGTTGATTCTTTCTTACTTTCTAGCAACCATTCACTGCTTCTTCAGAACCCTTAAATCTGTGGTCTGCCTCCCCCCCCCACCAAAACCCCATACTGTAAACCAAGGACGTCCAATCTTGTCAACTTTAATTCAATTTCCTTCAGAACTCTGGGACTTCAATTCCCAGAGTTCCATGCTGGCTGGGGAATTCTGGAAGTTGAAATCCACAGGTCTAAAAGTTCCCAAGGTTGAATACCCCTGCTGTAAATATTTGATTGAACATTCTTTCTTTACATGTATACCCTTTTGCATCGTTTCTTTCCTTTTTGGTGAATGCAAGCTTATGTTCTCATTATCTATTCTTAACCTGTATCACTGTAATGTAGTGTTGGAAGAAATGTCCATCTAGGTTCAGTTCCAAGTGGAGGAAAAGACACTGGATTCATTGACGTTGCTTGGAAAGAAGGTTTATTGATGAACAGGATCATATGGTTTGAGATCCTGGGCAGAAAAAGGGATTAGATGCTCAGAGTCCCTGGGTTTTATACCCTCTCTTGGGCTTTGAATTTAAGCTTGTGTTCTGATTGGTTGTCAGACTCCCATGGGCAGACTTGGTTGACTCTTGCTGGGTGATGATGTCATGAAAGGCTTTGGGGAATATCTACTGTGGCTCTGCCTGAAGGAGGTAGAGCTTTGTTATGTAGAATAGATTGGCCCAGGCCTTAATGGCCCATTGATAAAGGTAGGGTGGGTGGGTGAGTTTTTGCCTCCCTTTTAGAGGAAATATTCTGCCCTTTTAATATTTCCTAAAATATCCCATTTTCCTAGGAGAGGGGTAGGTGCTAACTTCCTACAGTAGATTAAATATATCTTTCTTCAGTTCAGCTCCTGCCTATTTCATAGGAGCTGTTCCCAGTCCTCAGATTTACTAAAATAGCATTTATAGTTTTAGAGCCAGGGTGAGCATTTAAGCTCAGACAACTGGAATGCTCTAGCTTTCTGCATGCTCAGCTGAACAGCAAAGATAATAATTTGAACATTCAGTAGGACTATATGCTGCCACATGAATGCAGTTGGACAGTTTCTCAAGTATTTCTTTTATAAAGACAATGGGGTATTGATGGAAGTTCTGCTTTAGATTCCATGGGTCAAGAGTTACCCTGGAATCTAGTCTAAAATCCATATACAATCACCTGTGTAGATGAACTAAAATTCATATTGGAGATTGAAGGATTGAGATGCGTACATTGCTATTTAGTCACTTTTAAAATCTGACTAAAATTTAATAGAATACATTTTTCCTATAATGATCATATCTAATAAGAGAGTGCCTCTAATTTGCATGCCATTAGTGTAATATTTCAGTAATCACTGATAATTATGAGCCTAAGCTATTACATTTGAAATATAATTCCATATTTAATATAAGAAATGTTCTCTCATGAATGGTTTCTGACTTTAATTTTCTTTGTGTGTTTTATCCGTGTCATTCACCTCTCAGTTTTGGAAGAGATTCTTTCTGTGTCAAAATGAGTTTGAATGGTCTTTTCTATAGATGCTTCCTTGATCATTGTCTCACCAAAGTTTCTTAAAATATATATATATATATCTTGGCTCTGAAAAGTTTTCAGTACTCAGCCTCTTCTTTGAAATTTCAGACTTTTTCTATTAATCTCCTATGTGATGAAGAAAAAGAATGTATATGTTAGGTTACTTTAGTTTAAAACTGATACTAAATTGACGGAAAACAAGGAAAAGGAGGAGGAGAAATTACAGATACAGGATGTCCTTGACTTATGACCACAATTGAGCCCAACATTTATGTTGTTAAGTGGGAATTTGTTAAGTGAGGTTTGCTCTATTTGATGACATTTCTTGCCACTGTTATGAAGTGAATAACTGAAGTTTATTTATTTCTTTCTTTATTTTGTCAAATACATATTAAATAATATATATAAGTATAAGTATAAGCATGAATTCAATACATAAAATGAATACAACTAAAGGGAACATTAGGACAGGGATGGTAGACACATTGGCGCTCTTATGCACGCCTCTTACAGACCTCTTAGGAATGGGGTGAGGTCAACAGTAGACAGTCTGAGGTTAAAGTTTTGTGGATTTAGGGATGAGACCACAGAATCTGGTAGTGCATTCCAGGCATTAAAACTCTGTTGCTGAAGTCATATTTTCTGCAATCGAGATTGGAGCGGTTCACATTAACTTTGTATCTATTGTGTGCTCATATATTGTTGTGGTTGAAGCTGAAGTAGTCAATGACAGGAAGGACATTGTAGCAGATGATTTTATGAGCTATGCTCAGGTCATACTGAAGGTGGCGTAGTTCTAAATTT
This sequence comes from Ahaetulla prasina, assembly GCF_028640845.1. Taxonomy (NCBI): domain Eukaryota; kingdom Metazoa; phylum Chordata; class Lepidosauria; order Squamata; family Colubridae; genus Ahaetulla; species Ahaetulla prasina. The sequence continues at coordinate 13,783,968 of NC_080543.1, read as the reverse complement.
TCTAAGCCCAGAATTTCAAGTCTGGTGGCATAAGGTGTTTTGTTGCGAGCAGAAGAGTGGAGGACTCTTCTTGAGAAAGACTTCTGGACGCGCTCAAATGTCCGATATGCAGTGTGGGTTCCAGACAGATGAGCTGTATTCGAGAATTGGTCTAGCAAATGTTTTGCATGCTCTAGTTAATAGTGTAATCTTGCCGGAGAAGAAGCTACGCAAGATTAGGTTTATAACTCTTAATGCCTTTTTGGCATTAAGTTCATAATTTAGTAATACGGGTGTTAAATAAACCTGTCTTCCCCACTGACTTTTCTTGTCAGAAGTTCGTAAAATGGGATCATGTGACCCGGGGACACAGCAACAGTCATAAATTTGAACCAGGGACCAAGCATTGACTTTTGATCACATGATCATGAGGATGCTGTAAAGGTTGTAATTGTGAAAAACGGTCATATGTCACTTTTTTCAGTACCGTTCAGTGGTGGTATCCTGCCGGTTCTGTCTGGTTCGGGCGAACCAGTAGCAGCGGCTGCAGGAGACTCCTGGATGTCATCACATCCCACTTTTTTTAAAAAAAAATTTCCCATAATAATTCCAACAATTTGACCAGTGTACAGTACAATCACTTATCCAACCATCAATCCTATACACAAATTATACTCAATCGGGCCTGCTCAGCTGCCACTCCCTTCCCCGATCCTTTCTACCCTTCTCTACCATCTTCTACTTTCCCCAACCTTCCTCCTCCTCACTTTCCTACTTCCTCTCCTCCTTCCCACTTCCATCCTTTCTAACCTTCTCTCTTCCCCTATTTCTGCCTGTTTGAAAGACTATACACAAGAAAAATATATTTTGGAATGGAGAAAGTGGATTGATTATATTCAAAATAAGTATCAGACTAAAAAATACCAATTAGTTTTTGAGTGAAGTTAGGATTTGTTTTGTATTAGTGTGTTAAGGAAAGAGGGAAATTGATAGTGTGAAGGTGGGAAATGATTGAGGACTATGCTTTATGTTTTATTTTAGATTATGTTTGTTAGATACTATACCCTGTATTCTGTTCTGGGAAGTCTGGGGGGGGGAGGGAGGGGAGAGGAAATGGGGGGGAGGGGGAAGATTATAAATTGATTGATTGCCATTGTACAGGAATAAATATAGAATTAAATAATTTGGAATGGTGTAAGGTCGGGGCTGCTCAGCAAATACTCCAGAAGGGAAAGGGTAGGGAGAGAGGAGTAGAAGGAAGGAAGAATGTAGGTAGGCAGGTAGGTAGGAAAGAAGGGATGGGGAAGAGAGGGTAGGGTCACATCCCATTTTTGATGCTCTGCGCATGCGCGGAAGGCCCTGTGCATGCACGGAGATAGCACATGTGCTCCCATTTGCGAACCAGTAGCGAAGGTAAGTGAATACCACCCCTGGTGCCTTTGTAACTTTGAACAGTCACTAAATGAACTGTTGTAAGTGGAGGACTATCCGTATTAGTTTCTAACTTTCCCTATGTTATCTGACTAATGTACAATATTTATAAACTTTTTAAAAAATGTTTTTCTGGTTTCAACTTTTAAGCTGTTATTTTTTTAAAAAAAACACCACATACTTTTCTCGCTAAAAAAAAATGATACTAATTTGCAAAAATCCTGATTTTGCCAATTTTTTAATCCGAGCGGGCACCTCTCTGACCTGCCTCAAAATAGCCACATAAATACTGTGAAGTAGACACGCTGTTGTTGGCAGGGTTGAAGTCTAGTAAATGCTGAAATACTAATACTGCACTTATATAGTCTTAAACATCACAGAAGCCATAATTATTATTGTTCATTCATGAAATATTTAACATTTCAATAAGTTCCTAATGAAGGAGAAATCACCTTTTCAGGCTCAGCATATAGAATCTAGCTATGTACTTTAGTTCTTTGATTCCTATCAACTGGAAACTATTCTAAATGCAATAACATGGCAATGATGACAATTATATATTACTCCAACCATTTAATATAGCAGCCAATGCCACCCTCTATTTGATGACATTTCTTGCCACTATTATGAAGTGAATAACTGAAGTTTATTTATTTATTTATTTATTTTGTCAAATACATATTAAATAATACATATAAGTTTAAGTATAAGCATGAATTCAATACATAAAATGAATACAACTAAAGGGAACATTAGGACAGGGATGGTAGACACATTGGCGCTCTTATGCACGCCTCTTACAGACCTCTTAGGAATGGGGTGAGGTCAACAGTAGACAGTCTGAGGTTAAAGTTTTGTGGATTTAGGGATGAGACCACAGAATCTGGTAGTGCATTCCAGGCATTAAAACTCTGTTGCTGAAGTCATATTTTCTGCAATCGAGATTGGAGCGGTTCACATTAACTTTGTATCTATTGTGTGCTCATATATTGTTGTGGTTGAAGCTGAAGTAGTCAATGACAGGAAGGACATTGTAGCAGATGATTTTATGAGCTATGCTCAGGTCATACTGAAGGTGGCGTAGTTCTAAATTTTCTAAGCCCAGAATTTCAAGTCTGATGGCATAAGGTGTTTTGTTGCGAGCAGAAGAGTGGAGGACTCTTCTTGAGAAAGACTTCTGGACGCGCTCAAATGTCCGATATGCAGTGTGGGTTCCAGACAGATGAGCTGTATTCGAGAATTGGTCTAGCAAATGTTTTGTATGCTCTGGTTAGTAGTGTAATCTTGCCAGAGAAGAAGCTACGCAAGATTAGGTTTACAACTCTTAATGCCTTTTTGGCATGAAGTTCATAATTTAGTAATACAGCTGTTAAATAAACCTGTCTTCCCCACTGACTTTTCTTGTCAGAAGTTCATAAAATGGGATCATGTGACCCGGGGACACAGCAACGGTCATAAATTTGAACCAGGGACCGAGCATTGACTTTTGATCACATGATCATGAGGATGCTGTAAAGGTTGTAATTGTGAAAAAGGGTCATATGTCACTTTTTTCAGTACCGTTCAGTGGTGGTATCCTGCCGGTTCTATCTGGTTCGGGCGAACCAGTAGCAGCGGCTGCAGGAGACTCCTGGATGTCATCACATCCCATTTTTTTTTTAAAAAAATTTCCCATAATAATTCCAACAATTTGACCAGTGTACAGTACAATCACTTATCCAACCATCAATCCTATACACAAATTATACTCAATCGGGCCTGCTCAGCTGCCACTCCCTTCCCCGATCCTTTCTACCCTTCTCTACCATCTTCTACTTTCCCCAACCTTCCTCCTCCTCACTTTCCTACTTCCTCTCCTCCTTCCCACTTCCATCCTTTCTAACCTTCTCTCTTCCCCTATTTCTGCCTGTTTGAAAGACTATACACAAGAAAAATATATTTTGGAATGGAGAAAGTGGATTGATTATATTCAAAATAAGTATCAGACTAAAAAATACCAATTAGTTTTTGAGTGAAGTCAGGATTTGTTTTGTATTAGTATGTTTAAGAAAGAAGGGAATTGATAGTGTGAAGGTGGGAAATGATTGAGGACTATGCTTTATGTTTTATTTTAGATTGTGTTTGTTAGATACTATACCCTGTATTCTGTTCTGGGAAGTCTGGGGGGGGGGAGGAGGGAGGGGAGAGGAAATGGGGGGGAGGGGGAAGATTATAAATTGATTGATTGCCATTGTACAGGAATAAATATAGAATTAAATAATTTGGAATGGTGTAAAGTCGGGGCTGCTCAGCAAATACTCCAGAAGGGAAAGGGTAGGGAGAGAGGAGTAGAAGGAAGGAAGAATGTAGGTAGGCAGGTAGGTAGGAAAGAAGGGATGGGGAAGAGAGGGTAGGGTCACATCCCATTTTTGATGCTCTGCGCATGCGCGGAAGGCCCTGTGCATGCACGGAGATAGCACATGTGCTCCCATTTGCGAACCAGTAGCGTCATCACATCCCATTTTTTTTTTAAAAAAATTTCCCATAATAATTCCAACAATTTGGCCAGTGTACAGTACAATCACTTATCCAACCATCAATCCTATACACAAATTATACTCAATCGGGCCTGCTCAGCTGCCACTCCCTTCCCCGATCCTTTCTACCCTTCTCTACCATCTTCTACTTTCCCCAACCTTCCTCCTCCTCACTTTCCTACTTCCTCTCCTCCTTCCCACTTCCATCCTTTCTAACCTTCTCTCTTCCCCTATTTCTGCCTGTTTGAAAGACTATACACAAGAAAAATATATTTTGGAATGGAGAAAGTGGATTGATTATATTCAAAATAAGTATCAGACTAAAAAATACCAATTAGTTTTTGAGTGAAGTCAGGATTTGTTTTGTATTAGTATGTTTAAGAAAGAAGGGAATTGATAGTGTGAAGGTGGGAAATGATTGAGGACTATGCTTTATGTTTTATTTTAGATTGTGTTTGTTAGATACTATACCCTGTATTCTGTTCTGGGAAGTCTGGGGGAGGAGGAGGGAGAGGAAATGGGGGAGGGAAGATTATAAATTGATTGATTGCCATTGTACAGGAATAAATATAGAATTAAATAATTTGGAATGGTGTAAAGTCGGGGCTGCTCAGCAAATACTCCAGAAGGGAAAGGGTAGGGAGAGAGGAGTAGAAGGAAGGAAGAATGTAGGTAGGCAGGTAGGTAGGAAAGAAGGGATGGGGAAGAGAGGGTAGGGTCACATCCCATTTTTGATGCTCTGCGCATGCGCGGAAGGCCCTGTGCATGCACGGAGATAGCACATGTGCTCCCATTTGCGAACCAGTAGCGAAGGTAAGTGAATACCACCCCTGGTGCCTTTGTAACTTTGAACAGTCACTAAATGAACTGTTGTAAGTGGAGGACTATCCGTATTAGTTTCTAACTTTCCCTATGTTATCTGACTAACGTACAATATTTATAAACTTTTTAAAAAATGTTTTTCTGGTTTCAACTTTTAAGCTGTTATTTTTTAAAAAAAAACACCACATACTTTTCTCGCTAAAAAAAAATGATACTAATTTGCAAAAATCCTGATTTTGCCAATTTTTTAATCCGAGCGGGCACCTCTCTGACCTGCCTCAAAATAGCCACATAAATACTGTGAAGTAGACACGCTGTTGTTGGCAGGGTTGAAGTCTAGTAAATGCTGAAATACTAATACTGCACTTATATAGTCTTAAACATCACAGAAGCCATAATTATTATTGTTCATTCATGAAATATTTAACATTTCAATAAGTTCCTAATGAAGGAGAAATCACCTTTTCAGGCTCAGCATATAGAATCTAGCTATGTACTTTAGTTCTTTGATTCCTATCAACTGGAAACTATTCTAAATGCAATAACATGGCAATGATGACAATTATATATTACTCCAACCATTTAATATAGCAGCCAATGCCACCCTCTATTTGATTTAAGTGAAGCAATCCTCTAATAACATTCTTTCTATTTTTTCCCCCCGTGGAAGCATTTTTTGGTAAAGTAAGAGAAAGAAAACACCCAGACAGAAACTGAGCAATGTGGTATATACAGTACAATGCAGGAAGCCATGTGTAGATCCGTACATTGGGGAAACAAAACAACCACTTTATAAACACATGACACAACATAGGAGAAAAAACATGTCAGGACTTGATTCAGCCATCCATCTGTATTTAAAAGACACAGGCCTGTTGTGACCTAGGCCCAAGTAGTTATTACCAGACACAATCTGTCCTAAACAAACATAGTTTATTAGAACAGCTGAGAATTACTTCATTCTCATCTTAGTCCAAATTAATTCCAAAACAAAGTCCTTCAGAAAAAGTCCTTTGGCCTTATCACAAACCTTTGTCTTCTTTGGCACCCTGCCAAAGGCTTTTCTTGGCAAGAACCTCATGAAGTTCAGAAACAGGAGACAAGAAACAATTGTAGCAATGTTACTTTCCTACAAAGAACTCAAAAGCTGTTGCTGCTCTTTTAAGCCTTATGGGAGTGGCCAATCATCTCCTGGCCTTACTCCTGAATCGTCCTTTTTACTTTAGCTGCTCTTGCCTTCTGGCAGCCCTTTGCATGCATGCACTAGGAACAAGCCCCTACTGTTCCTCTGCCTCTCTGCTGTCTGCCTCTGGAGGCTCCGGAGTCCACACATCGCTCCCAGATGGCCCTGGCCTCATCTCTGCCTCTGACGCAGAGCCCTCGTCTGGGCCTTCCCCTGACTCCAGGACTGACCCATCATCTTCCCCAGCCTCCTCACTGTCCGACTCCGCTGCTAGGTCCGCAGGCTGCTGGCAGACCACAACAAGGCCACTTTTTTGAAGATGACAAAGTCCTTATTTTGGACAGAGAGGATGCTGGTTTGAAAGAGGGGTCAAAGAGGCGATCTATGTCAGAACTGAACAGCTCTCTCTCAACAGAGGGGGAGGGATATGACATCATCTATCTCCAATCTACAACATAGAAAGCTCCATGCCCATTTGCAACATTCAGGTGACCCTGACAACACAGATAAACCTCCAGGTGACCTTAATGAACAGCTAAAAGGATGCAAATGACCAGCTGTTTACAAGGAGCATAAATCCTTCCATTCCCCACCATCCAGTCAGAGCTGAAGAAGCTTCTTGGATGAGAAGCGAAATGTCTTCAAAGAAAAACAAAGTCCAGTTGCCTCTTGAAAAAAGTACCTTTGGGACAACCATGACCTGGATGACTGAGAATCTCCATAGACATTAAGAGGAAGAAAATTAAACAAAATAAAATTTATTTGGGAATTAGTTTAGGGGTAATCTGATGCCTATCCATGAATTCATTATTGGTCTATATGGGCCATAGGTTAAAAATCCCTGGAGAAGATGCTAAATAAAATGAGAAATGACCTGGGCCTTTGAAATTGCTTACAGATCGATGGTTAGATAATAAAGAATATTTGTACTACATGATGGTCTTCAGATATAAGGGACTACAGTTCCTATTAGCCATGACCTATAGCCAATGATTGATAATAGGAGAAGTTGTGTGAAGAGAAATGGAGGGTACTGAACCGGAGAAAGCTGAGATAGAAAACAGCTTTTCAGAAGCAACATGAAACATTACAGTCGCCAAATGTTGCCTTAACTCTCAGGGCCAAAGGTGAAAAATGATGGGAAATTTAGTTCTAATGCAGTGCCAGAAAAATTGGTATGAAACAGCCTTGTGATTCTATCCCAACCAAGGAGATGCTGTGATTGATTAAATGATATGTTCATCTTCATCCCAAATGTCTCACAAGCATTGGGGGAAAATAAATTCAAATCTGCCTTGTAACGTGAAGAAGACGACCTAATGTAAACACAGTTATTCTTTCTCTTAGACACTCGTGAGCAGAGTCAAGGAGCATGGTGGCTCGACTGGTTGGAACACCGGGCAGGAGGTTAGCAAGCCTGTATTCGAGACCTGAGAGCTGCCATGAGGCGGGGTGGAGTTCTCGTCCTTCACTCCAGCTCCTCCAGGGACATTAAATGTGATGATCTGGGGCATGGCACTGAGATATCACAGGCAGCTGGCAGCTCAAACCACCCCTTTATAGTTCCAAATTTCCCCAAACGCTCCCACGTTTCTGGCAAGTCCCAGAGCAAAGTGATGACACACACAAACCCATCAAGCAGCCTCTGGCTGCAATTAATCCAGCGCAACACTATGAGCACCATGGCTGCAAAGCAAGAAATCCAAAAAGAATGCAAGGAATTCAGGAAAGTTCAAATGTCGGCACTCAACACTCCAGGAATTCAATGTTTGTACCTGACAAATGCCCCTCCTCACAGCATCTTCTTAAGGCTCAGTCTCCATGTGTGCCTTGTGAAAAGGGGCAGGGTGATCTATTCTTGCCTTCTCTCCACTCTCCATGTTCGAGGATCAGGTGGTCCTTGCTCATCGCCTGATCTCTGTCTCTCATGTTCACTGCTTAGCCTCTCTTGGTCATCCAGCCCCCCCTTCCTCCCTGCCTACAAGCCACCCCAATCCTGAAAGGCGCTGGCCTGACTGGGCTTGCTCCTCCCCATTTTCCTCCCAAGCCAACAAAGCCGCTCCCCCAATCTCCATCTGCTCCAGTTCCGGCTCATCTTCTTCTACCGATTCAGGCTCCGATGTGGGCATGACATGAAAGGAGCACCCAACCGGAGATGCCCAGAGCTTTGGTGATGTCGCTGGCTAATCTTTTCAACCCAGAAGAGCTTCAGTGTTTTTGACATGAGTGGGGAAAAAAAAGTACACAGTGGAAGGCAGTGATGTGCCCAATTAAATATAATCATACTTAACAGCTTCTGAAATAGAGTTTATGGTATTGGAAAAAAATATCCTTCTGGGTTCCGTTCCAAGTGGGGGGGAAAGACACTGGATTCATGGAAGTTGCTTGGAAGGAAGGTTGATTGATCACATGGCTTGAGTTCCTGAGCAGAAAAGGGGCGAGATGCTGAGAGTGCCTCGGTTTTATGCCCTCGGTTGGGCTTTTGAATTTGAGCTTGTATTCTGATTGGTTGTCAGACTCCCATGGGGCCATGCAGGAGTAACTCTATAGGCTGTCCTGAATCCCAAGCTTGGCTGAGCCTTGCTGGGTGATGTAATCTTCCCAGGTGCAATGTGGTGAGTTCTGTTCCTAGATGGGTAGCGGTCTAATCCAGTGGTGGGATTCAAGTAATTTAACAACCAGTTCTCTGCCCTCATGATTTCTTCCAACAACCAGTTTGCCAAACTGCTCAGAAAGTTAACTCCGGTTCTCCCGAAGTGATGCGAACTGGCTGAATCCCACCACTGGTCTAATCCTACCTTTGTTGGATCTTGAGAGAGGTCGTATTTGCCTATGAATAGACCTAGTTTTCTCTTTATCTCTTAAGTGTGGACATCTGCTGTGGGCTATTCAGGATGGTGGGGGCTATTAAGAGTGAGTCTGCTTCCTGCCTAAAAACACGTTTCTCCATTTCTCATCCAGGGAAATATAATATTCTGCCTGTTTAATATTTCCTAGAATATTTCATTTTCCTAGGAGAGGGTGGGTGCTAACTTCCTAAAATCACCTTTCAGAAACTTTGATAGAGAGGTTGGAATTTGGAATTCAGCAATCACAAAGAAGGCCCTCAGACATTTGGGATGAATCCTAGGAGGCTGGAGTGATAAGGAAGTTGTGACACTTCTGGTGCTGCTAAAATAAAGCTTCCAGCATCCTTCACCATTGGCCATGCTTTCTAGAGAAATTGGACACATCGTTCGGCAAAATCTACTTCTAGACTAGATTGCTTCTTCCAAATCCATGATCGACTTCGTTATTGCTTTTGTTCCTTAAGCTTCTCTCTCTTTTTGTAGATCTCATCAGTTCCATCCAATAAAAACTTTCTTGGTTTTTCTCCTCCTCTCACTCCAAGGCACTCAATGCAATAATACTTTATTGATTAATCAGTTGAGCATATCAAACTATGAGTATGCTTTGAGATGCTCAGCTGTAAAATACAATAAAATGAGGTTAGCAAAATGAGGTAAAAGAGACTCTGGTGAGATAAAAGAGAATAAAATGTAGAAATTGTAGTAAGGTAAGATAAAGTAAAGATAAATGAGTAAAATAAGATAGTATAAGATAAAATAAAATGCAGGGATGTATAATATTGTGACAGGGATGTGGTGACTCAGTGGCTAAGACACTGAGCTTGTCGATCAGAAAGATCAGCAGTTCAATGGTTCAAATCCCTATTTCCACGTAACGGGGTGAGCTCCCATTACTTGTCCCAGTTTCTGCCAACCTAGCAGTTCGAAAGCACATTAAAAAATGCAAGTAGAAAAATAGGGACCACCTTTGGTGGGAAGGTAACAGCGTTCTGTGTGCCTTTGGCATTTAGTCATGCTGGCCACATGACCATGGAGACGTCTTCGGACAGCGCTGACTCTTTGGCTTTGAAACAGAGATGAGCACCGCCCCCTAGAGTTGGGAACAACTAGCACATATGTGTGAGGGGAATCTTTACCTTTACCTTTTATAAAATTGTGAGCTGTCCAGAGTCACCTGTCTGTAAGTTGGTTGGCTATATAAAATTTGTATAATAAATGATAAAATAAAATGTGTATTAACATTCAAAACCAATGTGTTTTGGGTTAAATTCATTACCTTTACCGGCAAGGCCAATGTGTTCTCTAAAATGTGCTCTCTGTTGGACAGACATGGAGAATAAACTTACCAGTTCTAGTAACTACATATATTTTTGTGCCTTGAAAGAAATAAGATAGTCTTCGGTTAGAGTCCCAGGGCGTGATTCCCTCATGTAGTGTCTATAGGTATTGGGCTCTTGCTGAGGTGTATAATTGACAATTGAATATTTTAATGCTTCACAAATACATGTTCTCTCAAAGGGTAGTACATGTTAGACCATAGAATCCAGCTGCTCAAATCTTGCTTTGATAAGGCCTATCCTATGATCTTGAGTCAAACCTATTGTCAAGTACCGTATTTTTTGGACTATAAGACGCACCAGAGATTTTGAAGAGGAAAACAAGAAAAAAAATAGTTTTTTGCCTCTATGCAGCTGGTTTTTGCCCTCCCCGGCCCCCAGGAGCACTCTGCAGGCCTCCCAAAGCCTCTGGGCATCCCGTTTTTGCAAAAAAATGGGCATGTTTTTGGCCTCCCAAACCTACCATGCACCACATTTTTGCCCTCCCCAGCCCCCAGGAGCACCCTGCAGCCCTCCCAAACCCTCTGTGTATTCTGTTTTTGCCAAAAACCAACCTTTTTTTGGCAAAAACGGAACACACAGGGAGGGGTTTCGGGAGGCCAAAAATGGTTGTATTCGGTGTATAAGACGCACCAACATTTCCACCCTCTTTTTTTTATTATTATTTGCATTTATATCCCGCCCTTCTCCGAAGACTCAGGGCGGCTTACACTATGTTAGCAATAGTCTTCATCCTATTTGTATATTTATATACAAAGTCAACTTATTGCCCCCAACTATCTGGGTCCTCATTACCTACCTTATAAAGGATGGAAGGCTGAGTCAACCTTGGGCCTGTTGAGACTAGAACCTGCAGTAATTGCAAGCAGCTGCTGCAGGCCCCATTTTAGAGGGTGGGGGGAAAGTGCATCTTATACTCCAAAAAGTACGGTAGTTTCCTTCCTTTCTATATTTGTTCTGCCATTGATCCTCATTGATTGTCTATATTGGAGCAAACCATCCCAATGTTATCAGCAAAAGGGAATATTTGTATCTCAGGGTTAAAATGAAAGGTCCCTTGGTGCTCTCGGTTGTGCTATTCTAGGACCCCTCATTTCAATACTGATCTACAAATAGTTTCTTTATTGGTATCACATACTGATGTCAAATGCTTCAGAAAACAACGACCACTGACGATGTTACCTAGTTTGGGTAATCTAAAGCAATCTCAGAGAGCACTAAGCAATCTTCATCCCAATGTTATTATTGTCAGGGTTCCGATGGATGCCCTAATTAAATCATGAGCCTCGAGCCAAGCTTCAAAAGAAATCCAATTATTTATTAGGAGCTTCATGTCGGCATGTCCCCAAGTGAAGCCAGCTCTGACCCCATGTAATTTACGGCCCCAATCATGCCCCAGTTTCCCCGTCCCCCCCAGGGTGTGTCATCAATCATCAGTTTTGTGGGTTGTAGAGATCACTCCCCTCCAGCCGCTGTAAGTAACCCTGGGATACAGCCTTGAGAGAGATAAGTCTGGAATGTGCATCTGTCGTTGGCTGCCATGCCGTTTCATCAGTTTCCCATCCCGCTTTCCTATGGCAAGAGAGCAGGGATGCTTTGCAAGTTGACAATTATGCCATTACATGTTGCTGGTCATAATGGCCAATTTACATGACAATATCAAGCTCAATGAACTGTGGAGAAGACAAATTAACATACACTTATCTTTTTCATGAGGCTGGGATTGCTATCTTTTCATTTTGGAGAAAACCCATGAGGTACTTTCTCCAGAAAATGGTCCCTGTGAGTATTACTTTATTATTGGTATCTTTCCATTTTAAGATTGGCCTGTTAGAAGGATACCTGACTTCAATGAAATAAGAATTCATTTTTATTTAGCAATTTAGTTGAATGATCATAGATTTTAAATAAAACTCTGTCCCAAATTCAGGGAATGATTCCTTGCTTTCTTGTGATGACATCATTACTAACTTTGAGATCACTAATTAGCCTGCCTAAGTGAAAGGACGATCTCATTTTTTAACGTTATATATTAACATTAATAAGCAGCGTGGTGGCCTATTGGTAAAGATGCTCGCCTCCAACTCAGAAGATTGAGAGTTCATTCCCAGGTAGCGACAGGATGCAAAGAGAATTTTTTTTTAATTTGCATTTATATCCCGCCCTTCTCCGAAGACTCAGGGAGGCTTACACTATGTTAGCAATAGTCTTCATTCTATTTGTATATTTATATACAAAGTCAACTTATTGCCCCCAACAATCTGGGTCCTCATTTTACCTACCTTATAAAGGATGGAAGGCTGAGTCAACCTTGGGCCTGGTGGGACTAGAATCTGCAGTAATTGCAGGCAGCTGCTGTTAATAACCGACTGCATCAGCAGTCTGAGCCACAAATATCTGCTGAGAACTTTGCATGGCGTCAGGAAGGGCATCCAACCAGTAAATGCTCAACTCCATCCAGTTGCCTCAGAAATAAGGGATTACAGGGTCATAAATTGCAGTGCATGGTTGTGAAAGTTGGAGCATAAGGAAGGCTGAGCATCAAAGAATTGAGGCCTTTGAACTATGGTGCAGGAGAAGATTCCTGAGAGTCCCATGGACTGCAAGGCAATCCAACCGGTCAGTCCTAGAGGAGATCAACCCTGACTGCTCTTTAGAAGGCCAGATCCTGAAGATCCTGAAACTCAAATACTTTGGCCACCTAATGAGAAGGAAGGACTCACTGGAGAAGAGCCTAATGCTGGGAACGATTGAGGGCAAAAGAAGAAGGGGACGACAGAGAACGAGGTGGCTGGATGGAGTCACTGAAGCAGTCAGTGTGAGCTTGAATGGTCTCCAATGGTCCCCGGGGAATGGTAGAGGACAGGAACACCTGGAGGAATATTGTCCATGGGGTCACGATGGGTCGGGCACAACTTTGCAACTAACAACAACAAGGGTCACAAAAAGAAAAAAAATATATGTTACATATTGATTGAGATGGAAAAATAGTCATACTGTTTATAGTTTGCAACCCCATATATACTTTCATTTTATTTTAGCCAAGTACTCTTTTCCTGATCCAGAGTTTAGTGGATCAAACCTTTCTGTGTCTTACAGATTTTTTTTTTAGGAGATGGTCAGTTCAGAACACATTATCCCGAAAAAAACATTTTTGTCCACTGGAGGGCTCCCATATTTGTACTCTCTCTCTCTCTCTCTCTCTGGTAAGAATGAAAAGGAAGTGTTAATGAACAATTTCTCCTGTAAAGAGAAAGAATGCTTAATTTATGGTAAGTCTTGTTTATTCTTCAAAATGGAAGGGAGAAAGCTGAAGGAGAAGCTAAAGAGAAGGGGGGAATTTTTTTTCTATATGTCTTATAGAGAACACATCACAGAACATTTTAGAAGCTAATCTGCCAATGGTTGTAATATTCCATTAAAACTTTTATCATATGCATAGTTTAAGGTAGAATACAGCATGAAATTGAGCCATAGGATGCCTATTTCTTGAAAGAAAGAGAGTAAAATGGATGCGATTTTAAAAGTGCAGATTGATTCAGAGATGTGGAGGGATAAATTCATGTGAGACAAATTGAAAATAAATGAGTTTGAGGACTGCGGATGAGTCAACATTTGCTTTGCATCATCAAATCAGTCTGGATTGTTGATATGATTTGACTGAGAATTTGAATAAATCTGATTCAATTCAATGCTTCACCCTGAAAGGCTGAATTGGGTTAGTTCAGCTCTTTATCTGATTTTTCAACCTAGTTCAAGACAGGGAAAAAAAAAACTTTTCCTCATTCGGCTCAATTGAACTTTCTTAAGCCAATTTGATCTGAAAATTTATTCAGATGTGCTCTAGGCGGAATCTCTGAACCAATACTTTCCTCAATTCCAATAAATATCCCACCTTAATTACGACTCAGATACAGATTAACAGAGTTGGAAGGGACCCTGTAGGTCATTTAGTCCAACCCACTGCCCAAACAGGACAGATGGCAATCCAGTCTCTTCTTGAAAGCTTCCAGTGATGAAGTTCCCACAACTTCTGAAGGCAACTTCTATTCTATTGGTTGATTGCTCTCATTGTCAGAAAATTTTCTCTTATGTACCCTGAGAGCATATGCCCCAAGACAAATTCCTTGTGTGTCCAATCACACTTGGCCAATAAAAAATTCTATTCTATTCTATTCTATTCTATTCTATTCTATTCTATTCTATTCTATTCTATTCTATTCTATTCTATTCTATTCTATTCTATTCTATTTCACCTTATTTCCAGGTTGAATGTCTCCTTGTTCAGTTTCCATCCATTATTCCTTGTCTGGCCTTCAGATGCTTTGGAAAATAGCTTGACCCCTTCCTCTCTGTGGCAATCCCTCAAATATTGGAAGACTGCTATCATGTCTCCCCGGTCCTTCTCTTCACTAGACTAGCCGTGCCCAGTTCCTGCAACTGTTCATCGTATGTTTTAGCCTCTAGTCCCCTAATCTTCTTGGTTGCTTTTCTCTGCACTCTTTCTAGAGTCTCCACATCTTTTTTATAGTGTGGTAACCAAAACTGAATCTAGTTTTAGGTCACCTTTGACATTTTTCTTGGTGAAAAATGTTAATTCAAGTAACCTATAACATTTTCAAGTAACCTATAACATCAAGTAACCTATAACAGTTGCTTCTCTCCTTGATTAGTTTCCACTTCAGTGTGAACGTAATACTCTTCTGTGTGCCTTGGTCTTTAATCATGCTCATCACGTGAAGGCATCTTCAGACAATGCTTGCTCCCTTCTCTGGGAAATGGAGATGAACATCACGGTTAGACAGGGAAAAAAGTTTCCCTTTACTTTTAAGAGTATTAAAAATTTACTATTCTCCAAAGCACCTGAGGGTAGGACAAGAAGCGAGGTGGAAACTAATCAAGGAGCGAAGCAACCTAAAACTAAGGAGAAATTTCCTGACAGAACAATTAATCAGTGGAACAACTTGCCTCCGGAAGTTGTGAATGCTCCAATACTGGAAGTTCTTAAGAAGATGTTGGATAACCATTTGTCTGAAGTGGTGTAGGTGTCAGCATTCCAGAAACGCCCCCCCCCCCAACTCCAAGTAAAAACTCTGAAGCAAGCATTTTGCAAAGTTCTATTTACTAGAATAGGTAAACTGGCACATCTGGAAAAACCCGAATCTGAGAGGTCTGGGTTTTCCCTCAGTAAATCAAAAAAACCCCAAACCATCCCCTCACTCCTCAGTCGATCACGTGCTCCAATCGCCATCTGTCCTATCTCGAGACAGCACTCCGACCACTCCTTCTCCAGATGCAGGATCAGCCTGACCTTGACCGACAGGAATAATGCTATTATGTCTAAAAACAACCCCTCTACTAAATCCCCCTTCCTCCTACTTTCCCACACATGAGAAGGTGGCAGCATGGAAGCTTCCAGCCTAATATGGCTTCCAAAGCTGACAGTAGAGTTTCCTGCTTAGGCAGGGGGTTGGACTAGAAGACCTCCAAGGTCCCTTCCAACTCTGTTTTTCTATCTATCTATCTATCTATCTATCTATCTATCTATCTATTTATTTATTAGATTTCTAGACCGCCCTTCTCCCGAAGGATTCAGGGCGGTGTACAGCCTTATTTAAAACACATAGGTAACAATACAAATCCCAAATTTACAATACATTTAAAATGAAATATTTAACCGGCCAATTTAAAACTAAAACAGTCAAAAGACTGATATAAAACCCTAAAATATAAAATTATAAATAGATTAATACAATTTAAAATTCAATTAAAATTAAGTTAAACTAAAATATTAAATTAAAATAATATTTAGGCTAGTCCCGCCCGATTGAATAGCAGAGTCTTCAGTTCCCGCTTGAAGGTACGGAGGTCGGGAAGTTGGCGTAACCCTGGAGGTAACTCATTCCATAGGGTCGGTGCTGCCACAGAGAAGGCTCTTCCCCTGGGGGTCACCAGCCGGCACTGTTTGGCTGATGGCACCCGGAGCAGGCCCGCTCTGTGGGAGCGCACAGGTCGTTGGGAGGCTATCGGTGGCAGAAGGCGGTCTCGTAAATAGCCCGGTCCTAAGCCATGGAGCGCTTTAAAGGTGAGCACTAGCACCTTGAGTTGCACCTGGAAGGCTACCGGCAGCCAGTGCAGGCTGCGCAGGATAGGTGTTATATGGGAGCAGCGTGATGCTCCCACAATTACCCGCGCAGCTGCATTCTGGACTAGCTGGAGCCTCCCGGTGCTCTTCAAGGGGAGCCCCATGTAGAGAGCATTGCAATAGTCCAGGCGAGAGGTAACGAGGGCATGAGTGACCGTGCGTAAGGAGTCCCGGTCAAGAAAGTTGCGCAACTTGCGGATCAGGCGAACCTGATAGAATGCTCCCCTGGCGACGGCCGTCAAATGTTCTTCTAAAGACAGCCGATCGTCCAGGAGAATGCCCAAGTTGCGTACCCTTCCCCTGGGGGTCAGAACTTCACCCCACACAGTCAGTGAAGGCGTAAGCTGACTGTAGCGGGATGCCGGAACCCACAGCCACTCTGTCTTGGTAGGGTTGAGTTGGAGCCTATTCCTCCCCATCCAGACCTTTCTTAATTTCTATTAAGAAAGAAAGTCTCAAAATCAATCACTACGTTGTAAGGTTGATTAAGTCTTGGTTCAAGGTTGATATCTTATTTGCCGCATCTGTTGTCATTCCTACCTGTGGGAACTTAACCATAGCAAAATAGAATGTTTAAAACAATATAGATTTTCTCTACGTTCCGTGTTGTTGAATGAAACAGGAACAGAACCCAGAATGCATTTGTTATTGTCACTAACAATTTACTAATGCCAGCTTATCAGTGCCCCTTATTAATACTTGCTCTATCATAATTTAGCTCTAGGTGGTTCATTTGTTCCCGAAAGCAGCTATTAAAGTATCTTTGTAGGCATCTTTGTCTATCAGTCAGTGACAAAGCATAAATGCATTAACATTAGCCGAGTAACTGTGGAATTCAATTAACTTATTAATAAGACATCAAGGTATTTTAGAGCTTGCTGTGGGATATGATCTATTCAGATAAATCTTCTGGAGTATGTAAGTGGCAAGTAGGATAAATCTCCCTGTGACTGACATTGAAAATACAAAACGTTGGCGTTGTTAATTAATTTGAGAAGTGATTGGTTTGAAAAGGTGGGAACTGGTGTAGTACACAAACCAAAACTTGTAAAACAGAACACAATCAAATATAACAGACTTGTAGAAAGCTATGGACTACTATAGATAGCCAAGAAGAAAAAGGGAGCTGAGAACAAATCCATTCAGAATCAATTCAGAATTCTTATTCAAGGCACAAATGACCAGGTTCAAATGACCGTATTTTTTGGAGTATAAGATGCACTCCCCCCCCAAAGAGGGTGAAAATTTGGGTGTATCTTATGTGTAGCCCTGCCCACCTACTGGCCCCCTCCCAGCAATTTGCCTCTTTGCAGCAAACAGCCCATTTCAGTTTCAGTTTCAGCACAGCCTGATTAGCACAAGCAGCTGATTGTTGGTTCGATCGGCCTCCCAACCATCAGCTGTTTCAGGCTGCAGGCATTGCCATTGCCTATTGCCACCTCACCACGCCCCATTTTCAGCCTCCGCTGTTTGCTGCTGGCAATTGCTGGGAGGGAGAGGCAGATTATTTTTTTGTTTTCCTCCCCAGAAAAGATAGGTGCATCTTATAGTCTGGAGCGTCTTATACTCTGAAAAATACGGTAACATATTCTAGATACATTATGAGATGATGATAATACAGGGATATTCCTGACAGTTAGAAGAATTAATCAGTGGAACGATTTGCTTCCAGAAGTTGCGAACGCTCCAACACCGGATATTTTTAAGAGGAGATTGGACAACCATTTATCTGAAATGATATAGGGTCACCTGACTGAGCAGGGGGCTAGACTAGAAGATCTCCAAGGTCCCTTCCAACTCTGTTATTCTGTTAGAGAAGAGGACAACCAGCAACAAGGTAGATAGACTCATTTATAGTGGAGGGTGCACTTTTGGAAGACTCACAAGAGCCATGCTGGGGAGAAATCCTCCAAGAAGGTCCGTTGAAATGGTCACTCAGTTGACATCAGTTTAATTGTCCATAAACAATCAAAAATATCTTTATGACATTTTTTCCACTTATGTTGTTAGGCAGGGTGTCAGCTTTGGAAGCCATATTAACACCGGAATTTCCCACGCTGCCACCTTCTTGTGCTTGGGAAATTAGGAGGGGGGATTTAGTAGAGGGAATGTAGTTAGACAAAATAGCATTCTTCTTTTCGGTCAAGGTCATGGCAGTCCTGCATCTGGAGAAGGAGTGGTTGGAGTGGTGTCTCGAGATGGGACGGAGGGTGATTGGACCATGTGATGGACTGATGGGTGCAGGGGCTGGATTTGGGGATTTTGATTTACTGAGGGAAAACCCCGGAACTCTCAGATTCGGGTTTTCCCAGATGTGCCAGTATAGCTACTCTAATAAAAGGAACTTTGAGAACATGCCTGTCTCGGAGTTTTTAATTGGAGTTGGGTTTTTTCTGAAATGCTGACATTAACCTGAATCTAAGAATCTGTCGTGTTCCACTCCTCCTCTGACGGCCGGGTCTGTATCAAGCATGGCCACGAAGCCTCTGCAGCTTTGCCAAATTCCTGTCAGAGTTCTCAGGGCAGGCAGGAATCCAAGGTGTGACTTCAGCAACCAGATTAGACTTTGCTTGACTCAAGGAATGCCAAAAAGCAGACTCTTTATATAGGCCATGGGGTGTGGCTCCATGACTCAGCATTTATCCAGGCCTGCCCCTCCCTTCCTTTTGCTGACGTCACCTCTCCATTCTCCAGAAGCGAGGATCAGCCCACCTTTCGTCTTCTTGCTCAGCTGCCGGCAATTCTAGTTCGTCGCTGGCTTCAGGCGCACATGCTATAGGAGGGAGGTTTGTTTGCTCAATCTGTCCGGGCGTGGTGCCAGGGCTGGGGGCTGGAGGCATGCCAGGCCATTCTTCTTCACGATCAGCCTCTGGCTGAGATAGCAGGAGATGGGAGGGGCCCGGCTGCAGAGAGGGGGGCGGGCGAGGCACAACAGAGTCTAAGAACAGGGATTACATGTGGCTCAGTGTGGACAAAGAGACGTAGCCCAGATTTTTCCTCTCTAGATAACATTTTTATTCAGCTGAACAAAGGTGGGTCCCTCTCATAAGATTGGAAGCACCCTGAAAGCACTTTGAAGTAAGTATATATAAGTGTTGCATGTTTACTTGGTTGCATAAGAGTAACTCAGGACCCAGTAGATAAAAGCTACAAACAAGCTCCTGCATGCACCCTGTGGTTTTCATCATGTGCTCAACTCGTAGTCTTGTGGTTTCTTAGGGAACTTTCCACAACTTTAAAGGCCTGCTAAGGCCTGAACTTCATTTCTGTCATTTTGGCTGTCAGCGTTCCAGAAAACCCCCTCCTGCAGAACAGACTCTGAAGCAAACATCTTTCAAAGTTCTTTTACTAGCATAGGTAAACTGGCACAGTTGGATGAAATCTGAATCATGGGATCCGGGTTTCTCCCTCAGTAATACAAACTCCCAAATCCCCACCCTCATGACCCCTCTGCGGATCACATGCTCCAATCTCCAACTGTCCCATCTCGAGACATCACTCCAGCCACTCCTTCTCCAGATGTAGGCTCGGTCTGACTTTGACCGGCAGGAAGAATGTTGTCATGTCTAATAGTCCCTTCTACCAACCCCTCATCCTCCTACTTTCCCACACATTGGAAAGTGGCAGCGCCGAAGCCTTCGGCCTAGTATGGCTTCCAAAGCTGACATGGGCATTAAGAAACTTTTTGACCAATCATCAGAATCCTGATCAACAATACTATTGAAATATCTGGCATTGAAGATTACTTTGGATCTTTTGAGGCTGTGTCCTGGAACCAGCTTACAGATAACTACTTACTTATTTACTTATTTATTTATATACTGCCCACCTCAGGGCAGTGTTTGGGGTGACTCTAGGCAAACCTATAGCAATAGCACTTAGATTTATATACCGTTTCACAATGCTTTACAGCACTCAGCATAAACAGAGGGATAGAATCAAGATCACGTGAAGTGTTCATACCACTTTATAATGCCTTGGTAAGGCCACACTTGGAATACTGCATTCAGTTTTGGTTGCAACAATGTAAAAAAGATTGAGACTCTAGAAAGAGTGCAGAGAAGAGCAACAAAGATGATTAGGGGACTGGAGACTAAAACACATGAAGAACGTTTCAGGAATTTCACTCAGCTCTGCTTTTAATTTCTTTAAAGCAATTTCATTTTCTTTAAAGCAATTTCTTCCTCATCATATTAAATATTAATAGTTAGAAAAATGCAGGAAAAAAATTTAACACAGCATTTTTACATACATATTTGAGCATAGAAATACACATAAAGACACAAATTTCTGATTACAAGTCACTGGAAGATTTTAACCAGAGTTTAAGATTTTCTTTTCTGTCAGTGTGTTTATTGCCTCCCTATAGACATTTTCCATCTCTGATTCTGTTTTGCTACCTTAAGAAATTTCCTCTAATAAATAGAATAATTAAGCAACAGCAATGACTGTCTCCATGTTTCTCTAAAGGTAAAGATAAAGGTGAAGGTTCCCCTCGCACATACGTGCTAGTCGTTTCCGACTCTAGGGGGCGATACTCATCTCTGTTTCAAAGCCAAAGAGCCAGCGCTGTCCGAAGGCGTCTCCATGGTCATGTGGCCAGCATGACTCAATGCCAAAGGCGCATGGAACGCAGTTACCTTCCCACCAAAGATGGGCCTTATTTTTCTACTTGCATTTTTACGTGCTTTCGAAACTGCTAGGTTGGCAGAAGCTGGGACAAGTAACGGGAGCTCACCCCGTTACACGGCAGCACTAGGGATTCGAACTGCCGAGCTGCCGACCTTTCGATCGACAAGCTCAACCTCCTAGCCCCTGAGCCATATGTTTCTATGTCCCTATGTTTCTCTAAAACAACGCACTAAATAAGCAAATAGCAATAACACTTAGATTTATATACCGTTTCACAATGCTTTACAGCACTCAGCATAAACAGAGGGATAGAATCAAGATCACGTGAAGTGTTCATACCACTTTATAATGCCTTGGTAAGGCCACACTTGGAATACTGCATTCAGTTTTGGTTGCAACAATGTAAAAAAGATTGAGACTCTAGAAAGAATGCAGAGAAGAGCAACAAAGATGATTAGGGGACTGGAGACTAAAACACATGAAGAACGTTTCAGGAACTTCACTCAGCTCTGCTTTTAATTTCTTTAAAGCAATTTCATTTTCTTTAAAGCAATTTCTTCCTCATCATATTAAATATTAATAGTTAGAAAAATGCAGGAAAAAAATTTAACACAGCATTTTTACATACGCATGTTTGAGCGCATAGAAATACACATAAAGACACAAATTTCTGATTACAAGTCACTGGAAGATTTTAACCAGAGTTTAAGATTTTCTTTTCTGTCAGTGTGTTTATTGCCTCCCTATAGACATTTTCCATCTCTGATTCTGTTTTGCTACCTTAAGAAATTTCCTCTAATAAATAGAATAATTAAGCAACAGCAATGACTGTCTCCATGTTTCTCTAAAGGTAAAGATAAAGGTGAAGGTTCCCCTCGCACATACGTGCTAGTCGTTTCCGACTCTAGGGGGCAATGCTCATCTCTGTTTCAAAGCCGAAGAGCCAGTGCTGTCCGAAGGCGTCTCCATGGTCATGTGGCCGGCATGACTCAATGCCAAAGGCGCACGGAACGCAGTTACCTTCCCACCAAAGGTGGTCCTTATTTTTCTACTTGCATTTTTACGTGCTTTCGAAACTGCTAGGTTGGCAGAAGCTGGGACAAGTAACGGGAGCTCATCCCATTACACGGCAGCACTAGGGATTCGAACTGCCGAGCTGCCGACCTTTCGATCGACAAGCTCAACCTCCTAGCCCCTGAGCCATATGTTTCTATGTCCCTATGTTTCTCTAAAACAACGCACTAAATAAGCAAATAGCAATAACACTTGCTGTTGATTGTCACCGGATTTTTGGAACTGAATTACAGATATGAATAGGTCAACCTTAGAAAAAAACAATCTTTTATTCATTGTACAATATAATCTTCTCAGCTGGTTTTCTAGATCTCATATTTTGCATCGTTATTACTTCCACTGTTGATACCAAGAGGAAGGATAAATTATTAATCACATTTTCAGTGCTGATAGGAATTTGAATGATCTTAGATCCCCGACCGAGTTCTAAGAGATCTTTCTACTGTGGATGACTTATTAATTACTATCATTATTGTAGTCTCACCCCCTTTTTTTAAAAAAAGCATGCATTTTCAGCTGCACTAAAATTTTAAACATCCAAGTTTATTAATAAAGTACAGATCGAGAAGAGTTTGGGGGCATGACAATATATAAAGGGAAAGCATCTTTTATTTAAAGCAAAGGAAGTTATGTAATTTTAATTTCATTAGAAAAGCATGCATTTGACGATAGACCACGCTCAAATGTATCTCCAGGAGATAATAACATTTCAAATATTAATTCTCATTTTTTTTCTGGCACAACCTCAGCAATGAAATAATAATGATAACAAGAATAATAACGTCGCTTCTGTTAATAAAAGTTCCACTAAATAATGCTTTGTTTTGTTTCGAAGAGGAGAAATTAAACTTTAGTATATTCTAAGTAGCTTTCTTTCCCAGTACTCCTGTTTACTGAAAACGCAATGTGACAGGGATATGAATACAGATTTAGTTATTTATCATCTGGAAGAAAATAGTTATGATAAAAGGATAAATGAAGCCCAGGAGCTGACAATTGTTTTACGAGCTGCACAGTAACAAACTAACTCTCTTCTCGTGTAATGCCTTCAGCTGTGATAATGTGTTTCTTGTGGAGTTTTTGGTGATCTCTGTGGTTGGTAGTTTTCTTGCAGATGTTTCATTATGAGTGCACTGATGATATTACCTAGTCTGGTAATGAAATTGTGGGAAGTCACCCAGTAGTGAGATTCAAATCCCGTCGTGCATGTGCAGAGACGTCCGGGCAGGTGGGCAGAGCCCCCTCCCGCCACCACTACTGGTTCTCCCGATCTGGGGGAAACCAGTAGTAATCCACCACTGAAGCCACCCCACCCCCATCCTAGAAGAATGCAGAGAAGAGCAACAAAGATGATTAGGGGACTGGAGACTAAAACACATGAAGAACGTTTCAGGAATTTCACTCAGCTCTGCTTTTAATTTCTTTAAAGCAATTTCATTTTCTTTAAAGCAATTTCTTCCTCATCATATTAAATATTAATAGTTAGAAAAATGCAGGAAAAAAATTTAACACAGCATTTTTACATACGCATGTTTGAGCGCATAGAAATACACATAAAGACACAAATTTCTGATTACAAGTCACTGGAAGATTTTAACCAGAGTTTAAGATTTTCTTTTCTGTCAGTGTGTTTATTGCCTCCCTATAGACATTTTCCATCTCTGATTCTGTTTTGCTACCTTAAGAAATTTCCTCTAATAAATAGAATAATTAAGCAACAGCAATGACTGTCTCCATGTTTCTCTAAAGGTAAAGATAAAGGTGAAGGTTCCCCTCGCACATACGTGCTAGTCGTTTCCGACTCTAGGGGGCAATGCTCATCTCTGTTTCAAAGCCGAAGAGCCAGTGCTGTCCGAAGGCGTCTCCATGGTCATGTGGCGGCATGACTCAATGCCAAAGGCGCATGGAGCATGATTACCTTCCCACCAAAGGTGGTCCTTATTTTCTACTTGCATTTTCGTGCTTTGAAACTGCTAGGTTGGCAGAAGCTGGGACAAATGAGCTCACCCCGTTACACGGCAGCACTAGGGATTCGAACTGCCGAGCTGCCGACCTTTCGATCGACAAGCTCAACCTCCTAGCCCCTGAGCCATATGTTTCTATGTCCCTATGTTTCTCTAAAACAACGCACTAAATAAGCAAATAGCAATAACACTTGCTGTTGATTGTCACCGGATTTTTGGAACTGAATTACAGATATGAATAGGTCAACCTTAGAAAAAAACAATCTTTTATTCACTGTACAATATAATCTTCTCAGCTGGTTTTCTAGATCTCATATTTTGCATCGTTATTACTTCCACTGTTGATACCAAGAGGAAGGATAAATTATTAATCACATTTTCAGTGCTGATAGGAATTTGAATGATCTTAGATCCCCGACCGAGTTCTAAGAGATCTTTCTACTGTGGATGACTTATTAATTACTATCATTATTGTAGTCTCACCCCCTTTTTTAAAAAAAAAGCATGAATTTTCAGCTGCACTAAAATTTTAAACACCCAAGTTTATTAATAAAGTACAGATCGAGAAGAGTTCGGGGGAATGACAATATATAAAGGGAAAGCATCTTTTATTTAAAGCAAAGGAAGTTATGTAATTTTAATTTCATTAGAAAAGCATGCATTTGACGATAGTCCATGCTCAAATGTATCTCCAGGAGATAATAACATTTCAAATATTAATTCTCATTTTTTTTCTGGCACAACCTCAGCAATGAAATAATAATGATAACAAGAATAATAACGTCGCTTCTGTTAATAAAAGTTCCACTAAATAATGCTTTGTTTTGTTTCGAAGAGGAGAAATTAAACTTTAGTATATTCTAAGTAGCTTTCTTTCCCAGTACTCCTGTTTACTGAAAACGCAATGTGACAGGGATATGAATACAGATTTAGTTATTTATCATCTGGAAGAAAATAGTTATGATAAAAGGATAAATGAAGCCCAGGAGCTGACAATTGTTTTACGAGCTGCACAGTAACAAACTAACTCTCTTCTCGTGTAATGCCTTCAGCTGTGATAATGTGTTTCTTGTGGAGTTTTTGGTGATCTCTGTGGTTGGTAGTTTTCTTGCAGATGTTTCATTATGAGTGCACTGATGATATTACCTAGTCTGGTAATGAAATTGTGGGAAGTCACCCAGTAGTGAGATTCAAATCCCGTCGTGCATGTGCAGAGACGTCCGGGCAGGTGGGCAGAGCCTCCTGCCGCCACCACTACTGGTTCTCCCGATCTGGGGGAAACCAGTAGTAATCCACCACTGAAGCCACCCCACCCCCATCCTAGAAGAATGAAATATTTTGAGAAATATCAAAAAGTTACACTATTATATTTCCCTAACTGAGAAATGGGAAAAAACCATGTTTTTTTTAGAGGCAGAAAGCATCCCCCACCTTTTCTAAAGAGCCCACCGCAGATGTCAGCACTTAAGAGATGAACTTATTGAAAACTAGATAGCTCTATTCATAGGCAAAGCAAATACTGCGGACAGAAATCTGTTCAAGACGGGATATTTTGAAATTCCCTGCAGCAAAGTCTGAACAAAGGCAGAGTGATAGGATTAGCCCTCACTCAAGATCCAACACGGGGCGAAGCCATTTAGCCGCAATAAAAATTGCATATTTTTAGAAAAAAAATCAGACCTGATTTAAAAAAGTCAAAATAAAAGTACCCAATTTAAGTGCAAAAAAAAAATATGCATCACCTGCAGAGCAAACCTGGGAACTCAGACAAACACTTAGGATTTGCATTTCCTCTTTTGCCTATAGAGTTTGCTACATGACACCATAGGAATCGGACAACAACCAATAGAATACATATTCTTGCACAGGAACAGGAAGCTCAAGTGCAAAGCTCAAAGGAGGTATAAAAAACCTTCTCTCTCTCAACTCCATTTTGTCAGCTGCATCAGAACCATGTGCTCATCATTAAACCTTCTTTCCAATCAACCTCCATGTTTCCAGTGTCTTTCTCCCAGCTTGGAACTGAACCAGATGGATATTTGTTCCCACAAAATGTTAGCAAAACCACCAAACTAGAAAATTAGAAAATTTAGAACTACGCCGTCTTCGGCATGACTTCAGTTTAACTCATAGAATCATCTATTACAATGTCCTTCTTGTCGAAGACTACTTCAGCTTCAATTGCAACAATACACGAGCACACAATAGATTTAAGCTTAATGTTAACCGCTCCAATCTTGATTGCAGAAAATATGGCTTCAGTAACAGAGTTGTTAACACTTGGAACACACTACCTGACTCTGTGGTCTCTTCCCAAAATCCCAAAAGCTTTAACCAAAACTGTCTACTATTGACCTTACCCCATTCCTAAGAGATCTGTAAGGGGCGTGCATAAGAGCACAAACGTGCCTACCATTCCTGTCCCATTGTTTCCTTTCGTTATATCCAATTAATATAGTTATTACATACTCATACATATATATGCTTATATATTGTATAATTATTTCATGCTTACGCTTATATATACTGTGTGACAAAATAAATAAAATAAAAATAAAATAAATAAACTTAGAGAGCCTCAGTGGTGGGATTCAGCTGGTTCGCACCACTTCGGGAGAACCGGTTGTTAACTTTCTGAGCAGTTTGGTGAACTGGTTGTTGGAAGAAATCATTAGGGCAGAGAACCGGTTGTTAAGTTACTTGAATCCCACCACTGGAGTGCATCCTCACAGTTCTACCCTGAGCTAAATATTCTCTTCTATCAGTAAAATATTTCTTTCCCATGTTGCTTGGATTAGAAGAAACCTGACAGTTCAGGTAAACTACCGAACACAAACTAATGAGATAGGACAGAGTTAATATTAGTTAGAATATCTTGAACAGTTTTCTTTGTTTTCCAGGTTAATCACTTCTACCACTAATGTAATTATAATTATGAATAAACCTTGTTCTGAACTTAAAAGAATTCTACAAAGGTGGACCCTCATCCAAAGTTTTTTTAAAAAAAAAATCTTAATAATGATGATGATAATAAATGATTCAAATTGCTGACTGTGCAAAGAGGCAGAAAAAAAGTACTAGATCGTGTACTCAGGCTCATACAAAAAGATTGCACAAACTGATCATAAACAACATCCTAACACAATCACCAAAACGATTTATTGGAACATTGGTAAAATTTATTATGTGCCAGTAATGAAAAATTGGTGGGGACAGAGAGTTGAAAATCAACTTTGCAGGATTTCTGAATACAAACTGATAAAGTTTGGCTCATAAAACACCAGATTTAAGTGTGGTTGAAAAGAAGACAGCCTGGATAATTAATGTGGCAATGCAAGACAGAGTGGAAGACAAAGAATTGGAAAAAGATCATAAAACATCAAAATGCAGAATAATAGACTTGGAAGGGACCTTGGAGGTCTTCTAGTCCAACCCTTTGCTTAGGCAGGAGTCTGTATACCGTTCTAGACAAACGGCTGTTCAATCACTTTTTAATTTATTGGTTATTTATTCCACATGAAGGCAATGAACATTGCAATAAGGAAGTCTTTTTCCTGTTGTGACCCAGGCCCCTGGACTCGGCCTCTTGGAGGAGGATGAATCAGAGAGAATGAGGAGGAAGAGCTGGCAAGGCCTGCTTCCCCTGGGCCCTCTTCCTCCCTGGCACCGCCC
Source organism: Ahaetulla prasina (assembly GCF_028640845.1). NCBI lineage: Eukaryota > Metazoa > Chordata > Lepidosauria > Squamata > Colubridae > Ahaetulla > Ahaetulla prasina. The sequence continues at coordinate 13,756,364 of NC_080543.1, read as the reverse complement.
CAGGAGGAGGAGGAGGGGCTGGCAAGGTCTGATTCCCCTGGGCCTTCTTCTGATTTGACAATGCCCCAGGACCAATCTTGGCTCGATGTGAAACTGCGAAGATGTGATCGGCGCGCACAGCAGAGGAAACAGTGGGAGTGCTGAGTCACAGAGCGACACACACAGAGGATAAAAGCAGGAGGAGGAGCTTCTTGGCTCTTAGTGTTGGACAAAGCTGTGAATTTCGCGGGCAATCTTTTTCATGGATGGAAGAATCTCTTTGTGAGTGACTTTTGCTTTATCTGTAATTTCCTGGTTACCTCGGTAACAGACCATTTCAGAGATTTTGGCAGGCGCGTGGGGAAACGTGGCCAGAACATTTCTGTGCCAAAAGGAACCCAGCCAAGTGTAAATAAACTGTTCACAGAAGGCCTTTGACTGACTTTTTCTTGGGAGTGTTGGGGGTGTGGGGGGGAAACAGAACATTTCCCCTCTCTTGGGAGCATGGCAGTAGTGGGATTCAGCCAGTTCGCACCACTTCGGGAGAACTGGTTGTTAATTTTCTGAGCAGTTTGGTGAAACTGCTGAAACACTGAAACCACTTGTGGGGTGCCGCAGGGGTCGATTCTCTCGCCCCTTCTGTTCAACATCTATATGAAGCCGCTGGGTGAGATCATCAGTGGCTTCGGTGTGAGGTACCAGCTGTACGCTGATGACACCCAGCTGTACTTTTCCACACCGGGCCACCCCAATGAAGCTATCGAAGTGCTGTCCCGGTGTTTAGAAGCCGTACGGGTTTGGATGGGGAGAAACAGGCTCAAGCTCAATCCCTCCAAGACGGAGTGACTGTGGATGCCGGCATCCCGGTACAGTCAGCTGAGTCCGCGGCTGACTGTCGGGAGCGAGTCATTGGCCCCGATGGAGAGGGTGCGCAATTTGGGCGTTCTCCTGGATGCACGGCTGTCTTTTGAAGATCATTTGACGGCCGTCTCCAGGAGAGCTTTCCACCAGGTTCGCCTGGTGCGCCAGTTGCGCCTTTCTAGACCGGGATGCCTTGTGCACAGTCACCACGCCCTTGTGACGCCTCGCCTGACTACTGCAATGCTCTCACATGGGGCTCCTTGAAGGGCATCCGGAGGCTGCAGTTGGTCCAGAATGCAGCTGCGCTGGTGATAGAGGGAGCCCTCGTGGCTCCCGAGTGACACCTATCCTGCGCAGGCTGCACTGGCTACCTGTGGCCTTCGGGTGCGCTTCAAGGTATTGGTGAACGCCTTTAAAGCGCTCCATGGCATAGGGCCGGGTTACTTACGGGACCGCCTGCTGCTACCGAATACCTCTCACCGACCGGCGCCTCACAGAGAGGGACTCCTCAGGGTGCCGTCGGTAGCGACAGTGTCGCCTGGCGACACCCAGGGAAGGGCCTTCTCTGTGGGGGCTCCCGCCTCTGGAACGAACTCCCCAGGACTTCGCCAACTTCCGGACCTCCGAACCTTTCGCCGCGAGCTCAAAACTCACTTATTTATTTGCGCTGGACTGGGTTAGCTTTTTATGGGTTTTTAATTGGGTTTTATCGATGGGTTTTTAATGGGTTTTTAATGGGTTTTATTATTTACTAAATTTTAATTATGCCAAATTGAATAAGTTTTTTAGTGGTATTTTAATAGTATTTATTTTGTAATAGGAATGTTTATTTTATCTGGCTGTAAACCGCCCTGAGTCCTTCGGGAGAAGGGCGGTATAAAAATTTAAATAATAAATAATAAATAATAATAAATAATAACTGGTTGTTGGAAGAAATCATTAGGGCAGAGAACTGGTTGTTCAATTATTTGAATCCCACCACTGGATTATGGGAATAGCTTTCAAGGAAGTACATCTAAATTGACCAATAAATACTTCGGAAAACTTGGACAGGAAATCTCCAGGTGATTCCTACAAGAAGTACAACTAGTCCTTGATTTACAGCAGTTCATTTAGTGACTGTTTGAAGTTACAGCAGCACTGGAAACAGTGGCTTATACCGTTAATGACTTTTGCAGCATCGCCACGATCCTGCAATCAAAATTCAGAGACTTGACAACTGGTTCGTATTTATGGCCACCGCTGTGTCTCAAGGTCATGTGAGCCGAGATGGTGCAGTGGTTAGAGTGCAGTACTGCAGGCTAACTTCAGCTGACTGCTAGCTGCAGTTCAGCAGTTCGAATCTTACCAGGCTCAAGGTTGACTCAGCCTCCCATCCTTCTGAGGTGGGTAAAACGAGGACCCAGATTGTTGGGGGCGACATGCTGACTCTGTAAACGGCTTAGAGAGGGCCATAAAAACACTGTAAAGCGGTATATAAGTGCTATTGCTGTTGCTATAAGTCATTCAAAGTCATTCAAAGCAAATGACATTGCAAGTAAGGTTCCCTTTTGCAACCTTCTGACAAGCAGGTTATGGGCCCTCTGGTGGCTCAGGCTGCTAAGACAGTCTGTTATTAACACAGCTGCTTGCAATTACTGCAGGTTCAAGCCCCACCAGGCCCAAAGGTTGACTCAGCCTTCCATCCTTTATAAGGTAGGTAAAATGAGGACCCAGATTGTTGGGGGCAATAAGTTGACTTTGTATATAATATACAAAGGGATGAAGACTATTGCTAACATAGTGTAAGCCGCCCTGAGTCTTCGGAGAAGGGCGGGATATAAATGCAAATAAAAAAAAAAAAAAGCAAACCGGATTCACTTAACAACCGGGTTATTAACTCATCAACTGCAGTGATGCAGTAACAACTAAGGCAAGAAAGGCTGTCAAATGGGGCAAAACTCATTTAACCAATGTCTCGCTTAACCACAGAAATATGGGGCTCAATTGTGGTCGTAAGTCGAGGATACTACATGTATTTAAGCATTGGGCTTATTATGGGGAAGTACAGTCTGGTGTGTGCCTTCCTGTAGATGTTGCTATTGCTGAATCTGGCCATATTTTTCGTTTAGAGAAATGGATTGATAAGCCAGAGTGCTGGTTAGATTCACCCCATCAGGTGACCTGGTATATAATAATAATAATAATATCAGTTGGAAGGGACCTTGGAGGTCTTCTAGTCCAACCCCTTGCCCAGGCAGGAAACCCTACACCATTTCAGACAAATGGCTATCCAACATTTTCTTAAAAATTTCCAGTGTTGGAGCATTTACAACTTCTGGAGGCAAGTTGTTCCACTGATTAATTGTTCTAACTGTCAGGATATTTCTCCTTAGTTCTAGGTTGCTTCTCTCCTTGATTAGTTTCCACCCATTGCTTCTTGTTCTGCCCTCAAGTGCTTTGGAGAATAGTTTGACTCCCTCTTCTTTGTGGCAGCCCCTGAGATATTGGAACACTGCTATCATGTCTCCCCTAGTCCTTCTTTTCATTAAACTAGGCATACCGAGTTCCTGCAACCGTTCTTCATATGTTTTAGCCTCCAGTCCCCTAATTATCTTTGTTGCTCTTCTCTGCACTCTTTCTAGAGTCTCAAAATCATTTTTACATCATGGCAACCAAAACTGAATGCAATATTCCAAGTGTGGCCTTACCAAGGCATTATAAAGTGGTATTAACACTTCATGTGATATAGAGGAAGGTGTTGTTCCTCGTCCGCTTTCCCCGCAGCCAGGCCCGTCTTATCTGCTTCCGAACGCTGAGGAATGTCCTAGCATGCCTCCCAGCCCCAGCCTTGGCTCCATGCCCAGACAGGCCGAAGAAGAAGAAGTGCCTCCAGCCCCCAGCCCTGGCTCCATGCCCAGGCAAACGGAGCAACTAGACCCCTCCCCCTCCCCCACAGCATGTGAGCCTGAGGAAGGTCAATTACCAACAGCTGCAGACTGGAGTGACCCTCGCTTCAGGAGAATTGATAGGCGGCGTCAACAGAAGGAAGGGAGGGGCAGGCCTGGATAAGTGCTGAGTCATGGAGCCACACCCCATGGCCTATATAAAGGATCTGCTTTCTGGCATTCTCTGAGTCAGGCAAAATCTACCTTATATTGCTGAAGTCACTTCCTGGTCTCCTGCCTGCCTTGAGAACTTTGCTAGGACTTTGGCAGAGCTGCAGAGGCACGCCTGATTCGGATTTCCCTGACCCGGCCGTCAGCGGAGGAGTGGGACACGACAGAAGGGGTTTATGCCATGACTCTTCCTCGCTCAGTTTTTACAAATACTGGGCTTGGCATGGATGCCACTCATGTTCCCTAGCTAACAGATGAAAAATATGACCCTGGTTGGCACATCATGTAAAGCTAAAGGTAAAGGTTCCCCTCACACATATGTGCTAGTCATTCCTGACTCTAAGTGGCGGTGCTCATCTCCATTTCAAAGCCAAAGAGCCAGCGCTGTCTGAAGACGTTTCCGTGGTCACGTGGCTGGCATGACTCAATGCCAAAGGCGCACGGAACACTGTTACTTTCCCACCAAAGGTGGTCCCTATTTTCCTATTAGCATTTTTTATGTGTTTTTGAACTGCTAGGTTGGCAAAAGCTGGGACAAGTCACGGGAGCTTACCTCGTGACGCGGCACTAGGGATTCGAACCGCTGAACCTTTCGATCGACAAGCTCAGCATCTTAGCCACTGAGCCACCATGTCCCCCATCACTTCATGAGAACCCAGCAAATGATAATGTTGACAACACAACAGTATTTTCTAATTAAGAAAACTCTTGACGCATTGGGCCAAAATATGTCAAAGTTGCATGCCCGATAAGATCCGGATTTCAGAGTTATTTCAAAGGTCTACCTTGATGTTTGCTAAAGAATAACCTTGAATTTCTTTGTTCATTCTCCGGCTGGGACAGATCATCTCCCATAGCACGTTGGACAGTTTAGTACTTTCATGTCCATCTTCCTTTTGTTCTTTTCTTTTTTTAAAAAATTGAGTAGTCAACTATACTTATTCAGATCCCTTTTAGTTTTTGACATCCCAGATGCTTTTGGCTTGGCTACTTGTCAATATATCAACGGTATGGATTTTTTCCTACTTTGAAGTTCAAGAGTTGAAAACTGACATTCTGAGGAACAATTTTGAAATGTCAAGCCTGTCTTGTCCTGAGTTTTACAGTAGCATTTTCCCTAGTTCCTCCAAATGGATCTTTAAAACTAAATGAACGGCTTTCATTAGTCCTGTGGTGGACCTAACCTTGATAAATTCCATAACTGGAGAACAAACATTTATAATGCTACTGATTTGCGGTGAATCCTCACATCCTCACATCCTGGATATAAATTGTTTCAACTTCTATCCTCAAAATGACACTATAGGGCACTGCAAACCAGAACAACTAGACACAAGAACACTTTTTCCTGAATGCCATCACACTGCTTAACAACTAATTCCCACAACACTGTCAAGTAATTTACTAAGACTGTATTACTATCATTCTTCTCTTCCTTACTAGTATCTGTCTCTTCCCATTTATTACTATAATCATGTGCTTGTATCTTTCAATTTATATTGTTTTTACTTGTTTGCTAGTACGATTTGATAGCTTATTAGTAACTTTGACTATCACTAAGTCTTATAGCTTTTTATTCTTGAGGAATGTATTTTATTCTCCTTATGTACACTGAGAGGATATGCACCAAAGACAAATTTCTTATGTGTCCAATCACACTTGTCCAATAAAGAATTCTATTCTATTCTATTCTATTCTATTCTATTCTATTCTATTCTATTCTATTCTATTCTATTCTACAGGGCAGGACAAGAAGCAATGGGTGGAAACTAATAAAGGAGAGCAGCAACTTAGAACTAAGGAGAAATTTCCTGACAGTGAAAACAATTAATCAGTGGAACAACTTGCCTCCAGAAATTGTGAATGTTCCAACACTAGAACATTTTAAGAAGGTGTTGGATAACCATTTGTCTGAAGTGGTGTAGGGTTTCCTGCCTAAGCAGGGGGTTGGACTAGAAGACCTCCAAGGTCCCTTCCAACTCTGTTTATTCTATTCTATTCTATTCTATTCTATTCTATTCTATTCTAGTCTAGTCTAGTCTAGTCTAGTCTAGTCTAGTCTAGTCTAGTCTAGTCTAGTCTAGTCTATTGTCTGGTTCGGTTCTGCAACCAAACAAGAAAAACACAGACTTCAGAGGATAATTAGAACTGCAGAAAAAATAATTGCTACCAACTTGCCTTCCATTGAGGACCTGTATACTGCACGAATCAAGAAGAGGGCCGTGAAAATATTTGCAGATCCCTCGCATCCTGGTCATAAACTGTTTCAACTCCTACCCTCAAAACGACGCTATAGAGCACTGCACACCAGAACAACTAGACACAAGAACAGTTTTTTCCCAAAGGCCATCACTCTGCTAAACAAATAATTCCCTCAACACTGTCAGACTATTTACTGAATCTGCACTACTATTAATTGTTTCATAGTTCCCATCACCAATCTCTTTCCACTTATGACTGTATGACTATAACTTGTTGCTGGCAATCCTTATGATTTATATTGATATATTGATCATCAATTGTGTTGTAAATGTTGTACCTTGATGAACATATCTTTTCTTTTATGTACACTGAGAGCATATGCACCAAGACAAATTCCTTGTGTGTCCAATCACACTTGGCCAATAAAAAATTCTATTCTATTCTATTCTATTCTATTCTATTCTATTCTATTCTATTCTATTCTATTCTATTCTATTCTATTCTATTCTATTCTATTCTATAAGCTAGGTCCACAACTGGTGGCTTAAGAATTTCATGAAAGCCACTAATGATTCAAATACAATTCCTTTTAGTTTTTTATTATTCGTTCCCCCCCCCCAATTCTGTTGTTTTCAGCAACAAACCCCCATGTTCCTTCTATTTCCTGTGTCTGAGATGTTTCTGTGTGAGAGAGGGAGGGAGGGAGGGAGGGAGGGAGGGAGGAAGGAGGGAGGGAAGGAAGGAAGGAAGGAAGGAAGGAAGCAAGCAAGCAAGCAAGCAAGCAAGCAAGCAAGCAAGCAAGCAAGCAAGCAAGCAAGCAAGCAATTTTATATACATAGTATATGAGAGAAGGAATTTTTTGGTGTAGTCTTTCCTACCATAATTATTGTATTGAAATCTGGTAATAAATTAATATGTAGGAGAATAAGGATTTTTTTTAAATTTTCATTTATATCCTGCCCTTCTTCGAAGACTCAGGGCGGCTTACACTATGTCAAGCAATAGTCTTCATCCATTTGTATATTATATACAAAGTCAACTCATTGCCCCACAACAATCTGGGTCCTCATTTTACCTACCTTATAAAGGATGGAAGGTTGAGTCAACCTTGGGCCTGGTGAGACTTGAACCTGCAGTAATTGCAAGCAGCTGCTGTTAATAACAGACTGTCTTACCAGTCTGAACCACCAGAGGATTACTTTAAACTGTCTGTATGTTAAAAATTTAAGCGTTAAATAAATTATTTATTATATATTGAGCAGATAAAGTACTATGTCCAGTGCTGAGCATGACATTTGAAGAAGAGGACAAGTTTAAACTGCATTAAAAGTATTTATCAAGACATGAAAAGTCATTATTCATTTCAGCTTCAGTGTACGGAGACCATACATAGCATACCGTGTATACTTCTTGGCACCCCACTGCCAGCATGATATTTACAAATTAAACAGGGTTCAAAGTAGGCAACGAAGATGATATATCGACTTAAAGATGTGCCATTTAAACTTGGGATACTCACTTTGCAGAAAAGAAGAACTGGATGCATAGATGTAGTATACATAAATATTTGATGACAAGTTTCGGCGCATAAAGAAAAGCTACAGGCAAGGTAGAGTCAGAATGAAGTCAGCCTATAAATGAAATAAATCAAACAGTCATGAACTATGATCACAGAAGCAATATAAACAATGAGCATAAAGTGTACCTAGATTAAAAGAAAGATTAAGATAAATATCCTGACTGTAAGATCTGTATAACGGTGGAACAATCGACCTAAGGAGTTCCGCATTTTTAAATAATAATTTTTTAAAGGAAAAGCTGGACAGTTTTCTCTCTGGTTTAAATGGTTTTCCTGCACATTGCTGTGGAGTTTTGCTTGCAGTGAATCCGATGCTTGCAGCTTTCTCAAAGAACTATTCTTTCTCAAAGAACTATTTGTCAAGACATCATTCTATTTGAGTACATCATTCTATTGAGTACATCATTCTATTGAGTACATCATTTTGGCACAAATGAAAACAAAACCAACTTTGGCTATTTCCTGTGTTTTCAGTATAATTAAAATAGAATAGAATAGAATTTTTATTGGTCAAGTGTGATTGGACACATAAGGAATTTGTCTTAGTGCATATGCTCTCAGTGTATATAAAAGAAAAGATACATTTGTCAAGAATCATAAGGTACAATACTTAATGATAATCATAGGGTACAAATAAGGAATCAAATCATATTAGGAAATAGTCAATATAAATCATAAGGATACAAGCAACAAAGTTACAGTCATACAGTCATAAGTGGAAGGAGATGGATGATGGGAACGATGAGAAGATTAATAGTAGTGCAGATTTAGTAAATAGTTTGACAGTGTTGAGGGAATTATTTGATTAGCAGAGTGATGGTGATCGGGGAAAAAATTGTCCTTGTGTCTTCTTGTTCTGGTGTGCACTGCTCTGTAGCGTCATTTTGAGGGTAGGAGTTGAAACAGTTTATGTCCAGGATGTGAGGGATCTGTAAATATTTTCACAGCCCTATTTTTGACTCATGCAGTATACAGGAAAGACACAGGAGAGTATACAAGAGAGACACAGACTTCAGAGGATAATTAGAACTGCAGAAAAAACAATGCTACCAACCTGTCTTCCACTGAGGACCTGTATACTACACGAATCAAAAAGAGGGCTGTGAAAATATTTACAGACCCCTCACATCCTGGACATAAATTGTTTCAACTTCTACCCTCAAAACAACACTACAGAGCACTGCACACCAGTACAACTAGGCACAAGAACAGTTTTTCCCAAACGCCATCACTCTGCTAAACAAATAATTCCCTCAACACTGTCAAACTATTCACGAAATCTGCACTACTATTAATCTTCTCATTGTTCCCATCACCCATCTCCTTCCACTTATGACTGTATGACTGTAACTTTGTTGCTTGTATCCTTACAATTTATATTGATATTGTTTCCTGATTGCTTATTTGTATCCTATGACTATCATTAAGTGTTGTAAGTGTTGTACCTTAATGAAAGTATCTTTTCTTTTATGTACGCTGAGAGCCTATGCACCAAGACAAATTCCTTGTGTGTCCAGTCACACTTGGCCAATAAAAATTCTATTCTATTCTATTCTATTCTATTCTATTCTATTCTATTCTATTCTATTCTATTCTATTTTTCACAGCCCTATTTTTGACTCATGCAGTATACAGGAAAGACACAGGAGAGTATACAAGAGAGACACAGACTTCAGAGGATAATTAGAACTGCAGAAAAAACAATGCTACCAACCTGTCTTCCACTGAGGACCTGTATACTACACGAATCAAAAAGAGGGCTGTGAAAATATTTACAGACCCCTCACATCCTGGACATAAATTGTTTCAACTTCTACCCTCAAAACAACACTACAGAGCACTGCACACCAGTACAACTAGGCACAAGAACAGTTTTTCCCAAACGCCATCACTCTGCTAAACAAATAATTCCCTCAACACTGTCAAACTATTCACGAAATCTGCACTACTATTAATCTTCTCATTGTTCCCATCACCCATCTCCTTCCACTTATGACTGTATGACTGTAACTTTGTTGCTTGTATCCTTACAATTTATATTGATATTGTTTCCTGATTGCTTATTTGTATCCTATGACTATCATTAAGTGTTGTAAGTGTTGTATCTTAATGAAAGTATCTTTTCTTTTATGTACGCTGAGAGCCTATGCACCAAGACAAATTCCTTGTGTGTCCAATCACACTTGGCCAATAAAAATTCTATTCCAGAGGTTCCCAATCTTTTTCGCCCGCGGCTCCCCCGGAAATCCGACCTGCAACTGCGCATGCGCACCAGACGCGCCCGCGGCTCCCCGGAAATCCGACCTGCAACTGCGCATGCGCAAGGCCCCAGAAATGGCGCATCAGCGCGGACCCAGCGGGCAGATATTGACATGGCGACGAGGCTTAGCAGGTGAGGCTCTGTTGAATCACTGTTCTATTCTATTCTATTCTATTCTATTCTATTCTATTCTATTCTATTCTATTCTATTCTATTCTATTCTATATGACACTACTCTTCCTTTTCTTTCTCCCTCTTAGATAAAAAGCTAATCTCTTCTTAGAGGGAAACTAATCAAAGAGAGAAGCAAACTAGGATAAATATCCAAACAGTGGGAAAAATTAACCAGTTCCCTCATGTCGCCTGTTCCCCTTATGGATTTCTGGCACGCATGCACGCGCAACGATCAGCTGGCCTTTTTGCATGCGGCAGCGCAGGAAACTGGAAGAGCTGGTCTTCTATTTCCCTGTGTGAGCATGTGCACTGACCAGCTGATCATCACATGAACATGCGTGCCAGAAACGCAGAAGAGTAGCTGGCCGATGTGCATGCATGTGCCGGAAACCGGAAGTTCATTTTTGGGAAGTTTATTTTATGCCCTGGGCTGCTCCTCTTCTAGATTTTGGTCCAGATGAGCGCACACATGCGCCATCACTGGTATAGGGTCTCCTGAGATAAGAAGACCTCTAAGGTCCCTTCAAACTCTGTTATTCTGTTATTCTCTCCCCCCTACCCCATCCCACAATGTTATATACTTGTGTTCTTGGCTCACTACAACTCCTAGGTCAAGACAAGTTAGAAAGAATTTGATCTCCAACTCATCTTAATGTGAAGGAATAACTTTCTGGTCTGTTTTGAACTTTTCTTGGTTCTAGAAAATATTGGTATAGCATTGCAGGGTAATATTCTTCCTTTTCTCTCTTCCCACCCCCTCTTTTTCTCTCTCTCCCCTGCACCTACCATGTTGTGCCAGGTTCTGTTATCTTGCTTCATTTACTTCTCTGGTAGCATCATCCAATTAATCTCCTTCGGGACATCGGTTCCATACCAACGAGCCTACAAAGAAAACCTTTCTAAACTGCCTGCACGGTGAATATCCATTCTGTCTATTCTTTCCCGAACTATATAATAAGGATGCTGCATTTCCCACCTCTGCTGACTCATGCAAAATCTCTCTTGCATGCTGATCAGGAGAAGCAATCATTCAGGTCATTTGATTTTAATGTGCGCTTCACAATATTGTTAACCTTTCAGCATTCACTGGCTGCATGCCTTTATTGCAGCTCAAATTGGCTGTACAAGGGTGGCAGAGGGAAAGGAGCGGACATTTTACAGAGAAAGAGCCCATCCGTGAAGATGGGAACTCCAGTCGGGTTTCTGCTTCTGTTTTACAGATACTTTAGACAAATCTTATTTTTATTTATTTATTTATTTATTTTGTCACATAGTATATATAAGCATAAGCATGAAATAACTAAACAATACATAAGCATATATATAAGCATGACTATGTAATAACTGTATTAATTGGATATAACGAAAGGAAACAGTAGGACAGGAACGGTAGGCACGCTTGTGCTCTTATGCACGCCCCTTATAGACCTCTTAGGAATGGGGTGAGGTCAATAGTAGACAGTTTTTGGTTGAAGCTTTGGGGATTTGGGGAAGAGACCAAAATTGGGAGTCAGGTAATTTATTCCAAGCATTAACAACTCTGTTACTGAAGTCATATTTTCTGCAATCAAGATTACAGCGGTTCACATTAAGCTTAAATCTATTGTGTGCTCGTGTATTGTTGCAATTGAAGCTGAAGTAGTCTTCGACAGGAAGGACATTGTAATAGATGATTCTATGAGTTAAACTCAGGTCATGTCAAAGGCGGCTTAGTTCTAAATTTTCTAAACCCAGGATTTCAAGTCTGGTGGCATAAGGTATTTAGAGGAGGGTATTTTTGTTATGATATTGGAGCAGTTAGAAGGAAGACATTAGGTGTAGTCCAGGGGTCAGCAACCTGCAGCTCTGGAGCCACATGTGGCTCTTTCATCTCTCTGCTGCCACTCCCTGTTGTTGGTCGGCTCCACAATTGATAGGGCTTTCGGTTAAGACAGGTAGAGCAAGAAGGATGCTACATTAGGAGGAGATTCTGTGGTGGGGGAACCAACTTCCAGTCGGCAGAGGAAAAAGGACACCGCGATGGGAAGAGACTATGATGGAGGAACCGGACTTCCGGTTGGCTCCAGAATTGAACGGGGGCTTCCAGTTAGGACCTTTGTGGCTCTTTGAATGTTTAAGGTTGCCGACCTCTAGCGTATACCTTGCTCTACAATGAGTCACAGTGGCACAGTGGTTAGAGTGCAGTATTGCAGGCTGCTTCTGCTGACTGCCAGCTGCCTGCAATTTGGCAGTTTGAATCTCACCAGGCTCAAGGTTGACCCATCCTTCCGAGATCGGTAAAACCTCTGTTCTGTCCTCTTTCTCCTCCGTCCGAGTGATGGCTTAATTAGCTGGCACTATCAGCTCTGGCAGCAGAATAGCGAACGTCTGCCAAGTTCTCTGATATCTCCCTCGACGCTGGTGAGTCACTTCAGCTCTTAGTTAATCAGTTGATTTGCCGGCTACCAAGAGACACAGCAGTGCTCACTGCCTTTATATCCTGTGGGGTGTGGCTCCATGACTCAGCACTTCCTAGGCCTGCCCCACCCCTGCTTCTGTTGTTCCCTTCTCTCCTGCCTATGAAACCTAGGGTCCAACCAAGCCTGATTGCCATTAGCTGGGTCTGAAGGTGTGGCCGGGGGGGGGGAAGAGTCAGGGGATGGAGGCCTCATTATCTCTTCCACCTGGCCTGCCTCTGGCTCCTGGAGCTGAGCCAGGGAAGCCGGTGCTCCCGAGGTAAGTCCTGAAAGCCCTTCCCCCTCACTTTCCAAGTCACTTTCTGGCAGCAGGCCCGGCTCCAAGTCACTTTCTGGCAGGAGGCCCGGCTCGGGGGGCGCAGACACAACAACCTCCACCGGATGAACCTACAATAAATCACCTTGTGCTGGTCTGAGAATTAGCAAATTGGGTGTGATCCTGAAAAACAAGTCTTCAAAAAATATCAGGCATGATGAACTGTAACCCATTCCTTCTGCTTCATGATGTCAATAAGAATTATGCCCTTCCCAAACATGGAAACATGCTAAGATATCTAGCAAGTGAATTTCTCCCTCAACCATAATTCCACTGTTGAGGTTCTTGGAACAAAATGGACCCCAAAATGGAATATAAGTACAATGGCTGTGGAAACAATGTCAGCTGTAAGGATGAGGCCTTCAGTGACAGCTTAGATCACACTTTTTCTTCAATGCACTGCACAGAAATACCAAATATCAAAAATGTTGACATGAAGGCTAAGTTTGTTCTTCTTTTTCAATAATAATAATGATCCCTAAACACCTGGTGTACCAATTAAACACCACCGACATTGACAAAATCACCATCAGTCAATTGCTAACAGCCAAGGTGGCGCAGTGGTTAGAGTGCAGTACTGCAGGCTGCTTCTGCTGGCTGCCGGCTGCCTGCAATTTGGCAGTTCGAATCTCACCAGGCTCAGCCTCCCATCCTTCCGAGGTGGGTAAAATGAAGACCCAGATTGTTGGAAGAAATATGCTGACTTTGTAAACCACTATAGGGCTGTAAAAGCACTATAAAGTGGTATATACGTCTAAATGCTATTGCCATTGCTATAAGCCATTCAGGGCAAATGACATTGCAAGTAAGGTTATATAGCTAATCAATTTTTTTAAAAAAAATCACAAAAGTTTTCAAATAAAGATTGGCAATTTCAAATTGATTTTGGATCCATATCTATTGTGGATATTTTCCTTTCTAATCGGGCTTCCTTTTGAAATGAGTAAAACATTAAAGCCCTATTAAGTTATGTTAGTTGTCTATATATTTTTATACTGTACTATTTTCATGTTTTTTTAAAAAATCATCCTATTTGTGAATATATAGGACAGACTAGAGTGAAATTTAAATCAATCAATCCCTTTTCCATACAGCAAGCATTGAACCTACGATGTGTCTTTAATTTAAATTAATTTAAATTAAATTAATTATAATTAATTAGGTTTGATTAATTATTTAAGATTAATCAAATTAACCTTAATTAAACTAAGAAATTTCACTTACCGTGGGTAACTTACCATGTGTTCTCATTCACATCTATATGCAAACTCAGTAAGCCTCTAGGCATGAAAAAAAATTGGAGAAATGGGATGGAGGTCAAGGAATGGAGGAGTAGAAAATAGAGAGGGATTGGTTCAAGAAAGGCAATCAAGATTTTATGATTGTGCAGTGGTTAAAGTGCAGTATTTCAGGCAAATTGTGCCCACAGTCTGGAGTTCGATCCTGATGGGCTCAAGGTTGACTCAGCCTTCCATCCTTCCCAGGTCAGTAAAAGGAGGACCCAGATTGTTAGGGGCAATAGGCTGACTTTGTAAATTGCTTAGAGAAGGCTGTAATATGCTGTGGGGTGGTATATAAGCCTAAATACTATTGCTATTTATTTCACGGAGCAGCTGAAATCACATTTAATATGATTCCTGCTTTTCTTGCATTTAAAAAGCAAGTGAAATTCATCTTTTCCCATGAGCCTTTGGTCTCAGCTGGCTGGAGACACTATTATGTTTTTTATTCTTAATATTTTAGATGCTTTGCCACTCAGAATTCTGGAAGACTGAGTACTCAAAATACTCTCAAATAAATTTAAGCAAACTGGTAAACAAAATAAGATTCCAGGAAAGCACTTGGACTGATATATTCTGAAGAGAGAGAGAGAGAGAGAGAGAGAGACAGAGACAGAGACAGAGACAGAGAGAGACATGGAGATGGGGGGGGAGAGGGACAGACATACAGAGAGAGAGAGAGAGAGAGATGGAGACAGAGACAGAGAGACAGAGAGAGATGAGACAGAGAGAGATGAGACAGAGAGAGATGGAGAGAGGGACAGACAGACAGACAGACACACACACACACACACACACAGATGAGAGAGAGAGAGAGACAGAAATGGAGACACACAGAGAGAAATGGACACACACACACACAAACATATACACAGATGGAGATAGAGATAGAGACAGAGAGACAGAGACAGAGAGACAGAGAAAGAAAGAAACAGACACAGAGAGAGAGAGAGAAAGAGAAAGAGAGATAAATGGGCACACACACATACATACACACACACACAGAGAGAGAGAGAGAGAGAGAGATGGAGAGAGATGGAGACAGAGAGAAAGTACAATTTGTGGGAAAGTTAACATCACGGGAGTTCCTTGAGAAATTCATAATACTAGGAAAAGTTGAAAGAAAAAGAAAAGGAAGGCCAGTAGCAAGGTGGATGCTGTTGATTATAACACCAGTGAATGACCACTGAGAAAATTCCAAGTCCAAATTGAAGACAGGTGATTCTGGAAAGGATCTAGCTATTGGTTGCTAAGAGATGGCAATGATTTGGTGGGTACGTAATCCATCGATCAGGCAATGATGTTAATTATGACACTGAGAGGGCAATAGCATTCATTATTAAATAATTACTTCCAGTTCACATTGCCGTAAATTTGAACACAATCAAAGCCCTTCCAGATTGTAAGTCGGAGTTTATGAACTTTCTTGATATACATTTTCCATTTCCTTACGGGAAGAATTCCTTCACATTTTTGCAGATGGAATTTGGTATGATAATTTTGTCCAATACTGTAGGCTTGGGCAATGTAACTAACCCATGTTGGTCTGCTATTTAGATGTTCACCTGAATTCCCACTCCTGTTGAATCACTGTTGCACCTAGAGGTTTGTTAGTCCATAGACTCCCCCTCTCCCCATTCCAGCCTTACTTGTGTGTATCCTGGGTTGCATTGTTAGTTAGTCTCTTATTGCTCAGTTGCTTGTTGAATTACAATACTTAGACAGCACTGAGGTAGAATCAACAGAAAACAAGGAAAGGGACATAAAATGATAAGTCTTCCACTTTGTTGTTGTTAGTTGTGAAGTCGTGTCTGGTGCATCGCGACCCCATGGACAACATTCCTCCAGGCCTTCCTGTCCTCTACCATCCTCTGGAGTCCATTTAAGCTCATGCCTACTGCTTCGGTGACTCCATCCAGCCACCTCATTCTCTGTCATCCCCTTCTTCTTTTGCCCTCAATCTTTCCCAGCATTAGGCTCTTCTCCAGTGAGTTATCTCATATTTAATTGGTTTCCACTAAGACTCCAAGATCTCTATCACAGTTACTGCTATTAAGCCTGGTTTCACCAAGTCTATATATATGGTTTGTCTTCTTAGGCAAGAAAGACCAAAAGTACATATGGGCTTAATAGCAGTAACTGTGATAGAGATCTTGGAGTCTTAGTGGAAACCAATTAAATATGAGATAACTGTTAGATTCGGGCAATAACGAGGCAGGAGACCAGGGTAGTGACAACAGCTCTTTACTATAGGGTGAACCCAGCAACCAGGCTGGGGAAAAACCTCTCCTTATATACTGTTTAACCGGCGGCTTCAACCAATCAGCAACGTGCTTGTTTCCCGCCAAAATATTTAAAGATACATTACACTCCTTCCCTCCCAGAAAACACTTTACCTATATATTTACATTTATTTACATATTACTTTTCAACGTAATCACGTAAATAGACTGGGCGTCTCCTGACTCTTTCGGACCTGCGCAGTACAGTCTCTGGGAGCGGGTTGAGTTGGCCGGAGGGCTGTTTGCTCCTCTCGGCTCCTCCTCTAGGCCATCCGGCCTGGATTATTTCGAGTTGTCCCTGCTGTTTTCTACAGGAACCTGTGGGTGTCGCTGGACCTCCGGGAATTCAGTTAAGTCCTGCGATTTTCCCGGGTCTGAGTCAGCTGTTGGTTCAGACATAGAATAGTCAGGGCCTGTTTCGTCTGACTCAGGTTGTCCGGCTAACCGTTTCCTCAATTGATCTATATGTCGCCTCCATACTCGGCCATCCGTTAACTCTACCAAGTATGATTTGGGGCCTGTTATGTTTAGAATTTTTCCTGTTACCCAGGTCGGGCCCTCACCATAGTTGTGTGCCCATACCCGGTCGCCTATATCCATTCCTCTTGTCTTTTCGAGTCCCCCCTTGTATCCCTCCGGTGTATAGTTGGGATTTAAGCGGTCTAGTGGGCACCTGAGTTTTCGGCCCATTAGTAATTCGGCAGGGCTTCTGCCGGTGGTGGCACAGGGGGTTCGGTGTTGGACGGCTAGGAAAATATCTATTTTTGATTGCCAGTCGCCTGGCTTGAGTCTGGATAATGCCTCTTTCGCGCTTCGGATGAAACGCTCTGCAAGGCCATTCGTCGCAGGGTGGAAAGGCGCCGAGAGGGCATGGCGGATGCCCTCTTCTGCCAAGTATTCCTCAAACTGTGTTGCCGTAAATTTGAACACAATCAAAGCCCTTCCAGATTGTAAGTCGGAGTTTATGAACTTTCTTGATATACATTTTCTATTTCCTTACGGGAAGAATTCCTTCACATTTTTGCAGATGGAATTTGATATGATAATTTTGTCCAATACTGTAGGCTTGGGGAATGTAACTAACCCATGTTGGTCTGCAATTTAGATGTTCACCTGAATTCTCACTCCTGTTGAATCACTGTTGCACCTAGAGGTTTGTTAGTCCATAGACTCCCGCCCCCCGCTCCCCATTCCAGCCTTACTTGTGTGTATCCTGGGTTGCATTGTTAGTTAGTCTCTTATTGCTCAGTTGCTTGTTGAATTGTTGGCTCCTTGCTGCGTGACTACAGCCCTGCCTGAGCTGCTGGAGGTGCTGGCCGGGGTGGCAGTTGAGACTCCCAGACTTTTGGTCATGGGGGATTTCAATTTGCCATCGGCCGGCTTGTCATCAACGGTAGCTCAGGAGTTCCTGGCTTCCATGATGGCCATGGACCTGATTCAAGTAATTGATGGCCCTACACACATGGGGGGAGGCACACTAGATCTGATTTTTATCTCTGGACAGTGGATTAATGATCTGGTATTAGGAGATTTAGTGATGGAACCGGTGTCATGGTCGGATCATTTTCTCCTTCGCCTGGACTTTCGGACCGCCGCTCACCACCGCAGGGAGACGGAGCCAATGCGTTGGTTCCATCCCAGGCGCCTGATGGACCCTGAGAGGTTCTGGACGGAGCTTGGGCCATTCCCTGAGGATCTTGCCCACGGCACGACTGAAGAACTAGTTGCAGCCTGGGAGCGGGCCGTGGCTGGGGCTTTGGACCGTGTCGTGCCTTTGCGGCCTCTGACCCAGCGTAGATCTCACTTGGCTCCTTGGTTCTCTGAGGAGCTGAGGGAGATGAAACGCCGGAGAAGACGCCTAGAGAGTACCTGGAGATCTAGCCGTTCCGAGGCTGATCGGACACTAGTGAGATCTTTTACTAAGACCTACCTAGTGGCAATGAGGGAGGCGAAGCGTTCTTACGTTTCCACCCTCATTGCATCGGCAGATAACCGCCCGGCCGCCCTGTTTCGGGTGACTCGCTCCCTCCTTCATCAGGAGGGGTGGGATGACCCCCTACAGGGACGTGCTGAGGAGTTTAACGGTTATCTATACGATAAAATCGTTCAGCTTCGGGATAGTTTAGACCAAAATTGCGATGATCCAAGTGGGATGGCAGAGGCACGTCTTGTTGAGGTTGTTTGGGATGAGTTTGAGACTGTGGCTCTCGAGGACGTGGACAGGTTACTGGGGAGGCTACATGCGACCACATGTTTACTGGACCCGTGTCCTTCCTGGCTGGTGCTGGCTACTCAGGAAATGACACGAGGCTGGCTCCGGGGAATTATAAATGCTTCTTTGATGGAAGGGGTTTTCCCCGCTGCTTTGAAAGAGGCGGTGGTGAGACCCCTCCTCAAGAAGCCTTCCCTGGACCCAGCTATTTTGGGAAATTACCGTCCAGTCTCCAACCTTCGCTTTGTGGCGAAGGTTGTAGAGTGTGGTTGCATGGCAGCTTCCCCGATACCTGGATGAAGCCGTCTATCTAGACCCGTTCCAGTCTGGCTTCCGGTCCGGTCACAGTACGGAGACAGCTTTGGTCGCGTTGGTGGATGACCTCTGGAGGGCCAGGGATAGGGGTTGCTCCTCTGCCCTGGTCCTATTAGATCTCTCAGCGGCTTTTGATACCATCGACCATGGTATCTTGCTGCACCGGTTGGAGGGGTTGGGAGTGGGAGGCACCGTTTATCGGTGGTTCTCCTCCTATCTCTCCGACCGGTCGCAGACGGTGTTGACAGGGGGGCAGAGGTCGACCGCGAGACACCTTACTTGTGGGGTGCCTCAGGGGTCGATTCTCTCGCCCCTCCTGTTCAACATCTACATGAAGCCGCTGGGTGAGGTCATCAGTGGTTTCGGGGTGAGTTATCATCTGTACGCTGATGATACTCAGCTGTACTTTTCCACCCCGGACCACCCCAACGAAGCTGTCGAAGTGCTGTCCCGGTGTCTGGAAGCCGTACGGGTCTGGATGGGGAGAAACAGACTCAAGCTCAATCCCTCCAAGACGGAGTGGCTGTGGATGCCGGCACCCCGGTACAGTCAGCTGCAGCCCCAGCTGGCTGTGGGGGGCGAGTTATTGGCCCCAACAAAGAGGGTGCGCAACTTGGGTGTCCTCTTGGATGGGCGGCTGTCATTTGATGATCATTTGGCGGCCGTCTCCAAGAGGGCCTTCCACCAAGTACGCTTGGTGCGCCAGTTCCTTGACCGGGATGCCTTATGCACGGTCACTCATGCCATTGTCACTTCCCGCTTGGACTATTGCAATGCTCTCTACATGGGGCTGCCTTGAAGTGCACCGGAGGCTGCAGTTAGTCAGAATGCAGCTGCTGGTAATAGTGGGAGCAACTCGTTGCTCCCATGTAACACCAATCCTGCGCAGTTTGCACTGGCTTCCTGTGGTCTCTCGAGTGTGCTTCAAGATTCTGGTTACCACCTTTAAAGCGCTCCATGGCTTAGGACCCGGGTACTTACGGGACCGCCTGCTGTTACCTTTTGCCCCCCATCGACCCGTACGCTCTCACAGAGAGGGTCTTCTCAGGGTGCCGTCCGCCAAGCAATGTCGGCTGGCGGCCCCCAGGGGAAGGGCCTTCTCTGTTGGAGCTCCTACGCTTTGGAATGAACTGCCCCCTGGTTTACGTCAAGTGCCTGATCTTCGGACTTTTCGCCGTGAGCTGAAAACGCACCTATTTATTCAAGCGGGACTGGATTGAAATTTTATTGGGGTTATTTATATTTTAAGATTTTAAATTGTTTTAATATTTCGGCCACATTATAATATGTTTTTTAATTTCTTTTAATGTTTATTTTTACTTGGCTGTACACCGCCCTGAGTCCTTCGGGAGAAGGGCGGTATAAAAATCGAAATAAATGAAATAAATAAAATAAAAATAAAAATAATTACAATACTTAGACAGCACTGAGATAGAATCAACAGAAAACAAGGAAAGGGACATAAAATGGTAAGTCTTCCACTTTGTTGTTGTTAGTTGTGAAGTCGTGTCTGACCCATCGCGAACATTCCTCCAGGCCTTCCTGTCCTCTACCATCCTCTGGAGTCCATTTAAACTCATGCCTACTGCTTCAGTGACTCCATCCAGCCACCTCGTTCTCTGTCGTCCCCTTCTTCTTTTGCCCTCAATCGTTCCCAGCATTAGGCTCTTCTCCAGTGAGTTATCTCATATTTAATTGGTTTCCACTAAGACTCAAAGATCTCTATCACAGTTACTGCTATTAAGCCTGGTTTCACCAAGTCTATATATGTACTTTTGGTTTGTCTTCCACTTAGGCAAGAAAAACCAAAAGTACATATTTAGACTTGGTGAAACCAGGCTTAATAGCAGTAACTGTGATAGAGATCTTGGAGTCTTAGTGGAAACCAATTAAATATGAGATAACTGTGTGTGTGGCAGCAGCCAAAAAAATCCAATCCAATCCTAAATTGCATTAACAGAGGGATATAGTCAAAATCAAGTGAGGTACTAATACCATTCTATAAAGCCTTAGTAAGATCACACCAGAGGTGGGTTTCAGCAGGTTCTGACCAGTTCTGGAGAACCGGTAGCGGAAATTTTGAGTAGTTTGGAGAACCGGTGGTAAAAATTCTGACTGGCTCCACCCCTATCTATTCTCTGCCTCCCAAGTCCCAGCTCATTGGGAGGAAATGGGGATTTTTTTAAATTTGCATTTATATCCTGCCTTTCTCCGAAGACTCAGGGCGGCTTACACTATATCAAGCAATAGTCTTCATCCATTTGTATATTATATACAAAGTCAACTTATTGCCCCCAACAATCTGGGTCCTCATTTTACCTACCTTATAAAGGATGGAAGGCTGAGTCAACCTTGGGCCTGGTGGGGCTTGAACCTGCAGTAATTGCAAGCAGCTGCTGTTAATAACAGACTGTCTTACCAGTCTGAGCCACAGAGGCCCCAAGTTTGCAGTATCCTTCCCTTGGAGTGGGTAGGGAGTGGAGATTTTACAGTATCCTTCCCCTGTCATGCCCACCAAGTCACGCCCATCAAGCCATGCCACTCCCACTAAGCAACATCCACAGAACCAGTAGTAAAAATTTTTGAAACCTGATTGGTTGAGCTCTGTAGCCAATGTATAAAAGAACTACTAAATTATGGCTTGTGGGGAATCTACAGGGATGCTACAGATCTGTAACCTGATGACATGCTGCAACTGTATATTTGAGCTTTATGATCGTTGCTTGATCATGGCTAGTTACTGATTCCTCAAGATACTGACTGTTGTGAATTGAACTGTGTTTTGCCGAACTAAAAGAAGACCTTGTTTGTTGTGCAAGTCTACGTTGGTAAGAAGACTTGATATTTGTAACATCCCTGACTGGCTTTATATGTGTATGACCTGGAATTGTTTTTGGACTATGACTTTGCCTTTTCCCTAAAAGTAAAGGAATATCAAAACCCAGTTTGTCTGCAAGTGACTGTTATTGTATACAACCAGTCTCAGTCGTTTTCATGCATAGGGTACTCTGCTCAACAGTCCACAACCTTGGTTGTGAACCCAGATTACTCTCAACAGACTTATATACTGATTCATAGTATATGAATATCTAAACAGTGCATAAAATCAGCATATTGCCCCCAACAATCTGGGTCCTGATTTTACCAACCTTGGAAGGATGGAAGCCTGTGTCAACCTTGAGTCCCATCCGGATCAAACAGCTGGCTGTGGACAGAGTTTGCCTGCAATACTACATTCTAACTATTGCGCCACCACAGTTCTGCTGGTCTAATTCAGTGGAAACTGTTCAATAAATGTGATATATATTTGGGAATATAAAAAGCAGACTGTGGGAGGAATAACTGAGGCCAAATTGTGTGATCACATCAGAATGTAGGTACTTTGACCCCACTTTCAAATATTGTAGCAACTGAATCATAAACAGATGCAACTTCCTTGGGACCATCTAGATAAACTTTCAAAATAAAACATATAGATTAGGCAAATTCCTAAACAACTGGCAAATAAAAAGACAAAAAAACAAAACAAAACCCTGTAGAATGATGGTCTATAATAGTCATGTATGGCTTTGCTTGTTCCTGATGTTTATGCTTTCAACATCATCTGGAATTCAACTTCTTCAGACCACATCAAACCGTTTTGCAAAATTGGTGATGCCATCTTTTAAAAACAAGCACTTCACCATGAAACTCTGGGACTTGCAGATGAGCTGTTGAGTTATGAAATTGCATTTCATCTCCCACAAAATTATTGCCAGTGAAGATGATCTTCAGCAGAGGACTCAAGGTTAAGTTGCATCTGTTTTATGTTCCGTACAAAAAAGGGATGCATATATCAAAAGCCAAAAGGATTGGCGATCGCCTCTGGGGAAATTACATTTTCTTAAAGGGTCACTGGCTTCTTTTCCCCGGCACTCATCAACTCTTGCATGGCTTCAAATGTCCACTCCAGTAGCTGCACCTTGAGTGCATCTCCCTAAATTTCTTCAGCTTAAATTACAGTCACCACATTTTTCTCGAATCTCAGCATATGCCTGCTATTTAGGTTTTTATCTAAAGTGGACTAAAATATTGGTAAAGAAAGGGGGGGAAAAAAACCAGGCTGCTCTACATAAAGGAACCAGGACACAATTTTTGAAACCATTAATTAAATGTATTAGGCTAGCTCAGGGGTCTCCAACCTTGGTCCCTTTAAGACTTGTGGACTTCAACTCCCAGAGTCCTGGGAGTTTTGTAGAGTAAAACTGGGAGGAACTCTGGGAATTGAAGTCTACAAGTCTTAAAGAGACCAAGGTTGGAGACCCCCTGGGCTAGCGCGTGCAACCAAACCAGGAAGATGGGTGGGTTTCACTTACCTTTACCACCGTGCGTGCACACAATCGCTTTGTGCGCAGGTGCGCTGTCCGTGAATGTGTCCAGCCTTCTGTGCATGCGCCCGGCCTCAAAAACATGCCTAAATAGCATGACTTGGAGCCGGGGCGCTGCTACGGGTTCACTTGAATTGGCGCGAACCAGCTGAATACCACCTCTGACCAGGAAGTATGTGGTTCAAAAAAACCACCACATTTTCTTAAATCTCACCTCCTTTTACCATTATTAGAAGCACAGACTTCAGACCTCATATCATTCCAAAGTTTAAAATTCAGCAGGGTGTATAAACCACAGCACTGGTCGGCACTGGAATCAAATTGTAGGCGATTTCCAAAAGGGAATAAGAAGCAGCTTTGTTTTCAAAATCAGTCAGTGTTGTGGTCTGCCAGCAGCCTGCGGAGCTGGCGAGTCGGACAGCAATGAGGCTGAGGAAGAGCCTGGACCAGTCCTGGAGGCTGGGGAAGGCCTGGATGAGGGCTCTGCGTCGGAGGCTGAGGTGAAGCCAGGTAGCTCTGACAATTAGCTGGCCCCACCCACCCACCCCCGCCCTATTCTGTCCTTTATTTCCTGCTTTCTTGCTCATCTCAATTGCGAGGCACAGCTGATTCCCGCCCCCTCACTGTTCTACTTACTGTTGCTGACTTGGAAGGTGAGCAGCTGAGCTTCTAAATGCTCCATTTTCAGTGCGAAACGCACGCTCACCGAACCAGTTGTTAACCGGCAGCATTCCACCACTGCTTTGAATGGTCACTAAATGAACTGTTGGAACTGTTGCCTGAAACTGAAAACTTCAAGACAAAAGAAGTCAGTGATTCACCCTTAGATGCAAGGATAGATGTAACGCAATGTGTTGGCAATAACATATTCAAGTCCGTTTAAGGCTCCAGAATCCCTGGCCACACACACACACAAAAAAAACCACTCTTGTCAGCTTTTTGCTAATAAATGGATGTTGTCGGATGTCTCCTTTCAGTTCCTTGTACTTCTTTTTTCCCCTTTCCTCTCTTCTCATCTCCCCTTGCTTGTCAAACAGTTTCCGAAAGCACAAAGACCACTCAATTAAGCTCTTCAGCTGACATATTTTCTGTCTCAGGAACTTTGGATCTGCCTTAAGATATGGTGTGAGGAAAAAATATCTCTTCGCCACACTTGTTTTCTTAATTCAGAGTGCATCCCGACATATGCGGTCCTTTGAATAGGGAAGTAAAAAGGAAAAAAAAAAAGGATCATTTTCAGGTGTGCACAAATGGAAGGCTGTTTAGCATTACACAACTGAATGTTGAATCAGGCCAACAAAGGCTGTAATGTAACACTTGTATTTTTTTGTTCTTTTGATCAGTCTTTACTTCCAGAGTCTTTGCATTTTTCTTGGCAAGTGGTTTGCCCTTGCCTTTTTCCTAGGACCGAGAGTATGTGACCGGCCCAAAGTCATCTAGTTGGCTTTGTGGCTAAGGCCAGACTAGAACTCACAATCTTCTGGTTTCTAGCCTGGTGCTTTTAACCATTATGCCATACTAGCTCTCAACACTTGGTTAACTTCTTATATCTTTAGTGTGATGAAAACCAAAACTATTTTCTTTTACTTATAAGTTAATGTATTGTGTAAACCACTCCAAGATACATTTTATTATCTCTTTTGCAGCAGTTGTTAAGTGAATTGCAGCTGTCATTAAGCAAACATAGGGATAGTAAGTGAACGCCTAAATCATTACCTGTATTTTTTGGAGTATAAGACGCACCTTAGATTTTGGGGAGGAAAATGAGAAAAAAGCTGATTGGCAGGTAGATTAGCCTCCCAGAATACCTCCAATCAGCTGTTCCCAGAGGTGAATTTTAGCAACAGGTTCCTTGGTTGTGAGCTCTGTGCCTTGCTTTTTTCTTTTTTCTTTCTCTGAACCTTCTGAAACTCTGTTTCAGAAAAAACTTTTTTCTGCCTCTGAAAGCCTCAGAAATAGAGCTTCAGAAAAAAACCTTTGAAGCTCTGTTTGGAAGCTTTTTTTTCTGAAGCTCCGTTTGGGGGCTTTTTTTTCTGAAGCTCTGTTTCTGAGGCTTTTTTTCTGAAGCTTTGCTTCTGATGTTTTTTTCAGCCTCTGAAACCTCCCTTTGAGAAGCTGGGCAGGGCTACATTTGGAGTATAAAATGCACCCAGATTTTCACCCTCTTTTTTGAGGGGGAAAAGGTGCATCTTATAGTCCGAAAAATATGATAAGTAAATCTAGTAATTGTTAAGCAAATCCATTGTCTGGATTGTCATTTTTTCTTGGACATCAGAAGTGTTGTATTTCTTGTGTGGTCAAGAAAGGACATATTTTGAGAAGCATAGCTAACCAAAGAGAGATGCACTAATTATTTGCAAACATAATAGCTTTACCTGGATGCACCTAACATTCTAAATAGTTGGAAGCTTTTGAGCTGATTAAAAATGCTCCTCAGATTATTCAGGTAGTCCTCAATTTAACCATAGTTGGTTTAGTGATGGTTCCAACTTATGACACTGAAAAAAAAGTAACTTGTTAGGACCATTTTTCACACTTACAATTGTTGCAGCATCCCCATGGTCACATGATCAAAATTCAGATGCTTGGCAACTGATTCAGACTTACGACGGTTGCCGTATCCCAGGGTCATGTGATCCCCTTTTGCGACCTTCTGACAAGCAAAATCAAATTGGGGAAGCCGGATTCACTTAACAGCTAGATTCCTAACTTAAGAACTGCAATGATTCATTTAACAGATGTGGCAAGAGAGGTCGTAAAATGGGGCAAAACTCACTTAAGACATGCCTCACTTAGCAACATAAATGTTGGGCTCAATTGAGGCCATAAATTGAGGACTATCTCTACTGCTGAACATTGTTAGAAAAAGGAGGAGGGAAAAATACTGGTTGATGTTAAAGCCATCACTGTACTGAATAGAACAGAATAGAATAGAATTCTTTATTGGCCAAGTGTGATTGGACATACAAGGAATTTGTCTTGGTGCATATGCTCTCAGTGTACATAAAAGAAAAGATATGTTCATCAAGGTACAACATTTACAACACAATTGATGGTCAATATATCAATATAAATCATAAGGATTGCCAGGAACAAAGTTACAGTCATACAGTCATAAGTGGAAAGAGATTGGTGATGGGAACGATGAGAAGATTAATAGTAGTGCAGATTTAGTAAATAGTTTGACAGTGTTGAGGGAATTATTTGTTTAGCAGAGTGATGGCCTTCGGGAAAAAACTGTTCTTGTGTCTTGTTGTTCTGGTGTGCAGTGCTCTATAGCGTCGTTTTGAGGATAGGAGTTGAAACAGTTTATGTCCTGGATGTGAGGGATCTGTAAATATTTTCACGGCCGTCTTCTTGATTCGTGCAGTATACAGGTCCTCAGTGGAAGGCAGGTTGGTAGCAATTATTTTTTCTGCAGTTCTAATTATCCTCTGAAGTCTGTGTCTTTCTTGTTGGGTTGCAGAACCGAACCAGACAGTTATAGAGGTGCAAATGACTACTGGTGGTATTCTTAAGTGGAACGAGAAGGAATATGCAGAAATATAGTTTAGATGTTAATCAGATGTTAATATGCTAGCAAAACAGGCAGTTTATAAAAGCATTTGATTTAGTAAAGCCTACTTCCTTTTTTTTTTTTTGTAAATACAAATTTCAGCACCTAAAATCCATCCTGTTTCTATCCCATATGGGATTCACAGATATACTGCTGGCATAAAGCAGAGATATTTATATTTATGAAATACGAATTTCTCGGCTAAGCTTAGATATACTGCTTTAGTTCTCAGTAACGGTGCCTTCAGAGAAAAACAGCCTATGGTACATAAATGGTTTAAGAGAAGGTCCTAAACATTATTCTTGGTAGAAGTGTCCGATTACAAACTGAGCTGCCCAAAAAACTGAAATGTGTAAAAAAGTGGGTAGGCCTGAAAGCTTCAATCCTTCCCAAAAATATGAGCTTCCAGGCCAGATTGAATTGCTAAAGTCTTCCCCATCATTTTCTTTCTTTGGGTTTTTCATTCAGAGAAAACAATTCTTCAAAGTCATTAAAGCCCAGATAATGTGTTTGTATTTCTAAAATGTAAACTTCTCACTTGTATAATGATGAAAAGAAAACCCTGCACTCTCTGGACAGTTCCATTAAAAAAAAAATTCCCAATGCAAAAAATGTAGATTTGAACATAGACTAGAATAACAGAATTGGAAGGGAGACCTTGGAGGTCTTCTAGTCCAACCCCCTGCTTAGGCAGGAAACCCTACACCACTTCAGACAAATAGTTATTCAAAATCTTCTTAAAAACTTAAAAACTTCATTCACACCTTCTGGAGGCAAGTTGTTCCACTGATTAATTGTTCTCACTGTCAGGAAATTTCTCCTTAGTTCTAGGTTGCTTCTCTCCTTGATTAGTTTCCACCCATTGCTTCTTGTCCTGCCTTCAGGTGCTTTGGAGAATAGCTTGACTCCCTCTTCTTTGTGGCAGCCCCTGAGATGTTGGAACACTGCTATCATGTCTCCCCTAGTCTTTCTTTTCATTAAACTAGACATACCATGTTCCACCTCACCCCTGGGTGAGGTCATCAGTGGTTTCGGGGTGAGTTATCATCTGTATGCTGATGATACGCAGCTGTACTTTTCCACCCCGGACCATCCCAACGAAGCTGTCGAAGTGCTGTCCCGGTGTCTGGAAGCCGTACGGGTCTGGATGGGAAGAAACAGACTCAAGCTCAATCCCTCCAAGACGGAGTGGCTGTGGATGCCGGCACCCCGGTACAGTCAGCTGCAGCTGCAGCTGGCTGTGGGGGGCGAGTTATTGGTCCCAATGGAGAGGGTGCGCAACTTGGGTGTCCTCTTGGATGGGCGGCTGTCGTTTGACGACCATTTGGCGGCCGTCTCCAAGAGGGCCTTCCACCAAGTACACTTGGTGCGCCAGTTGCGCCCCTTCCTTGACCGGGATGCCTTATGCACGGTCACTCATGCCCTTGTCACTTCCCGCTTGGACTATTGCAATGCTCTCTACATGGGGCTGCCCTTGAAGTGCACCCGGAGGCTGCAGCTAATCCAGAATGCAGCTGCGTGGGTAATAGTGGGAGCAACTCATTGCTCCCATGTAACACCAATCCTGCGCAGTTTGCACTGGCTTCCTGTGGTCTTTCGGGTGCACTTCAAGATTCTGGTTACCACCTTTAAAGCGCTCCATGGCTTAGGACCCGGGTACTTACGGGACCGCCTGCTGTTATCTTTTGCCTCCCACCGACCCGTACGCTCACACAGAGAGGGCCTTCTCAGGGTGCCGTCCGCCAAGCAATGTCGGTTGGCGGCCCCCAGGGCAAGGACCTTCTCTGTAGGAGCTCCTACCCTTTGGAACGAACTTCCCCCTGGCTTACGTCAAGTGCCTGATCTTCAGACTTTTCGCCGTGAGCTGAAAACGCACCTATTTATTCAAGTGGGACTGGATTAAAATTTTATTGGGGTTGTTTATATTTTAAGATTTTAAATTGTTTTAAATTTTCGGCCACATGATAATATGTTTTCTTTTAATTTCTTTTAATCTGTATATAGTGTATTTTTACTTGGCTGTACACCGCCCTGAGTCCTTCGGGAGAAGGGCGGTATAAAAATCGAAATAAATAAATAAATAAATAAATAAATAAATAAATAAATAAATAAATAAATAAATCTGTCATATGTTTTAGCCTTCAGTCCCCTACATCAACCTATAATTTCCAGTTACATTTTGCTTGGACTCAAAAGTTTTTGCACAGCTGCAAAAGTGCACACTATGTCCTATGGTGCAAAAGGCAGTTAGCCACAGTTGGCCACAGGTCTGAAAAGAATGTCCAAGATGGCCAAACTGAAATTGCATTAAATGTTTTCTGGGTTGCCCTACATATATAACGCAGTCAATATTCTTTCATTATAAATGATGCAATTGATTCCAATTAACCAAAATTGTCTCCTTCATCCATTTACAGTTCATGACTTTGTATATAGATAAATGCTACACACATTATTGTCTACTTTTAAAACATGCTCACTCAAACATTTTTTCTGCTATATAATTTCTCCTATGAAGGTAGGTAATTTATTATGTGTGTTACACATTAGTTTTTTATGTATTTATGTATTATTTATTTATTTATTTATTTATTTATTTATTTATTTATTTATTTATTTATTTATTTATTTATTTATTATTTGTCAATCATATATAAGATAACAAGTAAAAGTATAAACATAATTTGGATGCATGAAAAGAGTAAGTAAAAAAGGAATATTAGGACAGGGACGGTAGGCACGCAGGTGCACTTATGCACGCCCCTTACAGACCTCTTAGGAATGGGGTGAGGTCAACAGTAGACAGTTTAAGCTTAACGTTTTGGGGATTAGTCTTGGCGTATTCGGGCCTTCTCCCATGTAAGGTTGAGAATATCTTGGCGACGTTTCGACGAGGTCCCACTCATCATCTTCAGGCTGGTGCTTTCAGCTTCGTGCTTGTGCGAGCAAAGCGTGATTGGAGCTGCCGTCTCTCTATAAATACTGGTGGGGAGGTGGGGAGTGCTGGCTTTGTTGCTGTAAGCAGGTTGGTTGGCTGTGTGGTTGCATCTTAATTGGTTGATGGAGTTGATGTCTGTAGATTAGTTGGCTGTTTCATAGCATCCTCTGTGGGTATGGTCCTACCTGTATGTCTCTGTGCCCATTAGTCTTAACGACCTGGGTAATGGGCAACACACAGATACACAAACAGACATAAACACAGTATGTATACATTTATGTATACATACAGCCAATCCTCGATTTAACAACAGTTCATTTAGTGATTATTTATTTTTCATATTTGAATATTATTTGAATATTTATTATTATTTGATTATTTGAACTTACAGTGGCACTGAAAAAAGTAAGTTGTGACCATTTTTCACACTTACAACCATTGCAGCATCCCGATGGTCACGTGATCCAAATTCAGACGCTTGCCAACTGACTCATATTTATGACGGTTGCAGTGTCCCTTAAGGGTCACATGATCCCCTTTTGCGACCTTCTGATCAGCAGGGTCAATGAGGAAGCAAGATTCACTTAACAACCATGTTATTAATTTAACAAATGCAGGGATTCACTTAACAACTGTGGGGCAAAACTCACTTAACAAATATCTCCTTTAGCAGCAGAAACTCAGCCGTGGTCGTAAGTCGAGGACTACCTGCACACACACACACACACACACACACACACACACTGCAGTGTACATATACACACATATATACTGCATAGAAATTTCCTCTATTTTTTAAACTGAATTCTAATAACAAACTGAGATTCTAATAACAGACTGAGACGTAAAATAGGTTGACTCAGCCTTCCATCCTTTATAAGGTAGGTAAAATGAGGACCCAGATTGTTGGGGGCAATAAGTTGACTTTGTATATAAATATACAAATAGAATGAAGACTATTGCTAACATAGTGTAAGCCGCCCTGAGTCTTCGGAGAATGCAAATAAAATGCAAATAAAAAAAAAAATTAGATATGGTCCTTATGCCATTGTTACAACAACCAATCTAATAATGGCCCAAGACTTTTGCACAGTGCTAATAGATAAATAAATAGAGAGATAGGGAGAGATGATAGAGATATAGATATAATTGTGATATTTGGTATATATATTCCTACATTTGAACATTTTTTTTTCCTTTGGCACATGTATATATAAATGCAAAATGTTTAAACCATGCTCCGTGGAAGAAGAAAAATACCTTAAAATGAAGGGATCATGAAATTATAGTTGATGTGGCATATTTTAGCATAACTTGGAATTAATATTTTGCACCCCCAATTTTAGGTCAAAGAATCTTATTTTTGTTCCTTGCAGGAGGGCTTCTTCTGTTCAAAGGGTGCTACTTATAATACTTATAAGCATACCCATCAATTTATTTGAAGGCAAGAATCTTGGTTATATTGAAACACTAATCCATAATGTATAATACAATGTTCACTTGGAAATCATATTTCATTTGCTTTCTTGCTAAAGTGAAACTGCAGGTAACTGTGGATTAACGGTCTTTAAATCTTCAAAGGGATGTATATTAATTCTTATCAAATGAACATTTTTTTCCTCCTCTCCAAACTGTCACACTAGGAAAGATTTCTCTATTAACCCTAAGCTGATTCCTTGATGCTTTTAATTATTTCTGCTTGAAATGAAAAGCCACTGCCCTGTAATGGGCCAACGGTGATTCACACCTAAACCCAAGATATTTCCAAAGGCACCAGGCAGGAATATACTTGAAATTAACACTGTGCTAAAATCTCTTCCAATTTTCCATCAATTTCATTTCACATAAAAGGAGCACCGTTTTGAGCCTGTGCATAGGGAGCTTTAGAATTTCTTCCGAATTCCGTGCAATAATGTTTTTTTTTCCAGCTTACTTTATCTTAGGGTGATAGTGAAGATACCGTATTTCGAGGAAATTTAGACGTCTTCTGTTTGCAGAAGGTGGAGCCAATGAAATGGTTTGTTTATTGTGTTGTTGCTGCCAATAACATGAGCGTGAGCTATGGGGTTTCTATAGGTTTTTATTATTTTAAATGTGGTAAGCTACTTGGAGTCACCTATGCATGACTATATTAGGCAGCTATATACATTTATTTAATAATAAAAGAATGGAATGAAATGAAATGGCAGAATAGAATAGAATAGAATAGAATAGAATAGAATAGAATAGAATAGAATAGAATAGAATAGAATAGAATGCAGAAAAATGCAAGATAGAGTAGGGTAGGATAGGGTAGGGTAGAGGAGAGGAGAGGAAAATAGAATAGAATAGAATAGAATAGAATAGAATAGAATAGAATAGAATAGAATAGAATAGAATAGAATGCAGAAAAATGCAAGATAGGGTAGGATAGAGTAGGGTAGAGTAGGGTAGAGTAGGGTAGGGTATGGTAGGATAGGATAGCACAGCATAGCATAGCATAGCATAGCATAGCATAGCATAGCATAGCATAGCATAGAATACAATAGAATACAATATAGAATTCTTTATTGGCCAAGTGTAATTGGACACACAAGGAATTTGTCTCTGGTGCACCAGCTTTCAGTGTACATACAAACTTATAGTTCACATACAAACATAAGCTCTCAGTGTACATACAAACAACCAAGTGATAAATCATAAATCGCAAATCATAAAGTACAAGCAACCAAGTGATAAATCAAAATATAGCGATAGGAGATGGTAATAGGAAAGATGAGAAGGATAATAGCAATACAGCCCTACTACATAGGCATTTTCATTCAGTCATATTAAACATGACATATTTGGGGAATTATTGGATGGGCTTCAGAAACCCCATTCAATTTTCTTTTGGGTGGGGCAGGGAGAAACCTCAGGCTGTACATCTCATCCTTGCTGTAACAGTTATATACAAACCACAATAGCGAGATTCAGATGTCATGCTAAGATCAAATCAAACCGGTCGTGTGGTGATAATCTGCAATCTAGAGTTTTATGGTATGTCCTGCAGTGGTGGGATTCAAATTTTTTTACTACCAGTTCTGTGGGCATGGCTTGGTGGGTGTGGCATGGCTTGGTGGGCGTGGCTTGGTGGGCGTGGCAGGGGAAGGATACTGTAAAATCTCCATTCCCATCCCACTCCAGGGGAAGGATACTGCAAAATCCGCATTTCCTCCCAATCAGCTGGGATTCGGGAGGCAGAGAATAGATGAGGGCGGGGCCAGCCAGAGGTGGTATTTACCGGTTCTCTGAATTTCTCAAAATTTCCCCTACCGGTTCTCCAGAACTGGTCAGAACCTGCTGAATACCACCTCTGGTCCTACCTAGAAGTAAAGTCTGTTTAATTTGCTGGCATTACGAAGCCTTTGCACATTGTATCTTTTTTCTGCAACCGTAGCCTGTTTTGCGTGCAGACTGAGAATAGAAGTAGCCTCCAAGCTTTTTGCTGATTACGAAGATAAAAAGAGACGAATTTCAGTCCTTCATTGATCTTGCTGGGAATTAGTTTTTTTTAAAAAATGGGGAGGGGGGAGAAATCAATCCAACCGCATTGGTCATCAAGCAGAAATGTAACGTTTAAGCAGCGCAGAATTTACAGGATGAAGACGCCCGGTTGAAAGGGCACCGATGATACCGGACATGATAGAATGCAATGGGTATTGTGTCAAAGCGGTTGTGGTATTGACAAAAACTCACACAGGGTTAGGTGAGAGAAATCCAAATAAGGATGCTTGCTGAAGAGCAAGAAAAAGCATAAAGGAAATGTTAAAAGATTTCCCAGCTAGCATATATTTGCAATTCAGGAGAAGTGTTGTTATAGCCACATGACTATTTATGCAGTTGATAATGAGACTCACAGCTTGGGGTACACTGGATGGAGTATTTGGGGGTTCAAATTGCAAAATCAATTAGAAGCTTTTTTTTTTTTTTTTTAAAAAAAGATGACTCTGGAGGAAGAGAAGGTATTTTAGCAAATGGGGAAGATTAAACCACCTTTGAGGATTAAAGAATTTTAAAAGTAGGAAAACTGACAGAGACTGTTAGAGTCAGTCTATCTCAGGGGCTGCCCCATAGAAGAGGGAGTCAAGCTATTCTCCAAAGCACCTGAGGGCAGGACAAGAAGCAATGGGTGGAAACTAATCAAGGAGAGAAGCAACTTAAAACTAAGAAGAAATTTCCTGACAGTGAGAACAATTAATCAATGGAACAACTTGTGTCGTGTCCCCCTCCCCCTCCGACGACTGGGTCAAGGAAGTCCTTATCAAACGTGGCAACGAAGCCTCTGCAGCTTGCCAAATTCCTTCGAGGTTTCTCAGGGCAGGCAGGAGTCCAAGTTGTGACTTCAGCGATAGAGTCCGATATCAGCAAACTAGATGAGTCTTTGCTTGACTCAAGGTTGGAATGCCAAAAGCACATCCTTTATATAGGCTGTGGGGTGTGGGTCCATGACTCAGCATTTATCCAGGCCTGCCCCTCCCTTGCTTCTGCTGGCATCACCTCTCAGATCTCCGGAAGCGAGGATCCTCCCACTTTGAATTCTCTTCAGCTGGATCTGCTGTCAGTAATTCTAGCACGTGGCTGGTTTCCTGTTCACATGCTGTAGGAGTGAAGTTTATCGGGCTTCTCTGTTCACTCCTGACATCATCTCCGGGCATGGGGCCAGGGCCGGGGGCTGGATGTATGACAGGCCGTTCATCTTCATTATCAGACTCCGAGTCTGATAACAGGCCCGGGTGGAGATGGGAGGGGCCCGGCTGAGGAGAGGAGGGAGGACGAGGCACAACAACTTGCCTCCAGAAGTTGTGAATGCTCCAACACTGGAAGTTTTTAAAAAGAAGTTGGACAACCACTTGTCTGAAATAGTATAGGGTAGAGATCCCCAACCCCCAGGCCACAGTCCACTACCAGACCTTGAGCCCTTCATAGCCAGGCCTTGGAAGTGGCGCAGATTCCCCACCTGTGTGAGCAGTAGGTGAACACACTCCATTTGCACAAGCGGTGGGCGCACATGTCCACTGCTCACACAAATGGAGTTGCACGCACACACTTGCTCGCCACTCGCATGGAATCACCCCCTCCGCTTCCCTGTTGGTCTGCAAAATTGAAAAGATTGGGGAACTCTGGTATAATATTTCTTGCTTGAGCAGGGGGTTGGACTACTAGGTCCCTTCCAGTTCTGTTATTCTGTTATTCTATTATTCAGTTGAAGGGAAAGGAAATAGAATGGACAGCCATTTGACTGGGATGGCATAAGGCAGTGGTGGGTCTCTACCGGTTGGCCCTGTAGTGGCGGTGGCAGGAAGCTTCACCCACCCACCCAGACATCATCACCGACGCTCTGCGCATGCGCAGAAGGTTCTGTGCATGCATAAAAGCACCATGCATGCACGCGCTCCCGGTTCTGAACCAGTAGCGAGGGTAGGTAGAACCCACCACTGGCATAAGGTCTCCTGCATTGAGCAGGGAGTTGGACTAGAAGACCTCCATGGTCCTTTCCAGCTCTTTGACTATATGTTCTATTTGAAAGGGAAATGAAAGAAGTGGAAGAAAG
This sequence comes from Ahaetulla prasina, assembly GCF_028640845.1. Taxonomy (NCBI): domain Eukaryota; kingdom Metazoa; phylum Chordata; class Lepidosauria; order Squamata; family Colubridae; genus Ahaetulla; species Ahaetulla prasina. Next base: position 13,720,917 of record NC_080543.1, on the reverse strand, counting down.
AGCGAGAGTAAAATTACAGGAAGTCCTGGATTTAGAACCATTCATTTAGTGGCTATTTGAAGCTATAACGGCAATGAAAAATAGTGGCTTAGAGCTGTTTTCACACTTTCTCCTGAAAGTTTTCAGACCTTAGCCCAAAGTAAATGAAAAGATAGCAATAGCAATGGTACTTAGACTTATACGCTGCGTCACAGTGCTTTCCAGCCCTCTCTAAGCGGTTTACAGAGTCAGCCTATTGCCCCCAACAATCTGGGTCCTCATTTTACCCACCTCGGAAGGATGGAAGGCTGAGTCCACCTGGAGCCTGGTGAGATTTGAACTGCCAAACTGCTGGCAGATGATAGTTTATTTTTTTATTTTATTTTTTATTTTTATACTTTTATACCGCACCATCTCCCGTAGGACTCAGGGCGGTTCACAGGCATATTAAAAATACAACAATAATAAATAAGCAATTTAAAACCAATTAAAACAAAATATTATAATAGCCAAATCACTAAAACGGTGAAAACCGGTTAAAACCCATTAAAATTAACTAAAAATATTTTATTCTTAGGCTAGTCCAGCTCGCTGAAATAATAAAGTCTTCAGTTCACGCCTGGAGGTCCTGAGGTCAGGGAGTTGCCGTAACCCTGGAGGAAGCTCGTTCCACAGGGCTGGTGCTGCCACAGAGAAGGCCCTCCCCCTGGAGGTCGCCAACCTACATTGCTTGGTCGACGGCACCCGGAGGAGGCCCGCTCTGTGGGAGCGCACCGGTCGTTGGGAGGCTATCGGCGGCAGAAGGCAGTCTCGTAAATATCCTGGTCCTAAGCCATGTTAATAGTTAACAGAAGTAGCCGACAGTTCTCTATTCTAACCATTGCGCCACCACTGCTGATAGATAAAAGTCACCTCCATTATTTCAGGGATACATCCATATCATTTTCCTGGCCATGATAAAGAATTAGTTTTTTATCATCTTTTTCCTGAGACGTTTTTCCATCTTCCCTTGCTAGCAAATAACCTTCTGGGGATTTCCCTTCCAATTCTAAGCCTGATTGACCCTACTTAGCATTTTTGAGATCAATTAAGATTCATTTAAATTAATTCTTTTTGTACAAGGATAGCTTTGTGCAAATAAGAAATAAAAGAAAGAGAATAATAATAATAATAAAGACCGGGGGAAAAAATCGAGGATAGGTTAGCTTGCATTCAAAGTAGCTACCTTGTTTTCATTACAAAAACATGGAAAAATAAAATACATTTCTTCTTTTTTTTTTAATTTTGTCACAACAGTATATACAATCATCAACATAAACAATAACCTATCATGAGAGAAAAAAGTATATATAAGTAAAAGTATGCAACAACTATGTTAATTTGATATAATGAAGGGAACAATAGGACAGGAACGGTAGGCACTTTTATTTTTTATTTTATTTATTTTGTCACAACATCATACAAAAAGATTATATAGTATATACACATATAAACATATATAGGAAGAAGAAAAGAAAAACAATAGGACAGGAACGGTAGGCACGTTTGTGCGCTTATGCACGCCCCTTATGGTCCTCTTAGGAATGGGGTGAGGTCAATAGTAGAAAGTTTTTGGTTAAAGCTTTTAGGATTATGGGAAGAGACCACAGAGTCAGGTAAAGTATTCCAAGCACTGATGATTCTGTTGCAGAAGTCATATTTTCTGCAATCTAGATTAAAGCGGTTTACATTAAGTTTAAATCTATTGGTTGCCCTTGTATTATTGCAATTAAAGTTGAAGTAGTCTTTGACAGGAAGGACATTACAATAGATGATTCTGTGAGTTAAACTTAGGTCTTGTTGAAGGCGACGGAGTTCCAAGTTTTCTAAGCCTAGGATTTCAAGTCTAGTGGGATAAGGTATTTTGTTGTTTTCAGAGGAATGGAGAACTCTTCTTGTAAAATATTTCTGGACACGTTCAATTGTATTAATGTCAGAGATGTGGTGAGGGTTCCAAACAGGTGAGCTGTATTCTAGAATTGGTCTAGCAAATGTTTTATATGCTCTGGTTAGTAGTGTGGTGTTTTTGGAAAAGAAGCTACGCAAAATTAGGTTTACAACTCTTAGAGCTTTTTTTGCTATGTAGTTGCAATGGGCTTTGGCACTTAGATCATTTGACATGAAGACTCCAAGGTCTTTAACGGGATGGGGGTCGTCTGTAAGGTAATGTCCATCTAGTATGTACTTAGTTTTAGGGTTCTTTTTTCCTATATGTAAGACTGAGCATTTGCTGGTTGAAATTTGGAGCTGCCAATTTTTAGACCAAGCAGTTAGATGGTCAAGGTCGTTTTGAATATGCACACCCCTTATAGTCCTCTTAGGAATGGGGTGAGGTCAATAGTAGACAGTTTTTGGTTGAAGATTTTGGGGTGTTGAGTAGAGACTATGGAGTCAGGTAATGAGTTCCAAGCATTAACAACTCTGTTGCAGAAGTCGTATTTTCTGCAATCAAGTTTGAAGCGGTTGACATTAAGCTTGAATCTATTGTTTGCTCTTGTATTGTTGCGATTGAAGCTGAAGTAGTCTTTTACAGGAAGGATATTACAATAGATGATTCTGTGTGTTAAACACAGGTCATGTCGGCCATGATCTGCCCCAGGGTAACCTAAGACTATTGCTACGGCTATATCCATGTTGCTTGTATCTTTACAACTTATATTGTTTTTACTGTTTCCTAGTATGATTTGATTGCTTATTAGTATCCTGTGGCTATCACTTAGTGTTGTATCTTATGTTTCTCAATGAAAATATATTTATATCTCTATCTCTATCTCTATCTCTATCTCTATCTGTCTGTCTGTCTGTCTGTCTGTCTGTCTGTCTGTCTGTCTGTCTGTCTGTCTGTCTGTCTGTCTATCTATCTATCATCTATCTATCTATCTATCTATCTATCTATCTATCTATCTATCTATCTATCTATCTATCTATCTATCTATCTATCTATCTATCTATCTATCTATCTATCTATCTATCTATCTAATGTACACTGAGAATATATGCACCAAAGACAAATTCCTTATGTGTTCATTCACACTTGGCCAATAAAGAATTCTCTTCTCTTCTCTTCTCTTCTCTTCTCTTCTCTTCTCTTCTCTTCTCTTCTCTTCTCTTCTCTTCTCTTCTCTTCTATTCTATTCTATTCCATGCCCATGCCCATGCCCATGCCCATTCCCTTTCCCTTTCCCTTTCCCATTCCCATTCTCATTTCCATTCCCTTTCACCTATTCTATTCTATTCTATTCTATTCTATTCTATTCTATTCTATTCTATTCTATTCTATTCTATTCTATTCTATTCTATTCTATTATTTTCTGTCTTTGCAATATATACTGTAGCAAGTTAAGGCATCAGGCTAGAAACCCGGAGACTGTGAGTTCTAGTTGCTCCTTATGAGTGGTGGGTTTCAAAATTTTTTACTACCAGTTCTGTGGGTGTTACTTGTGTGTTACTTGTCCCAGCTTCTGCCAACCTAGCAGTTCGAAAGCACGTAAAAAATGCAAGTAGAAAAATAGGGACCATCTTTGGTGAGAAGGTGACAGCGTTCCATGCGCCTTTGGCATTTAGTCATGCCGACCACATGACCATGGAGACGTCTTCGGACAGTGCTGGCTCTTCGGCTTTGAAACGGAGATGAGCACTGCCCTCTAGAGTGGGGAACGACTAGCATGTAGGTATGAGGGGAACCTTTACCTTTAGTCACCTGTTAGTTTAATGGCTGGAGTTTTGGGGAGGGTCAAATTTAGATTTTGCACAGATCAGTTATTGGAACTAGGGATGACGCTTTATCCCAGGCCTTCCCAAGCGAAGCCTTGGAAATCTTGTATTTATTGGATTTCTCCCGTGTGCAAATGAATTCTTTTCTCAGCACTGCAGATAATAGCATCTGCTTGTTATAAGAAACATCTACTCTGCCTTTGATGTAACAGAAAGTGACACGAGTTGTATGTCAAGTCATGTTTTATATTGGATATGTTAAAGTGATGCAAAATGTGTCAGCTTCAGCACAAATTGCTGTTCAGTTTAGTCCAGTCCAAACTGTTCAGTTCATGAAGCCTGGTTTGAAAGGTGCCGAATCCTTTACCCTTATTAGAATTGAATCGAATCAAATCAAATAGAATAGAACAGAACAGGACAGAATAGAATAGAATTCTTTATTGGCCAAGTGTGATTGGACACACAAGGAACTTGTCTTGGTGCATACGCTCTCGGTATACATAAAAGAAAAGAAAAGATACGTTCGTCAAAAATCATAAGGTACAACACTTAATGATAGTCATAGGGTACAAATAAGCAATCAAGAAACAATCAATATCAATATAAATTGTAAGGATACAAGCAACAAAGTTACAATCATACAGTCATAAGTGGAAGGAGATGGGTGATGGGAACGATGAAAAGATTAATAGTAGTGCAGAATTAGTAAATAGTTTGACAATGTTGAGGGAATTATTTGTTTAGCAGAGTGATGGCGTTCGGGAAGAAACTGTTCTTGTGCCTAGTTGTTCTGGTGTGCAGTGCTCTGTAGCGTCGTTTTGAGGGTAGGAGTTGAAACAGTTTATGTCCTGGATGCGAGGAGTCTGTAAATATTTTCACAGCCCTCTTCTTGACTTGTGCAGTATACAGGTCCTCAATGGAAGGCAGGTTGGTAGCTATTGTTTTTTCTGCAGTTCTAATTATCCTCTGAAGTCTGTGTCTGTCTTGTTGGGTTATGTCGTGTCCCACTCCTCCTCTGATGGCCGGGTCAGGGAAATCTGTATCAAGCGTGGCCACAAAGCCTCTGCAGCTTTGCCAAAGTTCTGTCAGAGTTCTCAGGGCAGGCAGGAGTCCAAGGTGTGACTTCAGCAATCCAGATTAGACTTTGCCTGACTCAAAGAATGCCAGAAAGCAGATCCTTTATATAGGCCATGGGGTGTGGCTCCATGACTCAGCACTTATCCAGGCCTGCCCCTCCCTTCCTTTTGCTGACGTTGTCTCTCCATTCTCCGGAAGCGTGGATCTGTCCACCCCCCAGCTGCCGGCAATTCCAGCTCGTGACTGGCTTCATGCTTCTCAGGCTCACATGCTGTGGGGGAGGGGTTTATTTGCTCGGTCTGTCCGGGCATGGTGCCAGGACTGGGGTCTGGAGGCATGCCAGGCCATTCGTCTTGCTCAGTCTGCCCGGGCATGGTGCCAGGACTGGGGTCTGGAGGCATGCCAGGCCGTTCGTCTGCACTATCAGTCCCTGGCTGAGATAACAGGAGATGAGAGGGGCCCGGCTGCGGAGAGGGGGGCGGACGAGGCACAACAGGTTGCAGAACCAAACTAGACAGTTATAGAGATGCAGATGACAGACCCAGTAATTCGTCTATAAAACTAGATCAGCAGCTCTTTGAATTGTCAACGAACCATTGCTCACTATGAAAAAGACACTTGCTGATTGTGAGTAGGATTTGTGTAGCAATAATGGGCATGTTATTGCTGAAATGTATAAACTTTTCCTGAAAGTGAATACGGAAGATGTATGATTAAGTGGCAATTTTTTTGGGATATGACGCTTGATCGGGTAATCTGCTTGAACAGGGGGTTGGACTAAAAGACCTCCATGGCTCCTTCGAACCCTGATGTTCTGTGTTCAACCTTCATATTGGGTGCATTTCCAATATATATTCCAACATACATATTCTCTTACACATCATTGACAATTGTTAAATATCAACTATACATCATCTTATAAAAATTCTCTCAAATTATTATTCAGTGTAAATGGCAGTCCATTATTGCACATACAGTAGTGGCCAAAATTGTGAAAACCTTTTGGGAAAAGTGTATTTTCTAAAACTAACTAATAACATCACTTTTTTGGGGAGTAGTACCATAAAATTATATCTCAATGGAAAGATAATTTAATCAAGAATGTTATGCAATAACATTTATGAAGAATTTGCTATTGGAATAGCAATTACAGTGTAAAGAAGAAAAGTGAAACATGTAGAAAAAACAAGATATACGAAAATCACCATAGAAAAAACGAGATATATAAAAATTGTCACCATGTCAGTTAATACTTAGTTGGATAACCTTTAGCATGAATTATGGCCTTACAACGTCTTCTCATGGAGTGAACCAAGTCTTTTAGTTCTGCAGCTGTTATCATGTGAAACCAAGATTGAATGATGGCTTCTATTAACTGGGTTTTATTGCTGGGTCACTTCTGACTAACAAGTTTCTTTAGTTGGCTCCATAGATTTTCCATTGGGTGAAGGTCTGGGCTATTCCCAGGCCATTCCAGCAATAGAATATGATTATCTTGAAACTAAAAAAAAAAAAGTAAAAAAAAGTGGTGTTATTATTGTTTCCTGATTGCTTATTTGTACCCTATGACTGTCATTAAGTGTTGTACTTTATGATTCTTGATGAACATATCTTTTCTTTTTATGTACACTGAGAGTGTATGCACCAAGACAAATTCCTTGTGTGTCCAATCACACTTGGCCAATAAAAAATTCTTTTCTGTTCTATTAGGCATCAAAAATATATTTTTCCCAAAAGGTTTTCACAATTTTGGCCACTACTGTTCAAGCAGATTACCTGATCAAGTATTATATGATATCCAAACAATTTCAGACGAATTTCAGACAAATGGCTATCCAGTCTTTTTTTTTTAAAAAAAAGCCTCCTTCTCTTCTCCTCCTCCTCCTCCTCCCTCCCCTCCTCATATACCTTCTTGTTCTCTTTTCATTCCCCTTTCTTTCTCCTTCCTCTTTTTTTCCTTTCTCCTTCTCATCCTCATATATCAGAAACAAAAGAAAAGGAAATATCGGGCCCCTTTCTCCTTCTCAAGGCCATTAATGTAAGGAGCAATAAATGACAATATATAATGTCAAAGCATTTACTGTTCCAAAGTATAAGAAATGCTGGCATTTGGAGACATATATAAGAACCCTGGGGAATACGGAGCTATTATATCTGGGCTGTTATATAACTCATCAATGGATCTGACCTTTCCAACAATCATGCCATTGTCCTATCACTCTCTCGAATTGCTCCGAAATACGTTAAGAACAGTTGTGTTGCACGCACATCTGGAGAAAGCATTGTGAAAGCTTGCTCCCACTTCCCTCTCTCTTGAAATCCCCCCTGAGAACTCTCACAAAAGAAGAGATTTGAATGATATCTAACATATTAGCGTAGTGGATATACCAGCATGAAGACATTCTGGGGGTTGAAATGGGCTGGTGTGTGTGTGTGGGGGATAAGGTAGGAGGGAAACTCTCTTTGTTAAGGGGAAGGTTGGAAAATGCTGCAATGCTAGACATAAATTGTCTTTAATGGAGATATTTCAATGACCACTTTTTATCCTCTCTCTAGGGAAACATTAGTTTCAAAAGTCCTACAGTTGGAAGAAACTAGTTAGGCCTCCAAATCCAACTCTTTCTGAATCCAACTCTACGCAGTCCAAGCCGAGCCAAGAATGTAAACCAAAGAGGATATATATATATAAAACATCAATTATATTTCTCTGCAGAATATCATGAGAGAACATAACATCGTACTGAATATAGAGAAACGTACAGCCTGAATAGACAGACATAGTACAGCACTGATGTAGCTTATATGTTTCCACCAAGAATCAGTGAGTCCTTTTGAAGGAACTGTGTGGGTTTTTTTGTTTTAAATTGTATATTATCGGCTATTTATCAAACCTTTTGCCAATATGCTTGGTGTGGGATAAACCCCCCCAAAATAAACTGCCTCACAATGCTCCATTGAAATAGGTAACTTTGAGAGAAAACATCGACTGCTCCAAGATGATTCATCATGTTTTAGTGCCGAATAGAGCTGTTTTCAAAATTGGATATTGCACCTTAGAATGTAAGTGGCAGATTAAATTAAGTCCGTAGCGTTTGATTAAGTACTATGCATTCTCTTGGCAGATTGCATTTTCCTGTTTTTCCTTAGAAAAGACTCTTATCAACAAACTGGCTAGCAGGCTATAGAGAATAGAATAGAATAGAATAGAATAGAATAGAATAGAATAGAATAGAATAGAATAGAATAGAATAGAATAGAATTCTTTATTGGCCAAGTGTGATTGGACACACAAGGAATTTGTCTTGGTGCATATGCTCTCAGTGTACATAAAAGAAAAGATATGTTCATCAAGAATCATAAGGTACAACACTTATATCTGTCTGTTGTCTGTCTTTTTGTCTGTCCATCTTTCCATCTAACTGTCTGTCCATCCATCCATCTTTGTCTGTCTGTCTGTCTGTCCATCTGTCCGTTTGTCTGTCTGTCTATCTGTCCATCTATCTATCTGTCTGTCTATCATCTATCTGAAGAGCTGTGGTGGCGCAGTGGTTAGAATGCAATATTGCAGGATAACTTTGCAATCCGCTGCCAGAATTTCAATCCTGACTGGCTCAAGGTTGATTCAGCCTTCTATCCTTCCAGAGTTGTCAAAATGAGGACCCAGATTGTTGGGGGCAATATGCTGAATCTGAAAACTGCTTAGAGAGGGCTGTAAATCACTATGAAATGGTATATAAGTCTAAGTGCTATTGCTCTATCATCTATCTATCTATCTATCTATCTATCTATCTATCTATCTATCTATCTATCTATCTATCTACTTACCTACCTACCTACCTACCAACCTACATCTATCTATCTATCTATCTATCTATCTATCTATCTATCTATCTATCTATCTATCTATCTATCTATCTATCTATCTATCTACTTACCTACCTACCTACCAACCTACATCTATCTATCTATCTATCTATCATCTAGAACAGGGGTCTTCAACCTTGGCAACTTTAAGACTTGTGGAGTTCTCTGGGAGTTGAAGTCCACAAGTATTAAAGTTGCCAAGGTTGGAGACCCCTGATCTAGAACAGGGGTGTCAAACTCAATTTCATTGAGGGCTTCATCAGGGTTGACTTTGACTTCGGGATGCCAGGGTGGCCATGGCCAAGGTGGACATAGCCAGGTTGACATCACTCGTGTCGGGGATGCCTGTGGTGGCCCGAGCACTCTGCCAGCAAAAACGGGCTCCCAAGCCCTGTTTCCAGCTGTGATGGCCTCTTGCAACCCTATGATTGTAACATGGTTGCTTGTATCCTTAAGATTTACATTGATATTGATTGTTTCCTGATTGCTTATTTTAGCCTATGACTATCATTAAGTGTTGTATCATTAAGTGTTAAATTTGTACCCTATGACTATCATTAAGTGTTGTAAGTGTTGTACCTTGATGAACGTATCTTTTCTTTTTATGTACACTGAGAGCGTATGCACCAAGACAAATTCCTTGTGTGTCCAATCACACTTGGCCAATAAAGAATTCTATTCTATTCTATTCTATTCTATTCTATTCTATTCTATTCTATTCTATTCTATTCTATTCTATTCTATTCTATTCTATTCTATTCTGCAACCCTCTGCCAGTGAAAAAGGAGCTTGGGAGGGCAACATTTAACTGGCAGAGGCACTGCGGGCTGGTCCTTAACTGTTTCCAGGGGGGCCGCACGGGCAAGATCTAAGTATCCCATGGGCTGGATTGCGTTTGACACCCCTGATCTAGATAGATGATGATAGGTAGGTAGATAGATGGATGGATAGATAGATAGATAGATAGATAGATAGATAGATAGATAGATAGATGATGGATGGATGGATAGATAGATAGATAGATAGATAGATAGATAGATAGATAGATAGATAGATACATGATAGATGGATGGATGGATAGATAGATAGATAGATAGATGATATATAACTAGCTACTTTTATTTAGAGCAGGTTTCTTAACCTTAGCAATTTTAAGATGTATGGACTTCAATTCCCAGAATTCTAGCAACACTGGCTGGGGAATTCTGGGAGTTGAAAACCACACATCTTAAAGTTGCTAAGGTTCAGAAACATTGCATTAGAGGATCTCATGGTTCTTTGTGATTATGGGACATACATAGAAAGATGAACGGGAAAAATTAAGTGAAATAATTCATTCCTTTGTTTTGTTTTGTTTTAAAAATTCTGTATCATAACAAGATGTTTAATAAATCTTTCTTCAACTAACTTTTGAATGGAGTCTGAATTCAATCAATCTTCCATAGAGTTGCTAGGGGTTGGCAACAGCTTAATGGCATGCTATCATTATCATCATCATCTGAATTTAATGATCATAGTTTCATACTAATGTATCTTCTTGCCAGTAATAATTCCTTTTGTGTCAGAAAGAATTTCACGAGATTTTGAATACCGGAAAAAAAAAAATGATGACAGGTTGTGAAAAGAATAAGATAGCAGATGCTATGTTGCTGGATGGTCACAATTTCTCCAATAGTTTGTGCTACTTCCATTTATCTAGCTCTCTATCACAATTAAACATCCAATCCCTGGGACTTAAGCAGTGGTGGGATTCAAGTACTTTAACAACCGGTTCTCTGCCCTAATGATTTCTTCTAACAACCAGTTTGCCAAACTGCTCAGAAAGTTAACAACCGGTTCTCCCGAAGTGGTGCGAACTGGCTGAATCCCACCACTGGACTTAAGTAAGGATTATCTACTAGCTGATTTAAATGGAGACCCAATCTGGCATAGTAGTTAAGGCAACCAGGCGAAAATCTGGGAGACGGAGAGTTTTAGCCCTACCGTGAGCACAAAACCAACTGAAAAAATAACAGATTTAGAAGGGACCTTGGAGGTCTTCTAGTCCAATCCCCTGCTCAGGCAGACAAACCCTACACCATTTCATACAAATGGCTGTCCAATCTCTTCTTAAAAACCTGCAGTGATGGAGCATCCACAATTTCTGGAAGCAAATCGTTCCACTGATTAATTGTTCTCACTGGCAGGAAATTTCTCCTTATTTCTAGGTTGCTTCTCTCCTTCATTAGTTTCCATCCATTGCTTCTTGTCCTGACCTTTGGAGCTTTGGCGAATAAGTTGACTCCAGTGGTGGGATTCAAAATTTTTTACTACCGGTTCTGTGGGCGTGACTTGGTGGACATGGTGTGTCTTGGTGGGTGTGGCAGGGGAAGGATACTGTAAAATCTCCATTCCCACCACGCTCCAGGGGAAGGATACTGCAAAATCCCCATTTCCTCCCGATCAGCTGGGTCTCGGGAGGCAGAGAATAGATGGGGTGGGGCCAGTCAGAGGTTGTATTTATTGGTTATCCGAGCTACTAAAAATTTCCGCTACCGGTTCTCCAGAACTGGTCAGAACCTGCTGAATACCACCTCTGGTTGACTCCCTCTTCTTTATGGCAATGCTTTAGATATCGGGAGCATCATGTCACTCCTTGCCCTTCTTTTCATTAAACTAGACATACCCAATTCCTGCAATTGTTCTTTGTATGCTTTCTCCTCTAGTCCCCTAAATTATCTTTGTTGCTCTTCTTTTCAGAAACACTTTCCTCTCAAATCAGTGAAGTGATAGCAGCACAGCGACTGTTGTGACCCAGGTCCAAGTAGGTAAACTGAGTCTGTGGAAAAACAAACTTTATTCGAACAGCTGGGGATTACTTCATTCCCAGCGTCATTCAACTCAAAGTAAAACAAATACCTCCCAACACAAATTCCTCGGTTCTCTTGCAAACCTTGGTCCAATTAGGCAAACTGCCAAAGGCCCTTCCTGGGAAATGTCCAGAAGCCACAAAAACAAAGATGTAGACGATGCAGAAGACGAAGCAGAAGATGCAGATACCAACATTGTTTTCCGGCAAAGCTCAAATGCCGGTGCTGGTCTGTTTTAAGCCTTATGGGAGGGGCCAATCATCTCTTGGCCCTACTCCTGAATTGTCCCCTCTCTGCTTGAGCTGCTCTTGCCTTCTGGCAGCTCTTCTCATGTGTGCATTAGGAGCAGACTCCTCCTGCTCCTCTGCCTCACTACTATCAGTCTCTGGAGCCTCTGGAGTCCACACTTCAATTCCTGATGGCTCTGGCCTCACCTCAGCCTCATTGCTGTCTGACTCAGTTGCCAGCTTCGTAGGCTGTTGACGGACCACAAGAGCAACCACATGTTGCGAGTCACAAAAACAACAACAACAATAAAACAAATTCTTATCACTGCTATAAACACAGCTTGATCCCCTCTTCTTGGCGGCAGCCCCTCAGTTATTGGAAGACTGCTATCAGCTGACCTTGAGACAATCACACCCTCTCAGACGTAGGAAGGAAGGAGGCAATGACAAACCGTTCAGTTCAGTGGTGGGTTCCAACTGGTGTTGCCACTGTTCGCTTCATGTAGGTGCTTCAGGTGCGATCGGTGCATGCGTGCTTGCTTCACTCGCCCACACACCAAACAAAGCGCTTTGAATTCTAGAACAGCTGAGGTATGGCAATCCGCTATGCTGTGCCTTTCAACTGGGCTGAAAACGAAGGAATAAAGGTAGGTATAGAGCAGGGGCGGGTGGGAGGGCCCAGCTGATGGTCGGAGTGAACCAGTTCGCTCTCACATCAACATTTCCACTACCTGTTCTCCCGAACCGGGGAGAACCAATAGCAACCCACCACTGATTCAGTTGCTCAAGTGACTAAGACACTGAACTTGTCGATTGGAAAAGGTCGGCACTTCGGCGGTTCGAATCCCTAGTACAGGTCTCCTGCGTGAGCGGGGGATTGGACTAGATGGCCTCCAAGGTCCCTTCCAACTCTGTTACGATTAAATAACTTGCGAAGAAAACTTGTGAAGAAAAGCAGAGACTCATTAGGCAGGGTCTAAGAATTAGATATGATTGAACGGGAGGTGGTGGGGGAGTGAAACTCATCATCTTGAGGGTTTTGGGGTTTTTTTAGGTGACAAAATATAGATTAACGCAGGCCAAAATACAGGTAGACAAGTCCCCTAAAAGGAAATCACCAACCTACGTTCAATAATAATAAGACAAAGAAATTCTGCCAGATTCTTTATTGTTCTTCATTTGGTAGCTTGCCCAAAGTATTTCTAAGAATGCATAAATCCTGCTGCAAAGTCTCCCAATTATACAGTACGAAAAGGTACAGTAGATCAGTTTTATTCTTATTTATTTATTTATTTATTTATTTATTTATTTATTTATTTATTTATTTATTTATTTATTTATTTATTTATTTGCTGGCTTCTTTTCATAAAACGATCCCCAAATAGTGTCTCTTCCGACATCTGTTTGCTCTTTTTTCATCAATAGCAGAACTGTACTGTTGGAAGAAATATCCTTCTGGGTTCAGTTCCAAGTAGGGAAAAAGACACTGAAAACATGGAGACTGCCTGGAACAGGGGTCTCCAACCTTGGCAACTTTAAACCTGGTGGACTTCAACTCCCAGAATCCCCCAGCCAGCAAAGCTGGCTGGGGGATTCTGGGAGTTGAAGTCCACCAGGCTTAAAGTTGTCAAGGTTGAAGACCCCTGGCCTGGAAAGGTGGTTTAATAGTGGACAGGAATCACATGGCTTGAGTTCTGGAGTAGAAAAAAAGGGGTGAGATCAGTGGTCAAATCTGAACTGGTTTACAACCGGTTCGCTGCATGCACATCCACGCTGTGCGCCAAATGCATGCTGCACGCACCACACACCAAATGTGAGGTGTGCGCATGCGTGCATGGTGTACACCAAAAGGAGGCATGGAGTAAGTAGAACAGCGCATGCAGGGGGGGTGATCAGCTGTGGCGTGCAATCTTTTTTTTCTTTTAAAAGCATTATTTTACAACCTATTTGGCCGAATAGGCTTGCCCGCTTGCCCGCTTGCCCGCTTGCCCACTTGCCCACTTGCTGCTTCTTTTAAAAAATGCTGTTAAAAGTAAAAAAAAAAAGAGGCTCTGACGATCAGGCAGCTCATCTGAGTAGGTTGTAAAAAAATGCTTTTAAAAGTAAAAAAAAAGAGCATTTTTAAAAGAAGCGGCAAATGGGCAAGCGGGTGACTGGGTGGGCATGGGCGGGATTTTTGCTACCGGTTCTCCAAACCACCCGCTGCCATTGCTACCAGATCAGCACAAACCGGGAGCATTTCACCTTTGGGTGAGATGCTGGGAGTGCCTTACTTTTAGGGCCTCTGTTGGGCCCCACCTCAGAGTTTCCAGTTCCTTATAAGAAATGTATCCTGATTGGTTGTGAAACTCCCAGGGGATGGAGGGGAGGTCTCCCAAGTTTGCTTGAGCCTTGCCATGTGGTGTTTCTGTTGCTAGCGAGTTTCTGTTGCTAGATGGGTCCTATTGTGTTTGCAGTTGATGCCAAGGGTGAAATGCTCCCAATTCGGACCAGATCGGCTGATCCGGTAGCAATGGCAGCGGGTGGTTCAGAGAACCGGTAGCAAAAATCCCTGCCTCCCCCCCTTGCCCAGCTGAGCCATGCGATTGTCAGAGCCTTTTGTTATTACTTTTAAAAGCATTTTTTAAACAACTTCTTCAGCCGAAGAGGTTGTAAAAAAAATGCTTTTAAAGAGTTAAAACAAGGCCCTGATGATCCCAGCTGAGGTGCCTGATCGTCAGAGGCTTTTCTTATAACTTTTAAAAGCATTTTTGAAAAGGTAAAAAAGCTGAAGCCTGCTAGACAAAAAATGGGGGGGGGCTTCATTTGAGAGAGAGAGAAAGAGAGAGAGAGAAGGAAGGAAGGAGGGAGGGAGGGAGGGAGGGAGGAAAAAGAAGAGGAAGGAAGGAGTACAAACCTGGCACTAGACGCAGCTTCAGAGGATAATCCAGGGCTGGAAGGGACCTTGAGGTCATCTAGTCCAACCCTGAGCCAGCAGGAAATTGTTAGTGAGTTTCTGTCTTTTGATCCCCCAGTCTCATAGCTACGCCCACCCAGTCACATGACCCCCACCACTAAGCCACACCCACAGAGCCAGTAGGAAAGAAAATTAAATTTCACCACTGAATGGTGGTCCATTGAGAAAGGTGGGGGGAATGAGTGAGCTTGGCTGAGGCCTTAATGGCCCCTTGACAAAGGTGTGGGGGGCAGTTGAAAGGGAGCTGCAGGGAGCTGCATTGTCTTTAAAACATGTTTCTTCAGTTCTCATCCAGGGAAATATAATATTCTTCCTTTTTAATATTTCCTAAAATATTTCATTCTTCTAGGAGAGGGGTGAGTGCTAATTTCCTACGGTACAAAATACACTTCTTTTTAAAAATATATATATATAAGCTTCTGGTTATTTTGGCTTTTGGCTGCATATATTTACACCCTAATTCCTCACTTTTATTTCAGATAGTGTTTAACACCAACATGCTGTATGAGTAATGAGGAAGGTAAGAATTAATTCATAACCTAATCCATTTTTTTAAACGTGTTAAGTATTTCTGTAATTTCAGGTCATCTGGTCAGTTTTGGAGATGGAATACAGAGAAAACAAATTGTTTAAAAACAATGGAGTAAAAGGCAGCAAGTAAAATTTATAGGGCAGGCAGAAGAATTTATATAAATTAAAAAGTAAGCAGAAGGGAGTATGCTCTTCTGTTTCAATATACAGGTTGCTAATTTGGACTGCAAGGCGAACAAACAAGTCAGTCCTAGAGGAGATCAACCCTGACTGCTCTTTAGAAGGCCAGATCCTGAAGATGAAACTCAAATACTTTGGCCACCTAATGAGAAGGAAGGACTCACTGGAGAAGAGCCTAATGCTGGGAAAGATTGAGGACAAAAGAAGAAGGGGACGACAGAGAATGAGGTGGCTGGATGGAGTCACTGAAGCAGTCGGCATGAGCTTAAATGGACTCCAGAGGATGGTAGAGGATAGAAAGGCCTGGAGGAACGTTATCCATGGGGTCACGATGGGTCGGACATGACTTCACAACTAACAACAAATTTGGATGAATTCATTAATGGAAGTTTGGTCACCATGCAATATTAGCATTTCTAGAGTCCAGAAATTACTTTTTAAGTCAAAAAGTGTGTACAGAAATACGCACTCAAAGTTAAAGTGGACAGAAAATGAAAATTGGTAAAGTTAATTCAGTCTTATAAAGAAATGTGGTTGGGGCGTGGCCATGACCGTGGTGGGGTAAGGACCTTTCCTTCACTTCACAGGGCTTAATAATGAAGATTTATGAGGATTAATGCTGTTTGGAATGCACCGTTATGGATGAAAGTTAATAAATCATGAAGTGGAAGTGTTAATAGCCCAGCAGACTGAATTTAAAACTGGTAGGTCATCTGAAACTGCTTGAATTAAGGAGTTTTTCAGTCTTATAAAGAAATCTGAAGATTCAAATAGAATGTATATAAAAGGTATGCAAATATATGAAAAAGCATTTGGAACTTCAAAAGCTAGAGGAGTTGCAACACTGATATCAGATAGGGTGTACTTTGAAAAACATAAGGTAATTTTGGATGAAGATGGAAGATATGTAATAATTGTTGGAAATCTTAATGAGGAAAAAGTGACACTTGTTAATTTATATTTACGAATGAAAACAAAGAGAATTTCTTGAAAAAATAACAAAATTTTGGAGAATGAAAGTGTAGGAAAGTAATTGTGGCTGGGGATTTTAATTTAATCAGAGATAAAATAGACAGTACTAATCCCACCCGCTGTGGAGGAGCAAATAAAATGGGGATTTTAAATATGTGGATGCTTCAAACGGCGTGGTTGATGTGTGGAGAGGTTAAAGGAATTGAGAGAGTATACACTTTTTTCTAAGATATATAATACATATTCTAGAATTGATTATATTTTTCTTTCTAAAGATTTGTTGAATAATGTGGATAAGGTAGATGTGGGAATTTTAAAGATTCTGATCATGCAGAAGTTATGGTGGACTTAGATTTTAATTTTGAGAAAAAAGAAGCTATTGGAGATATGACGAGAAATTGTATAAAATGAAAAGGATAAAAATGGATACTTAAAAATTGGAGGAAAGTTGGAGATTAAATGATAACGGGAGGTTAAATTTGAAATTGTTTGGGATGCGATGAAAGCGGTGTTTAGAGGAGAGTATTAAATTATCAAGTAGGAAATATAAAAATTATAAAATTAAAATGGAAAGAGATAAAAATCAGATTAAAGAATTGGAAAATCAATTTTGCTTACTAAAGAAAAAAAATTCTTCAGGAGCTTAATATGTTAAGAAATAAAATGATAGAAGAAGATACAGAGTTAGTAAAAGAAATTTGAGATTTTAAATAGGAATTTTTGAATTTAGTAATAGAAATTCTAAATTATTGGCAAAGATGGCGAAAGATAAAAGAGAGAAGAGAGAAATTGGAGTTTTGATAGATGATAGAGGTATAAGATGTTATAAAAAATTAGAGAAATGTGAAGTGGTTAGAAACTTTTTTCAGAATCTATATTCAAAGAAACCAATTAATCGGGGAAAATTGCAAAGCTATTTAGAAAAGTATGTGGTGAAAATTGATCAAACATATAAGGAATTGATGGAAGAAGATATAACACAAGATGAGATTAATGGAATAATACAAAAATTAAAATTAGGGAAAGCTCCAGGTGAGGATGGATTACCTGTTGAGTTTTATAAAGAATTTAAAGAATTAATAATACCAAGACTGCAAAAATTATTCAATGGACTATTACATGGTGGGGAAGTACCTTCGTCATGGAATAGAACGGTGATATCCCTAATTCCTAAACCAGATAAAGATTTAGAAAGGATTGAGTCCTATCGGCCCATTTCTTTAATTAATCAGGATGCAAAGATATTTACTGCTATTATAAGTAATAGATTAAATAGATTTATAGATAGATATATAAGTTATAATCAAGTAGGTTTTGTGAAGGGTAGATACATGAGTGATATTGTTAGAAGAGTATTAAATATTATAGATGTAGCTGAATATAATGGTGATAAAATTGGTATAGTATCATTGGATATTTTTAAAGCTTTTGATTCTGTACAATGGGAAACAATTAAAGTAATTGTGGAGGCTTTAGGCTTTGGTAATAAGTTTATACATGTTATTTCAAAATTGTACCAAAAGAGCAGTGCAAGAGTGAAGGTGAATGGAATATTAACTGAAGAGATAAAATTAGAAGCTGGTACGAGACAAGGATGTCCCTGTCCCCAACATTATTTTTATTGGCTATGGAAATATTGACAAAATGATAGAAAAGATGAAGAATTAGAAGGATATAAGGGTATAAGATAAATTTGTATGGATGATACTTTAATTATTTTGAAAAATGTAGAAAGATTTGAAAAGATATATAAGCATTTGATAGAATTTGAAGAAATGACAGGATTGAAAGTAAATTGGTCAAAGTCAGAATTATTGATGGATAGTAATGGTAATGAGTCTGAGAATATGCAAGAGCAATTTGGGATAAGGATTAAAACACATTGAAATATTTGGGTATAGTGCTTTCACTTAAGGTTAAAGAATTGAAAAACTTAATTATGATGTGGTGATTAACGAAATTGAGAAGAAGATAGATAAATATAAAATTTTAAAGTTGTCTTGGTTTGGTAGAATTGCAATGTGTAAGATGATGTTGCTGCCCAAGTTCAACTTTTTATTCGAGATGCTACCACTAAATTTGACAGAGAAAGATATTGAAGGATATCAGAAAAAACTGGATAAATTTTGCAATGGTGGCAAAAGACCCAGATTAGTGAAGAAAATGTGGTATCAAAATCAAAAGGAAGGTGGATTAGGAATCCCCAAATTATTTAATTATTACTGTGCGTATGGTATCCGGATAGTGGTAAAAATACTTAAAGGTGAAGATAATTATTGGAGAGATTTAGAGTTAAGGATATAGAGAAATTTGGATCAAGGTGGTTTTAGATAAAGCAAATTTAAAATGTGTAAGTAGAAGTTATTGGTTAAAGGGATTAAGTAAAATGTGGAACAAATTTGTTAAAATTTTAATTCGGATATAATCTTTTGGGGAGACAACTGGAATTTGGCCGATTAAAATAATATAAAACGTAATGAAGTGATTAAAGAGGAAAATATAGAAATTATTAGAGATTGGATAAAAGTTATGGAAATGAAAGGAGGAATAAAGAAATTATTGAAAAATTAGGGTTAAGTTGGTTTGAAAAATACAGATAGAAAATGGACAAAAAACTAAAGGAAAATTATTCGATAAATAGATGTGAAACTGAATTTGAATATTTAGTATCTCGGATTATGAAAGATGAAATTGGGCTAAAGGGACTCGTTAGTAGGGTTTATAAGATTATAAATTCTGATGAAAAATTACAAAGAGTGATGAGGACAAATTGGGAAAAAGATCTTAATATTGAAATACCAGAATCAGATTGGAATGTGAATTGGAAGAGTAGAATTATGAGAACTTTATCTATAAGGATTAAAGAGCACAATTATAAAGTTGTTTGGAAATGGTATTTGACTCCAGTAAGATTGTCACAAATGGATAAAAAAACTAGTAAAAAACGTTGGAGATGTGAGATGGAATTGGGGGCTTATGAACAGATGTGGTATAATTGTGATAAGGTTAAAAGTTTTGGCAACAATTGGAGAAAATGATATTTGAAATGATGGGGAAAGTAATAACATTGAGAGTGGAAACTATATTATTGTTGGTAATTAAGGAAATAGAATTAACAAAATATGAAAAGAATTGATCAGAATTATGATTATAATAGGTAGAATTATAATAGCTAGATATTGGAAACTAGATGTGATTTTTAGAATAGAAGAGTGGAATTCTGAAATGTGGAAATTAGCTTTAAATGATAAAATGACATGTGATATTAAAATTAGAAGTGGTGTGTATAAAGAAGATATTTTCTGGAAGACTTGGAAACCATTTGTGGACTTTGCGCTTGGAACATTGGACGCTTCAGTACCTGTACCTCGAGAACGTGGATTTTGGCAATCATGAGGATATATCCGAAGACCCAAATCTTCCTTTTATGTATAGCACAAGGGTGTAATAATGTATTTTCTTTTTGTTTGTTTGTTGCAAAAAAAAAAAAAAAAAAAAAAAAAAGAAATGTGGTTAGCAATAGTACTTAGACTTATATCATGTCTCAGGGCTTTTACAGCCCTCTCTAAGTGGTTTATAGAGTCAGCATCAGGGGTGAAATCCAGTAGGTTCTGACAGGTTCTGGAGAATCGGTAGTGGAAATTTTGGGTAGTTGGAGAACCGGCAAATACCACCTCTGGCTGCCCCCAGAGTGGGGTGGGAATGGAGATTTTGCAATATCCTTTCCCCAGGAGTGGGGAGGGAGTGAGGATTTTGCAGTATCTTTCCCCTGGAGTGGGATGGGAATGGAGATTTTGCAATATATTTCCCTCAGGAGTGGGGAGGGAATGGGGATTTTGCAGTATCCTTCCCCCAGGAGTGGGCAGGGAATGGGGATTTTGCAGTATCCTTCCCCTGGAGTGGGGAGGGAATGGAGATTTTGCAGTATCTTTCCCCAGGAGTGGAGAGGGAATGGGGATTTTGCAATATCCTTCCCCTGGAGTGGTGAGGGAATGGATATTTTGCAGTATCCTTCCTCAGAAGTGGGGAGGGAATGCGGATTTTGCAGTATCCTTCCCAGTGGTGGGATTCAGCCAGTTTGCACCACTTCGGGAGAACCAGTTGTTAACTTTCGGAGCAGTTTGGTGAACTGGTTGTTGGAAGAAATCATTAGGGCAGAGAACCGGTTGTTAAATTATTTGAATCCCACCACTGATCCTTCCCCTGCCACGCCCACCAAGCCACGCCCACCAAGCCACACCACGCCCACCAAGCCACACCCACAGAACCAAAAAAAATGGATTTCACCACTGGTCAGCATATTGCCCCCAACAATCTCTCTCCTCATTTTATTGACTTTGGGAAAATGGGAGTTGAATGGAATGGAAGAATTTAGCCAGTCAGGATTGAACTCCTAACTATGGGCAGAGTTAGCCTGCAGTACTGCACTCTAACCCCTGCCCCACCATGGCTCTTCATCAAAATTAGCAACTTGCATATTGAAACAAATTAATGTTCTCCCTTCTGCCTATCTTTTAATTTGCATAATCCTTTTATCTACCATATAGGTTTTTTCTGCTGCCCTTTGTTCCACTATTGTAAACCATTTATTTGCTTTCTGTGTATTTCATCTCAGTAACCGACTCCATGAAGGAAATTATGGAAATATTTAACCTATTTAAAAGAACAAATTCAGTTATGAATTCATTAAGCCAATTAAAGAAATGTGGTTGCCACGAGGCTTATTTTATGCAAAAATAAAGATGGTTAGAGAAATATTTATGTGCAGAGAAATGTTTACATTTAGAGAAATGTGCACTGGGTAGTAGTATAAGTAGTTGTCGCTTTATTTTTGGTCAAATTAACACTGAATAGATAGAGATTTGCCTTTGTTTTTTCCTTTGTAAAGTAGTCCTCAAGTTGATATGGAATTGCGATGAACCACGTTTAAAGCTACAAAATGAAAAAAGAGAGAAACTAAGGTGGACAGATTTGACTATTTCTATTATCAAGCCTTAGTCAATACAGAACCATTTGTAGCCCAATGATTATAAATCAGGGGTAAAAGGTAAAGGTAAAGGTTCCCCTCGCACATACGTGCTAGTCGTTGCCGACTCTAGGGGGCAGTGCTCATCTCCATTTCAAAGCCGAAGAGCCAGCGCTGTCTGAAGACGTCTCCGTGGTCATGTGGCCGGCATGACTCAACGCCAAAGGCGCACGGAATGCTGTTACCTTCCCACCAGAGGTGGTCCCTATTTTTTCTACTTGCATTTTTACATGCTTTCGAAACTGCTAGGTTGGCAGAAGCTGGGACAAGTAACAGGAGCTCACCCCGTTACACAGCAGTACTAGGGATTCGAACCACTGAGCTGCCGACCTTTTGATCCACAAGCTCAACATCCTAGCCCCTGAGCCACTGTGTCCCTAAATCAAGGGTAATCAACCTTTTTATACCAACCACCCACTTTTGTATCTCTGTTAGTAGTAAAATTTTCTAACCGCCCACCAGTTCCACAGTAATGTGCTGTGTATCGTGGTCTGCGCATGCCTCTCGCGCATCGTGGGTTGGGTTTGGGGAGGCGGGGCGCCGGCTTATATGTTACAAGCTCTGCTTGTCTGTTACAGCTGGGTGGTGTTGGGGGAGATGCGCGAGCTCTTCTGAGACGAAGCTTTTTTGTTTGTGGTCGCACTATAGAGCCATTTAGTTTCACTTAGGTAACGTGAACTAAACTTATGCGCAGGCGATATAAATAGTATATTTTCAGAAATTTAAATTGTCAAGGGGAATTTTATGAAAACCTAATGAAAATGTTTTTAAATAATGCTATTATTTTTTTAAAAAAGTCAATTAAATTTAAAAAAAAGGAAAGTGCTTCAGTATCGGGCAAAACCCCTACCGCCCATCAGTTCCACAGTAATGTGCTGTGTATCGTGGTCTGCGCATGCCTCTCGCGCATCGTGGGTTGGGTTTGGGGAGGCGGGGCGCCGGCTTGTCTGTTACAAGCTCTGCTTGTCTGTTACAGCTGGGTGGTGTTGGGGGAGATGCGCAAGCTCTTCTGAGACAAGGCTTTTTTGTTTGTGGTCGCACTATAGAGCCATTTAGTTTCACTTAGGTAACGTGAACTAAACTTATGCGCAGGCGATATAAATAGTATATTTTCAGAAATTTAAATTGTCAAGGGGAATTTTATGAAAACCTAATGAAAATGTTTTTAAATAATGCTATTATTTTTTTAAAAAAGTCAATTAAATTTAAAAAAAGGAAAGTGCTTCAGTATCGGGCAAAACCCCTACCGCCCACCATGAAAGCTGGAACGCCCACTAGTAGGCGGTAGAGACCAGGTTGGCTATTGTTATAAATCATAGATAGGCATGCCAAAGCCGAGGAATTAGCACAATTTCCAATAAGAGGGCCAACCTTCTACCTGGCACCTTCTAGATAGGTTGAGAATTCTGGGTGTTGCTATGCCAATACTTTTAAAGAACCTCAAATTAGGAAAAGCTTAAGCAGCATTTCAGCTGAAGATCTTGTAGTCCAGGAAGCCAACATAGCTCCAAAATATATGGCTTCAGTGGCTACCAATGGTGGTGTATATTTATTTCATTTCATTTCATTATTTTATGTTTTATTTTATAAATTGGATACTATTCAACATTCAACATAAAATAAATAAATAATGGAAGAAAATAAAGGTGATCTGATAATGTGAAGTAAAATTGATGATACATCATCATCTTTTAACGACCCCATAATCCCTTGTGGGGTGAAGTCTGGGCAACTGAATGGAGCTAGCAGAGTGTTTTGATGGCCAGATGCCCTTCCTGTCACCAATGTGGAGTTTTGTTCAGCAGATATATTCTCATTGTGCCCAGAGAGAGAAATATCTGCTTCTACCTAGGATCGAACTCACAGCCTCCTGATTGTGAGACAAGAGTTCCACCTCTAGGCCACCGCACCACTTGGTAAAATTGATGAATGCATCCAGCAACATGAAACTGTAGATGTAATTATGAACAACAGGGTTGAATTGTACATCAGAAAACACAGATTTGTGTCACCTGGGCTGTGTGTATGAAAGTTGGAATTCACTGGTTAATGACAATTTTTTATATTCTAGTGCCTGGGGGTCTGCAAACTTGGCTCTTTTAAGACTTGTGGACTTCAACTCCCAGAGTTCCTCAGCCAACTTTGAGGAACTCTGGGAGTTGAAGTCCACAAGTCTTAAAAGAGCCAAGTTTGCAGATCCCTGTTCTAGTGAATGGTGATAATACAAAGATGACTTTATAGGGGGAAACATGCAAAGTTCTGAATGAATGTGATCATCTAGGGCAGGGAGGAAATTTTGGGGAGAACATGTATTGTTTTACTTTTTTGTGTATGACACAGAAAACGATTGGAATTGTTGCAAGCGGAAAGATAAATAGCAATCAAGTAGAATAACTAGAGCAATTTGTCCGTCTTGATCAAATGTTTACTGAAGAAGAGAAAATGGACCGATATGGAGATCTTGAAAGAAAAATGTAGTCTCTTACAGGGACTGAATGTTTGACAAAAGCAACTCAATGGGTTTATCTATTCTCAGTATTGTGTACCAGTTTTACTTATTTGTTTATAAACAACTCTTCAAGAGGACAGGACTGTGCAAACATTGTCTATACTTGCACATATAAACACTTTTTGTTTAGCAAAGATGATAAAATGCTGCCTGGTCTCTACTACCATGAGACGAATGCAAAACAGATTAAACATTTGTACCCAAATGAATGTGTCTACCACATGGCTTTCTCACTTTTCCTTCTCAATTATTTTGTGTCCTATTTGACAGAAGGATGAGGGTGATAGAAAAACACTATAAGGGACAATGTCTAAACTCAGGAGAACCTTGACAAACTGGTAGGATGGGCAGAAACCAAGATGAGCTTCAAGAGAGACTTCAATCAAATGCTAAGTTTATGAAGTAGACTCTTTTTTACTTGCCATCAGCCTCCAGTCCCCTAATCATCTTCGTTGCTCTTTGTTGTGGTCCGCCAGCAGCCTGCGGAGCTGGCAACAGAGTTGGACAGCGATGAGGCTGATGTGAGGCCAGGGCCATTGAGGAGTGACATGTGGACTCCAGACCCTCCAGAGACTGACAGTAGTGAGGCAGAGGAACAGGAGGAGCCTGTTCCTAATGCACGCATGAGAAGAGCTGCCAGAAGGCAAGAACAAAAAGAACAACTCAGGAGTAGGGCCAAGAGATGATTGGCCCCTCCCATAAGGCTTAAAACAGACCAGCAATGGTGTTTGGGCTTCGCCGGAAAACGACGTTGGTAGCTTCATTTTCGGCTTCATCTACGTCTTGCATTTATTTTTGTGACTTCTGAACGTTTGCCAAGAAAGGCCTTTGCAGTTTGCCTAATTGGACCAAGGTTTGCAATACGACTGAGGAATTTGTGTTGGGAGGATTTTGTTTGAATTTAGTTGAACTACGCTGGGAATGAAGTAATTCTCAGCTGTTCGAATAAAGTTGTTTGTTTCTGAACTGATTGCATTTCATACTATCTACTTGGGCCTGGGTCACAACACTCTTCTCTGCACACTTTCTAGAGTCTCCACATCTTTTTTATATTGTGGCGACCAAAACTGGATGCAGAATTCCAAGTATGGCCTTACCAAGACATTATAAAGAGGTTATAATATAACACTTCATATGATCTTGATTCTATCTCTCTGTTTATGCAATCTAGAACTGTGTTGGCTTTTTTGCCAGCTGCAGCACACATTCATTCATTCATTTATTCATTCATTCATTCATTCATTTGTCAAACATGTACAAGACAGCAGGTATAGGTTTATTTGACAGTTTGAGGTTGAAGCTGTGAGGGTTTGAGGCTGTAACAATGGAGTTGGGTAGAGCATTCCAGGCAATGACCGCTCTGTTGCTGAAGTCATATTTTCTGCAATTGAGTTGGAGCAGTTTACCTTGATTTTGTATTGATTGTTTGCCCGTGTATTATTGTGGTTGAAGCTGAAGAATACATTAACAGGTAAGATGTTGTAGTAGACAATTTTGTGTAATATGCTTAGATCAGACCGTGTTGTGGCTCTAGCCCCTCCCCAGGCCTGGCCCCCTGCCAGAGAGTGACTCAGAGAGTGAGGGGGAAGGGCCATCAGGGCTCCCCTCCGCAGGGCCGGCCTCTCTGGCTCAGCTCCAGGAGCCAGAAGCAGGCCAGGGGGAGGAGGTGACGAGGCCTCTGTCTCCTCTATCTCCCCCCGCCCAGACAACGCTTCCAGACCCAGCTGTGGACAATCAGTCCTGGTTAGATCCCAGGTTTCATAGACAAGAGTGCCGGGAACAACAAAAAGGGGTGGGGCAGGCCTAGAGTGCTGAGTCATGGAGCCACAACCCACAGGGTATAAAAGCAGGAGGGGCGGCTCTACTACTTCATGAGGGACAAAACAAACTGACTGGAGAAAACTTGAGCTGAACTATTTGACTGAGCATTTGGCCTGAATTGCTGTTTGTTCCTGACTTCCTGGTTGCTCCAGGAAGCTTCTGTGACGCCGGCATCTGGGAAGATAAAGAAAACCTTGGCAGACGATCGCTGGTTTGCTGCTAAAGCTGATAGCTGCCGTGGACTACATTGCTGGCTAATTGAGTCAGTTCACATGTTTCCCGGACTGAGGTGGGGGGGGGGGACAGAAAAGACCGCAGGCAGCATAGTTCCAGATTGTCCAAGCCCAGAATTTCAAGTCTGGTGGCATAAGGGATTCTATTGTGAGTAGAGGAGTGGAGGACTCTTCTCGTGCCGGCACATATTTAAGTGATTGTCCACTAGGATTCCAAGATCCCTCTCATAGTCACTACTATTGAACAAGGTACCATATATACGGTACCCGTGCATTTTGTTTTTCTTGCCTAAATACAGAACCTTACTTTCTCTGTCCATTATAGAGCTGTGGGATATCCAAAAAAAGATATGGAGACTTTAGAAAAGTGCAGAAGAGCAATAAAGATGATTAGGAACTGGAGGCTAAAACATATGAAGAAAGGTTGCTGGAACTGGGTATGTCTAGTTTGATGAAAAGAAGAACCAAGGGACACATGATAGCAGTGTTCCAATATCTCAGAGGTTGCCACAAAGAAGAGGGAGTCAAGCTATTCCCCAAAGCACTTGAGGGTAGGACAAGAAGCAATGGGTGAAAACTAATCAAAGAGAGAAGCAACTTAGAACTAACAGTTAGAATTAATCAGTGAAACAACTTGCCTCCAGAAGTTGTGAATGTTCCAACACAGGAAGTTTTGAAGATGTTGGATAACCATCTGACTGAGATGGTGTAGGGTTTCCTGCCTGGGCAGGGGGTTGGACTAGAAGGCCTCCAAGGTCCCTTCCAACTCTGATGTTATGTTAAGTTATGTTAAAAACACTATAAGGGACAATGTCTAAACTCAAGAGAACCTTGACAAACTGGTAGGATGGGCAGAAACCAAGATGAGCTTCAAGAGAGACTTCAATCAAATGCTAAGTTTATGAAGTAGACTCTTTTTTTACTTGCCATCAGCCTCCAGTCCCCTAATCATCTTCGTTGCTCTTTGTTGTGGTCCGCCAGCAGCCTGCGGAGCTGGCAACAGAGTTGGACAGCGATGAGGCTGAGGTCAGGCCAGGGCCATCGGTGAGTGAGGTGCAGATTCCATAGGCTCCAGAGACTGATAGTAGTGAGGCAGAGGACCAGGAGGAGCCTGTTCCTAATGCACCCATGAGAAGAGCTGCCAGAAGGCAAGAGCAGCTCAAGCAAAGAGGACGACTCAGGAGTAGGGCCAAGAGATGATTGGCCCCTCCCATAAGGCTTAAAACAGATCAGCAATGGTGTTTGGGCTTCGCCGGAAAACGACGTTGGTAGCTTCATTTTCGGCTTCGTCTACGTCTTGCATTTATTTTTGTGACTTCTGAACGTTTGCCAAGAAAGGCCTTTGCAGTTTGCCTAATTGGACCAAGATTTGCAATACGACTGAGGAATTTGTGTTGGGAGGATTTTGTTTGAATTTAGTTGAACTACGCTGGGAATGAAGTAATTCTCAGCTGTTCGAATAAAGTTTGTTTGTTTCTGAACTGATTGCATTTCATACTATCTACTTGGGCCTGGGTCACAACACTCTTCTCTGCACACTTTCTAGAGTCTCCACATCTTTTTTATATTGTGGCGACCAAAACTGGATGCAGAATTCCAAGTATGGCCTTACCAAGACATTATAAAGAGGTTATAATATAACACTTCATATGATCTTGATTCTATCTCTCTGTTTATGCAATCTAGAACTGTGTTGGCTTTTTTGCCAGCTGCAGCACACATTCATTCATTCATTTATTCATTCATTCATTCATTCATTTGTCAAACATGTACAAGACAGCAGGTATAGGTTTATTTGACAGTTTGAGGTTGAAGCTGTGAGGGTTTGAGGCTGTAACAATGGAGTTGGGTAGAGCATTCCAGGCAATGACCGCTCTGTTGCTGAAGTCATATTTTCTGCAATTGAGTTGGAGCAGTTTACCTTGATTTTGTATTGATTGTTTGCCCATGTATTATTGTGGTTGAAGCTGAAGAATACATTAACAGGTAAGATGTTGTAGTAGACAATTTTGTGTAATATGCTTATATCAGACCGTGTTGTGGCTCTAGCCCCTCTCCAGGCCTGGCCCCCTGCCAGAGAGTGACTCAGAGAGTGAGGGGGAAGGGCCATCAGGGCTCCCCTCCGCAGGGCCGGCCTCTCTGGCTCAGCTCCAGGAGCCAGAAGCAGGCCAGGGGGAGGAGGTGACGAGGCCTCTGTCTCCTCTATCTCCCCCCGCCCAGACAACGCTTCCAGACCCAGCTGTGGACAATCAGTCCTGGTTAGATCCCAGGTTTCATAGACAAGAGTGCCGGGAACAACAAAAAAGGGGGTGGGGCAGGCCTAGAGAGTGCTGAGTCATGGAGCCACAACCCACAGGGTATAAAAGCAGGAGGGGCTGCTCTACTACTTCATGAGGGACAAAACAAACTGACTGGAGAAAACTTGAGCTGAACTATTTGACTGAGCATTTGGCCTGAATTGCTGTTTGTTCCTGACTTCCTGGTTGCTCCAGGAAGCTTCTGTGACGCCGGCATCTGGGAAGATAAAGAAAACCTTGGCAGACGATCGCTGGTTTGCTGCTAAAGCTGATAGCTGCCGTGGACTACATTGCTGGCTAATTGAGTCACTTCACATGTTTCCCGGACTGAGGTGGGGGGGGGGGACAGAAAAGACCGCAGGCAGCATAGTTCCAGATTGTCCAAGCCCAGAATTTCAAGTCTGGTGACATAAGGGATTCTATTGTGAGTAGAGGAGTGGAGGACTCTTCTCGTGCCGGCACATATTTAAGTGATTGTCCACTAGGATTCCAAGATCCCTCTCATAGTCACTACTATTGAACAAGGTACCATATATACGGTACCCGTGCATTTTGTTTTTCTTGCCTAAATACAGAACCTTACTTTCTCTGTCCATTATAGAGCTGTGGGATATCCAAAAAAAGATATGGAGACTTTAGAAAAAGTGCAGAGAAGAGCAATAAAGATGATTAGGGAACTGGAGGCTAAAACATATGAAGAAAGGTTGCTGGAACTGGGTATGTCTAGTTTGATGAAAAGAAGAACCAAGGGACACATGATAGCAGTGTTCCAATATCTCAGAGGTTGCCACAAAGAAGAGGGAGTCAAGCTATTCCCCAAAGCACTTGAGGGTAGGACAAGAAGCAATGGGTGAAAACTAATCAAAGAGAGAAGCAACTTAGAACTAACAGTTAGAATTAATCAGTGAAACAACTTGCCTCCAGAAGTTGTGAATGTTCCAACACAGGAAGTTTTGAAGATGTTGGATAACCATTTGTCTGAAGTGGTGTAGGGTTTCCTGCCTAAGCAGGGGATTGGATTAGAAGACCTCCAAGATCCCTTCCAAATCTGTTATTCTATTCTATTCTATTCTATTCTATTCTATTCTATTCTATTCTCCCATGATTCTATAGGCAGCCTTTCTTCTCTCCCATTTCCACGGAGACGTCTTCTAAGGTCATTCCCACATGCCATTATAGATTTTGAAGAAAGGTTGGTTTAGAGTAATTTAGGCACTTAAATATTGTGCCTCACAGCAAAGAGATGGGCTTTCAGCTCTTTAGATTCCTTTTCATTCCTGTAACTTGATGTTAGGAACCTTTTAATCTGGAAGGATACATGATGAGCAATAATTAGGGTGTTCATGAACTTCATTCTGGAAATCATTTAAAATTGAGCTCTAAGAATGTGTAAAAACTACAGTTTCTTTTTTTCTCTTAATTGAGCATCAAGAAAGAGATCAAATTTGCTGGCACATTTTTAATATTTAAAGAAGTGCCGTCGGCTAGAAACACCAGCATTTATCGTTAAGAAAAAAGTCACCGCAGATCCAGTTTAAGGAAGGCAGGTTTTTTTAAAAGAAAATCTCATGCACAGCTGCTGTGAACGAAATTCAAAGTATTAGATTTTAAAACTTCTACTATGCATTTTGAAAGAAGAGTGCAGTGTATATATATATATATATATATATATATATATAGAATGGACTAATTTCCAGTTTTATTCTTCTTTCACTTTGATTTGACCAAATTACCTCTTAAAATGGAATCTTCATTGATGGGTCAAACCAACCACCTTTGAATTAATCTGGAGATAATTTGTTTGTGTCAGATTATTCATGAACTGGCAGAGCCATGGTAACAAGGTCAACCAATGAATAGGCATAGCAAGCAAGTCAGCCAATTGGGAGCTGAGACAGACTGGAGCCAGGGTGTGTCTTAGTCTGCAGCTTCTGATTCTATGCAGAGAAACTGAAACCAGCCTGCTCTGCTGAAATGAAACTAATTGTTTTCTCCTGCCTTCTGTTTTGCTTGTAACTGCTACATTGGAAGAATCTTCCATATTGGTATTGTACATTTATCTTCATATATATATATATGTTTTCTGAGGTTTTCGCGGGTGTTTGTATGTAGGTCTTTGGTTATTCGGGTAACCAAAGACCTACACACACACACACACACACACACACACACACACACACACATATATATATATATTTGTTTTCTGAGGTTTTCGCGGGTGTTTGTATGTAGGTCTTTGGTTATTCGGGTTTTCTCCCGCGTAAAATTGGAAGTGTCTTGGCGACGTTTCGACAAAGTCTCATTCGTCATCTTCAGGCTTCAGCTTCGTGCTTCTGGGAGCAATGTGTGATCGCAGAAAACAGATATATATATCTGTTTTCTGAGGTTTTCGAGGGTGTTTGTATGTAGGTCTTTGGTTATTTGGGTTTTGTCCCGCGTAAAATTGGAAGTGTCTTGGCGACGTTTCGACGAAGTCTCATTCGTCATCTTCAGGCTTCAGCTTCGTGCTTCTGGGAGCAATGTGTGATCGCAGCTGTTTCTTCCTTTTTAACTGCTAGTGGGGGTTTGAACTGATTGGGTGGGAGCTTGGCTGTGCTCTGATTGGATGGGGTTTTTTTTGTGCTCTGATTGGCTGGGTGTGTGTCCTATTTGGGTGGGAGCTTGGTTGTGCTCAGATTAGTCTGAGTTGCAGGGGGATTTGAGCTGATGAGCTGCATTGCTGTTGTTTGGCTTCGTGTTCGTGTTCATGCTACATCTTCATAGAGGGTGTCAGTCTGCTGCATGTATGGATTGGAGGGGTTTGAAGTGGCTAATGTTGCAGCTGCGGTCTGGCTTCTGGTCCTTGGTCGTGCTTCATCATCATCACTTCTTCCCTGGTCCAACACCTTAAAGCCACAGGACATGATATTGACTTTAAAAAGACCAGAACTATCGCCAAAACTGAACACTTTAACAACAGAATAATCATAGAAGTCATTGAGATAGAAAAACGCCCATACAGCATGAACAAATGAGATGATACCTCCCGCCTACCAGCCATTTGGAAACCCGCCCTTATTGACAAACGAGTCCCTAACATGAGGAATGACACCAGACCCACACTCACGAGGTCCACACAGGATGTCACCACCACACATCCACCCAGAAAGCAGACCCAAACCCACACTGATGATGAAGCACGACCAAGGACCAGAAGCCACAACTACGCCACCTACGGTCTGATCTAGGCGTAGTAAACAAAATTGTCTGCTACAACATCCTACCTTTTAATGACTACTTCAGCTTCAACCGCAATAATACACAAGCACACAATAGATACAGGGGTGGGTTCTACTTACCTTTACTACCGGTTTGCAATGGGAGCGCGCATGAGCACTCACTTCTGCACCTGTGCAGAAGCTTATGCACATGCGCAGATTGTTCATTATGACGTCTGGGCGGGTGGGCGGAGCCTCTCGCCATTTTTACTACCAGTTCGCAAGAACCGGACTGAACCAGGAACAACCCACCACTAAATAAATACAAACTTAAGGTAAACCGCTCCAACTCAATTGCAGAAAATACGACTTCAGCAACAGAGTGGTCAATGCCTGAAATGCTCTACTCGGCTCCATTGTTACAGCCTCAAACCCCCACAGCTTCAATCTCAAACTGTCTACCGTGGACCTCACCCCGTTCCTAAGAGGTCTTTAAGGGGCATGGATAAGCGCACCAGCGTGCCTACCCTCCCTGTCCTACTGTCCCCATTTATTTGTACTCATTTCCTGTGTTCATGTCCATGTTTATATACGTTTTCTCATGCATGTTTGACAAACTAAATAAACAAACTTGCTTGTGTTCATGACACACATGTCCCTGGGTCATGTGATCCCCTTTCACAACATTCTGATAAGCAAAGTCAATGGGGAAGCCAGATGTACTTTACAATTGTGTTACTAACTTGACAACTACAGTGATTCACTTAACACCTGTGGTAAGGAAGGTCGAAAAAGTGGGGCAAAATTCACTTGACCAGCTGTCTTGTTTGGCTAAGGAAATTTTGGGTTCAATTGTGGCCATAAGTCGAGGACTACCTGTAATGGGTATGATTGAGACTATACAAGTAGTGGCCAAACTTGTGGAAAACTTTTGGGAAAAGTGTATTTTCTAAAAGTAGCTAATAAGACCACTTTTTGGGGGGAGTAGTACCATAAAATTACAGTATTGATATATATGGAAAGATAATTTAATCAAGAATGTAATGCAATAACTTTTATGAAGGATTTGCTATTAGAATAGCAGCTACAGTATAAAGAAGAAAAGTGAAACACAGAAAAAACGAGATATGCAAAAATTATCACCCTGCCAGTTAATACTTCGTTGGGTAACATGAATGACGGCCTTACAACGGACATGAATTTAGCATGAATGACGGCCTTACAACGTCTTCCCATGGAGTGAACCGAGTCTTTTAGTTCCGCAGCTGTTATAATGTGAAACCAAGATTGAATAATGGCTTCTATTAGCTGAGTTTTATTGCTGGGTCACTTCTAACTAACAAGTTTCTTTAGTTGGCTCCATAGATTTTCCATTGGGTAAAGGGCTGGGCTATTCCCAGGCCATTCCAGCAGTGGAATATGATTATCTTGAAACTCCAAAAAAAAAAAAAAGTGGTGTTATTAGCCATCAAACCTCAAAAATATACTTTTCCCAAAAGTTTCCCACAATTTGGGCCACTACTGTAGGTCCCGAATCAAGTTCAGCATTGCTATGGATTAGCCCAAAGTTTTTAGCTGGGTGACTTGGGATCCAATCCATCTCTTGGCCCATAAAATAAAAATAACCTCCATTTGAGTCATCTTGAGCTTTTTGCAGAAAAGGTAGAATGTAAATCTAATAATTGTATTAGTACAATCAAAAGACAGCCAAATGGTAGTAAGATGTTCCACGTGGGGGGCTTAATTTGCAGTTTGGAATAGAATTTCTTCTGAAATTTCCCTGGTGTTTCTGATGGCAGAGGGACTAATTGAGCCTTTTGTCGGGGGACGGCAGAATAGGGGGAGCAGGTCATTAGAGCCTTTTGTTTAAAAGGTATTAAATATTACCAACAGCAATACAGATGCTTGATGTTCATTCACTTCTAAAAGGAAATTATCTATTCCCAGGTGGGAAGGCAGATGGATTTTGTTCACAGAATTTGCGATGTTGTTACAAACCTCAGGTCTCGTTCCTGCTCAACTTTTGACATCTTGTGTTGTGTCTTGCCCGCCCTCAGAGCAGCCGGGGCCTTCTTACCTGCTCCCGAACACTGAGGAATGTATGCCTCCCGGCCCAAGTCCTGGCTCCATGCCCACACAAACTGCAGAAGAAGGAGCATCTCCCTGCCCCAGCCCTGACTCCATGCCCAGGCAAACGGAGCAGCTAGACCCCTCCCCCTCCTCCACAGCAGGTGAGCCTGAGGAGGGTTTACTCCCAACAACAGCTGATTGGAGTAATCCTCGCATCAGAAGATTGGAGAGGCGGAGGCAACAGAAGGAAGGGAGGGGCAGGCCTTAATGAGTGCTGAGTCATGGAGCCACACCCCATGGCCTATATAAAGGATCTACTTTCTGGCAGTCTCTGAGTCAGGCAAAAGTCGAACTTATCTTGCTGAAGTCACTTACTGGTCTCCTGCCTTCTCTGAGGACTTTGCTAGGACTTTGGGCAGAGCTGCAGAGGCAAGCCTGATTCGGATTTCCCTGACCCGGCCGTCAGCGGAGGAGTGGGACACGACATCTTGCATGTGACTACAGCTACGTCTGGTGACTGTGCAGAATAGTTAACAATTCCCCATATCCTTTCTTTCCACCACCTTTAAACAACCGTCGTCTTGCACAATCGTTCAATGAATCTGATTAAAGTGGAAACAGCGCTAAGATCTTCTACTACTACTTTTTTTTTTTTTACAGTAAGAAAGCAGCCAAATAACCTTGTAATAATAAAAGTCTGAGCATGCAATGTGAGCCAATTTACTACACAAAATGAGTGCAATCGATGGCAAATGTTGTGAAGTATTCAGGATGTCAATTAGTCATTATTTTGTCTAGAAATAAAAGAATATCGTTCTAACGGCGGCTAGAATCACTCTAGCGCAAATGTGGAAGTCGACCAATACACAGCATCGGAAGACATAATAATTTAAAAAATCCTCGAATGCACTGAAATGGACAAATTAACGATGGAGATCAAAGAAAGAGACGACTCGGGTTATTACAAAGTGTGGAACAGGTTTTATACATGGTTAGAAAACAGAAATCAAATTAAGAAATAAGAATATAACGTGAAATTTGATTTTAATACACAGGATATGTAATGTAAATAATGACCCTGCTTACAAAAAGGTTAATTATGAATATTTAAAAATAAAGAGAAGGAGCAGGAAGATAAAAGTTAAGAGTAAAGACAAAGTTGACGCTGAAAGTTGTAAAATTGTATATATCTATTGTTAGTATTGTAGTTTAATGTTTGATGTAAGTATATGTGGGTTTTTTTTTGTTTTCTTGTTTTCTTTTGTTATTGTGTGTTTGGTTTTAAAAATGTAAAATACTCAATAAAAATTATTTTTTTAAAAAAAAGAATATCGGTGTGGACAACGTCTATGGAGATGCTCAGTCATTCAGGTCATGGTTGCTCCAAAGATGCCTTTTCAAGAATCAGAACTGAAGAAGCTTCTTGGATGAGAAGTGAAACATCTTCAAGAAAAAACAAAGAAAGCCCAGTTGCCTCTTGAAAAAGCATCTATGGATCAGTGTGGTCACCTATACAGGACTTTATGGCATAGGCCCTGGATATCTGAGAGACCTCTTTTACAATTGTTTCTGCCCAAATAGGTATGTTCCAGGCCAACTGTTACATTCCTGGTATGTTCCACAGGCAGTGTGGTGTCCCATGTGATTAGAACACTGGGTTGACAATTTGTAAGCCTGGATTTGAGACCCGAGTACTGCTGTGTGATGGGTGAGCTCCCATCATTTGCTCCAGCTCCTGCTGACCTAGAAGTTCGAAAGCATGCAAAACGTGAGTAGATAAATAGGTACCACTTTGGTGGGCTCATTAACGGGGACAGGAAAGAAGTCCCCAAGTGGGTGTCCCTGGACAACCGTCATGTCATCGGTTAATCCTTTCAACCCAGAAGTGCCTTAGTGCTTCTGACACATTCTGATGCAGTATGTAGCAGTTCTAAAGCATGTAAAAAATGCAAGTAGAAAAATAGGGAAGATAACAGTGTTCTATGTGCCTTTGGCGTTGAGTCATGCCGGTCACATGACCATGGAGACATCTTCAGACAGCGCTGGCTCTTAGGCTTTGAAACAGAAATAAGCATCGCCCCCTAGAGTCGGGAACAACTAGCACATAGGTGTGAGGGGAACCTTTACCGGTCTTCTTGAGGGACCAAGGAAGTGTGCTTAACAGACACAACGAACTGGAACAACATAGTAAGCTGATCAGAGAAACATATGTATTGCTACTTGCCTATTTACAAGAATCTCACCAGACTAATTGCTTGCTATGGTCATAAGTCAGGACAGTTGTACAGTGGGTCACTTATGTAACCAAGGCCATCTTATGAACTTTTTTGTGCTGAACATTAAGCAAACACCACAGTCATTAAATAAACTAAATATTCAGTATGGGGTGTTTTTGCCAAAAGCTGAAAATACCAGTTTTAGACAAAAACATTGTAAAACACAGTTGCATGACTGTGGGATGCTACAAATGGCCACAAATGTGGGCCAGAGGACCCTGGAGAAGTTCATCATAACTTTGACCGGTCATTAAGCAGTTGGTTGTAAATCAAGGATTAACAGTATATATGTCTTTAAATTAGATTTTACCCCTGATGCATATGAGTGAATCTTGGCACTTTGAAATCTTGGGGACAGTTTCATTCCCTCCAGTCTTGCATAAGGAGACAAAAGTTTTGAAATTATTCTCAGCTATAACTAATACATCTATTTAACATTCAGAATAAGCCTCCTAATGAATTAATCTATTTAGCATTCATAATCTTCTGTCTATGAAATTATCTTAGGTTCACTTTCAAGAGATTAAATGAACATAAGAATATAATATAAAGTTACTTGTCACCCTTTGGGGGGAAAAAACAGCTTCTCTCTTTGAATATTAGTTTTTGAAGTAAATTATGGATTTAGGAAAAGGAAGGAGATGAAAGATTAAAAGTGGATTACTCTTTAAATCATTGTTGGATTACATGCAATGCAAGGCATATTTCTATATAAAGGTGTGAACTATCTTACTATTTATCATACCCTTAAAACATACAGGTTTTATGTTCATATTAAAACTGAGATAAATGTAATTAATGCTTTTTCCAGACATTATAAAGAGTTCAGTTTGGGCATTCTAAGTCTAAATTTCCCTTGTTCACTTAACATGATAACAGAGTTGGAAGGGACCTTGGAGGTCTTCTAGTCCAACCCCCAGCTCAAGCAGGAAACCCTATATCATTTCAGACAAATGGTTGTCCAATCTCTTCTTAAAAACATCCAGTGGTTGAGCACTTATATATCTATATCTTGTCATTCCTCCACCTAACTTCCATAATGCCAGATCTTATGTCTGCATAGTATTACAGGACATCTGATTGGATATGATCATCTAGTTGCATAATCAGAAAGGAGATGGGGAAAACATGGAAAACTTGAGGAATAGAATAGAATAACAGAGTTGAAAGGGACCTTGGAGGTCTTCTAGTCCAACCCCCTGCTTAGGCAGGAAACCCTACATCACTTCAGGCAAATGGTTATCCAACATCTTTCTAAAAATGTCTAGATTGGAGCATTCACAACTTCTGGAGGCAAGTTCTTCCACTGATTAATTGTTCTGTCAGGAAATCTCTCCTTAGTTCTAAGTTGCTTCTCTCCTTGATTAGTTTTGCTTCTTGTCCTGCCCTCAAGTGCTTTGGAGAATAGCTTGGCTCCCTCTTCTTTGTGGCAGCCCCTGAGATCTTGGAACACTGTTATCATGTCTCCCCTAGTCCTTCTTTTCATCAAACTAGACATACCCAGTTCCTGCAACCATTTTTCATATGTTTTAGCTTCCAGTCTCCTAATCATTTTTGTGGCTCTTCTCTGCACTCTTTCTAGAATCTCCACATCTTTTTTACATGGTGGCGACCAAAACTGAATGCAGTATTCCAAGTGTGGCCTTACCAAGGCGTTATAAAGTGGTATGAACATATCACGTGATCTTGATTCTATCCCTCTGTTTATGCAGCCTAGGACTGTTGGCTTTTTTGGTAGCTGCTGCACACCGCTGGCTCATATTTAAATGGTTGTCCACTAGGACTCCAAGATCCCTCTCACAGCTACTACTATTAAGCAAGGTACCACATCTACTGTACCTGTGTATTTTACCTATGTATTGTACCTGTGTAGGAAAAAAGCAATATAAATGAAGGGGGTCAAGCTATTCTCCAAAGCACCTAAAGGCAGGACAAGAAGCAAAGGATGGAAAGTAATCAAGGAGAGAAGCAACCTAGAACTAAGGAGACAATTCCTGACAGTGAGAACAATCAATCAATGGAATAGCTTGCCTCCAGAAATTGTGGATGCTCCATCACTGAAGGTTTTTAAGAAGAATTTTTTTTAATTTGCATTTATATCCCGCCCTTCTCCAAAGACTCAGGGCGGCTTACACTATGTCAAGCAATAGTCTTCATCCATTTGTATATTATATACAAAGTCAACTTTATTGCCCCCAACAATCTGGGTCCTCATTTTACCTACCTTATAAAGGATGGAAGGCTGAGTCAACCTTGGGCCTGGTGGGACTTGAACCTGCAGTAATTTCAAGCAGCTGCTGTTAATAACAGACTGCATTAGTCTGTTGAGCCACCAGAGATTGGATGGCCATTTGTCTGAAGTGGTATAGGGCAGGGCTATCAAAGTCCCGGCCCGCAGGCTGCAGGCCCGCAGGCTGGATGCGTCATGCGCTGGCCATGCCCATACGTGATTTAAACAAGGGGGAAAAAAATCCCAATACATCCCTTGGTGCTGCTCGGATGACGTGAGTTTGACACCCCTGGTATAGGGTTTCCCCCCTGAGCAGGTGGTTGGACTAGAGGACCTCCAAAGTCCCTTCCAACTCTGTTCTTCTTTTTATCTAGTTACTGCATGGACAGATTCCTGCCCTTATTCTATGTCGGTCATCTGAGTCTAAGCTGAAAATGGTGTAGCAACCTAATAGAGATAATGACCTATTTCTGTGCCGTTTGCCTTTGACTGTTCTTTCTTCTCTGCAGTTGGCCATGAGATTTATCCTGGCTTCTCTTTCTCCCTCTTTTTTTTTCTGAAGCACATTCCAGGGTCCCTAGAGGCAACTTGGCTGGCTGTGAGTGCCATCTCTTTAGAAACACCTGCTGTTAGCTTGTGGCCTCTCTGCTAGCAGTCAGAAATATTCCTTTGTGAAGCATTGAGATTAAATTCGACCGGCAGAGAAGTTATGGGAGCAGAAACCCAATGTAATTTCAATGCATTGCACCAAGGCAGAATTTACTGTTTGCTCAGTAACCATGCCATTTCTCCAAGCTAATTTGGATTATAGTCACCCTCTTGTGTGCTGCAGTCCCATTGTTCTGACCTAGGCTTCCCAAAAGCACGAAGCCGAGTCCTCGTCCCGAGAAAACCCCTTTTATTGAATTGACAGTGAATTCCTCTCCAGCAAAGTCTTTCCTCTCCCGCAGTCTTTCAAGATAGTTCACAATTACCGACCTTTTTCAGGCTTGGAGAGTGGCCAGGCTGATATCTTTCAGATGCTGCAAGACTTGGCAAGAATGCAGGAATGAACTAATTGTCTCCTGCAAACACCCCTCCCCTTTCGCTCCTGTTTTATTCCCTCTGGGAGGGGCCCTTCATCGTCCACCTGTGGCCTTACTCCCAAGTCGGCTCCTGTTCTTTAGCTGTTCCCTTCGTTTGGCAACTCTAGGCATGAGCACCCTGGGAACAGGCTCCAGCTGTTTGTCTGCCTCACTGATGTCTGACTCCGAAGGCAGCTGATACCTGTCATATGGCCCTGGACCCATCTCTGCCTCTGAGCCCTCATCAGAGCCTTCTCCAGACTCCAGGACTGTCCCATGTTCCTCCCCAGCCTCCTCACTGTCTGAATTGCTGCCAGCTCTGCTGGCCGCTGATGGGCCGCAACACCCATCTTGCGATCAGCTTTGTGGAGCCTCATAAGTGCTCTCTGTAAAACTATGAATGAGTGGTTGCTTTTTATTTTGTCAATTAGGCTTGGAACTGCTGCCAAAGTTTGGGATGGCTTGTAATACCAAAGCTACATCTGTCAGGTGTTCTCCTCGAAAAGAAGACCGGGATGATTAAGAGAAGACAACGTAGTTTAAGAGTTGGCTTGGATGAAATGATGACAGGTGTTCTCTTCCATATGGTGGGGAGCAGGATTAAGAACAAGAAGAAGGAGTACAAGGCCAGCATAGCTATCTCTCCTTTGAGAGTCACTGGATTGCAGTAAAGTCTGTGTAGATAACATTAGAGTTTATGTCTATATCGGCACATATCCTATACCAAGTTCACAGTTTTACCTAGGAAATCAATGCCAATTTGTCAACTGTCAGTACCTATCCTTCCATCCCTCCACCATCACAACTGATGAAGCTTCTTGGATGAGAAACGAAATGTTTTCTTCTTCTTTCTGCAGGAAAAACGTCCAGTTTCCTTTTGGAAAAGCACTTTTGAGACAACTGGGACCTCGATGACTGAGAATCTACATCAGGGGTGTCAAACTTAGGAGAACACGTTGTCGTCACGTGACATATCACAATTTTTTTCTCCCTTTGCTAAATCGGGGGTGGGCATGGCCAGCGCGTGATGGATCTGTCCCGTGGGCCGTGAGTTTGACACCCCTGATCTACATAGACCAAAGGTGGGGAACGATGGCCCCTTTATGACTTGTGGACTTGAACTTCCAGAATTCCTGAGCCAGCACATTTGTGTGATTATATACATCAGAGATGGCGAAACGTTTTGGCACCGAGGGCTAAAACGGGAGCATCTATGTGCATGTGCTGGAAACCAAAAGAGCAGCCACCAGGTACACATGTGCGCGCTGGATGGCTGCTCTCCTGGCTTCTGGCACACACATACACACTGGCCACCTGGTGTTCCAGCTTCTTGTGAGCATGCATGCATGAAGAGCATGTGGCTGGTGCACATGCGTGCGCCGGAAATCAGAAGAGCAGCCACCAAGCACATGCATCACAGGTGTGTGATGACCCAGGGCGTGACACAAAAGCAACACAGCCAGAGAACCAATATGAGTCGCTTTATTATCACCAGCTGTGCCCCCAATGTCCCTTTCAACTCTCTGGCCTGGAGAGAGCTCTTCCACCAACCTGTAACAGTCTTTGGCTGACAATACTTCAGTTCCAAACATTGTAAAAGAAAACTTCTAACAAAAAATTCAAAGACAAGGTAATTAATCTGGCAGGGCAAGCAAAATAAGGAATTCCACAAGTAAAGTAGCACGGCAATAAATCAAGCCAGTCGGGAGGATGCCAGGATTCAAAGAAACACCAGATAAACTCAGCATTTGTTCCTGACAAATGCCCCTCCCATTTGCCTTTCCTTTTAAACTCCAGCAGCACCTGTGCCTTGTAAAGAGGATCAGGTCCCTTTCCTCCCCCATAAGCCACGCAACCCACATTGCTCTCTTCTCCGTTCCTCCCTGCGCTGCCTAGGATGAGGAAGGGGTGGGCCTTGGTCTTCATCTGAACCCCCTCTCCCTTGTTCTACCTCTCCCCTGCTCGGTTCAGCCTGACTTTGCTCTTCCCTAGTTTTTTCCACAGCCAATGGATCCACTCTCTCACTCTCTGTCAGCCGTTCTTCTTCCTCTTTGGATTGAGACTCCAACAGGGGCATGACAAGGTGGCTGCTTTTCTGGTTTCCAGCGTTCCCCTGCACATGAAGACCAACTGGCCGGCACGCTGGAATTCGGAAGAGCAACAGGAATAGCTCGTGTGCCCGGAGAGATGGCTCTGCACGCCATTTCCGGCATGCGTGCCATAGGCTCGCCATCACGGGTATACCTTCATCAATGGTAGAGTAGCAGCTGTGAGCGCATAAATTTTAGCTCTGATTCACACCTTGCTCTTCTTAGGCTATTTAAATACACAGGATTTATTCTTATCATTGCTAACTTTAGTCCCATTGCCGTCAATTTAGCCACTCCATGGAGAACTAAATTTGCAGCTAAGCTTAAAATGTGATTGGATCAGAATCTTTTAACTGTGACCTGGTTTCCAGGTGGATGAATGGGAAAAGCTTGCTGTTCTAGTTGGCTTACTTTCTCTTTTATCAAAACTCATTTTCTCCTCTGTCAGGGGCCAGTTCAGAGCCAGGATGGTTCAGCCGAACTATTTTACAACCTGGATAGGTTGAAATGTTATTAAAGAACATCTAGGATACAGCATACGTTTATTCTATGATAATAGGGCTCTGTAGCTTGTTTAATGTACTGTGGTGTTGTGGTCCGCCAGCAGCCTGCGGAACTGGCAGCAGAGTCAGAAAGTGAGGACAATGACAATAGGTCAGTCCTGGAGTCAGGAGAAGGCCTGGATGAGGGCTCTGCATCGGAGGCAGAGCTGGGGCCAGGGCCATCTGGGAGCAATGCGCAGACTCCGGAGCCTCCAGAGGCGAACAGCAGAGAGGCAGATGAACAGGAGGAGCCTGTTCCTAGTGCACACATGTGAAGAGCTGCCAGAAGGCAAGAGCAGCTAAAGCAAAAAGGACAACTCGGGGGTAAGGCCAGAAGATGATTGGCCCCTCCCATAAGGCTTAAAAGAGCAGCAACAGCTCTTGGGCTCTTTGTAGGAAAGCAATGTTGCTACAATTGTTTCTTGTCGATGTCTCCTGCTTCTGAACTTCGTGGGGTTCTTGCCAAGAAAAGCCTTTGGCAGGGTGCCAAAAAAGACAGAGGTTTGTGATAAGGCCGAAGGAGTTTTTTTGAAGGATTTGTTTTGGAATTAATTTGGACTAAACTCAGAATGAAGTAATTCTCAGCTGTTCTAATAAA
Source organism: Ahaetulla prasina (assembly GCF_028640845.1). NCBI lineage: Eukaryota > Metazoa > Chordata > Lepidosauria > Squamata > Colubridae > Ahaetulla > Ahaetulla prasina. The sequence goes on along the minus strand of NC_080543.1, from coordinate 13,678,576 downwards.
ATATATTTGTTTAGGACTGATTGTGTCTGGTAATAACTACTTGGGCTTAGGTCATAACTTGTAGGCAGTCCTTGATCTACGACCACAATTGAGCCCAAAATTTATGTTGCTCAGTCAGAAATGTATTAAGTGAGTTTTGCCCATTTTACGACTTTTCTTGCCACAGTTGTTAAGTGAATCACTGCAGTTATTAAGTCATTTACATGACTGTTAAGCGAATCTGGCTTCCCCTTTGACTTTGCTAGTCAGAAGTTCACAAGACGCTGAAGATCCCAAGACGCTGAAACGGTCATAAATATGAGTCGGTTGCCAAGCATCTGCATTCTGATCGCGTGACCATGGGGGTGCTGCATTGGTCGTAAGTGTGAAAAATGGTCATAAGTCATAAAGTGTAACTTTGAACGGTCACTGTTGTAAATCAAGGACTACCTGTAAGCCTGTAGCAGAGGTGTCTATTGAGGAAGAGTGCTGGGAATGGGAGAACCCAAGTGATGAAGGCAATATTATGGCAATAATAATATTAAGGCAATAATATGAAGGCAACCCACACCTCATTTCGGACATTAATACAGTTGAACGTGTCCAGAAATATTTTACAAGAAGAGTTCTCCACTCCTCTGATCACAACAAAATACCTTATGTCACCAGGCTTGAAATCCTGGGTTTCAGAAAATTTAGAACTCTGCCGCCTTCGACATGACCTGAGTATAACTCATAAAATCATCTGCTACAATGTCCTTCCTGTCGAAGACTACTTCAGCTTCAATCACTACAATACACGAGCACACAATAGATTTAAACTTAATGTGAACCTCTCTAATCTTGATTGTAGAAAAATATGACTTCAGTAACAGAGTTGTTAATGCCTGGAATGCACTACCTGACTCTGTGGTCTCTTTCCAGAATCCCCAAAGCTTTAACCAAAAACTGTCTACTGTTGACCTTACCCCATTCCTAAGAGGTCTGTAACGGGCGTGCATAAGAGCACCAGTGTGCCTACTGTTCCTGTCCTAATGTTCCCTTTGATTGTATCCAATTCGTATGGTTATTTCATGCTTATACTTATATATACTGTTGTGTTTGACAAACAAATAAAATAAATAAATAAAAAATATTGCATGATTGTGATGCAAGTTTGCCACTTTCAAACTTTCATGGTGATGTCACTCACACCTATAGCATGAGTAGAGCTCAGGTTGCAACATTCCTTTTGATTGAAAACCTCCAGTTTTGCAGACTTTTGCCCAAAGCCTCAAAAGAAGTTAATCGTTAAGCCTACATGAATTCTGTGGCTGCTGTGTTTATCTTGGGGGTTTAGCCATTCTTAAGCATTACATTGAAGATACTGATTTGTAGAGATATGGGGATACTGATTTGTCCACAGGCAACCCTTGACTTATCATTGTTCATTTAGCGACTTCAAATTTAGTATAGCCATTATTGTCATTGTACATCATGTATACAAGGAAATTGGTTTTAGCCTCAATGGTGCAATTCATGACCAAAAAATGCAAACAACATAAACAGCATAACGAATAATCCCTATGCAAGTAATTGGATGGGGTGGGGAGAAAAAGAAAGAAAAACTAGTCATTCGTGTCTGCGTGTGCGTGGAGTGATTGTGGTTATGTTTAAGAGTTTGACAGCCCAAGGATAGAAACTGTAACAACATTGACAAAAAGGCATTAAGAGTTGTTAACCTAATCTTGCGCAGCTTCTTCTCTGGTAATATTGTACTACTAACTAGAGCATACAAAACATTTGGTAGACCAATTCTTGACTGGAACCCACACTGCACATCGGGCATAAATACAATCAAGAGAGTCCAGAGATATTTCACAAGAAGAGTCCTCCATTCCTCTACTCGTAATAGAATACCTTATGCCACCAGACTCCAAATTTTGGGCTTAGACAACTTAGAACTATGCCGACTTCAGTCTGACCTAAGCATAGTACATAAAATTATCTACCACAATGTCCTACCTGTCAATGACTACTTCAGCTTCAACCACAACAATACACGAGCAAATAATAGATACTGTACATACTCAAGGTAAACCCTTCCAAACTCAATTGAAGAAAATATGACTTCAGAAACAGAGTGGTCAATGCCTGGAATGCACTACCTGACTCTGTAGTTTCTTTCCCAAACCCCCAAAACTTTAAGCTTAAACTGTCTACTGTTGACCTCACCCCATTCCTAAGAGGCCTGTAAGGGCCGTGCATAAGTGCATCCGCGTGCCTACCGTCCGTATCCTAATATTCCTTTTTACTTGCTCTTTTCATGTATTCAAATTATGTTTATACTTTTACCTGTTATCTTATAGATGCTTGACAAATAAATAAAATAAATAAATAAAATAAAATAAACTATTTTTAAACCTGTTTGTCCGTCTGGCTATGCTTCAATGTCTTCTGCCTGATGGTAGAAGTGTGAAGAGACACTAACCAGATTGTGAATCATTCCTATCTTCCTTAGTCTGCTAAATCAGTGAGACCTGGCGATGTCATCCAGTGGTGTTAGAGGGCAACTGATGGTTTCTTGTGCTGAATTGATCACTCCCTGCAGCAGTTAAATCAGCATACCATACTGTAATGCAGTATGTGGGGTTACTCTCTATCATGGACCTATAGAAAGAAGTCATCAGCCATTGTTCCATCTGATTTTTTCAAAGGACTCTAAGGAAATGAAGTCTCTGTTGGGCCTTGCCAATCACCAGGGACGTGTTGTTTATAACAGTACTAAATTTATAACAATACTAAAAAAAAAAGACTCACACTTTTTTTTTAAAATAATTTTTATTTCCATTTTCCAACATCATATTTATGTACAAACTATTATCCATCATTAATCATTAATTTTTAATTATTACTAATTCAGGCCTGCCCGATTGCCACTTTCTTTCTTCACAACCTCCCTCTCTACCCTCTACTACTTTCCCATCCTTCATCTCCTTCACTTTACTACTTCCTCTCCTCCTTCTCCACTCCTCCCTTCTTCCACCCTATCTAACCTTCTTATTCCCCTCCTCCTTCTCTACTCTTTCCTACCTACTTTCTTCCCTCCTTCTACTCCTCTCTCCTTTTCTTCCTGAAATGGCAGTCAAGCATCCCCAATATCATTTTAAATTTTAATTTCATATCTTCAAAAATTACTGTACATTAATAATCAATCCATGTATCATTTCACACTTATGACCATTGGAGTAGCTCCATGATCAAAATCCAGGTGTGTAGTTATACTGCCTGTCATGTGATCACCATTTGAGACTTCCCAGCTGGCTTCCAACAAGCAAAGTTCATGGGAACAGCTGGATTTGCTTAATGACCATGTCATTCATTTAACACCACGTGGAAAAAAATGTTTGTAAAATTAGGCATAATCCACATTAACAACCGCCTTGTTTAACAATGGAAATTCTGGTCCCAGTTATGACAAGTCGAGAACTACCTGGATGAAGATGGGATCTAGTCAGTGTACATGATTTTATCTTGACCAGACTGAACATTTCAAGACAAACTCAAGCAATAATTACAATTAGAATCCCAAAGATGGTTTTTTTTCAAGAGGCAGATGGACTTTCTGGTTTTTCTTTGAAGACGTTTCACTTCTCATCCAAGAAGCTTCTTCATCTCTGACTGGATGGTAGGTTTTGTTGAGTTCAAGAAATGAGGAGGCAGGAGAAAGGTCATTGGTGACAACAGCTCTTTACTTTATTGTGTGAACCCAGCAACTGAAACAGGGGAACAGTCCTCCTTATATATTATTCAGGCTGAGGCACCAGCCAATCACCAACGTGCATTTTCCCTCCAAAAGTTCCCTCCAAAATTCAAATACATAACAGGTTTCAGTGGTGGGATTCAAATTTTTTTACTACCGGTTCTGTGGGCCTGGCTTGGTGGGTGTGGCAAAGGAAGGATACTTAGGGGTACACTGAGGGAACTCAACCAATCTCATTGTACATATGTTGTACACTGACAATAAAGATTTGATTTGACTGTAAAATCTCCATTCCCTCCCCACTCCAGGGGAAGGATACTGTAAAATCTCCATTCCTTCCTTATTCCAAGGGAAGGTTACTTCAAAATCCCCATTTCCTCCCGATCAGCTGGGACCCGGGAGGCAGAGAATAAATGGGGGCGAGGCCAGTCAAAGGTGGTATTTACCGGTTCTCTGAACTACTCAAAATTTCCGCTATCGGTTCTCCAGAACTGGTCAGAACCTGCTGAAACCCACCTCTGGTGGGTTTGAAAAAGGGGTCAAAGAGGCCTTCTACAGTATGTCAAAATTGAACAGCTTTCTCTCAACCAGGGGAGGGGAGGGGGATACAACACCATCTATCTCCAATTTACAACACAGTCCTTTCAACAGTTCCAAGAAGGCTCCACACCCATTTGGGCCACTCAGGTGTCCCTGAGGACACAGAAAAATCTCCAGGTGGCCTTAATGACTCGGTAAAAGAATGCAAATGACCAGCTGTCTGCAAGGAGTATAAATCCTTCCATTCCCCACCATCCAATCAGATCTGAAGAAGCTTCTGGGATGAGAAGCGAAACATCTTCAAAGAAAAAACTAGAAAGTTCAGTTGTCTCTTGAAAAAGCACCTTTGGGAAAACCATGACCTGGATGACTGAGGATCTCCATAGACATACAGGTAGAATCTATTTTCAGAGTGGTAGCTGGCATTCAAAACCATAGATTAATAAGTGCTGGAAGGGTCCTTAAAGAACATCTAGTCTCGCAGGACTCCACTGCTATTATATCCTTGATAGATGGATATCCAGCTGCTGCTTATGGGTCTCTCCAAAGGAAAAAGCCTCCACTCACCAAGAAAAGCAGAAAAAACAACAACAACGGTGTATTTTTTTTTGCAAGCATTCCCGTAGCGTTACGGAGGGTCTGATTAGCCCTTTCACCCAAAGTGCCAAAGGTATCTAAGCACCTGATTTTCCTTAACTCCTAATCTGTAAACTAGCCCTTGCAATCATACATTCTGCAATTTTGCAAGTATTTCCTGCCCTGAAGCTGCCAGTGAATTATGACCCAAAAGTAACGTGACCAGGTCTGTAGCCTCCACGTTAAATCGAGAAATGATTCTGTGTAATAATTGAGGGTTGTCAGGTTGCATCCATGTCAGACAAATTTGCCATCTGCAAAATAATCCCCTTGGACCTCCTGAGGTACGTAAAGATGGAGAGCGAGCGGGTCTAATGTACTTACTCTGCATCACCTTTGCTGCTCTTTTGCTGTCATTGCCATGATGGATGGATTTGTTAAAGTACAAATGAAAGGGGCATCTCTAGACAGGGCTAGATTTAAAAATCTGTTACTACATGTTTATTGCTTAGGGGATGTTTTGTCCTTCTCCTGCATAACAGGCCCTAATCTGCAGAGCCTAAATCTGCAGAGGAGGACGAGCTGGAGGCAATGGAAATCAAGAGGGCGGGTGTCGTGTCCCACTCCTCCGCTGACGGCTGGGTCCGGGAAATCCGAATCAGGCGTGCCTCTGCAGCTCTGTCCAAAGTCCTAGCAAAGTCCTCAGAGCAGGCAGGAGACCAGTAAGTGACTTCAGCAAGATAAGTTTGACTTTTTGCCTGACTCAGAGACTGCCAGAAAGTAGCTCCTTTATATAGGCCATGGGGTGTGGCACCATGACTCAGCACTCATTAAGGCCTGCCCCTCCCTTCCCTCTGTAGCCTCCGCCTCTCCAATCTTCTGATGCGAGGGTCACACCAATCAGCTGTTCTTGGGAGTAAACCCTCCTCAGGCTCACCTGCTGTGGAGGAGGGGGAGGGGTCTAGCTGCTCTGTTTGCCTGGGCATGGAGTCAGGGCTGGGGCAGGGAGATTCTCCTTCTGCAGTTTGTGTGGGCATGGAGCCAGGACTGGGACCGGGAGGCATACATTCCTCAGTGTGCGGGAGCAGGTAAGAAGGCCCCGGCTGCTCTGAGGGCGGGCAAGACACAACAGCGGGTTTGTTGGCTTTGGAGAAGGGGTGAAATGCTCCTGGTTCGGACCACATCACCCAATCTGGTAGCAATGGCAGCAGGTGGTTCGGAGAACCGGTACCAAAAATCCCCCTCCATTCCTAAGAGGTCTGTAAGGGCGTGCAGAAGTGCACTTGAGTGCCTACCGTCCCTGTCCTAATATTCCTTTTTTACTTACTCTTTTCATGTATCCAAATTATGTTTATACTTTTACCTGTTAACTTATATATGATTGACAAAATAAATAAATAAATTAAATAAATAAATAAAAGGTGACCAACTTTTTTACAATGAGAAGAAGGACACAAATAAATTTAAGGGGGAAAAAAATCATAAATAAAAAAACATTTTATTCATTGCAACAATAATACAGAATACAGTACAATATGATAAATGCATAATAAAAAACATTTGTAACAATAACATTTTATATTTATATTGTAATTACGCCATCAATTAATTATTAAAACAGAAACAATAACATAAGCGAATAAATTTGTAAATAAAATTATACATATTTGGAAGTTATTAAATAGATAATGAATGAAAAAAAATGTGAATTATTGTGCTCACCTGTGTATGATTGAATACGCACTGAGAAAGAAGTGAGTCTAATGCGTGTGTGTGTGCCCTGTCGTGTTTCGGTAAGAAGTTAACAAAGCCACTTGCATGCGGTGTACTTTTGTGCACGACACACTCTATCAAAACAATTCTGCACGGAGGGCATGCATCTCATAGTCGCGTCCCGCCGCACTGTACTGAGCCTTGACGAATCGTCATGTCAAATAGAAATATGTCACATCACATGCAACGGATCGTCTCGGCATCGATCAAATACGGAGATTTACAGATTAGTCTTCAAATATTGAAAAGGAGGACATGTAGGAGGACAGAACTTACAAAAGAAGGTGTCGTGTCCCATCCCCACTCTGATGAACGAGTCAAGGAAGTCCGTAACAAACTTGGCAATGAAGCCTCTGCAGCTTGCCAAGTTCCTTCAAGGTTTCTCAGGGCAGGCAGGAGTCCAAGTTGTGACTTCAGCGATAGGGTCAGGTATCAGCAAACTAGATAAGACTTTGCTTGACTCAAGGTTGGAATGCCAAAAGCAGGTCCTTTATATAGGCTGTGGGGTGTGGCTCCATGACTCAGCATTTATCCTGGCCTGCCCCACCCCTCCTTCTGCTGGCGTTGCCTCTCAGATCTCCTGAAGCGAGGGTCCACCAACCCTGAATTGTCTTCAGCTGGATCTGCTGTCAGCATCTGGGAAAGGGAGGGGTCAGCGGAAGTAGGCCCGAGTAATTCCAGCACCTGGCTGGCTTCCTGCTCTAAAGGTTGAGCCAAAGGAACACACGCTGTATGAGTGAGGTTTATCGGGCTACTCCTTTCACTCCTGGAATCCTGTCTGGACATGAGGCCAGGGCCGGGGGCTGGAGGCATGACAGGCCGGTCATCTTCATTATCAGACTCGGAGTCTGATAAAAGGCCCTGTTGGAGACGAGAGGGGCCCAGCTGAGGAGAGGAGGGAGGACGAGTCACAACAGGACTGTCCTCCCTAAAGGAGGACAATTGGTCACCATACTACTAGCAACTGATACAGTCCTGATGCAGTTACTCAGTGAAACCAGCCGCTGCCTCTGCTATCCTAGCTTAGTTATTTCAAAAGTGAAAAATGAATTTGGGGAACAGCTGGCCTTTCCCAGTGTGGCCTATAATTCTACAAGAATAAAAAATTAATGGAATATGGCTATAGGGAGTCTGTAAACCAACTGGTCTCCGGGCTATAATTTTTTTTCATCTAGCTCATAATAAAGTTTATTATTACAAGACATAGTTGTGTCTAAGTGATACAAAACTGTTGGGGATAAATCTGTCCAATGGTTGATTACTTTGATAGAAGATGAAAGAGTAAAAATAAGAGAATCCTCTCTCTATACGGTATATTAGAACCTAGAAAACATATACAAGAAAAAAAAAGATTTCACTCTTTTCTTCATACTACGAACATCCAGCCAGTCAGTATTAGAAAGATCTTGATATGAATTAGTGAGTTAGTCCAAGAATATTTGTTTTACAGCTACAAAGCTTTGCAACTTCTGTAATAGAGCAAAATGAATACAAAGCCATTCCTACTTAGACAAAGTGAGGGACCAACTCAAGCAGCTGTTAATGATGATAACATTATAAATTGTATCCAGTTTGTATGGTTATTTCATGCTTATACTTATATGTACTGTTGTGTTTGACAAATAAATAAACAAACAAACAAATAAATAAATAACAGCTGTAAGTCCTGAACTGTTTCCTTATATCACCCATTAAAGAATGGAGCTACATGTCCAAACGGACTAGTTGCATTGGCATGATTTTGAACTGCTAGGTTGGCAGGAGCTGGGGCAGGAATGGGAGCTCACCCCATTAGGTGGTGCTTGAATCTCAAAAGAATATAGTCTAGTCTAGTCTAGTTAGAAAAGCAGAGCAGAGCAGAGCAGAGCAAAGCAGAATAGAATAGAATAGAATAGAATAGAATAGAATAGAATAGAATAGAATAGAATAGAATAGAATAGAATAGAATAGAATAACAGATTTGGAAGGGACCTTGTAGGTCTTCTAGTCCAACCCCCTGCTTAGGCAGGAAACCCTACACCACCTCAGACAAATGGTTATCTAATCTCTTCTTAAAAACATCCTGTGTTGGAACATTCACAACTTCTGGAGGCAAGTTGTTCCACTGATTAATTGTTATCACTGTCAGGAAATTTCTCCTTAGTTCTAGGTTGCTTCTCTCCTTGATTAGTTTCCACCCATTGCTTCTTATTCTGCCCTCAGGTGCTTTGGAGAATAGCTTGACTCTCTCTTCTTTGTGAGATATTGGAACACTGCTATCATGTCACCCCTAGTCCTTCTTTTCATCAAACTAGACATACCCAGTCCCAGCAACCGTTCTTTATATGTTTCAGCCTCCAGTCCCCTAATCATCTTTGTTGCTCTTCTCTGCACTCTTTCTAAATGCCAACTTTCTGGTCGACAAACCCAGTGCCTTAACTGCTTGGCCATCCCACCTCCTACAATGAATACCTGACAATAAAAACAATGCCCAACCCCTACCCAAACCCATAAGTATCATAAACCCAAGGAAAACCCAAGATAAAATCAAGGAAAGATACAGGAAGCGTGAGGAGCTCTAAATGTTTTAGGATATGAAACTGAATTACTTTGGCCACCTAATGAGAAGGAAGGGCTCACTGGAGAAGAGCCTAATGCTGGGAAAGATTGAGGGCAAAAGAAGAAGAGGATGACAGAGAACGAGGTGGCTGGATGGAGTCACTGAAGCAGTCGGCATGAGCTTAAATGGACTCCAGAGGATGGTAGAAGACAGGAAGGCCTGGAGGAACGTTGTCCATGGGGTCGCGATGGGTCGGACACGACTTCGCAACTAACAACAACAACAGACTTTTGACACATTCCTACTTTTCTTCCTCTTACTTTGTCCCATCTTCCAAATTGAATTTAAGCTTCGTCTGTCTCCTGTTGGTTGACATTTTAAATAGGGTCATCTTATCTTCCAACAGAGCTAAGTCAAAGCACAATGAATATGTAGCACAACACTACTGAGTTGAAACACCTCTTTTCTTTCAACATGATTAGGCCTGTCCGATTCCAATTTCCTATAATGTTTTCAGTTCCTTCTGCCCTAAACATTTCTTTGCATTTTATGACCTGGTTTAGCTAGTAGCATTCCTTAAATTAATTCCCAAACTCGAACAGGCACTGTTGGCTGCTATTCTGCCAATTGATTTGAATGTTTTCCTCTTCCTTGATGTACACAACAAAGAAAATTGTATGGAGCAAGCAATTTGGATACAGTTGCACGAACGAAGGCAGGAAAGCTTCATTAATATGTATATACATTGCACTTTATACAATGTGCAATGCATCACCAAGATAACATACCAAAAGTAACATTTCTATCTGAGAACTTTGGGTGGATTCTGAAAGTTATCGAAAATACTAAATACATTAGTAAATAGCACAGAGTAATAACTAGAACAACAACAATAATACCACCATATAAAGTGTCATTGCTGCTTAGTTGAAAAAAAACCCCTCTTCAAATGTAAAAACAAGAGCAATAGCAATTCTATTGTTTCTAGTGGAACAGGTGAACTAGAAAAAGTCACAATTCTAGTTATCAGCTGCATATTTGGGATGTGAGACAGATCGGAAATAACTTTCATCTAAGTTAGTTAAACTCATCCTGTTCTGTCTCCTTCCCCACTTCGGATTAATGAGCTGGCCTTCAGCCAGTGGATTCATGGCTCTTATCAGTCCTGGCAGAGAAATCGCAGCTGCCTGCCAAAGTTCAAACAAATGACTCACGTAGCAAGACTTTCAGCTCTTTTTGAAACGGTTCAGCTAAACTTTTGCTTCCCGTGGAGTGAGAGCAGTTCCAAAGCTCCTTATATATCCTGTGGGGTGGGGCTCCTGCCCTACCCTTCCCTTTGATGACGCCACCTCTCTAATCTTCTGAAGCGCGGGTCAAGCCAAGCTTGATTATTATTATTATCAGCTGTGTCTGAAGGCATAGCCTGGGGAAGGGAGGAATCAGGGAATGTGCTCCCAAGATAAGCCTTACCGGCCCTTCCCCCTCACTCTCAGAGTCACTTTCAGGCATGGGGCCAGATTCGGGGGCTGGAGTCACAATACATCCTGATACAATTTTAAAATGGCATTTATAGGATAAACATCTACCGTACAGGGAGTCCTTGACTTATGACCATTGCAGCATCCCCATGGTCGTGTGATCAAAATGCAGGCACTCGCCAACTGACTCATATTTATGACGGTTGCAGTGTCCCGGTGTTATGTAATCCCCTTTTGCGACCTTCTGATAAACAAAGTCAATGGGGAAGCCAGATTACTATAGGTAGTTATATTACTAGTAGTAATAGCAACAGTAATATCTATAGAGATAACAAACCTGTTACTAACTTAACAACTGCAGTGATTCCCTTAACACTTTTGATTAGAAAGGTTGTAAAATGGGAGCAAATGTCTTGCTTAGCAAGAAAAATGCTAGGCTCAGTTGTGGTCATAAGTTGAGGACTACTGATATTTGAACTGTTCAGACATCTTTTGTGGAGATTGTTCCTTTGTTCGATTCTGCATTTAAGCTTCCTCACTAATTGCAGTGAGAAATTCAAACAGTGAAATTAAAAAAAATCATAATCATAATCATCTTTATTGAAACAATGCCTTTGGAAGCATTTATGAAATTCTTTTGAAAGGTCTTTCCTACTTAGATATTTTCCTTGCTACTCCATTTGCAATTTGCAACACTGTGGGAAAATAATTATATTTTGATCGTTAGGATTGACAATAACTTTTAAAACAATAAAGGGATTTTTTCCCCCTTGATATTTATTCAAAAGACAGGCTGTTGGCTTTCTTCCCATTTTTCAACCCCACCCCCTCAATATAAAATGAAATAAAATAAACCCCAGTATTCATGAACCGCTTATGGGAATCTACCGATTAAACATTCAAAGAAAGCCAGAGAATTGATCAAGCTGCAGTAGAATATAAGGCTGCTTTTTTAAAAAAAATAATTTTTATTAAACTTTTAACTTTTAAAAACAAAGTAAAGAAAAATACAACAAAAAACAAAAACACATTAAAAAACACATAACAGACATAGCATTACATCATACACTATTTGACAGCTTGCCGTATCGACATAAATATATATTCTCTGTTCTTATTCAATCGATCCTCTACATGCTTATATTTACATTGGTATCTATTTACCAATCCGTCCTTATTCGGTTAACACAATTCAGTGGTTTACACTTCCTAATTTTAACTTAATTAGGTTAACATTCCAATTTACTATTTTGATTTCTTTTTTCTAACCAATCATATAATTTATTCCACACTTTGTAGTATTCCGACTCTTCCCTTTCTTTAATTTCTAGCCTGTGCGCTCCCACGGGGGGGGGGTCTCCTCGGGGTGCCGTCAGCTAAACAATGTCGGCTGGCGGCCCCCAGGGGAAGAGCCTTCTCTGTTGGGGCACCTACCCTATGGAACGAACTGCCTCTGGAGCTACGCCTTCTTTCCGACCTCCGGGCCTTTAAGCTCAAGACTTTTTTGTTTCAACGAGCAGGATTGGCCTAAGAGTAATTTTTAATTGAGTGGTTTTATTTCTTGTTATTTTAATATTCGGCCTTATGGTTTCAGATTTTTACATTTCAAATATTGTGTTTCAATTTTTGTATATGTCTTTTTAACTTGGCTGTAAACCGCCCTGAGTCTTCGGAGAAGGGCGGTATAGAAATGTAAATGATAATAATAATAATAATAATAATAATAATAATAATAATAATAATAATAATAATAATAATAATAATAATAATAATAATAATAATAATAATAATATGTGTTTATATATTATATAATCTTTTTGTATGATACCTACATATATTGTTATGACAAATAAATAAATAAATAAATTGTTTTGTTTAAGGATGCTTTCTTGTCAATGTGAAAACAGCCCTGCTCCTTTCAAAATGAAGAATGATTTATGGTATTGATAGGACCAGAAGTTCCAATCCAGATATTTCTCCAGCAAGTTTTCTGGACGAACAATTGGTTATAAATGTAACAAATAAAGAAATGGAAAACCAAATAATGTGTCTCTCAGGAGAATCCACTGACTGCAAAAGGGCAATATGGAGGGTGTCTGTGATGTCACAGTCATAAATCATCTGCCATCTACCAAATGGGGGAATATATGCATTTTTAGAGAGTTGGATTTTGCTTCTTTCATCTCCTAATGGATGTAGCCCTATCTGTCATACTCAAAACCAAACACTCATACCAATACCCCGTGAATCTATTTCTGTCAGGCATTAAAACAAAGTTTAATGATGCCCCAAGATACCTTAACAAGCAAGCAAACAAGGCTATTCACACTGAAGTGCACAGCTTTCTTTTTCCTTCCCATAGATCACAATCTGCTCCTAAACCCCCCTTCCAATGACTGTTGAGTAAACATCATTGTTCTCTGTAAGATTTCTTGGGATTGAGTGGGATAGAAATTATGCAAACAAATGTTTTTTCTTTTCTTTTAATGACTTGCATCCCTTGCATTGGGTAGAGTTGGGACAACTGAACGGAGCTCGAGCATTTACTGGCCGGATGCCCTTTCTGACACCTATGCGGAGTTCACAGCAGACAATTAATCACTGCGCCTAGATAGAGAAACATTTGACATTGTCTAGGATTGAACTCAGAGCCTCCTGGTTGCGAGGTGAGAGCTTCCTCTCTAGGCTACTGCGCCGCTCATGCAAACACATGAATAAATTATCTAAATGGAATAGACTTCTAATGACTTACATAGACAAATTATATTGTTGCATGGAAAGCTCTGATGGGAATTTCCCAGAATATCCTACCACCTAATGATGGGAGAACCTCGTTGATGGCCTATCACAACCATCTCCAACTTAAACCCTGAAGATGTGCTGAACTCCAAATTTCAGAATCCATCTCAGGATTTTGATCTACGCGTTTGCCATCCTTCTTGTCAAATCAAGGCTCAGAAATCACAGACCATGGAAAATGATTTCAAACTACATCAACCCATCGGGCTGTCTACCTTCATATGACATTGCATACATCTTTTCTTTTATGTACACTGAGAGCACATACACCAAGACAAATTCCTTGTGTGTCCAATCACATTTGGCCAATAAAGAATTCTATTCTATTCTATTCTATTCTATTCTATTCTATTCTATTCTATTCTATTCTATTCTATTCTATTCTATTCTAGAATTTGCCTTCGGTGCATAAGCTCTCAGTGTATATAAAAGCTATAAGTGATCATAGTCATCATAAAAATACATTCATCATTAATCATAAGCTACAACACTTAGTATAGTATCTTAGTGATAGTCATAGTAAAGGTAAAGGTTCCCCTTGCACTTACGTGCTAGTTGTTGCCGACTCTAGGGGGCAGTCTCATCTCCGTTTCAAAGCCGAAGAGCCAGCACTGTCTGAAGACGTCTCCATGGTCATGTGGCCAGCATGACTCAATGCCAAAGGTGCACGGAATGCTGTTACCTTCCCACCAAAGGTGGTCCCTATTTTTTCTACTTGCATTTTTTCATGCTTTCGAAACTGCTAGGTTGGCAGAAGCTGGGACAAGTAATGGGAACTCACCCCGTTACATGGCAGCACTAGGGATTTGAACCGCCGAACTGCCGACCTTTCGATCAACAAGTTCAGCTGTCTTAGCCCCTGAGCCACCGAGTCCTTTTAGTGATAGTCATAGGATACTAAATAAGCAATCAACATAAATAATCACCTTTGAGGTTCTAGGCCAACATTTTGACCAATTGTAATAGAAGTATGCAAATGTAGCCTACAAAGTAGTGAGGGGGTTTCCCTTGTCCAGTCATGTTCAACTCTAGATGTGGTGCTCATCACCATTTCATAGCCAAAGGAACCAGCACGGTCATGTGGCCAGCATGGCTATACACCAAGGGTGCACGGAATGCTGTTACCTTCCCACCAAAGGATGGTACCTATTAAACTACTCACATTTGCATGTTTTCAAACGGCTAGGTAGGCAGGAGCTCAGGCAAATGACAGGAGCTCACTCCATTGCATGGAGCTCGGGTCTCAAACACGGGCTCTCACCTCTTCAATTGGCAAGCTCGGCGTCTATAACCACTGGATGCAGGATGTATATAAACTTCCCAACATCTTTTATGATCCTTTAATGTTCCTTTCTTTGAATGACACTCCTTTTGTTTCAAAGTAATAATAATAGGACTCTGCCTTCTGTGGCTCTAGACAGGGTGGAAAACCTCCAATTTTTTTACTCATCACTAAGCTCTATGCGAGATGTTTCCTGTTACATTTCCTGCCCTTATTGTGGCTTTTTGTGCTGCCTCCAAACAGCCACCTGTGATCCTGTTCCCTCTACCCAACGTTCCCGTCATTTTTCAACAGCCTTCTCATTACCGCAAGGTTATATATTTGGAAAAATTAGCTAAAGAAAAGATGACTTTTCAACAGATGGGTGTCTTGATTTTTCACACAGACTTGAAAAAGAGCAACTCCACCGTCGCAAGAAAATGCTCACATATGCGCCATGCCAGGTGGCAGATCAAATTTACAGCAGCCAAAAAAGCATTCATGACACCATCACATTTACATTGCTATCCCCTTTTGAGAAGATAAGACATTATTATGCACACTGCAAATACCTTCTCTGTTAAGACCGAGAGTGAAGGTTTTCATGATACACAAAGAACACTCCCTGAGCAGGTCATATCTGCATTTGTTACATTAAAATAGTTGTTTTCAACCTTTGATGGCTGTTCCAAGAGCAGAGAGGAGTTGACATACAACACAACCAGCACGCAGTACATTTGAGTCTTCATATGTTGTAGAATTTGTTAGGGTCCAACCAGGGGTGGTATTGATTTATCTTAATAACCGGTTCACAAATGTGGACAACCACCTCAGTGCGTGCCACCTCCGCACATGCGCAGGACCTTTTGCGCATGCGCAGAGCATAAAAAAAAGGACATGATGACGTCTGGGTGGGTGGGCGGAGCCTCCCACAGCCCCAGCTACCGGTTTTCCCAAAAAAGTTTCCACAATTATGGCCACTACTGTATGTGATCCTCTCTCAGTTGTAGGATATTTATCTGATACCAATCTGAGATCCATGAGTGATTTGGAGGTGGAACATCTGCTTTTAGGATGCTAACAATGAGGTCAAAGAAGTCCAAATAAATAATTGATAAACAAACAAAATGCACATACGTTACATGTACAGGTAGTCCTTGACTTATGACCACAATTGGGACCAGATTCACCGTTGGCGGTTTTTAAATGGGTCACACCCAATTTTAGGTTCATTTTTTAAAATCATGGTTAAGGGAATCACTTATTAAGGAAATCACTTGGTCATTAAGCAAATCCAGCTTCTCTTATTGACTTTGCTTGTTGGAAGCCAGCAGGGAAGGTTGCAAATGATGGTTGGCAAGCACACGGATTTGGACCATAGGGACATGTGGATGGTTGTAAGTGCGAGGAGTGGCTGTAAGTCACTTTTTTCAGGCCCATTGTAACTTGAACGAATGTTAAACAAATGGTTGTAAATCAAGGACTACCTGTATCTCATTTCTATAATTTTATATCTAGGAGTTTTGGTCATTATTAAAGATGTTTTGCATAGATTCTTTTGATGTCCTCTTTATAGAATATATATCTTAAATAGCATGGAGATCTCTCTCGTGCTCTCGCTCTCTCTGTGTGACTTCCTCTCTGTCTCTTTCTCTCTCTCTCTCTCTCTTTCTAGGTCTGTCTGTCTGTCTGTCTCTCTGTCTGTCTCTCTCTCTGTCTGTCTCTCTTTGTCTCTTTGTCTCTCTGTCTCTCTGTCTCTCTCTGTCTCTGTCTCTCTTTCTGTCTCTCTGTCTCTCTCTCTCTGTCTGTCTCTCTCTCTCTGTCTGTCTGTCTCTTTCTCTCTGTCTCTGTCTCTCTGTCTCTTTCTCTCTGTCTCTCTGTCTCTGTCTCTGTCTCTGTCTCTGTCTCTGTCTCTCTCTCTCTGTTTCTCTGTCTCTGTCTCTGTCTCTGTCTCTCTCTTTGTCTCTCTCTCTCTCTCTCTGTCTCTCTCTCTCTCTGTGTCTTTGTCTGTCTGTTTGTTTCTCTCTCTGTCTCTGTCTCTGTCTTTCTTTCTCCACTTTCATAACATGAAATCCAACCAAGTTCATAATTCCCAGAACAGAGCCATAGCAGTTGCAAGCTTGGTATATCATTTTATTCCATCAAGCTGCAGAAAATGACTTACTGCCATATCCTAAAACAACTGGGTTTTAAAAGCAGCAAACCAAACCAAAAAATATTTATATATTACTGGGAATATTGGTTGGGATTTTTTAAAAACAATTAAACATGCTACCCACTTTAAACAAAGGAGGATTGGTTTCAAACTTTTTGATCATTTACATAGTCATTATTATTCCTGGTCTTTTGGCTCATTAGATATTTTTTTTTTGCCCTGCCACAATTATAAACTCTTAGTGGTGTACAAAAATGGAGGATAAAATATCCATGCTACAAATCATAATCCTAATTCATCTTAAAAGAAGGGCCACACTGTCAGAGTTTGTTGCAAAATCAAATCTAGAAAGCAAAACACAGGTAAACTGATTAAGCAGGATTCATTAACTTCTTTATATACAAAATAACATGTGAAGTAAATTTACAATACCAACAGCAGATTACTTCCAATGTGGTAGAAGTTACCGGCAAAAAACAAGCGGAGCACAGCAGACTAGTTTCAATTGCAGTTCAGAGCAGGCAAGGCCAGACTTGTTTTAGTTCTCAGTCCAAAATCAGATTCAGAGCTTAAAGCTGCAGGGCTAAGCCATGCCCAGACTTCTTAAGTTTCTGTTTCTAAACAGTCCCCATTGGCTGACCTGTTACCATGTCTATCCAAAGTCCCCATTGGCTGAATTAGTTGCTTTGCCCATTCATTGGCTGATCTATTCCAATCTATGAATATTCATACTCTGACACACACCTATAAAAAAAGTAGTCATAAAAAAATAGAGTCTGTCTAATCTGGTCCATGCTCTTTGCAGGATACACCAAAGCACCTTAGACAGAGGACAATCCTGCCTTCGTTAAAGAACTGTAGTGTAGGAGAACTTACCAGAAGATCATGCAGTAGCTGCTCTATCATTGGAAAGATTGTATACGAATATGAACCACAACAATACACAAGCAAATAATAGATACAAAAGTAAACCGCTCCAAACTTGATTGCAGAATGTATGACTTCAGTAGCAGAGTGGTCAATGCCTGGAATGCACTACCTGACTCTATATTTTCTTCCCCAAACCCCAAAACTTCAAGTTTAAACTGTCTACTGTTGACCTCACCCCATTCCTAAGAGGTGTGTAAGGGGCGTGCATAAGTGCACCTGCGTGCCTACCGTCCCTGTCCTAATATTCCTTTTTACTTACTCTTTTCATGTATCCAAATCATGTTTATACTTTAGTCAGGATTGTTATTCTGATGTTTTAGTCTGAACTAACTTGTTTCTTCTGGTTTTGTTCTATGGGGCGATCAAGAATAAGTCCATTCCTTCTTTTCTGCAGCAACCCTTTCAATATTTGACATTTAATCAATCTGAGAATTTGCCCATCCCATACGCAGCATACGTATTCACACTTTATCTTCATGAAACCACACTTAATTGGCTTGTCAGAGGTATAGGAACAAGAATTCGAATGTATAGGACCAGCATTCAATGGAGACGCAAATTGATGATTTGATGTTAAATTCTGGAAAACGTGTATTTCTTTTTTCCTGCCATGGTCATTTGGTCTGTGCTTGAACTTCTCAACCTGCTGGGCAGCCCCGATATAAAAGCAGAATTGTGTTTCTGGCATCCGTGGTCAGTGTGATTTGCTGTGGGTGAGATTTCAGGTACATTTACAAATCATTTTGGAACAACAGGGGCAATTAAAAAGGGCTATTGATCATTACAGCCTAAGCAACTCCCTGGGGCACCCTTAGGAGAGAATGGCATTATTTGGACTTTGCTGCAAGTAGCCATTCAATTTTTGCTTTTTTTCTAAAGGAAGAAAAAAGGAAAGGCGAAGGAGAAAACTCTGTCCATCACGCTTGATTTAATGATCTCCTGCAGCAATACATTCCGAAGTTTGACTCACAGGCTACATAAAATAACTGTTGTTTTAAATAGGTTGCCCTTTCATTTAATTGAGTGTCCCATCACTCTTACAATCCAAGTGGAGGAGGAGGAGGAGGAGGAGGAGGAGGAGGAGGAGGAGGAGGAGGAGGAGGAGGAGAAAAAGGAGGAGGAGAATGAGAAGGAGGAGGAGGATTAGGAGGAGGAGGAGGAGGAGGAGGAGAGAAGGAGGAGGAGGAGGAGGAGGAGGAGGAGGAGGAGGAGGAGGAGGAGGATTAGGAGGAGAGAAGGAGGAGAAGGAGAATGAGATGGAGGAGGAGGAGAATGAGAAGGAGGAGGAGGAGGAGGAGGAAGAGGAGGAGGAGGAGGAGGAGGAGGAGAAAAAGAAGAAGAAGAGGAGGAGGAGAGAAGTAGTAGTAGTAGTAGTAGGAGGAGGAGAATGAGAAGGAGGAGGAGGAGAATGAGGAAGAGGAGGAGGAGGAGGAGGAGGAAGAGCAATAGCACTTAGATTTATATACAATGCTTTACAGCCCTCTCTAACCAGTTTACAGAGTCAGCATATTACCCCCAACAATCTGGGTCCTCATTTTAGGATGGAAGGCTGAGTCAACCTTGATCCTGGTGAGAGTTGAACTACCAGATTGCAGGCAGGCGGCAGTCAGCAGAAACAGCCTGCAGTACTGTACCCTAACCACTGCATTACCAGAGTGAAGAGAAGGGGTGGGGAGGAGGAGGCGAAGGAGAAGGAGAGGAGGAGGAGCGTAAGTGTTTCCTGAGACTTAATGCAGAAAAGCTATGTGAGGTTCCCCCCCCCGCCCCCCCCGCTTCTTTTCCATCCAGGCGAAATCAATGAAAGCCATTCTGACTTTAGCAATCTCGCCCAAAGTGTTTCTATTATGCCCGCCTTTGCAAGCTGGTTTTTTTTCCCCCTCTTCTCTCCCCCCCTCTTTTTTTCTTTCTTTTCACACAGTATCTTTTCAATCTGTGCTATTTTGCTTCTGGTGGTTTTTGCAGCCCTATGGGAATTCACACATCTCAGCTTCTTCATTGATTCAGTGGCTGCACTTCCCAGAAGCTCTTCAAACAACCCAGACTGGCAATTGGGAGCAATGCCATCATTTGGAGTTTTTTTTTTTGTTTTTTTCTTGGGAGAGTTTTGGGCATTGTATTCCAATCCATCTCATAAATTAACTTTTCTTTTGTGTGTGTGTGTGGGTGAGAAATGGACCCTGCCACAGTGTTGGCGGCAATAGCCACAGCAATAGCCCTTAGACTTATATACCGCTTCACCATGCTTTCCAGCCCCCTCTAAGCAGTTTACAAAGTCAGCCTATTTTTTTTTTTTTATTATTATTATTATTATTATTATTATTATTATTATTATTATTATTATTATTATTATTATTATTATTATTATTATTATTATTATTATTAGAATAGAAGAGAATAGAATTTTATTGGCCAAGTGTGATTGGACACACAAGGAATTTGTCTTGGTGCATATGCTCTCAGTGTACATAAAAGAAAAGATACCTTCATCAAGGTACAACATTTACAGCACAATTGATGGTCAATATATCAATATAAATCATAAGGATTGCCAGCAACAAGTTACAATCATACAGTCATAAGTGGAAAGAGATTGGTGATGGGAACTATGAAACAATTAATAGTAGTGCAGATTCAGTAAATAGTCTGACAGTGTTGAGGGAATTATTTGTTTAGCAGAGTGATGGCCTTCGGGAAAAAACTGTTCTTGTGTCTAGTTGTTCTGGTGTGCGATGCTTTATAGCGTCATTTTGATGGTAGGAGCTGAAACAGTTTATGTCCAGGATATGAGGGATCTGTAGATATTTTCACGGCCCTCTTCTTGATTCGTGCAGTATACAGGTCCTCAGTGGAAGGCAGGTTGGTAGCAATTGTTTTTTCTGCAGTTCTAATTATCCTCTGAAGTTGTTGTTGTTGTTGTTGTTGTTGTTGTTGTTATTATTATTATTATTATTATTATTATTATTATTATTATTATTATTATTATTTTGTCACAACAGTATACACAAACATTGACATAAAACACCAACACATCATATAAACATATATATATAAGCAAAAGTATGCAACAACTATATTAATTTGATATAGTGAAAGGAAACAATAGGACAGAAACGGTAGGCTCTTTTGTGCTCTTATGCATGCCCCTTATAGTCCTCTTAGGAATGGGGTGAGGTCAATAGTAGACAGTTTTTGGTTGAAGATTTTGGGAGTTTGAGAAGAGACCACAGAGTCAGGTAGTGTGTTCCAAGCGTTAACAACTCTGTTACAGAAGTCATACTTTCTGCAATCAAGATTGAAGCGGTTAACATTAAGTTTAAATCTATTGTTTGCTCTTGTATTATTGTGATTGAAGCTGAAGTAGTCATTTACAGGAAGGATATTACAATAGATGATTCTGTGTGTTAAACACAGGTCTTGTCGGAGTCGGCGGAGTTCTTAGTTTTCTAATCCTAGGATTTCAAGTCTGGTGGGATAAGGTATTTTGTTGTTTTCAGAGGAGCGGAGAATTCTTCTTGTAAAATATTTCTGGACGCGTTCAATTGTATTAATGTCAGAGATGTGGTGTGGGTTCCAGACAGTCAAGCTGTATTCAAGAATAGGTCTAGCAAATGTTTTATATGCTCTGGTTAGTAGTGTAGAGTTTTTGGAAAAGAAGCTGCATAAAATTAGGTTTACAACTCTTAGAGCCTTTTTTGCTACGTAGTTGCAGTGGGCTTTGGCACTTAGGTCATTTGATATGAAAACTCCAAGATCTTTAACAGGATGGGAGTCATCTGTAAGGTAATGTCCATCAAGCTTGTACTTATTGTTAGGGTTCTTTTTCCCAATATGTAAGACTGAGCATTTGCTGTTTGAGATTTGGAGTTGTCAAGTTTTTGTTTCTTTATTGCCCAAATTTTTTTATTGCCCCCAACAGCCTGGTTCCTCATTTTACCCACCTTGGAAGGATGGAAGGCTGAGTCAACCTTGAGCCTGGTGAGATTTGAACTGCCAAACTGCTGGCAGCTGGCAGAAATAGTCTGCAGTACTGCATTCTAACCCCTGCGCCACCTTGCCTCTTAATGCTAGTAAGGAGAAGAAGAAGTTGGTGGGGGAGGGAGGTATATACCTATATAAACCAGGCATGATATTTCAACATTCAATCACTTAAATATGATCCAGCAGTGTGCTGCAGCTGTCAAAAAAGCCAACATAGTCCTAGACTGCATTACTAGAGGGATAGAAGCAAGATCACATCATGTGTTAATACCATTTAATAAATGCTTTGGCAAGACCACACTTGCAAACAGTTTTGGTCACCATGATAGGAAAAAGATGTGGAGACTCTAGAAAGAGAGCAGAGAAGAGGAACAAAGATGATTAGGGGACTGGAGGCTAAAACATATGAGGAACGGTTACAGGAACTGGGTATGTCTAGTTTAATGAAAAGAAGGACTAGGGGAGACATGATAGCAGTGTTCCAATATCTCAGGGGTTGCCACAAAGAAGAGGGAGTCAAGCTATTCTCGAAAGTACCTGGAGGTAGAAGAAGAAGGAATGGTTGGAAACTAATCAAGGAGAGAGCCAACCTAGAATTAAGGATTAATTCCCTCATAAAACAATTAATCAGTGGAAAGACTTGCCATCAGAACTTGTGTGTGCTACATCACTGGAGATATTCTAGGAAGAGGTTCTATAACCATTTGTCTGAAATAATATAGGATCTCTTGCTTGATCAGGAGGTTGGACTAGAACAGTGGTAGTCAACCTGGTCAGTGGGCGGTAGGGGTTTTGTCCGATACTGAAGCACTTTCCTTTTTTTTAAATTTAATTGACTTTTTAAAAAAATTTCATAGCATTATTTAAAAAACATTTTCATTAGGGTTTCATAAAATTCCCCGTGACAATTTAAATTTCTGAAAATATACTATTTGTATTACCTGCGCATAAGTTTAGTTCACGTTAGGTAAGTGAAACTAAATGGCGCTATAATGCGACCGCAAACAAAAGAGCCTCATCCCAGAATAGCTCGCGCATCTCCCCCCACACCACCCAGCTGTAACAGACAAGCAGAGCTGGTAGCCGGCACCCACCCCTCCAACCCATCCACGATGCACAAGAGGCATGCTCAGACGACGATAACGGTGCATTACTGTGGAACCGGTAGGAGGTTAGAAAATTTTACTACTAACAGAGATACAAAAGTGGGCAGTAGGTATAAAAAGGTTGACTACCCCAGACTAGAAGACCTCCAAGACACTATTATTCTGTATTATTCTGTTATCTCCTAGGACTGTCAATTTACAGCACATTCAGGCATGGATAATTGAAAACAGGGGACTATCTGTGGCCCTCCATCACCATGAATGGAAGGATCTGGCAGTTTGAGCCTCCTGTTTGCATTTGTTGGGTAAAAATGGGTTTCTTAACCCTAGGAGAGAAGCTTGTGACCCATACTTCAGCCCTTGAAACCCTGATATCAGTCGATTGGAGATTTAAGAGGTAAAATGGAGCTCTTAAGATTAAGGATGAAATGGACAATTCACCTGAATATTTGTCAAGTGTGAGAAATCAGGCAGTTCAAATGAATATAAAGGTTCATTGCAAGCTTAAGCTCTCTACAAGAATCTGAACTACTAATGGTCAAAGAGAATTGGTGATAGAGAAGAGTCAATGGAATTCAAGGTGGGCTGAATTTAGATCTCTTGTGGGCACAATGGAACTCAAGACTAATGACACACTTGACTCCTCCCTCAAGCTCAGTCTGGTGATCTCCCACAATAATAGACATTTTAATTCCAGTGGTGTTACATCGTCTACTGAGTTGTTTCCAGCTCCATGCAGAAAACCAAAGTGAAATTTGAGAAAGGTTGGCAATTCCTGCTCTAAGTCTTTTCTGCAGGAGGGGGTTTTCCGGAATGCTGACACATACTTTTTAGGCATGGGGAGGGGCAGGAAATTCTATTTCTTTTGCAGATTACTTCCTCTACCCAATTCTTCGCATTTTTTGAGAAGGGACAGTTCTCATGACCCTGCTCAAAAGATATGAAGAACTAGGTTGTTATTTTTAGTAGCTACAGTCAGAGGGGCTGTTCAGGATCACAAAAAGGGTGATTCCAAATCTATTTTTGACTCCAGAGCTACAGGTTAGTCATCTGGTTCAAGGCTGTATCTGGGCTGGAGTAAAATTAGATGTTCTGGGCTGGATTTGGCAATATCAAATGTATTTGTCACCCATCTCCCAGTTTGAAGCAACTCTGAGCATCTTTACCACAAGGTACAATACACAAATCTCAAAACAAGGTACAAAATTCAAAAGTATTATGAATATTAATAGATTAACAGAGTTGGAAGGGACCTAATAGGTCATCTAGTCCAACCCCCTGCTCAAGCAGGAGACCCTATGCCATTTCTGACAAATGGCAGTCCAATCTTTTCTTGAAAGTCTCAAGTGATGAAGCTGCCACAACCTCCGACGGCAACTTCTGTTCCATTGGTTGATTGTTCTCACTGTCAGGAAATTTCTCCTCATTTCCATGTTGAATCTCTCCTTGATCAGTTTCCATCCATTATTACTTGTCTGACCTACAGATGCCTTGGAAAACAGCTTGACCCCTTCCTCTCTGTGACAGCCCCTTAAATATTGGGAACACTATTATCATGTCCTTCTCTTCATTAGACTAGCCAGGCCCAGTTCCTGCAACCGTTCTTCATATGTTTTATTCTCCAGTCCCCTAATCATCCTGGTTGTTCTCCTCTGCATTTTTTCTAGAGTCTCAACATCTTTTTTATAGTGTGGTGACCAAAACTGGATGCAGTACTCTAGGGGTGGCTTTATAGAGTGGTATTAGTACTTCACTTGATCTTGATTGTATCCCTCTGTTAATGCAATTTAGGATTGCATTGGCTTTTTTAGCTGCCGCTGCACACTGCTGGCTCATATCTAGCTGATTGTCCACTAAGACTCCAAGATCCCTCTTACAGTCACTGCTATTAAGCCTGGTTTCCCCCAGTTCTTATGTGTGCTTTTGGTTTTTCTTGTCTAAGTGTAAGACTTTACTTTTCTCTACATTGAATTTCATTGTGTTAGATAGGGCCCAGTGACTTGGGAATAGGATGCTGTCTTCCTTCAGCCGGGAAATCCTTGGCGTTTTCGAGAGGCGCCCTTCATTGTCCAGCCAAATGGACTGTTAGATAACACAGTTGTGACAAGCAATCAATCCAGATGCTAAGAGAAACTCCTCGGGCCTGGACAGGTAGGAATTAAGCCGACAAGAACTGCTTTTTATTTTAATCGGGAGTTATACAAATTGCACGCCACGCTTAATTACCCTTGATTAGCTGAACATCAACCTGCAAAATGCCAATTTCACAGTAGTCTTTTGGAGAAGTAGCCAACGTACCTTTAGCTCCTGCTGAGGAATGTGCTGGAAGGCAAAGGGCTTCCTTTTAGACATGGATCTGCGCTGTTGCAGAGGAAGGAAGCTAACAGACAGCCTAATACGAGGTGCTTCTGCTGGCTTTTTGAATGCAAATCCCAGCTGTCAGAGCTTAATTAAAAAGTACCAGTCAGCACTATTTAACAAATGGAAGAGCACTAAATGGTAGGTTACTTGGTGCAGGGATGTATGCAATTTCTAAATCCAGTTGACAGGTATGTAATTATCATCCGATCAAAGAAGGGATGGGAAAGTGATGGCAGTTCCTGAAGCTGGTGGAACCTTGCCAATGTTGCACAGCCCTTTCGTAAATGCATGGCTTTCCAAAGAAAGCCTTCCCTGTGCAGATTGACCCCGACTCTTTTAGGAATACACAACATTGTGCAGAACTTTACAGGGGAAGAAAAAAAGTTGGCATAATCTTGCAGGATCCAATCTGGGTTGGTCACCGGGACCAGAGGTTTATGTCAGAGTATGAATATTCATAGACTGGAATAGATCAGCCAATGAATAGACATAGAAACTAAGTCAGCCAAGGGGGACTTTGGATAGCCATGGTAACAGGTCAGCCAATGGGGACTGTTTAGAAACAGAAACGTAAGTAGTAAGAAGTCTGGGCGCGGCTTAGCCCTGCAGCTTTAAGCTCTGTGTCTGATTCTGTGCTGAGAACTAAAACAAGACTGGGCTTGCCTGTTCTGAACTGAGACCTGAAACTAGTCTGCTGTGCTCTGCTTGTGTTTTGCTTGTAACTGCTACCAGGTTGGAAGAAATCTGCTGTTGGTATTGTAAATTTACTTCACGTGTTATTATGTATATAAAGAAGTCAATGAATCCTGCTGAATCAGTTTACCTGTGTGTGCTTTCTGGATTTGATTTTGCAACAAACTCTGACAGTTTAGCCTTCTGAGTTTTTGGACTCGTGCCCATTTTTTTTTATTTGCATTTATATCCCGCCCTTCTCCGAAGACTCAGGGCGGCTTACACTATGTCAAGCAATAGTCTTCAACCATTTGTATATTATATACAAAGTCAACTTATTGCCCCCAACAATCTGGGTCCTCATTTTACCTACCTTATAAAAGATGGAAGGCTGAGTCAACCTTGGGCCTGGTGGGACTTGAACTTGCAGTAATTGCAAGAAGCTGTGTTAATAATAGACTTAGTCTGCTAAGCCACCAGAGGTCCATCTGCTGCTCATTGGACTTTAGGAAAGACTTCATGAGGGGTTGGACTAGATGACCTACAAGGTCCCTTCCAAATCTGTTAACCTGTAAATCTGGATGGATAAAAATTCCAAAACCAGTCTAAATCTCTGTCTGATTGTGCAACAAACCATAATTCAAGCCTGCGCTACCGGTATTTATGACTTTTTGCTCTTTCTTCTTGATGCACATCAACTCCAGCCTTTCTGTGCAATCAGATACAGAAAAGTGACCCTTTGCCCAGTTTTTCAAATGAAATTATGTACATCAAAAGAAAGTCTTTTTTTTTTTTACAGTTGTGGAGATTTACCGCTGTGAGTCCCTCTGTATAGGGCCATGGATCACTCTCATAGTTCTCTTTATTACACCCAATAAAACCTTTTGTCTTCATCTGGCTTTTGAAGTCCTCCAGTTCTTTTGATGCTGTCTTTCCCATTTAACTGATGGTTACTTATTGTATGCTACTTTGTGGGCCCGGCAATGCTGCTCATTCTTCAGATAATGTTTTTTTTGGTGGAACTTAGAATTTATGCCTCCTCCTCCTCCTCCTCCTCCTCCTCCTTCTTCTTCCTAGTGTATTCCCTCAGGTACAGAGTCCACTTTTTGGAACATTGAACGCCACTTTGCACGGTCAGCTGCATCTCCAGGCAACATGCCCGCGGCTTGCGTATCTTTCTTGATGGTATCTTGCCATCTCTTTTTTTTTGGTGGGGGGGATGCCTGTGAGGTCACCGGCCACTGACTTCTAGTTGGTAGGCAGTCTTGGCCACAGTGGAAGATGCTGCTCTCTGGACATGTCCATACCAGCGGAGTTGGCCTTCTCTCATCTCCTCTATAATTGGTGCCACACCAAAATGTTGTCAAATGGTGTTATTTGTGATGCGGTCAAGAAGGGAGATGTCCAATATCCAAGGGAGCATTCGCTTTTCCATGGCATGGAGATAGTTTTTGGTCCCTATTGCTGCTGCCCAGCATTCAGTGCCATACAGTGCAACAGGGCAGATGGAAAATGATGTATCTCTATCAAGTAAATAATTAAATCAACAAAGAAATGAAAGCAGTGGTGATATTCAGCCGGTTCTATCCGGTTCGGGTGAACCAGTAGCGGCTATGAATATGGAAAAGTTGCAGGATTGAAAATAAATAAAGATAAAATGAAAATTTTGTCAAAAAATATAATAATATTTTATTATATATTATAATCGGCTGCGCGGGTTATTGAGGGAGCGGTTCGGAGCTCCCATGTAACATCTATCCTGCACAGACAGCACTGGCTGCCTGTTGTCTTCCGGGTGCGCTTCAAGGTGTTAGTTACTACATTTAAAGTGCTTCATGGCTTAGGACCGGAATATCTACGGGACCATCTACTGCCAACGTCTATCTCCCAACGACCGGTGCGCTCTCACAGAGAGGGGCTCCTTAGGGTGCCGTCAGCCAAGCAATGACTGGCGGCCCCCAGGGGGAGGGCCTTCTCTGTGGGGGCTCCTACCCTATGGAACGAGCTTCCCCCTGGACTTTGACAACTACCTGACCTTAGGACCTTCCGCCGCGAACTTAAAACATACTTATTTTGTCTTGCTGGACTCGCTTAAATTTTAAAATTATCAAATTGATTTTATGGGTTTTAAATTTTTTGTAAATTTTATAGGGAAATATTTTATCTAAAGTAGCCATATTGAATAGGTTTTTTAAGGGTTGTTTTTAGCTTTGTATGTGTTGTTTTTTCCTGTATTTTATCCTGGCTGTACACCACCCTGAGTCCTTCGGGAGAAGGGCAGTCTATAAATTAAAATATTCTATTCTATTCTATTCTATTCTAATAATAAAACAAAAAGTAGAATTGTCGGAAACATCAGAGATGCAGGTCACAAACAAGGTTAAATATCTGGGAATATATCTGACAGCAAGATGTAGTATACTTAAAGAGAACAATTATAGTAAACTCAAGCAACAGATTGCGACAGACTTGGCAAAAAGGGAGAATTTACAATTATCACATCCCGTTTTTTGATGCTCTGCGCATGCACAAAAGGTCCTGCGCATGCGCAGAGGTGTCACATGTGAGCAAAGTGAACACGCAACCTGCATGCACTCACATTTGCGAACCGGTAGTGAAGGTAAGTCAATACCACCTCTGAATGAAAGGCTAAGGGGAAACATACATATGGCATTTCTTAAGCTCCTAACTGCCAGTTCATTCTGCCTCTGAGCTTATTTTAGTTATTTCTCCATTCCGTTCCATCACAAAAAGGATGATCCAGGATGGATCGCTGTACAAGTGTTATTATTTCATGCTGATTTTCTTTTTGCCATTGCAAAGGATTCTTGCAAGAGGCCTTGGGACTTATTAGCTTGACCTACAGGACATTACCTTCATTCTCGGAACCTACTGTGAATCAATGGCATCTTTTCATTTGATCTGGTAGAGCAGGAATAAAGCCGGAAGGCAGAGGCAACACCATGCTGGGAAAGAGACTAAAAAAATATATAATAAAATTGGATGGACTTTATAGAAAATAACATACAATTAAAATTTGACTAATGAGGGATGAGTGGAAGAGCTAAAACAAAGCACAAATGAGCCTTGGGAGACTAGGACTACAGTGGAGAACAAATCATTAAAGAACATAATAAGCAGGGAAGGAGAAGAAGAACATTAATTGCTCTGGAAGGGTGTAATTATGAGTAATGGGATGATAACATAAAAGAGAATATTTAAGCCAATCAATAGGAAGAGCTACCTCTTGGTGTGAAGTCTAGGAAAGCAGAAGAATACACAGATATAAATCGCAGGTGAAACGTTTTCCCAAAAAACATTTTGCATATATCGTTGTTGATTTGCTTGCGTGCAAGATGGTATGAAAAAATTAAAAATCCTCTTATATTATTTTCCTGCGCAGAAAATCTGATTGGCAACACTGAGTGGTAGAGAACACGATTACACGATCCTATCTTCTCTTGAAAATATTTTGTTTTCCCCTTTAATATGTACCAAGATATTTGCTAAACTAAGAGCTGTAGAAAGCTCGGACTTCACAGAAAACTAAGAGTGGGTTGAGTGCTGAATGTTTATGAAGCCTTCAGGAATCTATCTTTGCATTCAAGAATTATGACAAATAAAGTCTGAGTAGCTGGCTTTGACCGTAATCTGTAATCCGTAATCTTGGATGTCGAGGTGGCACAGTGGTTAGAATGCAGTATTGCAGGCTAATTCTGCCAACTGCCAGCAGTTCAATTTTGACTCAAGGTTGAATCAGCCTTCCATTCTTCCGAGGTCAGTAAAATGAGGACCCAGATTATTGGGGGAAATCGGCTGACTCTGCAAACTGCTTAGAAAGGGCTGTAAAGCACTATGAAGTGGTATATAAGTCTAAGTGCTATTGTTATTGCTATCCAGATTCCAGCTGACCAGGGCAAGTTGGGATAATCTATACTCTAGTTCTATTGCTAAGAACTGGCCCATTGAACTATATTCCTTAGTGCTGGCAAGACAATTAATGTTCCAACTCCCATCCCCAGTTCTCGTTCAATTTAATAAAATTTACATTAAGAATTAGCTCAGTTTCGGAGAATTTGTCAAAAGTGAACTGACACTTACTCAGTTACTGTTTCATGGTTTGTGGAAATGAAGAGCCACAACTAGGGGAACAGCCAGGAAAGAAAAGGCAGTTAAGCCCTTAACACAAATATGAACATGACAAAGATTTCAGAAGGAACTAGGAACTGCAGTCATGAAAATAAACATGTTTGCTTCTTGGGAGGAAAGCTATGGCAAACCTAGACAGCGTATTAAAAAGAGACAAAGTCAGAGAAAGTTGAGAAATGATATGCGTTAGAATATTTCTCTTACAATAACAGAGTTCAAAGGGACCTTGAGGTCCTCTAGTCCAACCCCTTGCTTAGGCAGAAAACCCTACACCACTTCAGATAAATGGTTATCCAATCTTTTCTTAAAAACTTACTTCCAGTGTTGGAGCATTCACAACTTCTGCAGGCAAGTTGTTCCACTGATTAATTGTTCTGTCAGGAAATTTCTGCTTAGTTCTAAGTTGCTTCTCTCCTTGATTAATTTCCACCCATTGCTTCTTGTCCTGCCTTCAGGTGCTTTGGAGAATAGCTTGGCTTTCTCTTCTTTGTGGCAGCCCCTGAGATATTGGAACAGTGCTATCATGTCATCCCTAGTCATTCTTCTCATCAGACTAGACATGCCCAGTTCCAGCAACCATTCTTTATATGTTTTAGCTTCCAGTCCCCTAATCATCTTTGTTGCTCTTCTCTGCACTCTTTCAAGAGTCTCAACATCTTTTTTACATCGTGGCGACCAAAACTGGATGCCGTATTCCAAATGTGCTCTTACCAAGGCATTATAAAGTGGTATGAACACTTCACGTGATCTTGATTCTATCCCTCTGTTTATGCAGCCTAGAACTGTGTTAGCTTTTTTGGCAGCTGCTGCACACTGCTGGCTCATATTTCAATGGTTATCCAGTAGGACTCCAAGAATGTGAGAATTCTCATATTCTCATATGTGAGAATATACATTTCTGTGAAATGACTTTAACCATAAGTGTTTGGGGTTTTTTCCCCTTCTAAATGTAACTGTAATATGAAAAAGAGAGTTTTTATTCCTGAGATGAGGAAGTTGAGGAAGGAAGAGTGAAATTATCTTTACTGTGATCCTAGGAAAACTCATCCAATGAATTGAGCTTTTTTTGGAGGGGGACCTTTTGATCTGTTTGTAACGTATCTGGTATCTTAAAGGTTTTTTTGTTTTGTTTACATTTATATCCCGCCCTTCTCCGAAGACTCAGGGCGGCTTACAGTGTATAAGGCAATAGTCTCATTCTATTTGTATATTTTTTACAAAGTCAACTTATTGCCCCCCCAACAATCTGGGTCCTCATTTTACCTACCTTATAAAGGATGGAAGGCTGAGTCAACCTTGGGCCGGGCTTGAACCTGCAGTAATTGCAGGCTACTGTGTTCTAATAACAGGCTTCTTAACAGCCTGAGCTATTCCAGTAAAGGTAAAGGTTCCCCTCGCACATATGTGCTAGTCGTTGCTGACTCAGTAGTAAAAAAAATTGAAACCCACCACAGAGCCTGAAGCATTATTTTATTTTCTAAGAATCCTGAAAACAAAAATAATAATGGTAATCATGATTCCATTTAGTTTCAGACTGCCTTGCTGAATATGCCACATACATGGGATCCTGAACTTAAAGGCAGATCATAAAGTAAAGGTAAAGGTTCCCCTCGCACATATGTGCTAGTCACTCCCGATCCTAGGGGGCGGTGCTCATCTCCGTTTCAAAGCCAAAGAGCCAGCGCTGTCCGAAGACGTCTCTGTGGTCATGTGGCTGGTATGACTCAATGCCAAAGGTGCACGGAACACTGTTACCTTCCCACCAAAGCTGGTCCCTATTTTTTCTACTTGCATTTTTACGTGCTTTCGAAACTGCTAGGTTGGCAGAAGCTGGGACAAGTAACGGGAGCTCACCCCGTTACATGGCAGCACTAGGGATTCGAACTGCTGAGCTGCCGACCTTTCAATCGACAAGCTCAACCTCCAAGCCCCTGAGCCACCACGTCCCGTCTATCTGGTACCTTACGTAGTATCATCTTTAAAAAAAGTTTCATCATTGTGATAACCTTTTTAAAGGAATGACAGAGGGATGGGAAACTGCAAATTCTTCTTAAAATTCAACAAAATTAAACTGTGCTTTTTTCCAGTACCAGCTTTAAACTGTGCTAAATCAATTCTGTGTTAATGTTACGTTTAACTGTATTATCTGTCAGTGATCTGGAAAGAAAGACCCAATTCTATCATGACAGACAATTAAAAAAAGCATTTCCTTCCTCTTATGATTTATTAACCCATGAGACCTGAAAGAAAATGGAATTGCCATCTTTGGAGATAAAGTGGGGTAAATTTTCAGGAAGACGTGCATTACATTATATGATTGTCATTCAAAAAGGGATTATTTCATTGGCTTGATAGAAGTGCATTTCGTATTTGACATCACACACCTGATCCATTATTCCAAAATAAAAGGTATTTTGTCACATTTAGTTAGATACTTTAAAATCCAGTTCAGCAATAATCAATGTATTATAGGCAGTGGTGAAATCTTCCCCGGTTTGCCACTGGTTTGTTGCCCACGCATGTGCGGTAATAGAAGGTAAATAGAACAGCTGTGCCGCATGATTTAGATTCACTAGAAAGCAGGATTTCCTGCTTTCTAGCGATTTTAAATTGTGTGGCACAGCTGATTGTTGGAAATACCAGTTCAGATGAAAAAGTAGCTTTTTCAAACTACTGGTTCGGTCAAACTGGTAGCTTTTTTTTTACTACTGGTTCGCCCGAACAGGTAGTTTTTATCACTACCGGTTTGTCTGAACAGGTGCAAACCGGTAGCATTTCACTGCTGATTATAGGTATGTCTTCTTTTCCTTATGCAGAAGCTCCATCTCATTGTATGCACGTCTTAGTAGAAACAATAGCCAAAATCAAAAAATAATAATAATTGTTGGCATAACCATCTGATATTTAAAAAGTGCATTTTTGATACAATTAGGGCACTGTATAATGTCTGTATACCTGTTAAATTGCTGGGAATCCTGTGGAATTTTGACAAAATAGGAATAGAATGAATGAATGAAAAGATAATGGAGGAGAGGAGAGGATAGGATAGGATAGGATAGGATAGGATAGGATAGGGTAGGGTAGGGTAGGGTAGGGTAGGGTAGGGTAGGGTAGGACAGGACAGGACAGGACAAGACAAGACAAGACAGGACAAGACAAGACAAGACAAGACAAGACAAGCAGGACAGGACAGGACAGGACAGGACAGGACAGGACAGGACAGGACAAGACAAGACAGGACAAGACAAGACAAGACAAGACAAGACAAGACAAGACAAGACAAGACAAGACAAGACAAGACAAGACAAGACGTGTCAGATCCAGATATATCTTAATACAACATTTTGTTTCTCATAGCAGAATCCTTTGGGATGCTTATATGCAGAAGATGGAGACATGCTGTATTCTGTATTCCTAAATGGTATTTTGAGGTCTTGCACCCAATCCTTGCACCCAATCCAGAAGTAATCCTGAATCTTCATGGCCAGCAGCTTTTCAAAACTGTACCATTTATCCCTGTGCCCGATGTAATGAATTCCACAAGTTAATTGTCCGTTGTAGGAAGAATGCCTTGCTTCTTTCCGTCCTAAATCTCTCCCCAATGATCTTTGTGAAATGATCCTTAATCTTAGTGTTTTGAGAACAGGAGAAAAGGTTCTTCCTGTTCACTTTCCCCACGTCATGGATGATTTGTTCACACTTCAGTCATATGTCCTCTCAATCACCTTCTTTCTAAATTACAGAGTCCCAAATGGTCTAGGTTTGGGGTTTTGTTTTGTTTTTTCATATAAAAGGTGTTTGAGCCACCTGGTTATTTCTGGCCAATTTCCAGCTTGATTATAATCATTTTCAAATGTGGTGCCTAGAAATGTACACAATATTCCAGATGTGGATCTTCCAGTAAAAGCATCACAATGTTGACAGTTTTATTTTTGGACCCTTTTTTCTAATGATGCCTAACATGGAATTTGACTTCTTCCCAGCTGCCACATTCAAAGTCTACATCTTCACTGAGATAGCCATTATGATCCCAAAATCTTTTTTTTTTTTAACCTGGTTTGTTAGAGGACGATATTTAGAAACAAGAAATGTCATTTTTTTTTAATCTACAGGGTAGCTTGTAGACATTGCTCTGGGTCCACCAAATGGTGCTGGATAAGGAATCAAGTGATGCAAGATGGAATGAATTCAGGATAAGGTCCCTGGGGGGAAATTGATCTTAGCTACAACAATTTGTCAAAACGTTTGACATATGGATCTTGTTGATGAACGAATCTGGACTATATTCCCAGAAAACATAATAACAACAAAAAAATATATTATCATTCATCTTTGGTTTCTGGGATCCAAGCAAATGAAGGGAAGGACTACAGGTGACATGTCTTCAGTGATGGGATTCAAGTAATTTAACAACTGGTTCTCTGCCCTAATGATTTCTTCCAACAACCAGTTTGCCAGACTGCTCAGAAAACTAACAACCGGTTCTCCTGAAATGATGCGAACCGGCTGAATCCCACCAGTGCATGTCTTCCAATATTTGAGGTGCTGTCACAGAGAAGAGGAGATCAACCTATTCTCCAAAGCAGCTGACAAGATGGGGAGAAACAGGCTCAAGCTCAATCCCTCCAAGACAGAGTGGCTGTGGATGCCGGCATCCCGGTACAGTCAGCTAAATCCGCGGCTGACCATCGGTGGCGAGTCATTGGCCCCGATGGAGAGGGTGCGCAACTTAGGCGTCCTCCTGGATGAACGGCTGTCTTTAGAAGATCACTTGACGGCCGTCTCCAGGAGAGCGTTCTACCAGGTTCGCCTGGTGCGCCAGTTGCGCCCCTTTCTGGACCGGGAGGCCCTATGCACAGTCACTCACGCTCTCGTGAAGTCTCGCCTGGATTACTGCAACGCTCTCTACATGGGGCTTCCCTTGAAGGGCATCCGGAGGCTACAGTTAGTCCAGAATGCGGCTGCGCGGGTGATAGATGGAGCCCCGTGGCTCCCGTGATAACACCCATCCTGCGCAGGCTGCACTGGCTACCTGTGGCCTCCGGTGCGCCTCAAGGTTTTGGTGACCACCTTTAAAGCGCCCATGGCATAGGGCCGGGTTATTCACGGGACCGCCTACTGCGACCAGATACCTCTCACCGACCTGCGGCGCCTCACAGGAGGGACCTCAGGGTGCCATCAGCTAGGCAGTGTCGCCTGGCACGCCCAGGAAGGGCCTTCTGTGGGGGCTCCCACCCTCTGGAACGAACTCCCCCCAGGACTCCGTCAACTTCCAGATCTTCGGACCTTCCGTCGCGAGCTCAAGACTCATTTATTCATCTGTGCAGGACTGGCTTAGATTTTTAAATTTAGAGGGGTTTTAAATTGATTTTAATATTTATATTTCTATTTTTAACAATTGGTATTATTAATTATTGGCATTAGAATAAGTCTTTTAATGATTATTTTAATTTGTATATTGATGTTTTTATATGCCTGTAAACCGCCCTGAGTCCTTTGGGAGATAGGGCGGTATATAAGTTTAAATAATAAATAAATAAATAAATAAATAAATAAGTAATGGATGGAAGCTTATTAAAGAGAGAGATCCAACCTAGAATTAAGGAGAAATTTCCTGTCAGTGAGAACAATTAATCATGGCTTGCCTTCAGAAGTTGTGGGTGCTCTTTCACCTCCGTTATTCTGTATTTGTAAATAGCCTCTAAATGAGTCAATAAGTTTGATTTTTTTCTTTCTTTCTCCCATTTGACTGTTCCAAAGGTATGTTATGAAATTAATGAACTGTCAGAAAGAAAGATATTCATAAAGCAAGACAGAATTTTCATCACCACCTTTAAATAATAAAATCAGCACACATTTCTTTAAGGTGTAGCTTTTGTTCGCCTTCTTTAACAGATGAAGACTCATCCATTACGGACCAAATTATTTTAAAATATTTTACAAATAGGGAAAAATAATCAAAGAGGGCTAATTGGATTTGCTCCCCAGAATCAATTGCATTGACATGGGAGATTATGACATTGAATAAATGAATAAATAAAATAAATAAATAGATTATATTTGAACATGTTCTTCAAAATAAAGAGTTTTGAACATAGAGTTCTCTACAGGAAGAAAGGAAGGGAGGGGAGAGGAAGGGAGGGAGGAGCTTAATAATGGATGGAAATGTTCTTCTCCATAGACAAGAATTCAATAAAATAAAAAAGAATAAAGCACATGAACAGAAGGAAAAAAAGAAAGTGAAAAAAGAAAGAAAGAAAATGGTCAGCGTTGAAAAAAAAATACAGAACTCCAGATTTTGGAAATCATGTCTTATTTAAGAAGGGGAAGCTTCGTATAGAAGCTATCAACTATTAGATTGGCACTCACAATTATTTATGGTATGAGATGTTATTTTTAGATGCTGCTCAAGTTAGATTTTCTCCTCAAATGGGCCCTTGAAATATTTTGCATAATTCTATAAGCAGAAACCTGCTCTTGAAAGTGCCAAGGCTATTTAAAAGAAGGAGGATGTATTTGGAAAATGCCAAATGTACGCTACCGCCAGTAAATATTGTAAAATACTTATGAGTGAGAAAGGAATAAATTATCCAATAAGTAAATCCAAACATGGCCCATTGCTATTTTGCAATCTGCAATGTGAGTAACTCTAAATACAAATGCTCCACGTTGATAGTGTTACAATATTAGCAGATTGTATTAGCAGACATGAAGTACATATGGACAGGCAGGGTAACAAAGAGACCAAATTGACCTGGGTCACCGAAAGATTTATGTGTAGGAAAATGGCCAAGCTTAATTTTAATCTGGAAATACTTGTGGAGGTTTTTTTTTGTGGTTTTTTTTTTTGGGGGGGGTACTTTCGAATCAATGTTAACTACTGGTGATTACCTGGACTTAGTCCCTGCAGTTTTCCTAACAAGGTTTTCAGAAGTAGTTTGCTACTGCCTCTTTTTTTCCAAGGGCTGAGCTGGTCAGTGACAGGTCCAAGGTCACCCACATGGTTTTGTGTCTAATTTCCATTTAGAATTCATAGTCTCCTGGTTTTTAGCCTGGTTCCTTAACCATTACACAAAGTGGCTCTCAACAACAACAACAACAACAACAACAACAAACATAGCCAGAGTAAAAGAGAAAGAAGTTTAACAGATGAGGAGGGAAACTGGAGCATTTGGACAGTGTGAGAAGCTAACAGGATTAGAGAGCTGGAAGGGATCTGGAGGTCTTCCTGTCCAACTTCAGAACCTCTATACCATTTCAGAAAAATAGTTGTCCAATCTCCAACACTGGAAATGTTTAAGAAAATGTTGGATAACCATCTGTCTGAGATGGTGTAGGGTTTCCTGCCTGGGCAGGGGGTTGGACTAGAAGGCCTCCAAGGTCCCTTCCAACTCTGTTGTTATTATTATTAAACCTCCAAGGTTGGTGCCCCCATAACTTCTGGAGGCAAGTCGTTCCACTGGTTAATTGTTCTAACTGTCAGGAAATTTCTTCTTAGTTCTAGGTTGTTTCTCTCCTTGATTAGTTCCCATCCATTGCTTCTTCTCCTGCCCTCAGGTGCTTTGGAGAATAGCTTGACTCCCTCTTCTTTGTGGCAGCCCCTGAGATATTGGAACACTGCTATCATGTCTCCCCTAGTCCTTCATTTCATTAAACTAGACATACCCAATTCCTGCAGCCATTCTTTGTATATTTTATCCTCCAGTTCCCTAGTCATCTTTATTGCTGTTCTTTACATTCTTTCTGAGGTCTTTGAACTCTGATGCTGGAGAAGACTCCTGCGAGTCCCTTGGACTGTAGGGCGATCAAACTGGTCAGTCTTAGAGGAGATCAACCCTGACTGCTCTTTAGAAGCCCAGATCCTGAAGAAGAAACTCAAATACTTTGGCCACCTAATGAGAAGGAAGGACTCGCTGGAGAAGAGCCTAACGCTGGGAAAAGAAGAAGAGGATGACAGAGAATGAGGTGGCTGGATGGAGTCACTGAAGTAGTTGGCGTGAGCTTAAATGGACTCCAGGGGATGGTAGAGGACAGAAAGGCCTGGACGAATGTTGTCCATGGGGTCGCGATGGGTTGGACATGACTTTGCAGCTAACAACAACAACAACAACACTCTTTTTAGAATCTCAACATCTTTTTTATATCATAGCAACCAAAACTGGATGCAATATCCCAAGTGTGGTCTTACTAAGGCATTATAAAAAATGGATTCAAGAATAAAAGTTGTTGGGGTAGAACATGAGAGTTCTAGTCTTAAATCTATACTCAATAGATTTAGAGATATCTATAATATCTATACTGCATAGCATTCCTCTATAGCTGGGGTCTCCAAATCTTAAGACTTGTGGACTTCAACTCCCAGAATTCCTCAGCCAGCAAAGCTGGTTGAGGAATTCTGGGAATTGAAGTCCACAAGTCTTAAAGTTACCAAGGTTGGAGACCCCTGTCATAGATAATTCCTTGAATTCTGGAAAGAAAGGAAGGTACAACATCTAAATAATGAACAAACTCAACATCAATATTTTTCCTTTTTTCAACTATCTGTTCTATGGGTAACAAAATGACCATCATCTCTCTCCTTGAATGTTATGGATGGAGAAATCGTTCTGAAAATCACTTTACACTTACAAATGATTTTCAAATTATTTTTAAATGTATTTTCTTGCTTTTTAGCATGGTGTTAAAAGTTCAGAATTACTTACAGAGGCATGAAGCTGAACTCAAAGATTACTATTGGTTGCACTTATGGGAATGGATTGAAAGTGAAGCTGAATAAAATCTCCAGGTAAACTGAGAAATGTAGTTAGCAGAAAATGGTGGGCAAAGCCATCTATTAGTGTATAGAATGCGGGAATTAAAGATACGGAGGAGCGGGGGGGGGGGAGAGCAAGAGAAGAAAGGAAGGAAGGAATGAAGGGGAGATTGAAGGGAGAGGAGGAGGAGGGAGAGCAAGAGAAGAAAGGAGGGAAGGAAATTAATCAAGGAGAGAAGCAATTTAGAACTTGGGAGAACTTTCCTGACAGAACAATTAATCAGTGGAACAACTTGCCTCGAGAAGTTGTGAATACTCTTAACACTGGAAATTAAGAAGATGTTGGATAACCATTTGTCTGAAGTGGTATAGGGTTTCCTGCCTAAGCAGGGGGTTGGGCTAGAAGGCCTCCAAGGTCCCTTGCAACTCTGTTATTCTATTCTATGTTTCTCTTTTAGGGAAAATATAATATTCTGCCTTTTTAATATTTCCTAAAATATTTCATTCTTCTAAGAGAGGTGGGTGCCAACCTTCTACAATATCAAACCCGGAATAGCCAAAGTAATCTGGATTTTAGTTCCTGCAAACCAGGTTTGAGTTTAACAATTGTGGACTTCAGCTTCCAGAATTCCTCATCCAGCCATGCTGGCTGGTGAATTCTGAGAGATGAAGTCTACAAGTCTTAAAATGGCCAAGTTTGGAGACCACAGGACTCAATCATGGATGATCCAAAATGGTTGGGCAGAACTTCAGTGTTGTGGTGGATTTTTTTCTGTGCTTGAAACAATTTTTTTATTATTTTATTTATTTTGTTAAGCATGTATTTTATGACAGATACAAGTGTAAACATAATTAGAAATACATGAAAAGGATACAAATAAAAGAAAACATTAGGACAGGGACGGTAGGCATGCTAGTAGGCCCCTTACAGATTTCTTAGGAATAGCGGGAGGTCTACAGTAGACAGTCTAAGCAGTGGTGGGATTCAAGTAATTTAACAACCGGTTCCCTGCCCTAATGATTTCTTCCAACAACCAATTTACAAAACTGCGCAGAAAGTTAACAACCGGTTCTCCCGAGGTGGTGCGAACTGGCTGAATCCCACCACTGAGTCTAAGGCAGTGGTAGTCAATCTGGTCCCTACCGCCCACTAGTGGGCATTCCAGCTTTCATGGTGGATGGTAGGGGTTTTTGTCCGATACTGAAACACTTTCCTTTTTTTTAATTTAATTGACTTTTTTAAAAAATCCATAGCATTATTTAAAAACATTTTCATTAGGTTTTCATAAAATTCCCCGTGACAATTTAAATTTCTGAAAATGTACTATTTGTATCGCCCGCGCCTAAGTTTAGTTCACGTTACGTAAGTGAAATTAAATGGCCGCAAACAAAAGAGCCTCATCCCAGAATAGCTTGCGCATCTCCCCCCATACCACCCAGCTGTAACAGACAAGCAGAGTTAGTAGCCGGCGCACCCGCTCCCTAAACTCAATCCATGATGTGCGAGAGGCATGCACAGACGATGATACACTTTATAAATCACCGTTACTGTGGAACCGATGGGTGGTTAGAAAATTTTACTACTAAAAGAGATACAAAAGTGGGCGGTAGGTATAAAAAGCTTGATTACCCCTGGTCTGGTTATATCCCATTCCAATTAATTAATTGGAAAGGATAAAAAAGAAGCAGGGAGATAGGGAAAGGGAAAATGCAATAATAAACAATTGAGTGGACTAGTCCAGGGGTCTGCAAACGTGGCTCTTTTAAGACTTGGTTTTTTTTTTTTTTACATTTATATCCCGCCCTTCTCCGAAGACTCAGGGCGGCTTACAGTGTGTAAGGCAATAGTCTCATTCTATTTGTATATTTACAAAGTCAACTTATTGCCCCCCCAACAATCTGGGTCCTCATTTTACCTACCTTATAAAGGATGGAAGGCTGAGTCAACCTTGGGCCTGGTGGGACTTGAACCTGCAGTAATTGCAGGCAGCTGTGTTTAATAACAGGCTTCTTACAGCCTGAGCCACACCGCGGCCAAGCTTTGTGGGCTGAGGAACTCTGGGAGTTGAAGTCCATAAGTCTTAAAAGAGTCACGTTTGCAGATCCCTGGACTAGGCTTTACTAAATTGGGATTCTCCAAAATAAACAATATTGTACCAAATTAATAGAAATAGAAACAGAACAAGAACTCAAAACGCAAATGAAGACTACACAAAGCACCTGGAACAGATGGACTCTTCTCCGGAACAAATTAAATAGGGAGTGTTAACACTCCATTAGGAAATTCACAAGTTAATGATAAGGATAGCCAAAAAGCAAGCCACTGCCTGATGAATGGAAGGAAGCTGTCAAACATTCAGCAATTAAGGAATTTAAATATGTTGTCACCAGTTGTCACATGTTGAGCTGAGCTTCGGTTTAAAAAAAAAAACATTGTTCAGTGCCTCATTTGCAGCTTTATTTTAAGCCTTTTTTTTCCTCTTACAGAAATGTGGCAAATATTTTTAAAATGTGCAATATATTTATTTATTTATTTATTTATTTATTTATTTATTTATTTATTTATTTATTTATTTATTTATTTATTGTTTCAATTTCTATACCGCCCTTCTTTCGAAGGACTCAGGGCGGTGTACAGCCAAAGATAAAACACAAAATATATACAATAAAAACATTTAAAACATAGCAAATTACAAAAAAGGCTGATAATTAAAAATTTAGTTTAAAATTTTAGAAATATTAATAAAACCCCGAATTAAAATTTAACACTATTATGCCAGTCCCGCTTGAATGAATAAGTGTGTTTTTAGCTCACGACGGAAGGTCCGAAGATCAGGCACTTGACGTAAGCCAGGGGGAAGTTCGTTCCAGAGCGTCGATGCCCCCACAGAGAAGGCCCTACTCCTGGGGGCCGCCAGCCGACACTGTTTGGCGGACGGCACCCTGAGGAGACCCTCTCTGTGAGAGTGTACGGGTCGGTGGGAGGCATAGGGTAACAGCAGGCGGTCTCGTAAGTACCCGGGTCCTAAGCCATGGAGCGCTTTGAAGGTGGTAACCAAAATCTTGAAGCGCACCCGGAAAACCACAGGAAGCCAGTGCAGGCTACGGAGTAGTGGTGTTACGTGGGAGCCACGAGCGGCTCCCGTTACTACTCGCGCAGCCGCATTCTGGACTAACTGTAGCCTCCGGGTGCACCTCAATTTAGTAAAGCCTAGTCCAGGGATCTGCAAACGTGACTCTTTTAAGACTTAGAGTTGGTTGAAGAACTTAAAACCAATAAAACCCCTTATTAAAACCCCACTAGGCCAGTCCTGCACGGTGAAACAAAAATGTTTTCAGCTCGCATCGAAAGGTCCGAAGATCAGGGAGTGACAGATACCTGGTGGTAACTTGTTCCAGAGGGTTGGTGCCCCCACAGAGAAAGCCCTCCCCCTGGGCGCCGCCAGCCGACATTGACTGGCTGATGGCACCCTGAGGAGAACCTCCCTATGGGAGCGCACTGGTTGATGGGAGGTCGCTGGTAGCAGCAGGCGGTCCCGTAAGTAACCCGTAAGTAATATAATCTATGCATTTTTTTTTCAGGCATTCATACAATGCTGTAAAGTCAAATCTTCTTCCAATCTAAGCTAGGTGGTTTTAGGGTCCAGACTGGGTGGCTCAGTTCTCTTGCAGTGTTTCGTAAGTGTTTTGCCACGGCTTTATTGTGGCAAATAGCAATAGCACTTAGACTTATATACCGCTTCACAGTGCTATACAGGTCCTCTCAAAGTGGTTTACAGAACCAGCCTATTGCCCCTAACAATCTGGGTCCACATTTTACCCACCTCAGAAGTATGAAAGGCTGAGTTAATCTTGAGCTGGTCAGGATCGAACTTCTGGCAGTGAGCAGAATCAGCCTGCAATGCTGCATCCTAACCACCACACAAATTATTGTGAAATAATTTTCCAGTTTAGCTGACAATACCAGTATTTCCTCTTGTTGTCCCATCCAAGTTCTTAGCAGGTCCATGCTCTGCTTGGCTTTTGGACAAAGTTGGTGAGATGCTACTGTCTATGTGCTACTAGGCAGGTGTTACTGTCTTAAAACACTGAAAGATACACCCCAAAACACTATTCACATTGTAGGAAGTTAAAAACCACCCTTTTCCTAGAAAAATGAGATATTTTAGGAAATATTAAAAGGGCAGAATATTTCCCCTAAAAGGGAGGCAGAAACTCCCCCCCCCTTTCTCAATTGGCCATTAAGGCCTGGGCTAGTCTATT
The DNA here is from genome assembly GCF_028640845.1 of Ahaetulla prasina. Classification (NCBI taxonomy): domain Eukaryota; kingdom Metazoa; phylum Chordata; class Lepidosauria; order Squamata; family Colubridae; genus Ahaetulla; species Ahaetulla prasina. The sequence goes on along the minus strand of NC_080543.1, from coordinate 13,635,523 downwards.
CTACAGATCTACCTCCTTCAGGCAGAGCCATTTAATTGCCCTTCATTGCATCACCCAAAAAGATTCAACCAAACTTAACACACAGACAACCTACAAAGCTAGCTATGACCTCTGACAGCAACCAATCAGGATACTCTTCCTGTGTCCCAGGAAGTTCAAAGCCCAGAGAGGATATAAAACCCAGGGATTCTCAGCATTTCGTCCCTTTTTTCACCCAAGATCTCCAAGGCATGCGATCCCGTTCATCAATAAACCTTCTTTCCAAGCAACTTCCATGAATCCAGTGTCTTTTTCCCCACTTGGAACTGAACCCAGGAGGATATTTCTTCCAACAATATATTACATTATTCACTAATTTGTTTTCCAGAGAAAGAGAATTTGACATATATTTCAGTCTTAACCTCCACATTACTTTTTGATCTGTCATTTGATCCAGGGTGTTCTTGTCTTTTTGCTCCATTTCTCTTATATTCCTGTGTGACACCTTTGCAACTGGATGGTCTTGGGTTTTGTTTTTTGTTTTTCTTTGAAAAAGTTTCAAAATTAGAATTGGAAAAGCTTCTTGGATAAGAGGAAAAACCTTTTCAAAGAAAAAACGAAGAAAGCTCAGTTTGAAAAAGCACCTTAAAGTTGCTAAGGTTGGGAAACATTACTTGTAAGTATTGATACGCCACAACATTTGATTTCATAACAGAAAATGAATATTGCCCTCACCCTGTCCCTGTCTGACTATTTCAATTTCCCTGAGTGAAACCCATAAAATAATAGATAGAATAGAATAGAATTTTTTATTGGCCAAGTGTGATTAGACACATAAGGAATTTGTCTTGGTGCATATGCTCTCAGTGTACATAAAAGAAAAGATGCCTTCATCAAGGTACAACACTTAACGATAGTCATAGAGTACAAAATTAACACTTAATGATACAACACTTAATGATAGTCATAGGCTACAATTAAGCAATCAGGAAACAATCAATATCAGTATAAATCATAAGGATACAAGCAACAAAGTTATAGTCATACAGTCATAAGTGGAAGGAGATGGGTGATGGGAACGATGAGAAGATTAATAGTAGTGCAGATTTAGTCAATAATTTGACAGTGTTGAGGGAATTATTTGTTTAACAGAGTGGTGTTCGGGAAGAAACTGTTCTTGTGTCTAGTTGTTTTGATGTGCAGTGCTCTATAGCGTCATTTTGAGGGTAGGAGTTGAAACAGTTTATGTCCAAGATGCGAGGGGTCTGTAAATATTTTCACAGCCCTGTTTTTGACTCATGCAGTATACAGGTCCTCAATGGAAGGCAGGTTGGTAGCCATTGTTTTTTTGTTTTTTGTTTTTTTTGCAGTTCTAATTATCCTCTGAAGTCTGTGTCTGTCTTGTTGGGTTGCAGAACCAAAGTAGACAGTTAAAGAGGTGCAGATGACAGACTCAATAAAATCCAAAGTATTACATTGCACAGAACAGATGACAATGATGACAACCTTGATAAGTTAAGCATGGCAGGCAGACAGTGGCTTTCTCTTTGGTAGCCGGTAGTAGGTTCGAGATAACAGAATAAAAACCTAGAGGACTTCTCTTTGTGCAAATTACAGAATGACAGATTTGGAAGGGATATTGGACGTCCCAAAGGTGCTTTTTTTTAAAGAGGCAAACTGGACTTCCTTGTTTGTTTTTTTTCTTTGAAGACATTTCGCTTCTCATCCAAGAAGCTTCTACAGCTCTGACTGGATGGTGGGGAATGGAAGCATTTATGCTCCTTGCAGGCAGCTGGTCATTTGCATTCTTTTTAGAAAGTCACTGAGGCCACTTGGAGGCTTATCTGTGTCCTCAGGGTCACCTGAGTAGTGCAAATGGGTAAGGAGCCTTCTTGGAACTGTTGAAAGGTCTGCGTTATAGACTGGAGATATTTATTTATTTATTTTTATTTATTTTATCACATTTATATACCGCCCTATCTCCCTAGGGACTCAGATAGATGATATTGTAATCGTATCCCTCCTCCTCTGTTGAGAGAGGGCTGTTCAATTTTGACATACAGTAGATGGCCTTTTGACCTTTCCATCAAATCAGCGGTCCTACCTTTAAAGCGCTCCATGGCTTAGGACCGGGATACCTACGGGACCGTCTACTGCCAACGTCTATCTCCCAACGACCGGGGCGCTCTCCTCAGGGTGCCGTCAGCCAAGCAATGCCGGCTGGCGGCCCCCAGGGGGAGGGCCTTCTCTGTGGGGGCTCCTACCCTATGGAACGAGCTTCCCCCTGGACTTTGACAAATACCTGACCTTAGGACCTTCTGCCGCAAACTTAAAACCTACCTATTTCGTCTTGCTGGACTCGCTTAAATTTTATATTATCAAATTGATTTTATGGGTTTTAAATTTTTTGTAAATTTTAGAGGATAATATTTTATCTATAAGTAGCCATATCGAATAGGTTTTTTAAGGGTTGTTTTTAGTTTTGTATTGTTGTTTTCTTTCTGTATTTTATTCCTGGCTGTACACCGCCCTGAGTCCTTCGGGAGAAGGTCGGTCTATAAATAAAAATATTCTATTCTATTCTATTCTCTCAGTACAAAATGTAGACTTTGCTGTCTTCAAAAGAGTGGCCTTTGTCTTTTAAATGAAGATGGACTGCTGAATCTAGTCCTGATGGGTTTGTTCTCCTATGTTGTGCTATGCGTTTATGAAGGAATATTGGAGCTATTCTATTCTACAGTTGCATAGGGGAACTATTGAGTCTGTCATCTGCACCTCTTTAACTGTCTACTTTGGTTCTGCAACCCAACAAGACAGACACAGACTTCAGAGGATCATTACAACTGCAGAAAAAACAACGACTACCAACCTGTCTTCCATTGAGGACCTGTATACTGCACAAGTCAAAAAGAGGTCTGTGAAAATATTTACAGACCTCTCACATCCTGGACATAAATTGTTTCAACTCCTACCCTCAAAACGATGCCATAGTGCAAAACGATGCACACCAGAACAACTAGACACAAGAACAGTTTTTTCCAGAATGCCATCACTCTGCTAAACAACTAATTCCCTCAACACTGTCAAACTATTTACTAAGTCTGCATTACACCTACTATTAATCTTGTCATCATTCCTATCACCCATCTCCTCTCACTTATGACTGCATGACTGTAACTTTGTTGCTTGTATCCTTATGATTTATATTTATTGTTTCCTAGTATGATTTGATTGCTTATTTCTACCCTATGACTATCATTAAGGGTTGTACCTATGATTCTTGACGAATGTATCTTTTCTTCTTATGTACACTGAGAGCATATGCACCAAAGACAAATTCCTTGTGTGTCTAATCACATTTGGCCAATAAAGAATTCTATTCTATTCTATTCTATTCTATTCTATTCTATTCTATTCTATTCTATTCTATTCTAGTCTAGTCTAGTCTAGTCTAGTCTAGTCTAGTCTAGTCCAACCCCCCTATTCAGGCACGAAATCTTATACCATTTCAGACAAAGGGTTGTCCATTCTCTTCTTGAAACCTTCAAATGATAGGGCAGCACCCACAACTCCTGGGGGCAAATGGGTCCACATTTTGTTCCAACTGCATGAATTGAACCAACATCTCCTCCTGTGCATTTTATTTATTTTATTTATTTATTTATTTATTTATTTTTCAAATTTATATACCGCCCTATCTCCCTAAGGACTCAGGGCGGTTCACAGGCAGTTAAAATACATATAAATACAGATTAAAAAACAATTTAAAAACTTATTCTATTGCCCCAAATTTAAAATAGTATAAATAATAAAAACCCCTTAAAACCCATAACTTTAAAATCTAATCCAGTCCCGCGCAGATAAATAAGTGTGTTTTAAGCTCGCGACGAAAGGTTCGGAGGTCCGGAAGTTGGCGAAGTCCTGGAGGGAGTTCGTTCCAGAGGGTGGGAGCCCCACAGAGAAGGCCCTTCCTGGTGTCGCCAGACGGCACTGCCTAGCTGACGGCACCCTGAGGAGTCCCTCTGTGAGAGCGCACGGTCGGTGAGAGGTATTTGGTAGCAGTAGGCGATCCCGTAAATAGCCCGGCCCTATGCCATGGAGCGCTTTAAAGATTGTCACCAGCACCTTGAAGCGCACCCAGAAGGCCACAGGTAGCCAGTGCAGTCTGCGCAGGATAGGTGTAACACGGGAGCCACGAGGGCTCCTCTATCACCCACGCAGCCGCATTCTGGACTAACTGAAGCCTCCGGATGCCCCTCAAGGGGAGCCCCATGTAGAGAGCATTGCAGTAATCCAGGCGAGACGTCACGAGGACGTGAGTGACCGTGCATAAGGCATCCCGGTCTAGAAAGGGGCGCAACTAGCGCACCAGGTGAACCTGGTGGAAAGCTCTCCTGGAGACGGCCGTCAAATGATCTTCAAAAGACAGCCGTTCATCCAGGAGAACGCCCAGATTGCACACCCTCTCCATCGGGGCCAGTGACTCGCCCCCAACAGTCAGCCGAGGACTCAGCTGACTGTACCGGGATGCCGGCATCCACAGCCACTCTGTCTTGGAAGGATTGAGCTTGAGCCTGTTTCTCCCCATCCAGACCCGTACGGCTTCCAAACACCGGGACAGCACTTCGATAGCTTCATTGGGGTGGCCCGTGTGAGAAGTACAGCTGGGTGTCATCAGCGTACAGCTGGTACCTCACACGAAGCCACTGATGATCTCACCCAGCGGCTTCATATAGATGTTGAACAGAAGGCGAGAGAATCGATCCCCGCGGCACCCCACAAGTGAGGCGCCTCGGGGCCGACCTCTGCCCCTGTCAACACCGTCTGCGACGGTCGGAGAGATAGGAGGAGAACCACCGATAAACGGTGCCTCCCACTCCCAATCCCTCCAACCGGCGCAGCAGGATACCATGGTCGATGGTATCGAAAGCCGCTGAGAGGTCTAATAGGACCAGGACAGAGGAACAACCCCTAACCCTGGCCCTCCAGAGATCATCTACCAACGCGACCAAAGCCGTCTCCGTGCTGTAGCCGGGCCGGAAACCGGACTGGAACGGGTCTAGATAGACAGTTTCATCCAGGTGCAGGGGAAACTGATATGCCACCATACTCTCTACAACCTTCGCTGCGAAGCGAAGGTTGGAGACCGGACGATAATTACCTAAGACAGCCGGGTCCAGGGAGGGCTTCTTGAGGAGGGGCCTCACCACCGCCTCTTTCAAGGTGGCCGGAAAGACTCCCTCCAACAAGGAGGCACTCGTAATCGCCTGGAGCCAGCCTCGTGTCACCTCCTGAGTGGCCAGCACCAGCCAGGAGGGGCACGGGTCCAGTAAACACGTGGTGGCATTCAGCCTACCCAGCAACCTGTCCATGTCCTCGGGAGCCACAGGGTCAAACTCATCCCAGAAAATGTCACCAAGACCACCCTCAGACGCCTCATCTGAATCGTCGCAATTTTGGTCTAGACCGTCTCGAAGCTGAACGATTTTATCGTATAGATAACCGTTAAACTCCTCAGCACGTCCCTGCAACGGGTCATCCCGCTCCCCCTGGTGAAGGAGGGAACGGGTCACCCGAAACAGGGCGGCTGGGCGGTTATCTGCCGACGCAATGAGGGAGGAGGCGTAGCAACGCCTCGCTTCCCTCAGTGCCACCAGGTAGGTCCTAGTATAGGACCTAACTAGTGTCCGATCAGCCTCTAAACGGCTAGACCTCCAGGAGCTCTCTAGGCGTCTTCTCCGGCGTTTCATCCCCCTCAGCTCCTCGGAGAACCAAGGAGCCGGTTGGGATCTGCACCGGGTCAGAGGCCGCAGAGGCACGACACGGTCTAAAGCCCCAGCCGCAGCCCATTGCCAGGCTGCGGCTAGTTCCTCTGCCGTGCCGTGAGCCAGACCCTCAGGAAGTGGCCCAAGCTCCGTCCGGAACCTCTCCGGGTCCATCAGGCGCCTGGGACGGAACCAACGTTGTGGCTCCGTCTCCCTGCGGTGTTGAGTGGCGGTCAGAAAGTCCAGGCGAAGGAGAGAGTGATCTGACCATGACAAAGGTTCTATGACTACATCTCTCAAATCCAGATCCTTCAACCACTGACCAGAGATAAAAATAAGATCCAGAGTGCCACCCCCGATGTGAGTGGGGCCATCCACTACTTGAGTCAGGTCCAAGGCCGTCATGGAAGCCATGAACTCCCGAGCCACTGTCGATGACGAGCCGGCCGATGGCAAGTTAAAGTCCCCCATGACTAAAAGTCTGGGGGTCTCCACTGCCACCCCGGCAAGCACCTCCAGGAGCTCGGGCAGGGCAGCTGTCACGCAGCAAGGAGCCAGGTACGTGACCAGCAAGCCCATCTGACACCGATGACCCCATCTCACAAAGAGGGATTCACACCCGGCGATCTGAGGTACAGTGGTCTCCCTCGGCTCTAGACTCTCTTTAATAGCAACCGCCACCCCCCCACCCCTACCCTGGGCCCTCGGCTGATGGAATGCACGGAAACCCGGTGGGCACATTTCAACCAGGGCACGCCTTCAGTGCCCAACCAGGTCTCCGTAACGCCTATAAGATCCGCAGCGCCACCCTGGATAAGATCGTGTATTAGGGGGGCCTTATTGGCCACGGACCGTGCGTTGCATAACATAAGACGAAGGCCCAGGCTCTGAGGGTCTTGACCATCCGGGGAACGGGAAAAGTCAGAGGGATCGGGGCACGCGATCGCTTGCAGACATCGAACGCGTGACCCCCTAGACCGATACGATCCCCCCCTTCCGCCATATCTGCCCCTCCCACTTACTGCAAATGGAACCACCCTCACGGAAAGGAACACATTCCCCCCCCATAACCTCCGAACCCACTAAATAATCGCCACGAGCACGCGCAGGGACTGGTTTCCCTCCCGACGGGCTACCCCCAATACCCACCCTAACCCTCCCACCCGACACTACCCTCCCCCCCTCCAACCCAAACCCGTCAGTTCCCGCCTCCCTTAAAATTCCATTAAAATTCCCTTAAAACCCGATTAAAATAATTAATTAAAATCCCTGAGTCTCCTATTTTGGCATGCCATCTCGGGGTTCCAAACCCGTCCTCAAGATGGGCCTCGATAATGTGGGGCCAGACCTGAGAGAGGGAATCTCGCAGGGGAAGAAGGTCAGCCGCTGTAAATGTCCGCATGATAAAAGTCCGGCAAACAGACCCATCCTGGACCTGTCAAGATGGAAATTGACGCACCAGTAATTCCGAGTGGAAGACAGACGGGATATAGGTCTTGGGCGGTAGATAAACAAACCGCCATGATTCAGTCAGAGCTCCAACCCCTCATCTCCAATCCCGAGGGGTGGTCTATGGGCGCGGGGGGGGGGGAGAAGGATATAGTCCTACAATAGTCAAGCTAGGATTGTCCAGGACCATCCTCAATTCCCCCAGCTGGGGATTGATTTAACTGTAGCCCATTTATTCCACCGGGAAGGAGTCAAGGCCGCCTACCATTTTTCTTTCCCGCAAAGATCATTTTTTGCTTGGAGTTTAGAAGGAAATGATTCAGGATATTGGATTAGATTTCTAATTGACAAGAAGGCTGAGCTGCCATGAAAGTATGCCGAGTGACAGAAATGTGTAAGGAGTGGTTGCTGAAAACATTTCCATTCTGGAAAGGAATGTGACCTCTAGGCTGAGAGGCACCATTGAATTTTGCCAAGGGGCGGATCATATAAAGTGTCTGAATTCACACAACAAATCTAAGCAGCTCAGTTAAAAAGGAATAGGTGGTACCTGGCTCAATAGTAGCACCTATGAGAGGTAGCTTGGACCCCTAATGGACAATCACTTAAATATGAGCCAGCAGTGTGCTGCAGCTGCCGAAAAAGCCAGCACAGTTCTAGGCTGCATAAACAGAGGGATAGAATCAAGATCATAGAATCAAGATTTTCTGTCATGATAGAATTGGGTCTTTTTTTCCAGATCATTGGCAGATAATACAGTTAAACGTAACCTTGACACAGAATTGATTTAGCACAGTTTAAAGCTGGTACTGAAAAAAAGTACACAGTTTAACTTTGTTGAATTTTAAGAAGAATTTGCATCCCTCTGTCATTCCTTTAAAAAGGTTATCAGGATGCCGAAACTTTTTTTTAAAGATGATACGACGTAAGATACCAGATACGCTGCAAACAAGTCAAAAAGGGTTTCCCCCCACCAAAAAGAAGCCCAAATCATTCATAGGATTGGATAAATTTTCCTAGGATCACAGTATAGATAATTTCACTCTTCCTTCCTCAACTTCCTCATCTCAGCAATAAAAAATATATTTCACATCACAGTTACATTTAGAAGAAAAAAACCCCAAGCACTTATGGTTAAAGTCATTTCACAGAAATGTATATTCTCACATATGAGAATATGAGAATTCTCACATTCTTGGAGTCCTACTGGATATCCATTGAAATATGCGCCAGCAGTGTGCAGCAACTGCCAAAAAAGCTAACACAGTTCTAGGCTGCATAAACAGAGGGATAGAATCAAGATCACGTGAAGTGTTCATACCACTTTATAATGCCTTGGTAAGGCCACACTTGGAATATTACATTCAGTTTTGGTCGCCACAATATAAAAACAATGTTGAGACTCTTGAAAGAGTGCAGAGAAGAGCAACAAAGATGATTAGGGGACTGGAAGCTAAAATATATAAAGAATGGTTGCTGGAACTGGGCATGTCTAGTCTGATGAGAAGAAGGACTAGGGATGACATGATAGCAGTGTTCCAATATCTCAGGGGCTGCCCCAAAGAAGGGAAAGCCAAGCTATTCTCCAAAGCACCTGAAGGCATGACAAGAAGCAGTGGATGGAAAGTAATCAAGGAGAGAAGCAACTTAGAACTAAGGAGAAATTTCCTGACAGTGAGAACAATTAACCGGTGGAACGACTTACCTCCAGAAGTTATGGGTACGGCAACACTGGAGGTTTTTAAGAAGACTTCGGGCAACCATTTGTCTGAACCTGATATAGGGTTTCTTGCTTGAGCATGACTAGAAGACTTCCAAGGTCCCTTCCAACTCTGTTACTCTGTTACATCCTCAACTTACAACTGTTCATTTAGCAATCATTCAAAGGTACACTTATGACTCTCACGACATCCCCACAGTCACACCAGAGGTGGGTTTCAGCAGGTTCTGACCGGTTCTGGAGAACCAGTAGTAAAAATTCTGACTGGCCCTACCCCCATCTATTCTCTGCCTCCCGAGTCCCAGCTGATCAGGAGGAAATGGGGATTTTGCAGTAAACTTTCCCTTCCACGCCCACCAAAGCCACGCCCACCAAGTCATGCCACACCCACCAAGCCGGTAGTAAAGAACCGGTAGTAAAAAAATTTGAAACCCATCACTGGGTCACACAATCAAAACTTTGGTGGTTGGCTACTAGCCTATATATATGAAGCCTGAAGAGTCCTGGGCTCATACGATCACCATTTGTGACCTTCCCAGCCCGCTTCTAATAAGCCAAATAAGAGGGAAAAGCCAGGTTTGCTTAACAACCATGCTTTATTAATGTCGTTATTAACATATATGTCATTATTAACAATAACTGCAGTTGTTAAGTGATTCACTTAACAACTGCAGTTGTTTTTTTAATAATCATGGCAAAAGTAAAAGTCATAAAATTGGGTGTGACTCACTTAACAACCATCTGGTTAGCAATGGAAATTCTGGTCCCTGTTGTCATAAATCAAGGACTGCCTATTGTGGCTGCATTGGTACAATACGTTAAGTTTGGATAATTTTGATTTTAATTGGTGGCTTTCTAGCTTAGCCTGGTGTGCAAACTCAACCCAATTTTATTTCAGTGTAATATATCAGATTAGAAAATTAACTAATTCATTAGCAAAATTAAGTATGTTTGATGGGGTGCATTCTCCTTCTAGTTTTAAATATATGGTAGAGTATTTCATTTATAATTAAATCATTTTTCATTTAATAATATTACCAAAAGATTATTTCAGTTATATAAATATAAATTCAGCCCCCAAAGCAATATTTTCAATTCCTACTTTTATAAATCAATATTTTCAATTCCTATTTTGAAAATGACCATTCTCAAAGTCATACAATGTTACTCTAAATGTTATTATAATGTAGGATGCTAGTAATATAGCATCGTAAAGCAATTTTATCTTCTTGGCCCATTAGAAATTATTCTTTGTCATGTCTCCAACGCTATTGTCAAAAGTTTACACCAGGTTCACCCGTATCTTTGCAATTATCATTAAGTAAAAAGGTCAGAAATTCTACTGGTTCATTTTTTACTGACTATTTAACTAATAGAAAAAATAATAAATCTGCATTTCACATTGCTATAAAAGCTACAAGAAAAGGGCAAATGAATCATGATTCTATTACGGCTTCTTCACAAGGGAAATCTAAACTTTGCTTCCATCCCATTAATTAAGACAATTAAGACATTTTCAAATTTGGGGAAAGCGAAGGCTAAAGAGAGAGAGAGAGAAAGGAGAACTGAGACTTTGGCCACCGCATAAAAGCAATTACTCCCTAAATTGCTTTTTCAGAAAACTTGAAATAATATGTCCGTTTTGAATTGGATCATACAAGAGGAGATTCAGCACAAGTAAACTTCTGTGATACCTACCTACCTACCTACCTACCTACCTACCTACCTACCTACCTACCTACCTACCTACCTACCTACCTTATCTATCTATCTATCTATCTATCTATCTATCTATCTATCTATCTATCTATCTATCTATCTATCTATCTATCTATCTATCTATCTATCTATCTATCTATCTCTACTGCCTGCCTGCCTATGTCAGTCTGTCTGTTCATCCATCTGTCAGTCTGTCCATCCCCCTGTCTCTGTCTGTCTCTGTCTCTGTCTCTCTTTCTCTCTTCTCTCTTTCTATCTCTATGTGTCTGTCTGTTCATCCATCTGTCCGTCCATCCGTCCATTTATCCATCCATTCCTTTATCTCTATCTCTATCTCTGTCTCCGTCTCTGTCTCCGTCTCTGTCTCCGTCTCTGTCTCTGTCTCTGTCTCTGTCTCTATCTCTGCCTGCCTATGTGTCTGTCTGTCTGTTCATCCATCTGTCCATCGGTCCATCCACCCCCTCATCTATCTATCTATCTATCTATCTATCTATCTATCTATCTATCTATCTATCTATCTATCTATCTATCTATCTATCTATCATCTATCTATCTATCTATCTACCTATCTATCTATCTATTCTCCACCCTCCCCCTTCCTCCCTTCCTCTCCCTCCCTCTCTCTTTTTCCTGGGTAATTTGTTGTGCCTTATAAGAGTTTTCCTAGCCTCTGGGGTCCCAAACTGAGATGTTCTCCTAAGCCTTTTCATTTCCTACTTGATGTGGTTAAACACCATAAAGGACCATCACTTTCTCTTAAAACAGAAGCTGGTAAACTGAAATAGTATTTATTGCTCAATTTATTCACCTCATTCTACAATAATGCCAACATGTATTATTCATTGTATGCTCATTCTCCTTCCATTGCCTTTCCATTATTCACCAATGTTTACTGAGCTAATAATTGGTGAATATTCATTGCACAACTTATTCAACTCATTGCTGGGAAGTAAAAAAAAAAATGTCTCCAATAATAAGAGCTGAAGCATCATTTTTCATTATCTTTCCAGTTCTAGTGACGAAAGTAAGAAAAAGTAAGTAAGGAGAGAAAAACTACCAGATCTGCAGGCAGTTCTTCTCTAAAGTACAATATTAATTTAAAGCTGTCACTTTCCTATTAACAAACAATAATGCTTGGCTAGCATAAAATTCAGTATTCAGTACAGTATTCTACTTACAACCAAAAATGCCAGATATAAAAAAGGAAACTGAAATACTTTGGCCACCTAATGAGAAGGAAGGACTCACTGGAGAAGAGCCTAATGCTGGGAATGATTGAAGGCAAAAGAAGAAGGGGACGACAGAGAACGAGGTGGCTGGATGGAGTCACTGAAGCAGTAGGTGTGAGCTTAAATGGACTCCAGAGGATGGTAGAGGACAGGAAGGCCTGGAGGAACATTGTCCATGGGGTTGTGATGGGTCGGACATGACTTCGTGACTAACAACAACAAACTTCAAAATGTAAGTTGGGGACTACTGTATTTATTTATTTATTTATTTATTTATTTATTTATTTATTTATTTATTTATTTATTTGTCACAACAATATATGTAGGCATCATACAAAAAGATTATATAGTATATAAACATATATATGAGTAAATCTTAGGAGGTATAAGCATATATATATATGGGAAGAAGAAAAGAAAAACAATAGGACATGAACGGTAGGCATGTTTGTGCGCTTATGCACGCCCCTTATGGTCCTCTTAGGAATGGGGTGAGGTCAATAATAGAAAGTTTTTGGTTAAAGCTTTTAGGATTATGGGAAGAGACCACAGAGTCGGGTAAAGTATTCCAAGCACTGATGATTCTGTTACAGAAATCATATTTTCTGCAATCTAGATTAAAGCGGTTGACATTAAGTTTAAATCTATTGGTTGCTCTTGTATTATTGCAATTAAAGCAGTAGTCTTTAACAGGAAGGACATTACAATAGGTGATTCTGTGAGTTAAACTTAGGTCTTGTTGAAGGTGACGGAGTTCCAAGTTTTCTAAGCCTAGGATTTCAAGTCTGGTGGCATAAGGTATTTTGTTGTTTTCAGAGGAGTGGAGAACTCTTCTTGTAAAATATTTCTGGACACGTTCAATTGTATTGATGTCAGAGATGTGGTGAGGGTTCCAAACAGGCGAGCTGTATTCTAGAATTGGTCTAGCAAATGTTTTCTATGCTCTGGTTAGTAGTGTGGTGTTTTGTTTATTGTAGAAGGTCAGACTGGTTTTAAAAGTGTTCTTAGAAGTTCATATCAATTGTTGATTCAGTTTACTACGGCAGATACTTGGGCAAGGTTGCACTTCACAATTCATAGTCAGTAACCACAGCTTTGGAAAAAAAAAGAGGATTTGGTTACAGATTGTAGAGTAAAGAAAGACTACGGGTGACATGATTGCAGTATTCAAGTATTTGAGGGGTTTCCACAAAGAAGAGGGGGGTCAACCTATTTTCCAAAGAATCTGATTTTCCGTTGGGTTAATGTCTGGGCTATTCCCAGGCCATTCCAGCAGTGGAATATGATTATCTTGAAACTCCCCCCCCCAAAAAAAGTGGTGTTATTAGCCATCATTGGCCCCGATGGAGAAGGTACGCAACTTGGGCGTGCTCCTGGATGGTCGGTTGTCCTTTGAAGACCATTTGGCGACCGTCTCCAGGAGAGCATTTTATCAGGTTCGCCTGATCCGCCAGTTGCGTCCCTTCCTGGACCGGGATGCCTTATGCACAGTCACTCATGCTCTCGTTACCTCTCGCCTGGACTACTGCAATGCTCTCTACATGGGGCTCCCCTTGAAGAGCACCCGGAGACTTCAGCTAGTTCAGAATGCGGCTGTGCGGGTTATTGAGGGAGTGTCTCGGAGCTCCCACATAACACCTATCCTGCGCAGACTGCACTGGCTACCTGTTGTTTTCCGGGTGCGCTTCAAGGTATTGGTTACCACCTTTAAAGCGCTCCATGGCTTAGGACCGGGCTATCTACGGGACCGCCTACTGCCGGCTTCTATCTCCCATCGTCCGATGCGCTCCCACAGAGAGGGACTCCTCAGGGTGCCGTCAGCCAAACAGTGTCGACTGGCGGCCCCAGGGGAGGGCCTTCTCTGTGGGAGCTCCGACCCTGTGGAATGAACTTCCCTTGGACTTCGACAATTACCTGACCTTAGGACCTTTCACGAACTTAAAACTTATTTATTTCGTATGGCTGGACTAGCCTGATTTTATTTTTATTGGATGGGTTTTAAAATTTTGTGATTTTACAGGGAGTACGTTTTTAACATTTTGGGCATTTAAATTAGTTTTTAAGGGATGTTTTAATTATTGTGTGTATTTATATTTTATCTGCCTGTTCACCGCCCTGAGTCCTTCGGGAGAAGGCGTATACAAATTAAAATATTATTATTATTATTATTATTATTATTATTATTATTATTATTATTATTATTATTATTATTATTATTATTATTATTATTATTATTATTATTATTATCAAACCTCAAAAATACACTTTTCCCAAAAGGTTTCCACAATTCTGGCCACTACTGTACCACTTCAGAGGGCTTTACAGCCCTCTCTAAGTGGTTTTACAGAGTCAGCATATTGCCCCCAACAATTGGGGTCCTCATTTTATCGACCTCGGAAGGAAGAAAGGTTGAGTCAACCTTTATCCAGTGAGAATCAAACTGTTGGCAGTCAGTAGAATTAGCCTGCAATACTGCATTCTAACCACTGCGCCACCACGACTCTTATCTCAGAAGTGAGTAACTTTACATATCTAACGACACATTAATTTCAAAATTCTATATGTGTTAAGGTCCCTTCCCCACAACCTGCTGCTGGAGACAAAGAAAAGGATGTCGAAAAAAACACACAAGTGTGTGTTACAAAGAGTATGATCTCATGAACACTTCTTGTTGGGGTTGGACTAGAAGACCTCTAAGATCCCTTACAGCTCTATTCTGAATTGAATTGAATTGAATCAGCCTCAGTAGTCAGAAACTAGCCCTTGGCTTTTCACGCTTCTGCTTTCTGTGACTATAGCAGGCTCTTGTGAATTTTTGAGAAACCTGAAGTCTTGATTGGCCAGGATTTTCACTCACATCAAAGAGTTCATGACAAGTTTTGTCCCAACTTCACACAAATAGAATAGAATAGAATAGAATTTTATTGGCCAAGTGTGATTGGACACACAAGGAATTTGTCTTGGTGCATATCCTCTCAGTGTACATAAAAGAAAAGATACGTTCATCAAGGTACAACATTTACAACACAATTGATGGTCAATATATCCATATAAATCATAAGGATTGCCAGCAACAAGTTATAGTCATACAGTCATAAGTGGAAAGAGATTGGTGATGGGAACGATGAGAAGATTAATAGTAGTGCAGATTCAGTAAATAGTCTGACAGTGTTGAGGGAATTATTTGTTTAGCAGAGTGATGGCCTTTGGGAAAAAACTGTTCTTGTGTCTAGTTGTTCTGTTGTGCAGTGCTCTAAAGCGTCGTTTTGAGGGTAAGAGTTGAAATAGTTTATGTCCTGGATGTGAGGGATCTGCAAATATTTTCACGGCCCTCTTCTTGATTCGTGCAGTATACAGGTCCTCAATGGAAGGCAGGTTGGTAGCAATTATTTTTTCTGCAGTTCTAATTATCCTCTGAAGTCTGTGTTTTTCTTGTTGGGTTGCAGAACCGAACCAGACAGTTATAGAGGTGCAAATGACAGACTCAATAATTCCTCTGTAGAATTGGATCAGCAGCTCCTTGGGCAGTTTGAGCTTACTGAGTTGGCGCAGAAAGAACATTCTTTGTTGTCCTTTTTTAATGATGTTTTTGATGTTAGCTGTCCATTTGAGATCTTGCGATATGATAGAACCCAGAAATTTGAAGGTTTCTACTGTTGCCTAATGTCTAATGTCATTCCTGAATGTGTGGCCAATGACCACACTGACATTAGCCACTGTGGTGATTGGGCTGTTCTAAGCCAGAGCTTAGAAAAACTCAAAGAAACAGTACAAGATCAGGAGATGTGGAGTGGCCTGGCCCATAGAAGCACCAAGAGTCAGACATGACTGAATGGATAACATCACCATCATCATGTTCATTGAAGGTCTTTTTGAGAAGACCTCTAAACTGATTGTTTACAACAGGGGTGTCAAACTCAAGGTTCTGGGGACCAGATCTGGCCCACGGGGTGCTTAGATCTGGCCCGCAGGGCCATCCTGGAAACAGCAAAGGACTGGCCCGTGAAAACGAAGTGCGGCCATGCCAAGCTCCATTTTTGCTGGCAGAGGTTTGCAGGCAGGGGTGGGCTGCTGGGGGTTCGCAGAGGTTCAGGAGAACCTCTAGCTAAGATTCTGTGCAGTTTAAAGAACCCGCAAATCCCACTCCTGGCTGGCCACGCCCACTCCAACCTGCCCCTCCCAGGAGTCTCCACACGGCCCGTTTTGGATGCAGGTAAGTGCAGGCCACATGCGGATGTTCAGGGAGGGGGAAAAATGGGCCTCCTGGAAGTTCGGCCCTTTTGTAGCTTCCAAAGAGCCTCCAGAGCCTGGGGAGGCTGTTTTCGCCTTCCCGGAGGCTTGAGGGAAGCCTCCAGAGCTCAGAGAGGGCCATGGTGCAGAAGGCCGACTAGGCCACACCCACCATGGCCACGCCCACCCAGCAACCAGGCAGAGAACCCCTTGCTAAAGTTTTTGAAGCCCATCCCTGGTTGCAGGAGGCCGTTGCAGCCGAAAATGGAAGTTGTAAGTGCCGCAGGTGGCCCTCCAAAGCTCTGTTTTTACTGGCAGAACTCTGGGGTTGCCACAGGCGCTCCCAACACGTGTGATTTCAAACTGGTCATGCCCACCCTGGCCACGTCTGAGGTCAAACACAGTCCTGATGCGGCCCTCAATGAAATCGAGTTTGACCCCCCCTGGTTTAGAAGGAATGAACTAGGTTGAAATCAGGTCCACAAACTCTAGGCATATTCTGTACTATTTGGAACTTTTATGTTTTCAACTTTTATGTTGACAAGGAAGAGACCTTAACATTTGCTTGAAGTCAAATACCACCACTTATGTAATCAAGGTGCTTAAAAAACAGATCATCCAGACAGCTGTAATTGCATTCATGCAGATGTAAGTACAGCTATCTTTTAGACCACTGGTTGGCTATTGAAGGTTGAAAAAAATTGCAGCCATTATTGAAAAATCTATCTCGGGAGAATAGCGCTTATTCAGCTGAGTTCTTGAAGAAAATTATTATGTCTGTCATCTCCAAACAATACCTACAATATGTAAGAAAGATGTCGGGATGACTTTGGGCCAATCACCAGGGGATTGAGAGTTCTAGTCCCGCCTAAGGCATGAAAATCTAGCTGGTGAGTTTGGGCCAGTCACATTCTCTCAGCCCAACCTACTTCACAGGGTTGCTGTTTTTGTGGGGAAAACAGGAGGAGGAAGGAGTATTATCTATGTTCATCACTTTAAGTTAGAAAGTAATAAAGATCAGATTTTTTTTAAAAAAATAATATGTAACAAGTAATAAAACAGATATATTTTGGAAACTACAGGTAGGTTCAACTTACAACCATTCATTTAGTGTAGGAGTCTGCAAACTTGGCTCTTTTAAGTCTTGTGGACTTGGTAGACTAGCATGGCTAGTCTAGTGAAGAGAAAGACCAGGGGAGACTTGATAGCAGTCTTCCAATATTTGAGGGGCTGCCACAGAGAGGAGTGGGGTCAAACTATTTTCCAAAGTACCTGAAGGCCAGACAAGGAATAATGGATGGAAACTGATCAAGGAGAGCTTCAACCTAGATATGAGGAGAAATTTTCTGACAGTGAGAGCAATCAACCAATGGAACAGAAGTTGCCTTCAAAAGTTGTGGGAGCTTCATCACTGGAAGCTTTCAAGTGGAGACTAGACTGCCCTCTGTCAGAAATGGTGCAGGGTCTCCTGCTTGGGTGGAGGGTTGGACTAGATGACCTACAAGGTCCCTTCCAACTCAACAACAACAACAACAACAACAACAACAACAACAACAACAACAATAATAATAATAATAATAATAATAATAATAATAATAATGTTTTAATTTGTATACTGCCCTTCTCCCGAAGGACTCAGGGCGGTGAACAGGCAAATAAAATACAAACAAACATACTCAATAATTAAAACAACCCTTAAAAAACTGATTCAAATTTTGCCAAACTCTGTTATTCTGTATTTTGTATATATTTCTATATTGCTCCAAGGGAACTACTTTTGTGTTGGCTAAGCTTCTGTCCCCAGTCAGAATAGCGGCATCGTTTTTAAACTGAAATTGCCCTCAGTCGAATAGATGGCTTATCCTTGTATTGGCTGTTGAAATGTACCAGAACAAGGAGACAATGCTGGCGGGTGTTATCCCATGTCAGATGTTATCTTACTAGGCACCATCTGTATTTGATGACAGAATGTGCTTTCCTGGGTTAGGCTGGCATTACAGGTCCAAGGAAATGCAACAGTGGTGCCATTGTATTTGGCCTGCTGCCCTCACCATCTTGAGAATACGCTTCATTTGTTTGATTGTTTTGATTGTAGCAGTTTGAAAATATGAAAACTTGGAAGCCATTTAATGTCAAATACTAATTACTAGGGAGATCTAAATGCTGTCAAGAAGGGAGGGTGGGTGGGTGGGGAATCCACACCAAGCATCGTCCAAAATGACAGGATTAGTGCTGAGTTTAGCTTCTTGTCCATTTTCGCCTCTCCCTTTATAAATGGCAAAAGTGGAGCAGCGGTTTTCAACTGGCTTGCTGGAAGCCCGTGAACTATAAATATGTTAAATAAATAAAAAATGTCAATTTCTCCAAGGAGGGAGCACTGGAGGAAATCTTGTACAATTTGTATTTGGCACAGTGGCTATATTATCTATGATCCCTGTTGAATGTTGCTTTTTGGTTGGTGGTATGGGTTGTCCATTCAGCAGATAAACAGATAAATAACTGTCTGGTTCGGTTCTGCAACCCAACAAGAAAAACACAGACTTCAGAGGATAATTAGAACTGCAGAAAAAATAATTGCTACCAACCTGCCTTCCATTGAGGACCTGTATACTGCACGAATCAAGAAGAGGGCCGTGAAAATATTTGCAGATCCCTCGCATCCTGGACATAAACTGTTTCAACTCCTACCCTCAAAACGACGCTATAGAGCACTGCACACCAGAACAACTAGACACAAGAACAGCTTTTTCCCAAACGCCATAACTCTGCTAAACAAATAATTCCCTCAACACTGTCAGACTATTTACTGAATCTGCACTACTATTAATCGTTTCATAGTTCCCATCACCAATCTCTTTCCACTTATGACTGTATGACTATAACTTGTTGCTGGCAATCCTTATGATTTATATTGATATATTGACCATCAATTGTGTTGTAAATGTTGTACCTTGATGAACGTATCTTTTCTTTTATGTACACTGAGAGCATATGCACCAAGACAAATTCCTTGTGTGTCCAATCATACTTGGCCAATAAAATTCTATTCTATAAAATTCTATTCTATTTGGTATCAATGGTGTCCACAAGAAGATTTTCCTCACTGTTCATCATTTTTAGGTATGGCGGCTTCAGCCTAGTCTCACACTATTAACATTTCTGTATGATCTGCCTTCAAGTTTTAGGGATGCGGTGGCTCAGTGGCTAAGACACCGAAAGGTCGGCACTTCAGCAGTTTGAATCCCTAGTGCCGTGTAACGGGATGAGCTCCTGTTACTTGTCCCAGCTTCTGCCAAGCTTCCAGTTCGAAAGCAGGTAAAAAATGCAAGTAGAAAAATAGGGACCACCTTTGGTGGGAAGGTAACAGTGTTCCGTGCACCTTTGGTGTTTAGTCATGCTGGCCACATGACCATGGAGACATCTTCGGACAGTGCTAGCTCTTCGGCTTTGAAACGGAGATGAGCACCGCCCCCTAGGATCGGGAGTGACTAGCACATATGTGCGAGGGGAACCTTTACCTTTACTTTATGATCTGCCTTTAAGTTCAGGATCCCATGTATGTGGCATATTCAGCAAGGCAGTCTGAAACTAAATGGAATCATGATTACCATTATTATTTTTGTTTTCAGGATTCTTAGAAAATAAAATAATGCTTCAGGCTCTGTGGTGGGTTTCAATTTTTTTTACTACTGGTTCTGTGGGTGTGGCTTGGTGGGCGTGGCATGGCTTGGTGGGCGTGGCGGGGGAAGGATACTGCAAAATCCCCATTTCCTCCCGATCAGCTGGGACTTGGGAGGCAGAGAATAGATGGGGCCGGGGCCAGTCAGAATTTTTACTACCAATTCTCCAAACTACTCAAAATTTACTACCGGTTCTCCAGAACCGGTCAGAACCTGCTGAAACCCACCTCTGAGCTTAAGGCATCATTTTTGCTCTGCTGGAATAAAACTGCAGTCAAAGGTTGGGGTGTTGAGGGTGATAATACTTATAAGAAAAGTAATCCTTTGGGAGGTGTTTGGATGTGCCCTTTGAAATGTTTATTCTGGTGGATCTGCAGCTCTGGTGGAAATATCCTTATCTTACTTTGCTGAGCGTATAGATTTTTTCCCCCTTGGGTGCGTGCTTATGTGCTGACTTTGGGGGTGCCACAGTTGTGTGTTGACTCTGAATCTTGAAGGTATTTTGCCTGTTTGCTATTCTTTGTGAACAAAGTGGTTTAATCAGTTTGTGACTGGCTGTTAATTATAGGATGAAATAAATTTAAGTGATCCTAACAACATTGATATTGTCTTTGTTTGCAACCTAGGTTCTTCTGGATTCAGCAACTTGCAGATCATGCTGATGATTAAAGGAGTGTTGAGGGTAGCGAATGAATAAAATGAGCTCTGAATATAATTTTCTGCCAACAATTCTTAAAGACGTCCCCTGGAAAAACCTAGAAATAGGTTTCCTCATTTGAAGGATCATCTATACTTATGGGAGACAGAGAAAAACCTCCTGGCAGGTAACATGTGGGTTCATTGGCCAAACTTTTTGGTACCCTTGTCTTAAAACAGAGGTTCCCAATCTTTTTAAACACATTGAGAACAATTAATCAGTGGAACAACTTGCCTCCAGAAGTTGTGAATGCTCCAACACTGGAAGTTTTTAAGAAGATGTTGGATAACCATTTGTCTGAAGTGGTGTAGGATTCCCTGCCTAAGCAGGGGGTTAGACTAGAAGACCTCTAAGGTCCCTTCCAAGTCCGTTATTCTATTCTATTCTCTTGAAGACAGACTATTCTTGAAGTGGCACACTGTCTTCCAAAATTGCTAACTTTCTAAATGCAAAATATTTGACCTGTCAGAGATCAAATATTGAAATCAAATTTCATAAGCAATATGTTCAGTAGAAGGTAGAAGGCTTAGAACAGCAGATTCAATGAAAGAAGATTAAATCAAATCATCCCTTCAAATTTTTTCAATTTGAACTGAATTTCTGCAGTGATTCGAGACACAGAATTGAGTCAAGAGCTTTCCAATTGCTCAAGAAAGATTGGAAGATGATTCAGAGATCTGATGGACAATCAAACTTGCCCCAAATGTTAACTGCTTTTAGGAACACAATAACGCATAAGAAGTTGTGGGAAAGAGTTTAACTTCTGGGAATGATGGAAAGGATACACATGGGCCTTTCTTCGTAGACTTTCTTCTTATGGGTCATGGGTTGCAGGACTGCAAGTTGGCCTTTCTCCCAAGGATGTTCTGTTTTTGAGGCTTGCTAGCTTCCTCTGACAACTTTACAACCTTCTCTTATCTTTGCACAGTGCAGTTGCTGAATCTGGCTAACTAAAGTTCAACATTAAATTTGTGATAGATAAGAGTCAACAGAATACAAGGGGGCTGGACTTGGATCACTTGTGGCAATGCAAGGACTCTAAACTGAGGACACATTTAACTCTGCCCCCTAACGCTGCCTTCTCTTTTCCAACATCGATTCTGGTAAAACCCTTTATAGAATAGAATAGAATAGAATAGAATTTTTTTATTGGCCAAGTGTGATTGGACACACAAGGAATTTGTCTTGGTGCATATGCTCTCAGTGTACATAAAAGAAAAGATACGTTCATCAAGGTACAACATTTACAACACAATTGATGATCAATATATCAATATAAATCATAAGGATTGCCAGCAACAAGTTATAGTCATACAGTCATAAGTGGAAAGAGATTGGCGATGGGAACTATGAAACGATTAATAGTAGTGCAGATTCAGTAAATAGTCTGACAGTTTAAGGGAATTATTTGTTTAGCAGAGTGATGGCCTTCGGAAAAAAACTGTTCTTGTGTCTAGTTGTTCTGGTGTGCAGTGCTCTATAGCGTCGTTTTGAGGGTAGGAGTTGAAACAGTTTATGTCCAGGATGCGAGGGATCTGCAAATATTTTCACAGCCCTCTTCTTGAAGCTATCTAGTGTTGTGACCTAGGCCTAAGTAGTTATTACCAGACACAATCAGTCCTAAACAAACGTATTTTATTAGGACAGCTGAGAATTACTTCATTCTCAGCTTAGTCCAAATTAAGTCCAAAGCAAAGTCCTTCGTAAAAAGTCCTTCAGCCTTATCACAAACCTTTGTCACAAACCCTGCCTAAGGCTTTTCTTGGCAAGAACCCCATGAAGTTGAAACAGGAGATGAGAAATGATTGTATCAACATTGCTTTCCTACAAAGAACCCAAGAGCCGTTGCTGCCTTATGGGAGGGGCCAATCATCTCCTTGCCTTACTCCCGAGTCATCCTTTTTGCTTTAGCTGCTCTTGCCTTCTGGCAGCTGTCCGCATGTGTGCACTAGGAACAGGCTCCTCCTGTTCCTCTGCCTCTCTGCTGTCCTCCTCTGGAGGCTCCGGAGTCTGCACATCGCTCCCAGATGGCCCTGGCCCCGTCTCTGCCTTTGACGCAGAACCCTTGTCCTGGACTTCACCTGACTCCAGAACTGACCCATTGTCCTCCCCAGCCTCCTCACTGTCCAACTCCGCTGCCAGCTCCGCAGGCTGCTGATGGACCACAATAACTAGCTAAAACTTTGCAAAGTATCCACCATCCTTGCTATTCCTGTGCCATTCTAGGAACAAACAAAAAAAGATGCAGATGTTTTGGAGTTTCCCTATTAAGGTCTATGGGAAAATCTTTTATCAAGTTGAATATTGAATCGGTTTGTAATAAGGCTTGTCACCTCCAAATCTTGAATTCCAATCTAATATCCATTGATTCACAAACTGCTAACATTCACACAAATATGTTCAGCAGTGATATGCTGAACCAGGAGAAAAATAGAGATCATATTCCTGGGTTTAAACATGTTGTAGATGCATTATTTTTGCAAGTGAAAATTTGTTTTGTTTCATCCAAACAAAATAAATGATGTATAACTAAAACAAATGGTCGCATTTGATTTTTTTTTTAATGATGTTCACACTGCTTCAGAAAGTGGCATAAAGTAGACTAAAATATTAGGGTTAAAAGAAAACATTAGGAAGAAAATTATGCTTTCTATACGTAAAAGAAGAATGACACATAGTGATAGGACTATATTCAAGTATCCAACTTAAATCTGTTCTCCTGTAAGGCCAAAAGGAGTTCAACCCTGTGAACATGAAATCTATACCATAAAGATTCTTATTCTTTCAGGGTGCTGAAAGATATTATAAAAGGAAATAATACAAATGTAACTTAAGATTTTCACAAAGATCAGTGAAAAGTGTCAGGTTAACTGAATACTGGTTTAGAGTTACTGCCAGTCTTGGCTGCTGCAAAAATGAAGGTTAAAATCTGGCTAGATGAGAAATAAGTACATGTAAAAACAGATTCCTGGGAGACAAAGAGTAATATAGGAAGGAATGTGCAGAATTTTCCAACCATTAAATGTTCTGAGTTCAGAGTCACCATTTAAGCCCTGGTGGCACAGTGGTTAGAACACAGTACTGCAGGCTACTTCTGCTGATTGCTGATTGCTAGCAATTCGGCAGTTCGAATCTCACCGGCTCAAGGTTGACTCATCCTTCCATCCTTCCGAGGTGGGTAAAATGAGGACCAAGATTGTTGGAGGCAATAGACAAATTCCTTGTGTGTCCAATCACACTTGGTCAATAAAATTCTATTCTATTCTATTCTATTCTATTCTATTCTATTCTATTCTATAAACTACTTAGAGAGGGCTATAAGGCACTGTGAAACAGTATATAAGTCTGAGTGCTATTGCTATTTCAACGGTTTTAAATTCTAGGTTTTAAGTGTAAATGAGAGCCAGTTTGGTGTAGTGGCTAAAGGCCCAGGTTAGTAACCAGAAGATTGTGAGTTCTACTCCCACCTTGGCAACAAATAGAATAGCATTTAGGCTTTATAGCATTCTCTGGGCAGTTTTCAATGTAAACATTATTTGCATATTGCCGCCCAGCAATCTAGGTCCTCATTTTATTGACCGCGAAAGGATGGAAACTGAGTCAACTTTGAGGCCCTCAGGATTGAATTCCAGACTGTGGGCAGAGCTTGCCTGCAATACTGCACTTTAACCACTGTTCCACAGGGCAAAGCCAGAATAACAGAGTTGTAAGGGACCTTGGAGGTCTTCTAGTCCAATCTTCTGCTCAAACAGGAAGCCCTACACCATTTCAGACAAATAGTTGTCCAATCTCTTTTTCAAAAGCTTCCAGTGTTGGAGCACTGAAAACTTCTGGAGGCACGTTGTTCTGCTGAGTAATTGTTCTGTTGGGTGACTTTAGGCCAGTCACTTTCTCTTAGCCCTAGGAAGGAAGAAATGGGAATTCATTTCTGAGAAAACTTACCAAGAAAACTTCAGGGACTTGTTCAGGCAATCTCTGAGAATCGGACATGCCTGAATGGAAGGAAAAAGGAAAACAATGCAGAGCATGACACCTCAAGTTCAGAGGTGAGTTTCAAATTTTTTTAGTACCGGTTCTGTGGGTGTGGCTTGGTGGGCATGGCTTGGCTTGGTGGGCGCAGCTCGATGGGCATGGCAGGTGAAAGATACTGTAAAATCTCCATTCCCACCCCACTCCAGGGGAAGGATACTACAAAATCCCCATTCCCTCCCCACTCCTGGGGAAGGATACTGCAAAATCTCCATTTCCAGCCCACTCCAGGGGAAGGTTACTGCAAAATCCCCACTTCCTCCCAATCAGTTGGTTCCTGGGTGGCAGAGAATAGACAGGGGTGGGGCCAGTCAGAATTTTTACTACCGGTTCTCCCGACTATTCAAAATTTCCGCTACCGGTTTTCCAGAACTGGTCAGAACCTGCTGAAAGCCACCTCTGCTCAAGTTTTAGTGTGCATTATGTATCACGTTGTTTCATGTATTCATAATTTGGAACAACGGAAATGCAGAAAGAATTACTTGCTTCCTAATTTATTTGTCCTGGATCCACAAAGCTCATTTTGGACAAAAGCCCGGCAGAAAATTCCAGTGGAATTTTCTTTGTGAAATGGTTTGGTTCCAAATTGGAACAAAACATTTATTTTTCTCTTTCATTTGTCATTTTGTTGCATGATCGATCGTTACAAATATAACAACGAGAACCAAAGTAATTCATTAGGACATTTTATAGAGCATTAGGCACGGTAAATGAAGATGTTTATATTTCTGTAAACGAGCAGTGTGCTGTTCCCTTTTGTAAACGCGGCTCCGATTCTAACAAATAAAATTGGTATGACTATTTTAGTTTCAGGCATATTTCCACAATTTAGTAGCATTTACCAAACAGTGAACAATGCTGCCAAGAAAATATTCCACATCATTTCACAAACAAGCCATCATAAGCATCACTTAGCGAGAAGCAAAGACTGTCTTTTGACCAATCTACACTTTGAAAATGAAGATTTAAAAAAAGAAAAGCAATATCCAGCTCTCTACAAATATGGATAGGACTCAAATTTCTTTTGGATATTTTAAAGTCGAACTATGTAGTTATGTGTCTATATAGCAATAGGAATAGCACATAGACTTATATACCACTTCACAGTGCTTTACAGTCCTCTCTAAGTAGTTAACATAACATAACATAACATAACATAACATAACATAACATAACATAACATAACATAACATAACATAACATAACATAACATAACATAACATAACATAACATAACATAACATCAGAGTTGGAAGGGACCTTGGAGGTCTTCTAGTCCAACCCCTTGCCCAGGCAGGAAACCCTACACCATTTCAGACAAATGGCTATCCAACATTTTCTTAAAAATTTCCAGTGTTGGAGCATTCACAACTTCTGGAGGCAAGTTGTTCCACTTATTAATTGTTCTAACTGTCAGGAAATTTCTCCTTAGTTCTAAGTTTCTTCTCTCCTTGATTAGTTTCCACCCATTGCTTCTTGTTCTGCCTTCAGGTGCTTTGAAGAATAGCTTGACTCCCTCTTCTTTGGGGCAGCCCTGAGATATTGGAAGATTGCTATCATGTCTCCTCTAGTCCTTCTTTTCATCAGACATACTGAATTCCTGCAACCGTTCTTCATATGTTTTAGCCTCCAGTCCCCTAATCATCTTTGTGGCTCTTCTCTGCACTCTTTCTAGAGTCTCAATATCTTTTTTACATCGTGGCAACCAAAACTGGATGCAATATTCCAAGTGTGGCCTTACCAAGGCATTATAAAGTGGTATTAACACTTCACGTGATCTTGATTCTATCCCTCTGTTTATGCAGCCCAGAACTGTGTTGGCTTTTTTGGCAGTTGCTGCACACTGCTGGCTCATATCTAAATGGTTGTCCACTAGGACTCCAAGATCCCTCTCACAGTCACTACTATAGTTTACAGAGTCAGCATCTTGCCCCCAACAATCTGGGTCCTCATTTTACCAACCTTGGGAGGATGGAAGGCTGAGTCAATTTTAAGCCAGTGAGAATCGAATTGCTGGCAGTTGGCAGTCAACAGAATTAGTCTGCAGTGCTGCATTCTAACCACTGCGCCATCATGACTCTTATCTGAGAAGTGAGTAACCTATATATCTAACAACACATTAATTTCAAAATTCTCTATGTGTTAAGGTCCCTTCCCCACAACCTGCTGCTGGAGACAAAGAAAAGGATGTCGAAAAGAAACACAAGTGTGCGTTACAAAGAGCATTATCTCATGAACTCATTATTTTGCTTCAGTTCTGACTATCATGTCTCACCTGAAACACTGTGGAAAGAAAGAATTTTCTTCCCACTTCAAGTCAGGCAGGGAGATCACAAGTATGTATCCTGCAAGTCAGGCAGGGAGAAATCCATAACGCAAATGTCCAGGCTGAACAACTGAGTCAAAACCTTCCGTCGCGAGCTTAAAACACATTTATTCATCTGCGCAGGACTGGATTAGATTTTAAATTTATACTGGTTTTAAATGGTTTTATTATTTATATTGCTTTTGATAATGTAGAATAAGTTTTTTAACTGTTATTTTAGTCTGTATTTATATGTGCTTTTTACTTGCCTGTGAACCGCCCTGAGTCCCCTGGGAGATAGGGCGGTATATAAATGTGATAAAAATAAAATAAAAAAATAAAATATTCTGGTTCCTGCTCTTTTCTAAATTTTGTCACACTTCTTCCAAAGCAAGCAAGCTAACAACCAACCCTGTCCACCCCACAAAAAACAATCTGGATTTTTAAAAAATATATATAGATGTGTGCAAAACTGCATGCTTTTAGATCAGTATTTACACAACATGTCTAATACAAGCAAAACTCACACTCAAAATCTTAACAAAATGAAATTCAGTGTAGAGAAAAGTCCTACACTTAGGCAAGAAAAACCAAAAGTACACATATAAATTGGGTGAAACCAGGCTTAATAGCAGTAACTGTGAGAGGGATCTTGGAGTCTTAATGGACAACCAGCTACATAGGAGCCAGCAGTGTGCAGCCACCACCAAAAAAGCCAATGCAATCCTAAATTGCATTAACAGAGGGATACAATCAAGATCAAGTGAGGAACTAATACCATTCTATAAAGCCTTGGTAAGACCACACCTAGAGTACTGCATCCAGTTTTCGTCAACACACTATAAAAAACATGTTGAGACTCTAGAAAGAGTGCAGAAAAGAGCAACCAGGATGATTAGGGGACTGGAGACTAAAACATATGAAGAATGATTACAGGAACTGGGTGGGCATAGCTAGTCTAGTGAAGAGAAGGACCAGGGGAGACATGTTAGCAATGTTCAAATATTTGAGGGGCTGCCACAGAGAGGAGGGGGAGGGGTGTCAAGATATTTTCCAAAGCACCTGAAGGCCAGACAAGGAATAATGGATGGAAACTGACAAAGGAGAGATTCAACCTGGAAATTAGGAGAAATTTTCTGACAGTGAGAACAATCAACCAATGGAACAGAAGTTGCATCCAGAAGTTGTAGGAGTTTCATCACTTGAGACTTTCAAGAGGTTGGACTGCCATTTGTCAGAAATGTTATAGGTCTCTAGATGAGGGTTAGATTAGATGACCTACAAGGTCCCTTCCAACTCTGTTAATCTGTAATCCAAGTCAAAATGTATTACTTTCATGTAGGGAGTATAATTTCTATTTAATGACACTACCCTTAGACAGGGATTCAAAAATAACCTCTCAATTCACCTAGTCCTGTGCTACTATTTGTACGGTACACCACATTGTTACTTATGATTGGAATGACTTATAATAGCTTTTTATTTGGATTTATTTTAGTCTCTACGTTCTCAGTTATTTTTAGATTCTATTATACTTATTGTTCTTCCTCTTATCCACATATACATATAGATAGAGAAGGATGTAATCCTTCTTTTATTCAACATCTTGTTTGTATCTCGCCTCAGGGCTGTAATAAATAATTCTGAAACTGCTATTTTCATGCCGTGGTTTATAAATAGCGATAAAAGCCCACGTTGAGGGGAGAAACAGGACTGAACAAGAACTGAAACAGGACTGAATAAGGCTGATTTTTTTTTTTAAAAAATGAACAAAATCAACTTGAAAAACATGCTTTGCTTCTGCCTGAAAGAGGCAAATTAATTGAAATGTTTCTAAAAAAAATATATGAGAAAAAACATCACCGGCCATCTTTTGTGATGCAATAGCTCAAATTCCCTCATTTGAAAGGCAACACCCTTGAAGTTATTTTATGTCTGCTGTCTCTACCAGGTCAATAATTTGAAGAATGGGTCCACTACATATGGTTAAAAGATCACTTAGACTCAACCTCTAAGTTTAGCAAAGGAACTGTGAAAATCAAAGAAACACTGAAAGAATTGTGTCAGGATCCTGGTGTTGGAAATGAATTCAGCCAACAAGCATGGGTTGATGAAAACAAAGAGACTTTATTAAAATCTATTTTGCAAAATAGGGTGGGTATATCCCAGCAGATCTCAACCAAGGAGTTTGAGCCAGGAAGCCCCACCTGAAATTTCTTCTATGGAGAGCAGCAGTCTATTTTCAAAGAATGCAAACTCTGCTTTGCCCTTAGTAGGATCACAATTGGAATACTGCATCCAGTTTTGGCTGCCACAACGTAAAAAAAAGATGTTACGGTCTCCAGAAAGAGTGTAGAGAAAAGCAAGAAAAACGATTAGGGGACTGGAGGCTAAAACATATAAAGAAAGGTTACAGGAATTGGACATGTTATTTAATGAAAAAGAGGATTAGGGGTGACATTTATTTATTTATTTATTTATTTATTTTATTTATTTTGTCACAACAATATATGTAACTATCATACATATATCATACATATAAGAAAGGTTATATAGTATATAAAGGTATAAGCATATATATATATATATATATATATATATATATATATATATATATATATATATATATATATATATATATATATATATATATATATATATATATATATGAAGAAGAAAAGAAAAACAATAGGACAGGAACGGTAGGCACGTTTGTGCGCTTATGCATACTTATGGTCCTCTTAGGAATGGGGTGAGGTCAATAGTAGAAAGTTTTTGGTTAAAGCTTTTAGGATTATGGGAAGAGACCACAGAGTCAGGTAAAGTATTCCAAGCACTGATGATTCTGTTACAGAAGTCATATTTTCTGCAATCTAGATTAAAACGGTTGACATTAAGTTTAAATCTATTGGTTGCTCTTGTATTATTGCAATTAAAGCTGAAGTAGTCTTTTACAGGAAGGACTTTACAATAGATGATTCTATGAGTTAAACTCATAGACATGATAGCAATGTTCCAATATTTAAGGCATTGCCATAATGAAGAGGGTGTCAACAACCTATGCCATTTCAGATCAGTGGCCGTCCATAATAGGAAGGGGGAGAGGGTGTTTCCTTATTGTGCAGAACCAGACTACTTGTTAAAAAGCAAACGAACAACAAAAAAGAACAAAAGCACTCTAAGCTACTAACGTGGGCGTTTCGGAGTATAACAAATTGGGCTGGGAAACCATGTTTATCTTAAACGTATAAAGTTTTTTTTTTTAATGATGAAATGTAATTCCAGCCCAGTAATTAAAAAAAAAAGATTGGTCAGAACATTGCCTTTTTCGTGCAAAAGATTTATTTATTCTCACAATGTTTCCTAGCCTCCTGTTGAAACCAACTTCGTTCTTGTTTTGCATTGGTAATAAAACTTTGACGACAGTTTGCAGACGATAGTTTCTGGAAGAGCGAGTTCATGTGGAACTTGAATATTTTTTAGGTTTAGTGACTTTTTGTAGAAGATAGCTACTCCACCACGTCTGCGGGTTTCGCGATTAGATTTTTTTTTCCTGTCTGCAATTTAGGATTTAGGATTTAGGATTTAGGATTTGGGATTTGGGATTTGGGATTTGGGATTTAGGATTTTTTCCTGTCTGCGATTTAAGATTTGGGATTTGGGATTTGGGATTTGGGATTTAGGATTTAGGATTTAGGATTTAGGATATTTTCCTGTCTGCAATTTAAGATTTAGGATTTGGGATTTAGGATTTAGAGTTTAGGATTTTTTCCTGTCTGCAATTTAGGAGGCCATCAAGCTGACTGAGGGACATTTGCTTATGCCAAGAAAAATTTGAGAATTTCGCTTTTCAACGCTTCTGCAGACTAAAAACAGACAGAAACGTTCCATCTGTCATGAAAACAAAGAAAGCAAACTAGGAAATCATGCATATTTGTTTTGTTTGCAGTCCATGTCATATTCCTTTGAAAAACGGTATGCTTCGCCCTCTGTTTCCAGTTCTTTAGCACATATCCCACTGAGAGAAGTATTTACAGTATCCATGTAAAGATACTGGAACATATGAGGAAAAAAAATATTGTTTTAGCAAACGTATAGATCTTGACAATTATGCTAAAAACAGACATCCACTTGGCAGGACTACCTCAAGAAATTTGTTTCAAACTGGACTACAGAACAATAATTTCCTCCCTACTCACTGAGGTAACACAGTAACATGCCCACTTGCCAACATCTCTCTGTTTTATTTTTCATGGGAACTTCGTGGATAAAGATAGTATATTCTCCATCTGGTAACAACATTAGTGTGTGTGTGTGAGAGAGAGAGAGAGAAAGAGAGAGAGAAATATAGATGAGGAAGAGACAGAGAGAGAGAGAAAATAGGGGGGAGAGAGAGAGAAATATAGGAGAGAGAGACACACACAGAGAGAAAAAATATAGGAGAAAGAGAGACAGAGAGAGAGAAAAATATATAGGAGAGAGGGGGAGAAAGAGAAATATAGGAGAGAGTAAAAATATAGGAGAGAGAAAGAGAGAGTGAAAATATAAGTGAGAGAGAGAGTAATATAGGAGAGAGAGAGAAAAATATAGGGCGGAGAGAGAGAAATATAGATGAGAGAAAGAGAGAGAGAGAGAGAGAGAAATAGGAAATATAGGAGAGAGAGACACACACAAAGAGGGAGAGAAAAAAATATGGGAGAGAGAGAGACAGAGAGAGAAAAAAATATATAGGAGAGAGGGAGAGAAAGAGAGAAATATAGGAGAAAGAGAAAAAATATAGGAGAGAGAAAAGAGAGAAAATATAGGAGAGAGAGAAAAAAATATAGGGGAGAGGGAGAGAGAGAAATGTAGATGAGAGAAAGACAGAGAGATAAAAATATAGGAGAAAGAGAGAGAGAAAAAAAAGAGAGAAATAAGGAGAAACAGAAATTTCATTCACTCACTGACAAGTTTTTGCATTGATCTTTAAAAGGAGCCGTGTCCGTTTAAACCCTACTAAAGTTTTTGAAAAACCTTCCAGTCAGGAAAGCTTGACTTTTTTAATTTCCTGGCCTTGGTTGTATTTTAACATCGCGATAAACATCAAGGCCAGAATGAGAGTTTCCTTTTCAACTCAGTTGATGTTTGTTAACAAGAATAAAATCCTGATGCTTCTTATCGGACTCGAAATACAGGAAAGCCGACATAATCAGATAAGCAACTTTTAATTTTCTAACTTCGTAGGCATCTGAATAGATTCGACATGGCATTATTTGGTTTAGCAATTTCTTTTAAAGATACGAGCGTTTTTTGTTCCCTGCCCTCCAAATGTTCAGAACGATGCACAGTATTTAATTGTGAACCACTTGTTGTATGCAGAGAGTCCTCAGGTTGTGACCGTAATGGAGTCCACTTATAGTCGTAAGTCATAGCAATCTTCAAATGGGTAGTTGTACCACCAATCTAATTTTATGATATCTTTTGTGGTGATCATTGAACAAATGCAGTGGTCATAAGGGCAAGTGTCATGATTGTTAAGCAAATGTAGCAGTCATAAGTGTGAACCGATTGTTCACTATGGGCACAGTTTTGTCAAAAACCAGGAGTAGGTTCCAGTTTTCTGCATATACAAGTAGTCCTCAATTTCCGACTACAATTGAGCTAAAAATTTCCATTGCTAAGTAGGAGAGTTGTTAATATTTTCAAATAGAATAGAATGAATGAGCTGGAAGGGGCCGCGGTGTGGCTCAGGCTGTAAGAAGCCTGTTATTACTGCAGGTTCTAGTCCCACCAGGTCCAAGGTTGACTCAGCCTTCCATCCTTTATAAGGTAGGTAAAATGAGGACCCAGATTGTTGGGGGGGTAATAAGTGACTTTGTAAATATACAAATAGAATGAGACTATTGCCTTACACACTGTAAGCCGCCCTGAGTCTTCGGAGAAGGGCGGGATATAAATGTAAACAAATAAACAAACAAAAAGGGGGACCTTGGAGGTCTTCTAGTCCAGCCTCCTGCTCAAGCAGGAGAGCCTATACCATCTCAGACAAGTGACTGTCCAGTCTTTTCTTAAAAAGTGATGATTTCTGGAGGCAAGTATTCCACTAGTTAATAACCCTCACTGTTCTCCTTAATTCCAGGTTGCTTCCCTCTTTGATTAGTTTCCAACCTTTGTTTCTTGTCCTGCCCTCTGGTGCTTTGGAGAATAATTTGATCCCCCTTGTTGTGTCCTCCTTGCCTCCATCCGAACGATGGCTTAATTATCCGGCTCTTATCAGCTCTGGCAGCAAAAGAATCAGTGTCTACCAAGAGCCCTCGATAGCTGCCAAGACGCTGGTGAGTCACAACCTTCAGCTCTAGTTAATCCATGGATTTGCCTGATACAAAGAGACACACCAGCTCTTGCTGCCTTTTATATCCTGTGGGGTGTGGCTCCATGACTCAGCACTTCCTAGGCTTGCCCCTCCCCTGCTTCTGTTGTTCTCTTCTCTCCTGCCTACAAAACCTGGGATTGAGCCAAGCCTGACTGCTGTCAGATGGGTCTGCAGGCGTGGCCTGGTGGGGGGGAAGAGTCAGGAGAAGGAGGCCTCGTTATCTCTTTCACTTGGCCTGCTTCTGGCTCCTGGAGCTGATCCAGGGAGGCCGGTGCTTCCGAGGAAAGTCCTGATGGCCCTTCCCCTCACTGTCCAAATCACTTTCTGGCAGCAGGCCCGGCTCCGAGTCACTTTCTGGCAGCAGGCCCGGCTCCAAGGCACTTTCAGGCATGGGGCCAGGTTCGGGGGCGGGAGCCACAACACCCCTCTTCTTTGTGGCAGCCCCTCAAGTACTGGAATAACTGCTATCATGTCACCCCTAATTCTTCTTTTCTTTAGACTAGCCAAACCCAAATCCTGCAGCCATTCTGCATATGTTTTAATCTCCAGGCCTTTGATCATCTTAGTTGCTCTTCTCTGAACTTTTTCTAAAGTCTCAGCATCTTTTTTTTTTTGTAGTATAATAACCAAAATTGGTTGCAGTCTTCCAGGTGCGGTCTTACTTCCATAAAATGGTACTAGTACTTCTTGTGATCTTGATTCTATGCCTCTGTTTATACAACCTAGGATTATATTAGCTTCAGTGGTGGAATGCTGCCGGTTTAACAACCGGTTCAGTGAGCGTAAGCTTCACATGCATGCGCACCTAAGGCCCTTGTGCACAGCACTGAATATGGGGCATTTAGAAGCTCAGCTGCTTACCTTCCAAGTCTGCAAAGGTAAGTAGAACAGCGAGGGGGAGGGAATCAGCTGTGCCGCATGGTTGAGATGAGCTACAAAGCAAGAAGCAAAGGACAGGATAGAGCGGGGCCAGGTGGGCGGGGCCATCACTAAAAGGATGCAAATGGCCAGCTGTCTGCAAGGAGTATAAATTCTTCCATTCCCCATCATCCAGTCACAGCTGAAGAAGCTTCTTGGGTGAGAAGCAAAAGGTCTTCAAAGAAAAACCAGAAAGTCCAGTTGCCTCTTGAAGAAAAGCACCTTTGGGGCAACCACGACCTGGATGACTGAGAAATCTCCATAGACACTGTTTTTCTCGTTTCCCTCACTCTGTCACACACATCCATTGGGCACCACTGAAAGCGAATTTCATCAAATGGCTTTACGGTTTTCAGTAACAGGCACGGAGTTTAGAATAGAATAGAATAGAATTTTTCTATTGGGCAAGTGTGATTGAACACACAAGGAATTTGTCTTGGTGCATATGCTCTCAGTGTACATAAAAGAAAAGATACGTTCATCAAGGTACAACATTTACAACACAAATGATGGTCAATACATCAATATAAATCATAAAGATTGCCAGCAACAAAGTTACAGTCATACAGTCATAAGTGGAAGGAGATGGGTGATGGGAACAATGAGAAGATTAATAGTAGTGCAGATTTAGTAAATAGTTTGACAGTGTTGAGGGAATTATTTGTTTAGCAGAGTGATGGCGTTTGGGAAAAAACTGTTCTTGTGTCTAGTTGTTCTGGTGTGCAGTGCTCTATAGCGTCGTTTTGAGGGTAGGAGTTGAAACAGTTTATGTCCAGGATGTGAGGGATCTATAGATATTTTCACGGCCCTCTTCTTGATTCATGCAGTATACAGGTCCTCAATGGAAGGCAGGTTGGTAGCAATTATTTTTTCTGCAGTTCTAATTATCCTCTGAAGTCTGTGTCTGTCTTGTTGGGTTGCAGAACTGAACCAGACAGTTATAGACAGTTATATAACACAATTCTGAATGGCCGTGGCCAAAACAAGGAAATTCAGTCCATCAAATGGGAAAAACGCATCATTTTATTCTCATTCCATCTGAACTCCATTTAATCAGACTCATTGCTGGTGAGGTAGTTCTCACTGAAGAAGGTGACCACAATCCATCATACATGGACCCTGGCCTCTAAAATGCTTCTCTGCACAAGGCTACAATAATGAAGTTTTATAGTCATCTGGAAAGTGACAATAAATGACAGGCTAGATTTGCTTTAGTCCTATTTCAAAGGAATGTCCAGCCCATATTTATTTATTTTTATTTATTTATTTTGTCAAACACAACAATATATATAAGTATAAGCATGAAATAACCATACAAATTGAATACAACCAAAGGGAACATTAGGACAGGAACAGTAGGCACGCTGGTGCTCTTATGCATGCCCCTTACAGACCTCTTAGGAATGGGGTGAGGTCAACAGTAGACAGTCTTTGGTTAAACCTTTTGTTCAGGAGGCCAGACTTGGGAGCTGGAGTCACAACACCTTTGGGGATTTTTGGAAGAGACCACAGAGTCAGGTAGTGCATTCCAGGCATTAACAACTCTGTTACTGAAGTCATATTTTCTACAATCAAGATTGGAGCGGTTCACATTAAGTTTAAATCTATTGTGTGCTCGTGTATTGTTGTGGTTGAAGCTGAAGTAGTCTCCGACAGGAAGGACATTGTAGCGGTTGATTTTATGAGTTATACTTAGTTATATTATTTTAGTACAGGTAGTCCTTGACTTATGACCATGATGGAGCCCAACATTTCTGTCGCTAAAGAAGATAGTTGTTCCATGGTTCCCACCCCCCCCCATTTTATGACCTTTCTTGCTACAGTTGCCAAGGGAATCACTGCAGTTGTTAAGTTAGTAACATGGTTGTTAAGTGAATCCGGCTTCCCCATTGACTTTGCTTCTCAGAAGGTCGCAAAAGGGGTTCATGTGATCCCAGGAGACTGCAACTATTATAAATACAAGAGGGTTGCCAAGCGCCTGAATTTTAATCACATGATCACAGAATGTTCCAATGGTTGTAAATGTGAAAAATGGTCAAAAGTCACTTTTTTCAGTGCCGTTGTAACTGTGAATGGTCACTAAACGAATGATTATAAGTCGAGGACTGCCTGTAACTGTCAGGCCCAAGAAACCAAGAAAAACATAGGGAGTTACTTAAGAGTAGTTTCTTTATTGTTGCTTACCTATAGACAGAAATCTTGCCAGACTACACCATGTATTTGCACCCATTGCTTCTTGTCCTGCCCTCAGGTGCTTTGGAGAATAGCTTCACGTGTGCACGTTGCAGTTGCTTGCCACTTCCATGTTCCAGTTTTGAATGGGCCACGGGTTATTCTTCCTTCTCAGTGTGGATTCTCTTCCTTCCAATGACCGGGACAGGATTCCATAAAATGCAGCATTGCTCTGGTGAGATTTGAGCTGTGATCACTCGGAAAACGTCTCTCTTGACTGTTTTGCATGTTAAATTGAACCTAGAGCCTAGTCTAATTTTTATATAACAGCTGATTCCATTTTACAACCTCATTAAAAATAAAAAGGGGTGGGACAAATGGGATTGGTTGCTTTTAGGCAAGGCACGCTATTCAGCCGGTTCATCGAACTCCACAAAAAATTAGCTACTGGTTCTGCTGAATGAATGAATGAATATTGAATATTTTAATTTGTATACCGCCCTTCTCCCGAAGGACTCAGGGCGGTGAACAGGCAGATAAAATACAGATATACACAATAGTTAAAACATCCCTTAAAAAACTGATTTAAATTTGCCCAAATATTAAAATAACATACACCCCCATAAAATTACAAAACTTTAAAAACCCATCAAATTCAATTAAAATTTAAAGGTAAAAATCAAGCTAGTCCAGCCATACGAAATAAATAAGTTTTAAGTTCGCGGCGAAAGGTCCTAAGGTCAGGTAGTTGTCGAAGTCCGAGGGGAAGTTCGTTCCACAGGGTCAGAGCCCCCACAGAGAAGGCCCTCCCCCTGGGGGCCGCCAGTCGACACTGTTTGGCTGACGGCACCCTGAGGATTCCCTCTCTGTGGGAATGCACCGGACGATGGGAGATAGAGGCCGGCAGTAGACGGTCCCGTAGAACCCGTGCGAACCAGCTGAATCCCACCACTGGCTGTGGCCTGGTAGTGGGCTTCAGCCTGGGGGGTTGGAGACCCCTGTTCCATGATACTTAACTTCTATAATTAATTTAACTTCAGAAGAAAAACCTTCTAGCTATATGCTGTGCTGTAAGTGTAATGAGTAGCTCGGCAATAAGGTAAGTTTAAGATAGTTATAAATATTTTTTTTCCCCATAACCTGGGATACAGCATTTTTGTTAGCTGTCTGAAGGCAATTAAATTTATATGAATTATACAGCCGCATTATTTTCAAATGCCATTTAAGCTATGGTATTAAGTACGATTTTATAATAGCTCAGGGCAAGTGGATTACAATGAAGTAATTCAATCACTCAGAATAGGTCTCTTAACTCCTGTAAGAGCAATCTTTAATATTGATTGTCAAAGCAAGATGCAAATGACAGAAAGAGCAGCCGTCACTAGTCCTAGGTGGAATTTTATTAAAGATCAGTAAAATAAATCAACTCATTACAAGTCAAGAGGAGTTTTTACGTATGAAAATCCAAGTAAAGGCTTCGGGGATCTGTACTTATTGTGTTATCATCTGAGAAGAAAAATGTCCGTGTGGGTGAACGTCAGTTCGCATTTCAGTGTGGAAGTCTCTAGGTCAGGGGTCAGGAACCCGTGGCTCTGGAGCCTCATGCGGCTCTTTCATCCCTCAGCTGCAGCTCCCAGTCGCTCAAAATATGCGTCACAACCGCCAATGTGTGACACCCACCGGCACATGATTTATTGAGCTTTTTGACACCCACACCCACACCCTGGTAGGCCAACCATGGATAAATCCAAGAAAAGAAAAGTTTCAGAAGAAAACAGAACGTTTAATTCAACTACATATCCTAGTTTTGTGGCTGCTCAAGAAATAGTCAGGCACGGGAAGGGTTTTGTGGCTCCCGGTGTTTTATTTTCTGTGGGAAATGGGTCCAAATGACTCTTTGAGTGTTTAAGGTTGCAGACCCCTGCTTGAGGTTGTTTGCTTAAGCTACATGTGTTTTCCCCAAAATAAGACCCTGTCTTATATTTTTTTGAACCCCGAAATAGACGCTTGGCCTTATTTTCAGGGAGGTCTTATTATTTTGGGGCGTGTAGAGCAAGATGGGGCTCCTCTTGCCATCTTACCTGATTTCCAGCTCTGTCTCCCTAACCCTAACCAGAGGAAATGGTGGGGACCAGCTGTGCATGCATTTAAATATTTTCAGGGAGGGCTTATTTTCAGGGGGCTTATTTTATTTTATTTTTAAAAAGGGATATTTATTGAATTTTCCAACATTTAAAACACAAAACACAAATTTACACTTTTAACAGCTTTTCCATGTCGGTATCTATAGCTTTCGTAAAAGTCATATTTACATAAATCCTACTTCTATATATCACTATCCTAAATTATATCCTTATTTAAGTTATAGTTACATCTTAATTTAGCATTAATGGCTAAATTCTTGACAATAAAAGAGGATAACTATGGTAAATTGGTACAACAGATATAAAAAGACTTAGACAATTGGGCAAAATTACAAATATCTTTAATTGGTAGAATTGCTGCAATAAAAATGAACATATTACTTAAATTGTTATGTCTTTTCCAAACAATACCAATAAGATTGGGGAAAACATTCTTTAAACAATTGAATAAAATAATAGGTAAATTCATTTGGTTGGGGAAAAAAGCCCGAATAAAACTTAAACTTTTACAGGACTCTAGAACCAAAGGAGGCTTTGGCCTCCTGAATTGAGAATTATACTATCAAGCGGCAGCAGCAACATGGCTTAAAGATTGGGTCTAATTAAATAACAACAGGGTATTAACTCTAGAAGGCCACGATCTTCAATTGGGATGGCATTCTGTGGGAAGGAAAGAATAAAATTCATACATACTTTCAGAGACATCTAGTTTGAAATGCCTTGATAAATATTTGGGATAAAATTAAAAGAAACCACTATATGAAAGTTCCAATTTGGATTTCAATGATAGAGGCAATAATTTATCCAAATGTATTAGACATAAATAAAGCAGTAAGGTATTCGGAATTGCTAGATGAACAAGGAAATCTAAAATCGGAGCAAGATCTAAAGAATCAGGGAATAAAAATTGACTGGTGGCCTTACCTACAAATTAGAATAAAATATAAAAAAGACTGGGAACAATACAGCCATTACGGAGCACAATTGGAACTTGACAAAATACTATTAGGAACAGGGGAGCAAATGATTACCAAAATGTATAATTTTGTATTAAGATTTAAAATGGAAGAAGAAAATGTGAAAGAGACAACGATCAGTTGGGCGAGAAATTTTGGACGTACTATTCAATTAGATCAATGGGATAAATTATGGGAGAGAAACTACAAACTAACAATGTCAGCTGGTTGTAAGGAGAACCTCTATAAAATGTTTTATCGGTGACATTTACCACCAGCCAGATTGTCCAAGATGTTCTCAAATCAATCGCTGGAGTGCCGGGAGGCTTATTTTAGTGCATGCACTCAAAAGCCGGATTGGGCTTATTATCAGGGGATGCTTTATTTTTGGGGAAACAGGGTATTTATATGATTACTCAACTCACAAGCTGCAACTCTGCTAAGATAGGTTTTAAAACAAAACAAAGTAAGCAATGATCTAAAAACCAAATGGCACAACGTAAAATAACATATG
This sequence comes from Ahaetulla prasina, assembly GCF_028640845.1. NCBI lineage: Eukaryota > Metazoa > Chordata > Lepidosauria > Squamata > Colubridae > Ahaetulla > Ahaetulla prasina. Next base: position 13,595,666 of record NC_080543.1, on the reverse strand, counting down.
TAGAAGCCTGAAATACAACGTATTCACAGTCCTAAACTATTTTCTCTATGTGTATGTTCTTACAACAATCTTATCGTGGATCGTTGGGAAGGACTCGGTAGGCAGATAAAAGTGCCAATTCCACCCTAAACATCTGGCTGATTGTGCAATGAACTGTAATAATAATGTAAAGAAGCAGAAGGAATAGTAGATCATACCTCATGCAAGAAGATTGCACAAAACTGATTATAAACGAATGACATAACCCAGTCACCAGAATGATTCAGCGGAACATTGTAAAAAATATCAGATGCCAGTAACAAAACATTGGTGGGAAGATACAGTTGAAAAAGTGGTTAAGAATGAGCAGATTAAAATATTGTGGGATTTCTGGATACAGACTAATAAAATCTTGGCTCATTAACATACCGGATTTAACTGTCGTTGACAAGAAGGAAGTGTGGATAATTGATGTGGCAATACAGGTAGTCCTCAGCTTACGACCATAACTGAGCTCCACATTTATGTTGCTAAGCGAGGCATATGTTAAGTGAGTGTTGCCCCATTTTAAGAACTTTCTTGCCACAGTTGTTAAGTGAATCACGGTTGCAGTTGTTAAGTTAGTAACATAGCTGTTAAGTGAATCTGGTTTTCTCATTGACTTTGATTGACAGAAAGTCGCAAAAGTTGATCATGTGACCTTTTGAACCAGTTGCCAAGCACCTGAATTTGGATCACATGACCATGGGGAGGCTGCAATGGTCATAAGTATGAAAAATGGTCATATGCCACGTTTTTCAGTGTCGTCCTTAGTTTGAACAGTCCCTAAATCAGTGGTTCTCAACCTTTATAGTGCTGCAACCCCTTTAATACAATTCCCCACGATGTGGCGACCCCTTTAATACAATTCCCCACGATGTGGCGACCCCAACCGTAAAATTATTTTCATTTTGAATTTATCGCGCCTGAAGCCGTATTGGCTAGCGATCTGAACTGCTTGCGATTGCCTTGAGGACAGAGGCCTTAAAGCGGAGACTCCTCCCCTATTAAGTTTATCGCGCCTGAAGCCAGATTAGACTAGCGATTGGGAGTGATTGCAGCTGGCTTGAGAGGGAGACATCAGAGCAAAGATTTCTCTCTTTTTTAATTCATCGCGCCTGAAGCCGAATTCGGCTAGTGATTTGAAGAGCCTGCAGCTGGCTTGTGGAGCCAACCATTGGAGCGCGATTCTTCGACTCGCAAGTATACTTCCCATGTTTCCGATGGTCTTAGGCGACCCCTGGCAAATCGTCATTCGACCCCCAAAGGGGTCGCGATCCACAGGTTGAGAACCGCTGCCCTAAATGAACTGTTATAATTGGAGGGCTTACCCGTACTAGTAGAATGGAAGCCAAAGATCTGGAGAAGCTCACGAAGTATCAAGATATGAAAATTGAAATTGAAATATTATCGCATAAATTGACCTTGACCTTAACACTTGGGACAAGTAAAGCCATAAAAAGGGGCAAAACTCACTTAGCAACTATAGCATTTAGCAGCCGAAATTTTGGGTTCAATTGTGGTCGTAAATCGAGGATTACCTGTAGACTTCTTTCATTAGGGGGTGTTGTTTTTTGGCTAGTGACTGGTTTTGTTCCTCTAGGTCTAGTTTTTGTGGGGAACACAGCAATGGGGCCGAAAGGAGAGGTGATGGCAAACCCTGGGACAAACTAAAGTTTTCATTTTGATCCTAGATAATTTGTATTTGGGAATAAATACTAAATATTATCAATAAATTCTGCTTGTTTTATTCCACAATTGTAGTGCTTAGCAGCAGAAATTTTGGGCTTCAATTGTGGTCGTAAATCGAGGATTACCTGTAGACTTCTTTCATTAGGGGGTGTTGTTTTTTGGCTAGTGACTGGTTTTGTTCCTCTAGGTCTAGTTTTTGTGGGGAACACAGCAATGGGGCCGAAAGGAGAGGTGATGGCAAACCCTGGGACAAACTAAAGTTTTCATTTTGATCCTAGATAATTTGTATTTGGGAATAAATACTAAATATTATCAATAAATTCTGCTTGTTTTATTCCGCAATTGTAGTGCTTAGCAGCAGAAGTTTTGGGCCCAATTGTGGTCATAAGTCATGGGCTACCTATATAAGGTAAAGGTAAAGGTTCCCCTCACAAATATGTACTAGTCCTTCCTGACTCTAGGGGGCGGTGCTCATCTCCGTTTCAAAGCCGAAGAGCCAGTGCTTGTTCGGAAGATGTCGCCGTGGTCATTGGCCGGCATGACTTTACACCAAAGGCGCAAAGAACGCTGTTCCCTTCCCACCAAAGGTGGTCCCTATTTTTCTACTTGCATTTTTTATGTGCTTTTGAACTGCTAGGTTGGCAGAAGCTGGGACAAGTCGCGGGAGCTCACCCCACTACGCAGCACTAGAGATTCGAACCACTGAACTGCCCACCTTTCTTAGCCACTGAGCTGCTGCGTCCCTTTTACCTATACTACCTGTATAGGTGCAGTCTATTCTTTTTCAATACATAGTGTTCAAAGGAGAATCTGCAGTGGCAGAAAATTTCTCCATTTTATGGGCTCAACTAATACAATCTGCAGTTACAAGAGCCGATTCTGAATCTAACCTCAGGTGGAAGATTAAAATAAAGTGGAACTGAATTTTAATTAACAAAAGTGGTGGAAAAGGAATTGTGCTCATCCTTGCATTGTTGTTGTTAGTTGCAAAGTTGTGTCCGACCCATTGCGACCCCATGGACAACGTTCCTCCAGGGCTTCCTGTCCTCTACCATCCTCTGGAGTCCATTTAAACTCATGCCTACTGCTTCAGTGACTCCATCCAGCCATCTCGTTCTCTGTCGTCCTCTTCTTTTGCCCTCAATCTTTCCCAGCATTAGGCTCTTCTCCAGCGAGTCCTTCTTTTTCATTAGGTGGCCAAAGTATTTCAGTTTCATCTTCAGGATCTGGCCTTCTAAAGAGCAGTCAGGGTTGATCTCCTCTAGAACTGACTTGTTTGTTCACCTTGCAGTCCAAGGGACTCGCAGGAGTCTTCTCCAGTACCAGAGTTCAAAGGCCTCAATTCTTGGTGCTCAGCCTTTCTTATGGTCCAACCTTCACAGCCATACATTGCAACTGGGAAAACCAGAGCCTTGACTATACGCACTTTTGTTGGCAGGGTAATGTCTCTGCTTTTTAGTACAATGAAAATACACCTTAAAGTATCCCGTTCATGCATTTTGTCCGTGAAGAAACTCTGGAGTTACTGAGAATGTTCCAAACACTGCTGAGAAGTGCTCTTAAAATTCATATTTCGATGTTCTCAGCTGTTGTTGCTTGAGATATCTGGCTGAAATGTTGCTCCAGACAGAAAAAAAAAAAATTCAGTAGTAGCCTGTTGGTAACTTCATTAAAACATTTCTGCTTCTCTCAGCATTCTTTACCCTTTGCAGAAATCTCCAGTTACACCCAGTTGCTGCTTTATGTGAAATCTGGCAAAAAAAATTAAAAAAAATAAAATTCTATCATCCATCCATTGTGGAGGATTCACAAGATTGCAAAGACAACTTACATGGATGCCAAGATTTCCCAAAGTAAACTCGCTTCCATATTTAAACGAAACGCTCATTAGTATCCAGAGACTTCCTCAAGCTTATTGCAAATCATGTTCATACGCTAAACACCAATTTAATTAAAAAGTGAGATAACAATAATAGTCCTTCTCTCCCCTCTGAGGATCTGTATGGATTAACACCTGAGAGCAATCTCTGGAATGAAATGTCAACAACAAAGTGAAAGAATCGAGGCAGCCATGAGTTATTGTACCGTACAATTAGCGAATTTCACTGGGTGCCTTGCCCTGAGTTAACACAACATAGTGTTATTGAGCTTTTCTGGTCTCCAAAATTAGCAGAACATATTGCATGAGCCTGGAGCCCCCCGGTAAGAATGGCATGACTCTCATGAAATACTTGATGTAAAAATTATTTTATTATTAATTTGTATTCCACCTTTTTTATTCTTACAGATAATTCAAGGCAGCAAAAATAATGTAACAGCATTGCCACAAAGGCATTAAGAGTTGTTAACCTGATTTTGCAAAGCTTCTTCTCCGGTAACATTGTACTGCTAACTAGGGCATACAAAACCTTTGCAAGGCCAATTCTTGAATACAGCTTGTCTGCCTGGAATCCACACTGTATATCGGACATTATTACAATTGAGCAGGTCCAAAGGTATTTCATGAGAAGAGTCCCCCACTCCTCTGTTCACAATAGAATCCCTTATGCCACCAGGCTCAAAATTTGGGCTTGGACAACCTGGAACTATGCCATCTACAGTCAGACCTAAGCATAGTACACAAAATTGTCTGCTACAACGTCCTACCTCTAAACGACTACTTCAGCTTCAACCTCAATAATACACAGGCAAACCAGAGATGGGTTTCAGCAGGTTCTGACCAGTTCTGGAGAACCGGTAGCGGAAATTTTGAGTAATTCAGAGAACCGGTAGTAAAAATTCTGACTGGCCCAGCCCCATCTATTCTCTGCCTCCCAAATACCAGCTGATCAAGAGGAAATGGGGATTTTGCAGTAACCTTCCCCTAGAGTGGGAATGGAGATTTTATAGTATCCTTCCCCTGCCACGCCCACCAAGTCATACCACACCCACCAAGTCGTGCCACACCCACCAAGCCACGCCCACAGAACCGGTAGTAAAATATTTTGAAACCCACCACTGAGGCAAACAATCGATACAAACTCAACGTAAACCGCTCAATTGCAGAAAATACGACTTCAGCAACAGAGTGGTTTATGCCTGGAATGTTCTATCTGACTCCATTGTTACAACCTCAAACCCCCACAGCTTCAACCTTAAACTATCTACTGTGGACCTCACCCCATTCCTAAGAGGTCTGTAAAGGGGGTGTGCATAAATGCACCAGCATGCTTACCGTCCCTGTCCTACTGTCCCCATTTATTTGTACTCATTTTAATAATAATAATAATAATAATAATAATAATAATAATAATAATAATAATAATAATAATAATAATAATAATAATAATAATAATAATAATAATAATAATAATTTAATTTTTATACCGCCCTTCTCCCGAAGGACTCAGGGCGGTGAACAGCCAAATAAAAACAATACAATATATTACAATAAAATCACTATTTAAAAAACTTATTCAATATGGCCTAGAATTAAATATAAAATACATAATATAAAATAAAACCCCATTTAAAATCCAGTTAAAAAACCCATGTTAAGCCAGTCCTGCTCGAAAGAATAGATACGTCTTCAACACATTTTCTGTGTTCATGTCCATGTTTATACTTATACCTGTTTTCTCATACATGTTTGACAAACTAACTAACTAAATATATAAATATAAATAAATAAATAAATCCATGTACATGTTTGACAAAGAAAGAAAGAAAGAAAGAAGGAAGGAAGGAAGGAAGGAAGGAAGGAAGGAAGGAAGGAAAAAAGGAAGGAAGGAAGGAAGGAAGGCAGGCATACCCATCCGGTCATTAGGGCAGAGAAGCAGTTGTTAAATTATTTGAATCCCAGCACTGCATTCCCATTGACTTTGCAGATTGGAAGCTGGCAAGGAGTGTCAGAAGTCATGATCACACGACTGCATGCACGTTGCAAAAGCCACCACTTTGCAATTCAAACTGGTCTGGACGTTGTGGAAATTTTAGTTCCACAGGAATAATAGGTCCCATATTTTTTAATGCATTTTTAAAAATTAGTGGATTTTGAGTTCCTTGAACCAAAAATTGTTCAGGTATAAATTCCCGTTTGAGATAACTTGAAGGTATAAACAGACAAACAGGTAATCATAATGAGAGATTTAAAAGTATATAGATATTAGAAAGGATGTGATGGCTCAGTGGCTAAGATGCTGAGCTTGTTGATCAAAAGGTCGGCAGTTCAGTGGTTCGAATCCCTAGTGCTGCGTAATGGGGTGAGCTCCGTTACTTGTCCCAGCTTCTGCCAACCTAGCAGTTCAAAAGCACTTAAAAAATACAAGTAGAAAAATAGGGACCACCTTTGGTGGGAAGGTAACAGTGTTCCGTGCACCTTTGGCATTGAATCATGCCAGTCACATGACCACGGAGATGTCTTCGAACAGTACTGGCTCTTGGCTTTGAAACAGAGATGAGCACCACCCCCTAGAGTTGGGAACGACTAGCACATATGTGCGAGGGGAACCTTTACCTTTAAATAGATATTGGGCTACACAAGTGACTCCTGAGATCCAGTTGTATCTCATCTCTATATATTTGCTCTCATGTTGTTTAAATTCTGTGAAAGTAGCTGAACAACAGCTAAGTAGCAGGACTGAATTCCTAGTGATGCTGATAATAAATATCATTCATTTATTGCTGACAATAAATATCACCTATAATTAAGTAGAGCTATAAATAAAGACAGAGTGAGAGCTGGGGGGAGAATGTCACTTCGTTCTTTCTTAATAGAACAGGGATCTCAGCGAAACACGAAGAAGAATTTAACACCATGAGTTGTAGACCATCTCAGGAATTAAGTCAATTCTATTTTTTTTCCCTGTGGTTTTTATAGCGGGATCACAAGAATCATGACCGTCATAAAAACAGAACATCAGCTCTCACCGTATTGTGCAAATTTGTAGAGCCGCAAAGAAACTCCAGCAACCTTTGAACATAAAAATAATAGCATAGTAATTTAAAAGATCGCCCAAAGATGAAAATAGAAAACATCTGCATCAGTCCGGCAGTTTATTCTATTCAGAATATTCAAAAGTCCCACGGGGTTTAAAGCAAATGCATTGTAAATGAACAGAAAATCAGTAACAGAGGACCTTAATGAAGATTTAGATACTTTCTTAAATAAGCAAGGATTTGTGCAAGATTTTTTTTTTTACTATCCTTTTTTTATGGACTTTAAAACCTTTGCGTAATTTTCTCACAAAAATGTTGACATTTATGATCTTCCCGCATAAACATTCTCAGCGTAGAGTTATGCCACGTGCATTGAAGCGACTTGCAAAAAGAGCTTGTATCTTTCCCAACTGATTGCTGTCACTCTGGCTATTTAATTGGGATCACAAAGGCCGTACCTGGAATGCAAATGCTATGGTACCCTTTTTAACATTCTGAGAGGAAAGGTCAGTCAGACCACTCCTGATTCAAGGACGGGGGCGTTCTCTGAATACATATTTGTATGGTAGCAGCCACAGATACGGAGGAAATGAAACATGCGACTTCGTTTTAATGGAATTCCAGCCTTAGATAAACATGACTAAAAGCTTAAGAAAGTACCGCTTCCAAAAATACACATTTCTGTGTATTTGTTTCCAACCACTGGGGTGACCTTCCGGAAGGACATTTGATGGCTGTTCTCCACAAATGGTTCTTTTTTTTAAAAAAAAGCTGTTCAAGAGATGGAATGTTGATTGATTGATTGATTGGTTTGCCCCCAGTTCGCTAAGTGCTTCGTGTGGAAAAAGAAGACTTCACAAGTAGAACAGCGAAGAGGGGAACAGCTGTGCCGCATGATTTAGCAGGAAATCCTGCTTTATAGCACAGGGGTCTCCAGCCTTGGCAACTTTAAGACTTGTGGACTTCAACTCCCAGAATCCCTCAGCCAGCAAACTGAGGGGCTGAGGGATTCTGGGAGTTGAAGTCCACAAGTCTTAAAGTTGCCAAGGTTGGAGACCCCTGTGCTAGCGAATATAAACCATGCGGCACAGCTGATCATCAGAAATACCGGTTTGGACAAACCAGTAACTTTTTTTAACTATCGATTCAAGTGAACCAGTAGCTTTTTTTTTACTACTGTTTCACCCGAACCGAGGCGAAGCGGTAGGATTTCACCCCTGCTTTAAAGTCACATTGATTAATTAAGTGAATTTATGAGGGGGTCAATTTTTAGTAACCGTGTAGATAGACCGTACAGGGTTTTTTTTTTTTTTTTAAGTTTTGGTTCAATCGTGTTTGATTCTTGGTGGCTGCCTGGGCAACTCCCTGCAGTTTCCTTGGCAAAGTTGCAGTCATTTGCAATTGCCTTCTTCCTAGAACTGGGTGCCAGGTTCTGAAGGGAACCTGGCTGAGGCCATCTTTGAGGCTTCAGGATTGCCACAAGGCAGAAGAAGGGAGAGGGAGGGGGGAAGATAGATAGATGGCATTTTGTAGTCAAAACAAAAAAAAAATTGTTTGGTGGCTGGGGAGAGGAAAAGTGGAGTAACCAAGCAACCGTCTTGCACCTCGATTGGACAACGTGACTGATGACTTGGGGGAAGGGGGAACTTTCACTTTTTAATTAGTTGAAAACTGCGGGAGCTTTCAGAGTCAGTTTTCACCAGTTGTGCCAATATGATGTATCCAATAAATTGTTCTTTGAGGAATCGACCTGCCTCGGAATTCTGCTTTCAATGGGTGCATTACTTGGAATGCTGACCAGTGGTGGGTTGCTACCGGTTCGCCCTGGTTCAGGTGAACCGGTAGTAGCAGTGGTGGGAGACTCCACCCACCCGCCCAAATGTCATCAAATACAATCTGCGCCTGCACACGAGCAAACCGGTAGCAAAGGTAAGTGAAACCCATCCCTGATGCTGACACTGGGATGGTATGACTAGGCCAAGGTCACCCAGCTGGCTTTATGCCCAAAGTGATACTAGAATTCACGGTGTCCCAGTTTCTAGCCTGATGTCTTAACCATTAGACCAAACTGACTCGTAGAACATTGTGGGAAGTTTTATGTTAAAATATATTTTATTCTTTTATACTGTCTCCACTTTCCCTTAAACATTAACAGACTGCACAATGGACTGAGAATCAATGCCTTCACTAGATAACTGACAGTTGAGCTGCAACTAAGCTAGTCAAGTAAAAATAGCAAAAAGGTGAAAATCTTTTACTTAAACTTCCTCAAACCCCGAAATAAATTACTCAGATTTAATCCACATATCGAAAGAGAAGGTCTGGAAATGTAAATAGAGGTAATTAAAATGGTCTCTCAGTGGAATTGCATGTTCAGAAGAATAAACATCATAGATGACATGTATGTACACACTCCCATGCCCCTCAAGTATCACCCGAGACTCAGCATGTACTCACTTCTACACACAGGACAAGTTCCCCTACAAAACAATCTCACTGTACCTCATTTCTCTGCAGCTCTTTGCTTTGGGGAAAAAATATTTTTCCTCTCCTCACAGCTGTGTGAATTTCATTGTTACTTATTCTTGCACAACCCTGGCTCAACCCCAAATTATTCTAATACCATATAGATAGATAATCTCTAACCTGGTCCTTTAAATCTTCCAGTAGTTCTCCCATTGTCATTCTGATTCAGTCCAATCACTTCGCTGTTCTTCTCCTCAGTAGTGGGCTCCATTTACCTTCGCTAATGGTTCAGAACTGAAAGGGTGCTCATGGGTGGTGCACGCGCAGAACATCCGTGATGACATCCGGGTGGGTGGAGCCTCCTGCTGCAGCCCCTACCAGTTCTCCCGAACCAGGGCGAACCGGTAGAAAGCCACCACTGCTTCTCCTTCTTCTCCTTCTTCTCCTTCTCCTTACCCCCTCCTCCTCTTCCACCTTTCTCAGCATTGCAGATACCTCGAGACAGCTGAGTCTTATATTTAAGAGACAGATAATGTCTCGTAAATATAATAATTTGAGTCTCTCATTTATACCTTGAGAGAGAACTTTTAGATTTCTTCTATGATCCCTTTGGGTTTTTCTTTTCTTGGCTATGTAAGAGCTAGAGTAAACCCAAGGCCCATAGGCCAGTTTTGGCCTGTGATGTGGTTAGATCTGGCTTGCGATGCTGCCCTGGAAACAGTGAAGGACCGGCCCCTGGCCTAGGCCAGCTGGGCACTGATCTAAAACTTGATGGCGGCCATCAGGACTAGAACATGGTCATCCGTAGATCTGTGGGGCCACCCTGGAGCAGTGAGAGGCTGCCCCACCCCCACCCCTGGGCCCATGTTGGAGACAATGGATTCCCCCCACCTCACCCGGATCACCACAGGGATCCCTGACACAAGTGATAGTGAGCTGGCCACACCCAACCCAGCCACAACCACTCAGTTGGCTGCGATCACCCAGCCTGCATGCCAGAAGTGGCATGAGAAACCATCCCACGAGGTATGTGTGGCCCCGCTGGCCTTCCCACACGCGGGAGCATTGATACCTGGAAGAGTGGCGGTCCATCGTACAAGCACGAGCTGGCACCTGAACACCTGGATACCGGCATGGACACACACCTGATAAACAGCTGTCCATTGCACATGCGCGCTGTCAGGCCTGGAAATCATACTAGACTTTAGGGTTCCAGACGCTGCCACATTTTTCCCCTGAGGGGAAGAAGGGGGGTTGAGGGGTATGGTAACATTCTTCAAGTGGTCAAGGTCGGATGGTGTTCACATCTGCAGGAGGAGTGGCGAAAAGATATTCGAATGAACTGGGAGAACGTGGGACCATGTGACCAGCAAAGGGGTCAGGGGGGTGGGACTCTTGGGGTTTGTATAACTGGGAAAAGAATCCGGAAGTTCAGTTTTGGAATTTCACTCATCGTGTGCCAGTTTCCTCATGCTAGTAAAGAACTCTGAAAGACAATGGCTTCTGAGGTTTTTTTATGCAGAAGAGGGTTTTCTGGAACCTTGACACGCGCGATGTCAACCCGGAAGTTCAGGTGCCAGCCTGTGCATGTGAAATGGAATGCCGCTCTTCTGGGTTTTTGCCACTTCCGCACGAGTGACGGCCAGCTGACCAGTGCACATGTGATCACAGGAACGTGGAATAGGAGCCAGCAGGACCGCGCATTCTTCACGGGATGGTTTTGCGTGCCGCTTCCGGAACACGTGCCATAACGGCAGCACTGGTTTAGTTTAACAAAGAAAAAGTACAAGGGGTTTCATAATAGCAGTCTTCCAAAATTTGAGCAGCTGTCACAAAGAAGAGGCAAGTTGACCTATTCTCCAAAGCACCTGAGGGCAGGACAAGAAGTAATGGGATGGAAGCTCTTATCAAAGAGCGATCCAATCTAGAATTATGGAGAAATTCCCTGTCAATGAAAATAACCAAGAAAAGGCTTACCTCCAGAAGTTGTGAGTGCTCCATCACTGAGGTTTTCTAGAAGGGACTGGACAAACGGGAATACTATATGGTCTCCTGCTTGAGCAGGGAGGGTTCCAATATTTGAGGGGCTCTCACAGAGAGGAGGGGATGGGGTCAAGCTATTTTCCAAAGCACCTGAAGGTCAGATAAGGAATAATGGATGGAAACTGACCAAGGAGAGAGTCAACCTAGAAATATGGACAAACTTTCTGAGAACAATCAACCAGTGAGAACAATCAACCAGTGGAACGAAGTGAGAACAATCAACCAGTGGAACGAAGTTGCCTTCGGAAGCTGTGGGAGCTTCAACACTTGAAATGGTGTAGGGTCTCCTGCTTGGATGTGGGGTTGGACTAGATGACCTACAAAGTCCCTTTCAACTCTGTTAACCTGTTTTCTATTAAAGGGTTTGGACTAAACACCTCCAAGGTCCCTTCCAACTCTGATATTCTGCATTCTGCATTCTATTTTGTAAAATGGCTGCCAGGTGAACCACAATCAGCTGTAAAGCATTGAAACGTAAAATTTCTCAGCTAAATCATTTTTAATGCAAAAAGCAGGTGGGGAAAAAACGCTAATGGGTACCACAGGAAAACCAATTGTATTTGATAAACATTTTTTTTTTTAAAAAACCCTACATTTCCAGCTTCTCAGTCTGAAAAAAATGTCAGTGACTAGAGAATCATCAGAACACAGGGCAAAATGAATGACTGTACAAGCAATGACAAGAAAAGTCCATGAGTAATAATTTTACTGTATATTTCTTTTTTGGAAAAAATAGAAATAAAACAAAATTTGTTACTAACAAATTGAAGAGAATAGTGAAAAAGTGTTGGGTTGTTGTTTTTTTCCTGCCGAGATCAATTATTTTCCATATGGGATACACTTGGAACACATGTTTAATTTTTGCATTGACATCTGTTTGTACTGCTTAATTTTGATAAAATCCAAATGTTTTGTGACAAGGGCAGCTCATTTTGGGCTCCTCCAAATATTTTAGACTACAAGTTCTTTATTTATTCCCTGATCATGATCAACCATCAAAACAGGCTGATACTGATGGATGCAATAATAATAATAAACTTTTCTGAAAAAATGGAGAAACAACAGAATATTTATTTATTTGTTTGTTTGTTTGTTTGCTTGTTTATTTATTTTGTCATACAGTATATGTAAGCATAAGCACGAAATAACTATACAGTATATAAGTATATATATATAAGTATGAGTATGTAATAACTATATTAATTGGATATAATGAAAGGAAATAATAGGACAGGAACGGTAGGCACGCTTGTGCTCTTATGCACGCCCCTTACAGACCTCTTAGGAATGGGGTAAGGTCAATAGTAGACAGTTTTTGGTTGAAGCTTTGGGGATTTTGGGAAGAGACCACAGAATCAGGTAGTGTATTCCAAGCATTAACAACTCTGTTATTGAAGTCGTATTTTCTGCAATCAAGATTGGAGCAGTTAACATTAAGCTTAAATCCATTATGTGCTCTATTATGTATTCTAGGATGATATGTAAGAGAGGGAGAAAGATAAAGAAAATCAAATCCATAATTTTGGAACTGTAATTCCAGAAATATTCTTTTCAATACTGGTCATTTAATGAACACATTTACATATATAAAGCAATGGACTCAGGGTCATGTCCAGAGAAGTTAAAAAAGCCACAAACTGTTCTTGTTAGGGCTGTTAAAACCAGGCAGAATTAGCTATGTTCACAAACCAGAAAGTCCAGTTCAGTAGTGGGTTGAAAAACCTGTCGCGACCGGTTTGCATGCGCAGAAGCATTTGGTGCGGGTGGGCGGCGCCTCCTGCCGCTGCTCCTAGTTCGCTGATCTGGGTAGAACTGGTAGCAACCCATCACTGGTCCAGTTGCCTCTTGAAAAAGCACCTTTGGGACAACCATGACCTGAATAACTGAGAATCTCCATAGACTATGTTCACAAAGGGCTAAGCTATAAATTCTGACTCACTATGTCATCAGTGTCTTGATTTACACAATATGCTAAATCAAATCCAAATAAATCATATTCAAGGCAGGACAAGAAGAAACAGACAGAAACTAATCAAGGAAGAAGCAACCTAGGACTAAGGAGAAATTTCCTGACAGTTAGAACAATTAATAATTTGTCTCCAGAAGTTGTGGGTGTGTCGTGCCTCGTCCTCCCTCCTCTCCTCCGCCGGGCCCCTCCTGTCTCCTCCCAGGCCTGCTATCAGACTCCGAGTCTGATAATGAAGATGAACGTCCTGTCATGCCTCTAGCCCCCGGCCCTGGCCCCATGCCCGGACAGGATGTCAGGAATGAACAAACAAACCTCACTCATACGGCGTGTGTTCCTTTGGCTCAGCCATCAGAGGAAGCCAGCCACGGATTGGAATTACTCGGGTCTACTCCTTCTGACCTCTCCCTTTCTCAAACAGCAGAAGACAATTCAAAGTGGGAGGATCCTCGCTTCCGGAGATCTGAGAGGTGACGCCAGCAGAAGGAAGGGAGGGGCAGGCCTGGATAAATGCTGCATCATGGAGCCACACCCCACAGCCTATATAAAGGACCTGCTTTTGGCATTCCAACTTTGAGTCAAGCAAAGTCTAATCTAGTTTGCTGAAGTAACAACTTGGACTCCTGCCTGCCCTGAGAAACCTCGGAGGAATTTGGCAAAGCTGCAGAGGCTTCGTTGCCATGCCTGATACGGACTTCCTAGACCCAGTCGTCGGAGGGGGAGTGGGACACGACAGGGTGCTTCAACACTGGAGGTTTTTAAAGAAGAGATTAGACAGCCATAAAATGGTGTACTGTAGGGCCGGGATGGCGAACCTATGGCATGCGTGCCACAGGTGGCACGCCACGCCCTCTCTGTGGGCACGTGAGCCGTCACCCCAGTACAGCTTTGCTGCACATGTGCATGCGCCTCCCGCCAGCCATCTGGTCATCAGGTCTCAGCCACACATGCAAGGGGGGGCGGGGCATGTTCAGGAGAGCTGTGCGCACATGCACAGCGGTAGGGCATGTGTGGGAGGCGTGCGTCGGAGGTGGGTTTCAGCAGGTTCTGACCAGTTCTGGAGAACCGGTAGTGGAAATTTTAAGTAGTTCGGAGAACTGGTAGTAAAAATTCTGACTGGCCCCGCCCGCATCTATTCTCTGCCTCCCGAGTCCCAAGCTAATTGGGAGGAAATGGGGATTTTGCAGTAATCTTCCCCTGCCACGCCCACCAAGCCACGTCCACCAAGCCATGCCATGCCCACCAAGCCATGCCATGCCCACCAAGCCACACCCACAGAATCGGTAGTAAAAAAATTTGAAACCCACCACTGGCGTGTGTGCATACAGGGGGCGGAGCGCATGAGCAGAGGCGTGGATACATTACATTTTGGGGGGTTTGGGCGCACACATGCACATTTAAGGGGGAGGGCGGGAGGGGAGTGTTACAGCCCTGGGCTAGGAGGAGGTAAAAGGGAGATACTTTGAAAGAAATAGTGGAGTTGCCAATTTAAGATAGAAAGGGTTCCAGACAATATGAAGGCCGAGCGCTAAACCTGTTCATGTTACGGCCACAATATTTGAAAGACCCTGTAAAAAAGAATCATAATAAGAATCCTTATTATTTGCAAATGTTGTTGATCAGTCACTAAACGAACTGTTGCATGTCAAGGACTACCTGTACTTTGCATGTTTAAGGGTTTTTATTCAGCCCACTAAAAAACAAAAGGCCTTTAGTTTGAGTGAAGAGGGTGGGGATGGGTGTAAGTCAATTTCTATTTTACTCATGACCAAACAAGAATTGAAATTTGGTTTAGAACCAAGGGTCTCTTGAGCCTCAGCTGTTGATAACAATATTGAAGTCAAGAATGCATAATCAAAACACATTTCCTATAAATACCCTGTTGTGGATAAAAAGTGCTTGTTTCATTACAAAATGACCAAGTGTGTTAATTAAAACTCTCTAGAGAACTGCAAAATTGTACCGTTATTTAACGGTGTGGGAGGTGTGGATTCTCTGCAGGGATTTGGCTGGGCTTCCTTATATTTCCCCCCCCACCTCCCCAGTCACATTATTCTTCAGGGCTTCAATTGACCAAGGAACGCTTAAAGTCTTCAAAAAGTTTGAAGGTGGCAATTTAAGAATAGTAAAAAATCAATCCAAACATATCATAGAAGATAGAAGCTGTGGCAATTTAAGAATAGTAAAAAATCATACCAATCTATCCAAACGTATAATAGAAAATAGGAACTGGAACCAAGTTTCCAGGTCAACCTATATTCCAAGGCACCTGAAGGCAGGACAGGAAGGAATGGATGGAAACTAATCAAGGAAAGAAGCAACTTAGAACTAAGGAGAAATTTCCAGACAGTGAGAACAATTAATCAGTGGAACAACTTACCTCCTGAAGTGTGTGATCCAACACTGGAGGTTTTTAAGAAGAGTTTGGACAACCAAATGGTATGAGGTCTCCTGCTTGAGCAGGGGGTTGGCCTAGAAGACCATCAAAGTCTGTTCTTAATCAGAACTGGGAAAGAAGAAGCACCCCATTGATTTCTGGGGTGCCTAGGTCACCATCTAGTCTAACTTTTTTCTCCAGAGAAGAATTCATTGAACTATCCCTGAAATAGGCCATCCAGTTCCCTACTTCAAAACATCAGGAGGTGAGGCCGTTGCTTACAGA
Organism: Ahaetulla prasina; assembly: GCF_028640845.1. Taxonomy (NCBI): domain Eukaryota; kingdom Metazoa; phylum Chordata; class Lepidosauria; order Squamata; family Colubridae; genus Ahaetulla; species Ahaetulla prasina. Next base: position 13,579,902 of record NC_080543.1, on the reverse strand, counting down.
AGCCAATATTCTGCTTAACAGCTTGTACAACCATGAAATTTCTCCAGCTCTGCAGCTTGAATCGCCTTTCTTTTCATTCATCCTATTTTCTCTTGATCTATTCTTGCAGAACACGTCTATTGCTTGCACAAGATAGCCTTTTAGAAATTGGAAGACTGGTATTTTGTCTCCACGCAGCTCTCTCTTTTCCAGGCTAAAAAGTGGTCTTTTTTGCAGAACCCAGAAGCTTCTTTCTTCCTTAACTGTCCGTAGCTTACCCATAAACCCACTGTAGCTTCTCCATTTTCTTTTTAATGTACGGATGCCCGGAATTGCCACAGTAGTCCATTTGTGGTCTAACCAGTGCAGAGTACAATGGAATTATTTATTACCTGCCTTCCGTGATTAGGACATAATAGGTCTGCTACTGAAGTCCATCATTGCGTTAACATTTTTAGCTATGCTTATATTCAGGAGGTTGGTCACTAATACTCCTTCCAAAAACTTTTGCTTGCTTCAAAATTTAACAGCAGCTTCTAAACATAGTTTTTATATCAGTAGAGCTGTCATCCAGTTAATCATAAACCTAGAAGCATAACTCAGAAATAACTCTCTTCATATTCAGCGGTGTTGGCTGTGTGGGTAATGCAATCAGGCAGGCAGGCAGGCAGATGATGAGAGAGAGAGAGAGAGGCAGAGAGGCAGAGAGGCAGAGAGGTAGGCAAAGATAGATAGATAGATGATAGATAGATAGATAGATAGATAGATAGATAGATAGATAGATAGATAGATAGATAGATAGATATGGATGGATGGACGGACGGACAGACGGACAGACAGATAGAGATGGATGGATGGATGGATGGACGGACAGAGATAGATAGATAGATAGATAGATAGATAGATAGATAGATAGATAGAGATGGATGGATGGATGGATGGACGGACGGATGGACAGACGGACAGACAGACAGATGATAGATAAATAGATAGATAGATAGATAGATAGATAGATAGATAGATAGATATGGATGGACAGACAGATGGACGGACAGACAGATAGAGATGGATGGATGGATGGATGGATGGATGGATGGATGGACGGACAGAGATAGATAGATAGATAGATAGATAGATAGATAGATAGATAGATAGATAGATAGATAGGTAGATAGAGATGGATGGATGGATGGATGGATGGATGGATGGATGGACGGACGGACGGACGGACGGACAGACAGACAGATGATAGATAGATAGATAGATAGATAGATAGATAGATAGATAGATAGATAGATAGATAGATAGATAGATAGATAAATAGATAAACTATGATAGACAAATTGATAGATGATAGACAGAGGGACAGAATGTGCTGTTCAAAGACTAAATGATACTGTAAAGAAGGGTGCATCCAGTGGTGGGATTCAAGTCATTTAACAACCAGTTCTCTGCCCTAATGATTTCTTCCAACAACCAATTCACCAAACTGCTCAGAAAGTTAACAACCGGTTCTCCCGAAGTGGTGCAAACTGGCTGAATCCCCCCACTGGGTGCATCTCTTCTTCCATTTATGCTGATAAAATCATAGCTTGTTCAGTTTCAATTTGCAGTCTCTCTTTTATCCGTTTAAAACTTCTGATGGTACCCAGTGCTAACATTCATTTTCTGAAAGCTCCTTTGTACATATTATAGCTGGCAAACTTTTGTGACTGAATGTATAGTAACCTTATACAAGAGGTTGCAGGATGATTTGAGGAGAGAGAGCATGTGATTTTTTTGTTTTGTTTTAAGGAGTAAAAATGCCTCATTTCATCCCTTAAACGATTGTTAGAATTGCTTAAAAGCTGCTGTTTTAGAATAACAGAGTTGGAAGGGACCTTGGAGGTCTTCTAGTCCAACCCCCTGCTCAGACAGGAAACCCTACACCACTTCAGACAAATGGTTATCCAACCTCTTTTTAAAAACTTCCAGTGTTGGGGCATTCACAACTTCTGGAGGCAACTTGTTCCACAGATTAATTGTTCTGTCAGGAATTTTCTCCTTAGTTCTAGCTTGCTTCTCTTCTTGATTAGTTTCCACCCATTGCTTCTTGTCCTGCCCTCAGGTGCTTTGGAGAATAGCTTGACTCCCTCTTCTTTGTGGCAGCCCCTGAGATATTGGAACACTGCTATCATGTCTCCCCTAGTCCTTCTTTTCATTAAACTAGACATACCCAGTTCCTGCAACCGTTCTTCATATGTTTAGCCTCCAGTCCCCTAATCATCTTTGTTGCTCTTCTCTGCACTCTTTCTAGAGTCTCCACATCTTTTTTACATCATGGCGACCCAAACTGGATGCCGTATTCCAAATGTGGCCTTACCAAGGCTTTATTAAATCACATTAACACTTCACGTGATCTTGATTCTATTCCTCTGTTAATGCAGCCTAGAACTGTGTTGGCTTTTTTGGCAGCTGCAGCACACGGCTGGGTCATATCTAAATGGTTATCCACTAGGACTCCAAGATCCCTCTCATAGCTACTACTGTGGAGCGAGGTACGACCTATACTGTACCTGTGCATTTTGTTTTTCTTGCCTAAATGTAGAACGTTACTTTTTCACCATTGAATTTCATTTTGTTAGATAGTTTTTGGGAGTTTCTTAAGGAGCCATATACTACCTGGTCCTGCTGTAAAATTATATGTGTTCCATTGATAGTTTAAGATTGCTCTTTTGTTAAGATGCTTACTGACATGTCAAAAAAAGGCCTTTATGAATTTGTTTAATGTGATGCATTACTGAAAACCTTGCTACTTAAAATGGCTTTGTGCTTCGCAGAGACTGTTGGGCTGGAAAGACGATTAAAGACTAATAACCGTCAATAAATAGCAACATCTTTAGCCTTCCCTTTCTTTGAAAGATACTTGCATTCTTCTCCTAATAATAGGCCCCGTTCCTCCCCCATATCTGTCATGTCAACGTTCCACTTTTATAGCGGAAGAATGATGTCTCGGAAGCTTCTCCTCGCCCACGTGGCTTTGTTCCTTCCTTTTCAAACCAGCTTTCTCTTTGATAGTGTCAAAAACCCGCTTTTAACAAGTCAGAATGTTGAAATTTATATAATTTCAAAAGTCAGAATGTTGGCATTCTTTATAAAAGAGTCCCAGAGAATGTAAGATCCCGGGGCTGGCATATTCTTTTCTCCCTTGCATCAATTGGAGAGACTCTGTAAGTGATCTGCTGGCAAGAGGTAGAAAGTCTAGGCTAGATGCAATTAAAACATGAGATAAGATCTCTTTAAAACTTCCTTCCTTCCTTCCTTCCTTCCTTCCTTCCTTCCTTCCTTCCTTCCTTCCTTCCTTCCTTCCTTCCCTCCTTCCTTCCTTCCTTCCTTCCTTCCTCCCTCTCCTTTTGTTCCTTTCTCTCCTCTCCTCTCTTCCTGTTCCTTCCTTCCTTCCTTCCTTCCTTCCTTCCTTCCTTCCTTCCTTCCTTCCTTCCTTCCCTCCTTCCTTCCTTCCTTCCTTCCTTCCTCCCTCTCCTTTTGTTCCTTTCTCTCCTCTCCTCTCTTCCTGTTCCTTCCTTCCTTCCTTTCCTTCTGTTCCTTCCTCTCCCCTCTTCCTATTCCCTTCCTCCTCTAGTCTCCTCCAGTTCCTTCTTTCCTTCCTCTCCTCTTTTCCTGTTGCTTTTCCTTCCTTCCTTCCTTCCTTCCTTCCTTCCTTCCTTCCTTCCTTCCTTCCTTCCTCTCCTTCCTCTCCTTCTGATCCTTCCTCTCCTCTCCTCTCCTCATGTTCTTTCCCCTTCCTCCGTCCCTCCCTTTTTTCCTCTCCTCTCTTCCTGTTCCTTCCTTCCTTCCTTCCTTCCTTCCTTCCTTCCTTCCTTCCTCCTTCCCTCCCTCCCTCCCTCCCTCCCCTTCTTTCCTCCCTCTCCTCTCTTCCTGTTGCTTTTCATTCCTTCTTTCCTTCCTTCCTTCTTCTTTCCTTCCTTCTTTCTTTCTTTCCTTCCTTCTTTCTTTCCTTCCTTCCTCTGCTTCTGTTCCTTCCTCTTCTCTCCTCCTGTAATGCAGACTAGTTTGACAGTGTTGAGGGAATTATTTGTTTAGCAGAGGGATGGTATTCAGGAAAAAAACTGTCCTTGTGTTTTGTTGTTCTGGTGTGCAGAGCCCTATAGCTTTGTTTTGAGGGTAGAATTAAGTGACCAGATTTCAGTGATGGCAAAGCAGGACACCATTGACGGGGAGGGGGGGGCCTGCGCATGTGCACTGAATCTTGCCACCTGCCTGAAGGAAGAGGAGCTGCTTCTCCACTCTTCCAGGCAGGCTCGGCTCTCCTCTCGGCTCTTCCAGGCAGGCTTGGCTCTCCTCGGCTCTCCTCTTGGCTGTTCTCTTCCTCTCGGGTGAAGTCAAGCGGCGTCTCTCCTCCCTCTCGTGCCCCCTTCTCCACCACTCCCCCTTCTCCACCTCCTCCTCTTGCATTGCCGCCTCCCATTTTCAGAATGGGAGTGAAACAAAAAAAAATCGGGACTTTTTGGAATTGCCGCGGGATGCGGGACAAATTATTAAAAAGTGGGACTGCCCCGCCAAAAGTGGGACGTCTGGTCACTAGAGGGTAGAAGTTGAAACAATTTATGTCCAGGATGTGAGGGGGGGTCTGTAGATATTTTCACAGCCCTCTTATGCAGACTTCTACCTCTCTCTAGACGAGATTCTAACGCTGGGAAAGGTGGGAAGAAATGGGAATGGTGATCTGGACCAATGCACTCAGTTATTACTGTTTATTATTATTTGTTAAATTAGTTACAGTGATGATGGGTCCACCACTGGAAATTTTGGGTCATAGCCTTGATCTAATGCAGTGGGATGCTACCGGTTTAACAACTGGTTCAGTGAGTGTGCGCTTTGCGTGCATGCGCACCTAAGGCACTTGCGTGCAGCGCTGAAAATGGAGCATTTAGAAGCTCAACTGCTTACCTTCCAAGTCAGCAGTGGTAAGTAGAACAACAAGTGTGTGGGGGGGAAATCAGCTGTGCTGCACAATTGAGATGAGCTACAAAGCAGGAAATAAAGGACAGGATAGTTTGGAGGTGGGTGGGTGGGGCTAACTGATCGTCAGAGCTACCAGTTCACCCAAACCATTCTGAACCAGCTGAATACTGCCTCTGATCTAATGGCCATGGTTTATAATGGAAGAGTGCACCAGTAGACTGCATATACTTCGGTAGGAAGGTTACTATGTTCCGTATTTTCATGTTGGCTAGATGAGGATGGAAACACCTCTCAGACAAAGTACGGTTTCTTGGCTGAGGATTGGAGATGAACACCTCTCCCTTAAATCGGTCACGACTAAACAGGGGAAACCTTTAAATCTTTTATTAGTTGTGCTAGCCTAGATTTACATACTCATCTCTTGGCATTATATGAAACTAAAGGCACAGAGATTAAGAGAATAACAGAGTTGGAAGGGACCTTGGAGGTCTTCTAGTTCAGGGGTCTTCAGCCTTGGCAACTTTAAGACTTGTGGACTTCAACTCCCAGAGTTCCTCAGCCAGCTTTGCTTTGGCTTTGCTGGCTGAGGAACTCTGGGAGTTGAAGTCCCCAAGTCTTAAAGTTCCCAAGATTGGAGACCCCTGTTCTAGTCCAACCTTCTGCTCAGGCAGGAAATGCTATATCATTTCAGATAAACATCTGTCCAAAAAACTCCAGGGGTGGCAGGCATACCCACAACTTTTGGAGGAAAGTCGTTCCATTGATAAATTATTTTAACTGTCAGGAACTTTATCCTTAGTTCTAGGCTGGTTCTGACCTTGATGAGTTTCCATTCATTACTTCTTGTCCTGCCTTCAGATGTCGGAGTTGTTGGAGAAGTTGGAGAGATTAAAAAAAAAAATTCCATGTTTAAATTTACACTGGGGACACAACTGGATTGCTATCTCACCAAACCTGAGAAGAGGGTTATAAGATTGATCATGTGACAGATTTTCGAGTCTCCTGCAAGAAATAAGGACTGCCAAGAATGGCAGAAGCATGAATGGAGAGAAGTGGCTGTTGACACCTTCACCTCCCTCCCACCCCCGCAGCCCTAATCTCCACTCCACTAAATCTGTCATCTGAGGCATTTGCCTCTTCCTGCTTCATGGTAGATCTGAACCTGACCAGATCTGAATTTTAATGAAAATGGACACCTATCTTTTAAAAGTTGTCTCGGTTGAAACCGTTGCCTTTAGTGTTACAATGCCTGCTTTATCTTTCCTCAGAAAATGATTCCGCGGCATTTAACGTGGGCGGAATAATTCTCAGCCGTCCAGGTGCCAAAGTTTTCAGTCTGATGCACTTCAAGCTGTTTTAACATTTATTTTTAGATGTGTGCGAAAGGTGGGTTGTGAAAAGCCTGTGTGAATTAGGGCTGTCAGTTTCTCTTTGGGGGAACTCAAAAGGTTACCGCTGCTTGCGAATTGAGACTCTCAGATCTGGCTGGTGTTAAGGTTTGCGGATAGCTTTTCGGGGAAAACAGGATGTGCAGTTTGTTAAAGCGATTGACCTTCTTCCTGCCAGTCAGAGAAAGATATGAAGCCTATCCAGGGTAGGCTTCAACATGGACCAATGGGCTGAGATCTGCGGAAGGAAGGAAGTGATGAAGACCAGTGGTGGGTTGCTACCAGTTCTACCCAGATTGGCGAACTGGTAGCGGCGGGAGGCTCTGCCCACCTGCGCCGGATGCTTCTGCGCATGTGCAGAAGCATCGCACGCATGCACGAGTGCACACACGCGCACCAGTGAACCGATAACGATGGGTTTTGCAACCCACTACTGATGAAGACAGTAAGCATTATGAAGTGAGGAGTCGCATTCTCCCTCACTGAAGGCCAGCCAGATCTTCATGGCTCTTCTGAAGAGTGGGGGGCCATATAAGGGGTGTGCATAAGAGCACAAACGTGCCTACCGTTCCTGTCCTATTATTTCCTTTTGTTATATCCAATTAATATAGTTATTACACACTCATACCAACCTGCCTTCCATTGAGGACCTGTATACTGCATGAATCAAGAAGAGGGCCGTGAAAATATTTACAGATCCCTCGCATCCTGGACATAAACTGTTTCAACTCCTACCCTCAAAACGACGCTATAGAGCACTGCACACCAGAACAACTAGACACAAGAACAGTTTTTTCCCGAAGGCCATCACTCTGCTAAACAAATAATTCCATCAACACTGTCAAACTATTTACTGAATCTGCACTACTATTAATCTTCTCATAGTTCCCATCACCAATCTCTTTCCACTTATGACTGTATGACTGTAACTTTGTTGGTGGCAATCCTTATGATTTATATTGATATATTGACCATCAATTGTGTTGTAAATGTTGTACCTTGATGAACGTATCTTTTCTTTTATGTACACTGAGAGCATATGCACCAAGACAAATTCCTTGTGTGTCCAATCACACTTGGCCAATAAAAATTCTATTCTATTCTATATATATGCTTATATATTGTATAGTTATTTCATGCTTATGCTTATATATACTGTTTATATAGACTATATATATATATATATATATATATTCTGAGGTTTTCACGGGTGTTTGTATGTAGGTCTTTGGTTGTTCGGGTTTTCTCCCATGTAAAATTGGAAGTCTCATTCGTCATCTTTAGGCTTCAGCTTCATGCTTTTAGGAGCAATATATATATAGACAAGGGCCAGAAGATAGCATTGGTGATAGATATAGTGGTGCCAAGTGACATCAACATCAGGAAGAAGGGATATGAGATGCTGGAGAAATAGCAGGATGTTATGGTCCACCAGCAGCCTGCAGACCTGGCAACAGAGTCAGATAATAAGGAGGCTGGGAAGGACAATGGGCCAGTCCTGGAGTCAGGGAAAGGCCAGGACGAGGGCTCTGTGTCAGAGGCAGAGATGGGGCCAGGGCCATCTGGGAGCGATGCGTGGACTCTGGAGACTGCAGAAAGGCAGAGGAACAGGAGGATCCTGTTCCTAGTGCGTGCATGCGAAGAGCTGCCAAAAGGTAAGAGCAGCTGAAGCAAAAAGGACAACTCGGGAGTAAGGCCAGAAGATGATTGGCCACTCCCATAAGGCTTAAAAGAGCAGCAATGAGCCGTTGGGTTCTTTGTAGGAAAGCAACGTTGATTTTTGTGCCTCTTGTCAGTGTCTCTTGAACTTTTGCCAAGAAAAGCCTTTGGCAGGTTGCCAAAAACAACAAAGGTTGGTGGTAAGTCTGAAGGACTGTTTATGAAGAATTTGTTTTGGACTAAGCTGAGAACAAATTAATTCTCAGCTGTTCTAATAAAATAAGTTTGTTCAGGACTGAATTGTGTTTGGTAATCACTCCTTAGGCCTCGGTCACAGCACAGGGCTAGAAAGAGGAACTTGAGAGGATGAGGAAAATCAAGGCCAAAGTGATCCCAGTGGTGGAAGGAGCACTTGGGGAGGTAACTTCTAAGCTGGAAGAGAGGCTCCAACAGATCCCAGGAACAATATCACAGCTCTCTTTCCAGAAGAGAGCAAGGCTAGGAAGAGGGGAGATCCTGCACAGAACGCTCAAACTCCCAACTTCTGCTAGAGAACCTGAGATTGAGGAAGGCACAGACCACCCATAAGGGTGAGAAGGGCATTTGATATATAAACGTTGCTTGATTGTGAGATGGGCTGGGCAACATATAAATGTGATGATTATATATGTATATGACTAGCTGAGTGAGTAGGTGCAGTGGCGGGGAATGTGTGGGAGTTTATCTTAAGTAGAAGGCTCTCAAGACCTGGTTATGTTATCAGGGAACCAGAGATATACCCATTGCTGAGGTAGCCATGTTTGACCTTTTTTTGCCTAGGGGTTGGTATATTTGTTTTTATATTATTTCTTGATGTATTATTTTGTATTGTTTTTACCTGTGGTTTTTATCCTATTGTTGCGCACTGTCCAGAGTTGTTTTCAATGAGATGGCCAGCTATACAAATTTGATTAATTAATTAATATGTGTGTGGGGGGGAGGGAATGTATGTTTTTCTGGAGAAGCCTGAGGCAATGTACCACTTTCCAGATCTCCGTAATTACACACACACACACACACACACACACCTGAACAGGAGTGAGCTATCCCCATTTATTCCATCTTTTAATTTCTGCTATGTTTTCTCACCCACACTTCTGATCATTCACAAGAAAACAAGAGATCAAAAATATATAATAAAATAAAACAAAATAATAAAATAAAATAAAGCAAAATAAAGCAAAATAATATATATATATATATATATATATATATATATATATATATATATATATATATATATATATATATATATATATATATATATATATATATATATATATATATATATATATATATATATATATATTTGTTTTCTGAGGTTTTCCCGGGTGTTTGTATGTAGATCTTTGGTTATTCGGGTTTTCTCCCGCATAAAATTGGAAGTGTCTTGGCGACGTTTCGACGAAGTCTCATTCGTCATCTTCAGGCTTCAGCTTCGTGCTTCTGGGAGCAATGTGTGACTGCAGCTGTTTCTTCCTTTTTAACTGCTAGTGGGGGTTTGAACTGATTGGGTGGGAGCTATTGTGCTCTGATTGGATGGGGGTTTTTTGGTGCTCTGATTGGATGGGGGTGTGTCCTCTTTGGGTGGGGGCTTGGTTGTGCTCAGATTAGTCTGAGCTGCAGGGGGATTTGAGCTGGTGAGCTCAATATATATATATATATACATACACACACATATACATATACATGCATACATACATATACATACACACACACACATGTGCACACACACACACACACATACAAAATAAAATAAAATATTAGAGGAAAAGTTTCCAAGTGTACATTTGAGATACTGATTTCTATCAGTATCACTTCACTGGTGTCTGAGGATGTTTGGAAGGGGGAAAATGATAAAAACTGAGATGGCAGTCATGAATACTATGGAAATATGATATTTCTCCAAAATGCTTTTCTCACAATCTTTCCCTCTCCCTCTCTCCCTTTCTCTCTCTCTCTCCCTCCCTCCCTCTCTCTCATTCGCTCTCCTTTTCTCTCTCCCTCTCTCCACCCCACTCCCCCCCACTCCCCCTTTCTCTTTCTCTTTCTCTTTCCCTCTCTGTTCCTTTCTCCCTCCCTTTCTCTCCCTCTCTGCTTCCCTCTTTTTCTCCTTCTCTCTCCCTCTCCCTCCGTTTATCCCATCCTTCCCCCTCTCTCTCTTACACACACACACACACACACACACACACACACACACACACACTGAAGGTCAAAATCATTTGATGGATTTGCAAATTGAAAACAATTCTTCTGGACCTTCTAAGTATGCATTGCTTATTTTTCCGTAGAATGCTGCTATTACTCAATTTATAAATTATGTGGTTCCTCTCCACCTTTTTCCCTTCTCGTTTTTTTTTTCCTTGTGGATAGCACTCCATTCCACTTCATCGTTGACTTTTAATATACAAGTTGAACATTTAATTTACACTATTAATAACAGATTTATTACTCCTCTAAATCATACAATTACATCAATTAAACTAGTTGCATCTTTGAGCACTTGGTTCGCTGATCTTTAATGAGACTCCCAGGACTTGAATTGGATGTGAAAGGTGCTAAGCGGGCTGATTTTAGCGAATTCATTTGCCTCCCATCTGCTGCCTGTTATGGAAACATTTTCAATATAAAAAATGTACGGCATAAACTGATAATTTTGCAACGTTATCAACTAATCTGGGGATGGCACCATGAAGAGGATGGAAGAAAAACGGAAGGGAGCTGCTGTGAAGCCACTGTTAGAATTTAGAATACCAGAGTTGGAAGGGACCTTGGAGGTCTTCTAGTCCAACCCCCTGCTTAGGCAGGAAACCCTACACCACTTCAGGCAAATGGCCATCCAACATCTTAAAAACTTCCAGTGTTGGAGGATTCACAATTACTGAGGCAAGTTTTTCCACTGATTAATTGTTCTCACTGTCAGGAAATTTATCCCTAGTTCTAAGTTGCTTCTCTCCTTGTTAATTTGAAACAATCACTTAAAGAGAAAAAAAACCCAGAAAGTGCTTATCAAGAAACGAAAATGGAAAATTTGTAGGCTGGTGTGAATTCTATGCAAATCTACTCAGAGACAAACCCTTAAATATTCAGCGTGCACAGAGGTTCTAGGTTACCTTAAGTAGAATAATTATTCACGTTACAGCAAATTCTGCCCTAGAAATTCTCATTTTTAAAACTCATCTGCAAAAAAAAGAATCTTCTGTTTCTCTACTTTATTCTCAATTTGCTTGATAATTTCTTTTGAACTTCTCTTGACAATATGTGTGAATCCAATTGCTGGGAGATGCAGTGTTCTCTTTTACACATCTTTCTACCATTCTAGGCCCTTGCTGGCATTTCTCAATCTGAAATACAGAATATAGAATAACAGAGTTGGAAGGGACCTTGGAGGTCTTCTAGTCCAACCCTCTGCTTAGGCAGGAAACCCTACACCACTTCAGACAAATGGTTATCCAACATCTTCTTAAAAACTTTAGAGCATTCACAACTTCTGGAGGCAAGTTGTTCTACTGATTAATTGTTCTAATTGTCAGGAAATTTCTCCTTAGTTCTAGGTTGCTTCTCTCCTTGATTAGTTTCCACCCATTGCTTCTTGTTCTACCCTCAGGTGCTTTGGAGAATAGCTTGACTCCCTCTTCTTTGTGGCAACCCCTGAGATATTGGAAGACTGCTATCATGTCTCCCCTAGTCCTTCTTTTCATTAAAGTAGACATTCTTGCAACCATTCTTCATATATAATAATCCATGCAAGATTTTATTTTACAGGTAGTCCTCGAGTTACGGCCACAATTGAGACCATCATTTATCTTGCTAAATGAAACATTGGTTAAGGGACATTGCCCCATGTTACGGCTTGTCTTGCCATGGTTGTTAAGTGAATCGTTGCATTTGTTAAGTAAGTAACATGGTTGCTAAGGGAATCTGGATTTCCCACTGACTTTGCTTGTCAGAAGGTTGCAACAGCTTGACCCATAGGATGCTGCAACGGTCATAAATATGAACCAGTTGCCAAGCATCTGAATTTTATTCACATGACCATGGGGATGCTGCAACAGTTGTAAGTGTGAAAAATGGTCATGTTAGTTATTTCAGTGCCGTTGCAACTTTGAACAATCACTAAGTGAACTGTTGTAAGTCAAGAACTACTTGTATCAGACATACTAAGTGCTCCATGGCTTAGGACCGGGGTATTTGCGAGACCGCCTTCTGCCACCGATAGCCTCCCAACGACCCATGCGCTCCCACAGAGTGGGCCTCCTCAGGGTGCCGTCGACCAAACAATGTAGGTTGGCGGCCCCCAGGGGAGGGCCTTCTCTGTGGCGGCACCAGCCCTATGGAACGAGTTACCTCCGGGTTTACGCCAACTCCCCGACCTCCGGGCCTTCAAGAGTGAACTAAAGACTTTATTATTTCACCGAGCGGGACTAGCCTAAGAATGTACTTTAGCGAAATTTTAATGGGTTTTTAATCGGTCTTCGACCGTTTTAGTGATTCGGCCACTAAATATTTGTTTTTAAATTGTTTTTTAAATAGTGTTTATTTATTATATTTATATCATAGTGTTATGTGTATTTTAATATTGGCTGTACACCGCCCTGAGTCCTTCGGGAGATGGTGCGGTATAAAAATGTAATTATAAATAAATAAATACCAAGATTTAATGAAAGCACGAGTAGATATCCAGACTGATTGGTTATAATTGCATAAACTTTTAAAAAAATCTTTTGATATTAACATTGTGAGTTACTTAGAGTCTCCAATTGACCAGACTGTTTGTACAATAGTTGCCCATATTGTATGACTATAATATATTTTATAGTTTGTTTATTCATTCATTTAAATTTGTTTGCCACTCATCTCAGGAAAGAACCAAGCTCAGAGAGCACCAAGGACTCCACAGTTCAAACCTTGGCTACAGATATTCTCTTTTATTGGTCTCCATAAATGCAACATTATATATTTAAATGGTTATAAGAACTAAATAACAAGATAAAATGGTAGATGATATGCAGATGAGATAGATAGACAGATAGATAGATAGATAGACAGACAGACAGACAGACAGATATAGATAGATAGATAGATAGATAGATAGATAGATAGATAGATAGATAGATGGTAGGTAGGTAGGTAGGTAGGTAGATAGATAGATAGATAGATAGATAGATAGATAGATAGATAGATAGATAGATAGATAGATAGATAGATATAGAAGATAGGTAGGTAGGTAGGTAGGTAGGTAGGTAGGTAGGTAGGTAGGTAGGTAGGTAGGTAGGTAGATAGATAGATAGATAGATAGATAGATAGATAGATAGATAGATAGATATAGAAGGTAGGTAGGTAGGTAGATATAGATAGATAGATAGATAGATAGATAGATAGATAGATAGATAGATATAGAAGGTAGGTAGGTAGGTAGATATAGATAGATAGATAGATAGATAGATAGATAGATAGATAGATAGATAGATAGATAGACAGACAGACAGACAGACAGAAAGAAATATATAGGAGGTAGGTAGGTAGGTAGATGGATGGATGGATGGATGGATGGATGGATGGACGGACGGACAGACAGACAGACAGACAGACAGATATGATAGCTACAAGATAGAAGATAGATAGAAAATAAACATAGATAGAAGGTGGAAAAATGTGATAATGTGATCTCAGGACCCAGCAAGCATCATAAATATGAGTCAGTTGCCAAACATCTAAATTTTAATCACATGATTATGGAGATGCTGCAATGGTCATTAAGTGTTAAACATGGTCGTGTCTCTTTTTTCAGTGCCATTCTAACTCAGAATAGTTGTAAGTTGAGGTCTACCTATATCACGGTTAGACCCCCATACCAGTTGGCAGGTCCGGAACTTCACATTCTTCTGAAAGGCCAGAAAGTGGGGTATGAATGTCCCATAGGGGGTCTCTTCTTGAATTGCACCAGTCAAAATTCTTTAACCAACAGGATTTGCAACATACCCTCCCTGTTCGACTGGGTGGGCTGGGTTAATTTAATTGGGACAAGACAGTTACTCAGATAACCTGATTCCAAGCCGTGAATTATGATGGCATCAAGATTTTAGATGCATCTCAACCTCTGAAGTTTGGTTACACATCACTCCAAACATCCATTGCATCCAAGCAGTGGTGGGATTCAAGTAATTTAACAACTGGTTCGCCCAGGGTCAGGTTGGCTGTCGTGGAGGCATGATCCATCCCCGTCCTCCAGCTCCGCCGCACATGCAGTACGAGCCTCCCTCAATGGTTAACCTGACCCTGGGCAAAGAGGTTGTTCAATCCCACCCCCACCGCTATCAAAGTGGATCCTGGATGTTGTGCTGCCCTGCAATGGAGAAATAGGCAATAGAATGGCATGAGGGAAGATGGAGGAGCATGGAGAAGAAAGAAGGAAACGGCCTTCTCCTTCACTTGCGCCAGCCGATCTGTTGCCCGTTTCTCCATTGCAGCACAACACAGTGCCCAGGATCCACTTTGATAACGGGGGTGGGTGCAGGGGTGAAATCTGCTTACCTTCCTTACCAGTTCGGAAGTGATGCGTGCACTCACTGGCTTCGCTTGCACATGTACATGCATCACATGCATGCACAGACCCTCTGCGCATGCACAGAGGATAAAAAACCACATTACTTCCTGGTTAAAACCAGGATCTAATGACACCCGGGCGGGTGTGTGGAGCCTCGCGCCGCCATCACTATCGGTTCTCCGAACCACCAACCACAATCGCTACAATCCGGTCCGAACTGGGAGCATTTCACCCCTGGGTGGGTAGGTAATTTAACAACCGGTTCGTGTGAACCGGTGCGAACCAGCTGAATCCCACCACTGGAACCAAGCCCTTCTCAGCTCCATTCACTCCTGAGCCGTAAACCTAAATTCCGAGATGATCAGCTTTCAGAATAATTGAATAAGCAATGCATAGAAGAATAACCATAGATAAGACTAACCACCCCAAGCATGCTGTGAAAATGCCGCTGCTGAGTTGGTAATTAGACCAATTAAGCTTTTGTGCAGTTTTTTTTTTTTCCCCGATGCACCCATGAATGTTGGTTAACAGAAATTGCAAAAGCAATTTAGGTAATTTCATTCGTGTTGTGAAGAATAAGGTTGACATTTGAACAATCAAATGCAGACGTTTCATTACCCGACGAGGTAACATCATCAGAGCCCTGATGATGTTACCTAGGTGGATAATGAAATGTCTGTCAAGGAGCAACCAGGCTCAGATGGACCAGGGACTTCACAGTTTAACCCTTAGTTGCATATATTCTTTTTTATTGGAACTAGTTAAAAAGTACAAAAATAGCAACCATATATTGCCTGTGAGAAGTATGGTGACCTAGTGGAGAAGACACTCGCTTCCCACTCAGAAGGTTGAGAGTTCAATATAGGTAGTGGCAGATGTTTCTCTCTCAGGGTGCACAGGAAAAAAAAAAACATTTCCTGTGAACTCCGCGTAGGTGTCAGGAAGGGAATCCAGCCAGTAAATGCTCAGCTCCATCCAGTGATCTCAACTCTACCCTGAATCAGGGACTTGTGGGGGGGGGTCATAAAAAGAGAAAAAAATTGCTTGCATTGAAATGGCATTCCTGCTATTATTCTCAAATAAATGCTTACTTTGGAATTGTTAATGGGATATTGCAAAACTGAACACTGAAATTTTTGCGGAGTATGTGCAAGTTCTACAAAATTGCATACGGTAATTTGAAGAGGTTTGCAGACACTCAAGAGTTGTCTCATTTTGCCCTGAATTGTGTACAACAAAGGAAAGAACCTGCTTTAGCCACTGAGATTATCTATGAACCAATTATCACCCATCAATCTCATTTGTTTTTTCCCCTCGGTAAATATAATGTCAAGAGATCTAGAGCAAGGAGACCAGTTTTCCTGGAGTTTTCTTTATGATACAGTATTTCTCACGCTGGAAATAAGAGCCTGTAAAAGCTTCCCCACCCTCCCAATAGCAGGTTTTAGAATTTGCTAATTTTGATGTTTCCAGAAATTCATCAGATTATTTCTGGCACCTTTTAATCACATCCTGTATACTAGTCACACAAAGTGACACATGGGTGCAGCTTAAGGGAATCCATCAGAGAATCACTAGACAGCCACAGATGTATATCCAGATATGCACAAATATTAGCAAGGGACGTGACATTCTGCTTCTAATCATAGATGCTATTTGTTATCCCGAGCCCTCGGATATACCAGCATGACAGAAAGTGCATTTCCATCATATTGGCTTCTTTACCTTACACAAATGAATTCCGAGAAAGATAATTTTGTGGCCTTCTGAGATTAGGGCAAGACATACTGATATGGGATGAAGCCAATTCCTGTTCTTCATTGTCTTTTTGTGTGAGTAATGTCTCCTGAAGTATGTGATTCATTGTGTTGCTTAAGGACAGGACTAGACAGCCAGACTAGCACAAATAAATGAAAACACTGGTAAAATATCTTTAACCCAGTGGTGGGTTTCAAATTTTTTTACTACCGGTTCTGTGAGTGTGGCTTGATGGGCGTGGCATGGCTTGGTGGGTGTGGCTTGGTGCGTGTGGCAGGGGAAGGATACCGTAAATTCTCCATTCCCTCCCCACTCCAGGGGAAGGATACTGTAAAATCTCATTCCCTCCCCAATCCTGGGGAAGGATACTGCAAAATCCCCATTCCCTCCCCAATCCAGGAGAAGGATACTGCAAAATCCCCATTTCCTCCCGATCACTGGGGCTCGGGAGGCAGAGAATAGATGAGGGTGGGGCCAGTTAGAATTTTTACTACTGGTTCTCCGAACTACTCAAAATTTCCGCTACTGGTTCTCCAGAACTGGTCAGAACCTGCTGAAACCCACCTCTGCTTTAACCCCCCAAAAACATCTACTTAAGATCTTGGGTCCTTAATGATGCTCACTACTTGAGTCAACTGTTCTCATCTACCATGAATAAGGTATGAGATTGGGTTGGTTGTGGGATCTGGAGAAGAAGTACATATATTAGAAATTATTCTGTATTATCCATGGGTATTTGGTTAATGAAGAAGGCATATTTATTCACTCCTCCCACATCGATTGTAATAATTTCTCAACTGGTCTCAACACTCCAGGAAGCCAAGCAGAAAAACAGGAAAGATAACTCAAAGGCTGAAATGAGGACCTTCTGTATCAAAAACGGGAGTCAGATGACTATAATGTATGGTTCTCCACATTTTAGAAGGTTGCTTCACCAACGTCGCTTCGAGGCTTCAAAGCAACACGGCACTGATTAGTGAAATGCAAGTGTTGTATTGCTTTGCTTCATGACACCTGAATGCCTCCTTTGGCATTTCCTAAAGCCAACAAGGTTTAATGGAAGTCTCTTCCAATGCTTCAATGAGGACCAGAAAAGATCAGAGGTGGTATCCAGATGGTTCGGACGGTTCTGGTGAACTGGTCACCCCAGTTCTATGCCATCTTATTTAGGCACGTTTTTGAGGCCCGGCGCATGCTCGGAAGACATGTATGCGAGCAAAGAGCATGCATGGAAGGATGTGCGTATGCATG
This sequence comes from Ahaetulla prasina, assembly GCF_028640845.1. NCBI lineage: Eukaryota > Metazoa > Chordata > Lepidosauria > Squamata > Colubridae > Ahaetulla > Ahaetulla prasina. Next base: position 13,562,319 of record NC_080543.1, on the reverse strand, counting down.
GAAGGATGTGCGTATGCACGGAAGGATGTGTGCATGCACGGAAGGACACACACACACTCACATTTGCGAACTGGTAGGGAAAATAAGTGAATACCACCCTTGGATAAGATGACTCTGCATGTATGCCCAATGTCAGGGTTCCAAGGAACACCCCCAACGAAATAAAGCTCTGAGGCTTGAGGTTCCTCAAAGTTCCAATTTATTAGAGATGTCATGTTGGCACAGCTGGGAAAACCCAAAACTGAAAGCTTCCAGGTTTTCCACACCCAGCTGACAGTTCACAGCCCTGCCCCACACCCACAAGTTCATCACATTGTCCAATCAACTCTTCACACTCAATTGGATACAATGTTCAGGCAGTCTCCATCAGACACAGGATGTCCTTGAATACGGAATGTTGTTATGACTAACTTTCTATCGCTCCAACAACAACCCCCTCCCAACTTCCCCAGCTAAAATATGTGGCAGTTAAGAAGCAAAAAAGAAAATTGCCTTCCAAAACTGATACCCAATGAATTTGCAGAAACCTCTTACAATTACTAGAAATACCAGAGAAGGTTCTCAAACCAGTGAGAATTCCCTTAACCAGGGGTTTCCAAACGTGGTGACTTTAAGACCAGTGGACTTCAACTCCCAGAATTCCTCAGTCAGCCAGCCATACTGGCTGGGGAATTCTGGGAGCTGAAGTCCACAAGTCTTAAAGTTGCCATGGTTGGTGACCCTTGATCTTGAGCAAAAGAAATTGCACCGCATCTCTGATACACACTTGGTACATACTTATCAAGATGAAACATGGATGCTTTGAACAAGCCTACGAAGGTGTGATTCTTCTCATGGACTTTGTGTGGGCAAGAAAAAGCTGCCCTTGACAGCGGAGTGTTCTTCTAATCCATTTTGAAGGATCTCCCATGGTTTTCCCCATCCTGCTTTTATGCTATTAAGTTTCTCCGATTTGCTCTTTTGTAAATTCCTGCTAATAAGGCCTCCGCTGCTCCTGTCGAGCGAAACCTGAGCGTTTTTCCTTCATCCTTTCCAAACATCTGTAGCCTCTGAGAACTGCAGCCATGAAACCTTAGATGCACACTTCCTATTTCCTAAGTTGATTTTTCTGTGTGCAAAATACATTAAGGGGGCTGTGAGCCTTTTGCCTTTGATACTTGTAGGTTTGAAACAAAAGGATTTCCTCCCCTGGAAACGCTCCAAGTCTGTCCAGACAATCGTATTATGTTTTCCTTGGATACCTCTTGTTTCAAACTGCCCACAAAACTGAACAACCGTGAGGGATGCTTCAAAAGTTTCTAGATCCGTTTTCAACTTCGATGTTTAAAATTCTGCTTGAAGTGGAAAAATAACATCAGTAACATTGGCAAAAGGAGACGTGCATGGGTTGTGATTTGCATTTTATGTTTTCTGGCTATAGCCAGAACAACCTTTTGAGTTGTTTTATGATGTGTAGGAATGACTCCTTGGGATCTTACTGGACTTCTATGCATGGGGAAGGAATGAGACATTCACAAAGGTTGAGAGAGATTGATTGGGCCGACAATGTTCCAACTAATTTCTGGATTACAATTTATCAGTTCTAATATATTCATTTGAAGAAGAAGAAAAAGACAAGGGAATAAACGTTTGGCCCGCAAACCAAAATATTAATCGTTAAACAATAGAGAAAACCCACTAAGACTGGAATAGTATTCACTGAACAATCATGGTAAAACATTTACACTGTCTATATCTGTGGTCTTAAAAATACAAATTTAAAACAAATAGAGGCATGTAGAACTATGTACCCTAGAGGCAACAATAGGAAGTCAAATCCCCCCCCCCGAATTATACAATCGTTGCAGGATGATTAAATGTCGGTGTTGTAGGCACAAAATGCAAGGTTTTGATTGCATGGTTGAAATGAAGCTGCCATTTTAATCTTTTTAATCATTTCCCCCAAAATGCTGTGGAAAAAGTGCCTTGAAGAGTCAGAATGTAGCAATAGCTATAGGAATAATAATTGCAATAATATTTAGGTTTATATACTGACCCATAGTGCTTTATAGCAGGGGTCTCCAACCTTGGCAACATTAAGCCTGGAGGACTTCAACTCCCAGAATTCCCCAGCCAGCAAAGCTGGCTGGGGAATTCTGGGAGTTGAAGTCCACCAGGCTTAAAGTTGCCAAGATTGGAGACCCCTGGTTTATAGCACTCTTTGGGTAGTTCACAAAGTCAGCATTATTTACATATTGCCTCCAACAATCTAGGTCCTTATTTTATCGACCTCGGAAGAATGAAAGGATGAGTCAACCTTGAGCCCCATCAGGATGGAACTCCAGATTGGGGACACGGTTATCCTGTCTTTTGAGAGATAAACCACCTTTTACATATTATTTTAAATATACTATTAAAGCCAGCTTGGTGTACTGGTGAAGGTATCAGGCTAAAAACCAGGAGACTGTGAGTTCTAGTCCCATTTTAGGTGTGAAAGCCAGGTGAGTGACGTTGGGTCATTCACCAGGAGACTGTGACTTCTAGTTCTGCCTTAATCATGAAAGCCAGCTGGATGACTTTGGGCCAATCACCAGGAAACTGTGAATACTAGTCCCATTTTAGGCATGAAAGCCAGGTGAGTGACTTTGGGCCATTCACCAGAAGGCTGTTATGGTCCGCCAGCAGCCTGCGGACCTGGCAACAGAGTTGGACAGTGAGGAGTCAGGGGTGGACAATAGGCCAGTCCTGGAGTCAGGGGAAGGTCCAGACAAGGGCTCTGCATCAGAGGCAGAGATGGGGCCAGGGCCATCTGGGAGCGATGCACGGACTTTGGAGCTTCCAGAGGTGGACAGCAGACAGGCAGAGGAATAGGAGGAGCCTGTTCCTAGTGCATGTATATGAAGAGCTGCCAGAAGGCAAGAGCAGCTGAAGAAAAAAGGACAACTCAGGAGTAAGGCCAGGAGATGATTGGCCCCTCCCATAAAACTTAAAAGAGCAGCGATGAGCCATTGGGTTCTTTGTAGAAAAGCAACATTGATTTCTGTGCTTCTTGTTGAACTTGAACTTTGTGGGGTTTTTGCAAGTTTCCAAAGAATCAAAGGTTGGTGATAAGGCCGATAAGGACTGGTAGAATTTTGTTTGGACGAAGCTGAGAATGAATGAATTCTCAGCTGTTTTAATAAAATAAATTTGTTGAGGACTGAAATGTGTTTAGTAATCACTACTTGGGCCTCAGTCACAACAAAGACTGTGACTTCTAGTTCTGCCTTAATCATGAAAGCCAGCTGGGTGACTTTGGGCCAATCACCAGGAAACTGTGAATACCAGTCCCATTTTAAGCATGAAAGTCGGCTGGGTGACTTTGGGCCAATCACCAGGAAACTGTGAATACCAGTCTCATTTTAAGCATGAAAGTCGGCTGGGTAACTTTGTGCCAATCACCAGGAGAATGTGAGTTCTAGTCCTACATTAGGCATAAAAACCAACTGGGTGATTTTGGGCTCTCCCTCAGCCCAATGCACTTCATAGGACAGTTGTGGGGGAAATAGGAGGAGGAATTCTGTACATTTGCCACCTTGAATTTCCTAGAAGATAATAAAGACAGCATAAAGATCAAACAAATTATAAATATAGATGAATATGGCGGCTTGCCAAACTATAAAATAATACGCTAACCTTATTCTTTTATATAGTTAGGCTTTCTTCTTGGTATCATATTCAGATGAATTTCTGTGCTACGGACACGAAACAGAGTTGTTGTTAATAGTTAACTGTAACAATCAGAAAATTGCAAATTCTGTCAAGCAGCAGAGAAGGGGAAAAAATTTTTTTTTACCCTAGAAATAGGCTAATTGCCTGATGGAATAATGTGGAGCTGTGCAAAGCTTCAGTGCAAAATTTTAATTCAAAGACATTTTGAGCAAATCACCCCTTTAAAATGGGATCTTTGAACTGAATCGCCAATGATGTGACAAACTGAATTGGATGCTTTCGCATCTGTTCGGCGCTTTTAATGGGGATTACGCCTATGTACTGTATTCATCAGGTGGAATGGATGGTTAGAATCAGATTGACCTAATTCAATATTCAACCTAATAATTCCACCTAATTTGAAAACCTGGTACAATTCGGGAGGCTTTTAAAAGCTCCGTGAGAATTTGCATGGAGACCCTGAAGCTTTTCCGAGCCACCCTGAGGTTTTCAAAGGTTCTGGAAAGGTGGGGTAACTTTGGAAGGCTTTGAAGGCTCCTCAGAAAGTTTCTTCGGGGCCTTAGAAGACTTCCAACATCGTGCTAGCCTTCTAGAGCCTTTGGAAGTCCCATGTGACATGGACAGACTTTGGATGCTCCATGCAAAGTCTCGCAGAGCTTCCAAAGGCTTCTGTAGCCCACATGAATGAGTTCCAGGAAAGAAGATCTGATACTTTGAATAAGCCACACAGGTTTCTCCACATCATGAGAAAAATGCTTGAAGGAAAGCAGCACATGGCAGATTCTCATGACGAAAGATCAAAGGGATTTAGGTCCCCGAGCTGGGAATGAACTCCTTGAAGGGGAAGTTCCTTTTAACTTTCAAAAGCACAGCACAGAGGTAAACTCACGAAAAGAGAGTCTGTAAAACATTGTCCCTACTAGCGGCCCAAATTTATAGGAAAAAGATGTATGTGCATGCAAAGGAGATGCGTGGCTTCTGGAAGAGGTGTGTGAAGGTGTGTGTTTGTGCTATTCTAATGGTCTGTCAGTTCATTGGAAATCCATTTTAGTATTTGTTTAAGTATGTTAAAGAGGGACGCGGTGGCTCAGTGGCTAAGACGTTGAGCTTGTTGATTGAAAGGTATGCAGTTCAGTGGTTCGAATCCCTAGTGCCGTGTAACGGGGTGAGCTCCCGTTACTTGTCCCAGCTTCTGCCAACCTAGGAGTTCAAAAGCAGGTAAAAAATGCAAGTAGAAAAATAGGGACCTCCTTTGTTGGGAAGGGAACAGCATTCCATGCACCTTTGGCATTTAGTCATGCCAGCCACATGATCATGGAACGTCTTCGGACAGTGCTGGCTCTTCGGCTTTGAAACGGAGATGAGCACCACTCCCTAAAGTCAGGAATGACTAGCACATATGTGCGAAGGGAACCTTTACCTTAAGTATGTTAATTCCCTATACCACTTTTGGGTTTGGGCTATTGAGTATTATTTTTTGTATGCTCATGGAATTAGGTCCTTTTGAGGTTTCCTTTAGTTAATTGTTTCTGGCCTGATTGCATTGTTTCTAACAATGATTAGTCTTGCAATATGCTATTTGTTTTTGAATGGCTTTCGCAACAGTCCTTTCCAATGTTACCCGCAGGTCAAATTTGGAATTTTTGAATAAGGACTTTCTTATGGGGGTAAAAGGAACAAAAGAAAAAAATTAATCTGACACTCAGAAGTGCTGGCGATGGGGTCAATCATATTATTCCTCATGGCTCATGCACCTTGGAGAACAACATGAGGTGGTATTTATGAGAAATAGCTCTAGGGTTGACATGAAGGTCCTGAAGCTAACCTGGATGAGGCCATTTTGAGGCTTCAGTGTTGCCACACTAGAGTTGAGGGATTTATTTATTTATTTATTTATTTTATTTGTCATAACAATATAACAATATATATATACAAGCGTTGCATAAAGGGTTATATAATATATGAACGTATATATGAGGAGAAACGAGGTACTAAAAACATATATATACATAGGGGAAGAAACAATAGGACAGGAACGGTAGGCACTTTTGTGCTCTTATGCACGCCCCTTAGAGTCCTCTTAGGAAAGTGGTGAGGTCAACCGTGGACAGTTTTTGAGTAAAGCCTTTGGGGTTATGAGAAGAAACCACAGAGTCAGGTAATGCATTCCAAGTATATACAATTCTGTTACAGAAATCGTGTTTTCTGCAATCTAAACTGGAGCGGTTGACATTGAGTTTAAATCTGTTGGTAGCTCTTGTGATATTGTTATTGAAACTAAAAAAGTCATTGACAGGAAGGACATTACAACGGATGATTCTATATGCTAAACCCAGGTCCTGTTGAAGGCGACGAAGTTCCAAGTTTTCTAGACCCAAGATATCAAGTCTGGTGGAATAAGGTATTTTATTAGTTTCGGAGGAGTGGAGAATTCTTCTCGTAAAATACCTTTAGACATGCTCAACTGTGTTGATGTCAGATATATGGTATGGGTTCCAGACAGGAGAGCAGTAATCAAGAATTGGCCTAACAAATGTTTTATATGCTCTGGTCAGTAGCGTGGTGTTTTTTGAAAAGAAGCTACGTAAAATTAAGTTAACAACTCTTAGAGCCTTCTTAGCTATATAGGATAGGAGGGGGGAATAGAGATCGCCGGGGTTTTGTAGCCAAAACAAAAACCGGATGGCACCTTGATTGGACCATATGACCAGTTTTTTGGGAAAGAGGAAAAACTTTTACTTTTAATTAGGTTAAAACTAATTACTACATTAGGCTCAGATTTTGTCCCAACGTAAGAAAAAATGAATTTAGTTAACTAGGACTTAGGTAAAGATAAAGGTTCCCCTCACACATATGTGCTAGTTGTTCCTGATTCTAGGGGACGGTGCTCATCTCCGTTTCAAAGCAGAAGAGCCAGCGCTGTCCGAAGACGTCCCCATGGTCATGTGGCCGGCATGACTAAACTCCAAAGGTGCATGGAATGCTGTTCCCTTCCCACCAAAGGTGATCCCTATTTTTCTACTTGCATTTTTTACGTGCTTTCGAACTGCTAGGTTGGCAGAAGCTGGGACAAGTAACGGGAGCTCACCCTGTTACGCGGCACTATGGATTTCAACTGCTGAACTGCTGATCTTTTAATCGACAAGCTCAGCGTCTTAGTCACTAAGCCACCGCGTCCCCTAACTAGGACTTAGCATTGCTATAAAATCCATCAAGACCAAGTATCAAGGCTGGTTCCTCCACCCACTGCATATTTGTTCTTAAAAAGCCCCCCCGAAATGCCATTCCAAAAGGAAAATCTGAAACATTTCATAGTCCTAGACGGGAATTTGAGCATATTCTGTCTAGGTCTGCCTATTGACAAGCAACAATGGGGATATTTCATTTTTGCTTTTTTTAGCTACTGCCAGAAAAACTACATTCTAAGCCAATTTGCAACCAGAACTGCAGTTAGTTTGCTGTTTTAAGACACGCCGTCTAGATCACTGGCGGACAGTTTCTTTTGTGTGGTCCCCAGAGTTCTCTGAAACCTTACCATTAAATTTTGTTAGCACATTGATTTATTAACCTTTGGATGGGAGGGGGTGTTATTATTCCTTGAAAAGAATTAACCTGTCTCCCCAATAAAGCTTTGAAAATATGACTTTGCCCTCCTTTAGAGAAGAACCACTATAGAAAGTGGCTTGGTAGCTTGTTTTCTATTTTCACATTAATGATCCTAACTCTAAGAAAACAGACATTGTTTCTTTTATTATGATTGCGGTGAACAGAGTCAAAGGGAGCAGTATTTTTAATCGTGTGAACAACATGGGGATTTAAACGGGTTTTTGCCAATTTGACATTTCTCAACTTGAAGCCTTCAGGATGTAAACGAATTGCAATTTCCAGATGGTTTCATGTCATGAAGATCAGAGTTTCCAGGGGTTGTAGTCCTAACATAACTAGGAAATCCTAGTTTCAAGAAAGGTGGCTTAGGTAGCATTGTTTCAATATCTAAAGCAGGGGTCTCCAACCTTGGCAACTTTAAGCCTGGTGGACTTCAACCCCCAGAATTCCCCAACCAGCTTTGCTGGCTGGGGAATTCTGGGAGTTGAAGTCCGCCAGGCTTAAAGTTGCCAAGGTTGGAGACCCCTGATTTAAAGGGCTGCTACAAGGAAGAGGTCAACCTATTCTTCAAAGCACCTGAAGGCAAAACAAGAAGCAATGAATGAATCAAGGAGAGAAGCAACCTAGAACTAAAAAGAAATTTCCTGTCAATGAATAGCAATAGCACTTAGATTTATATACCACTTTACACTGCTTTGTTACAACCCTGTCTAAGCAGTTTACAGAGTCAGCATATTGCCCCCGACAATCTGGGTCCTCATTTTACCCACCTTGGAAGGATGGAAGGTTGAGTCAACCTTGAACTGGTCAGGATCAAACCCTTCCTTCCTTCCTTCCTTCCTTCCTTCCTTCCTTCCTTCCTTCCTTCCTTCCTTCCTTCCTCCCTCCCTCCCTCCCTCCCTCCCTCCCTCCCTCCCTCCCTCCCTCCCTCTCAATAACACTCAGACTTATATACCGCTTCACAATGCTTTATAGCCCTCTCTAAGCCATTTACAGAGTCAGCCTATTGCACCCAACAATTTGGGTCCTCATTTTACCCACCTCAGAAGGCTGGAAGGCTGGATCAAACTTGAGCCTGGTGAGACTTGAACTGCCAAATTGCAGACATCCGGCAGTCAGCAGAAGTAGCCTGCAGTACTACACTCTAACCACTGTGCCATTGTGGCTCATAGCAATTGCTGTTAACCAGTGGAACAGCTTCCTTCCAGAAGTTGTGGGTGCTCCAACACTGGAGGTTTTAAGAAGAGATTGGACAACCATTTGTCTGAAATGGTAGAGGGCAGTGATGGTGAACCTTTTTGGCACTGAGTGCAGAAAAGAACGCGCGCACACGTCTGGGCTGCAACCTGGAGGAGGAGCTGCCCAGGGCATATGTACGCACCTGAAAATGAACTTCTGGTTTTAGCTACCGAACTTCCGGTTTCAGCCAGCTAATCTTCTGGGCTTCTGGTGCGCATGCTCCAGACGATCAGCTGGCTGGCGTGCATGCTCATGCAAGAAAACGAAAGTCCAGCTCTTCTAATTTCTGGCACTGCCACATGCAAAAAAACCTGATCATCATGCATTCACGCACGCCAGAAAACCAGAAAAGGAACGGGTGATGCCAAGTATGCCAGGCGACATGACTCTGTGTGTCACTTCGGGCACGTGTGCCATAGGTTTGCCATCACCGGTATAGACTTTCCTATCTGAACAGAGAGTTGGATTAGAAGACCTCCAAGGTCCATTTCCAACTCTGTTGTTCCGTTATTCTGACTGCGGAACACGTAATGCAGTACAATGTCCTAGCAGAGAAAATGACCGCAATTTCAAAGTCAGTAAGGTCACCAAAACCCAGTTCCATCAAAGGGTAAACATGCTATTGAGAGATTTCTATTGTGGAGCTAATATTCTGCTAAACTCTATGGCATTTTGCTCCACAGAGGCATATGTTCCTTCTCATTGTGTAGATCCCAAACTCTGTAGGAGGTGCGAATCCAAGAATAAATCTTCAGAATGTCATGATTCACTAACCATACGGGGAAGCTGCACGTAGATGGAAAGTTGTGGATGTCCTCTTAGTGCCTCCTTTATCTATTATTCTGCCTGCTCTTGGCCCTGAACTTGCTAAAATGAAGCCATGTCTTTTTTTTTTTTGGGACACACAAGCCTCAGTGTATATGTTTTAGCAATAGTAATAACACTTAAACTTATATATCTCTTCATACTGCTTTACAACACTCCGTAAGCGGTTTACAGAGTCAGCCTATTGCCCCCAAGAATCTGGGTCCTCATTTTACCCACCTTGGAAGGATGGAAGGCTGAGTCAACCTTTAGCCGGTCAGGATCGAACCCCAAGCTGTAGGCAGAGTTTGCCAGCAATACTAGATTCTAACCACTTTGCCACCAGGGCTCAGATAAGTCAAGATGATCTTAATTCCAGATTCAGGATCTCATGACCATGCTAGAATTTCCAGCTTTATCATGGAAAGCGGGGGCTCCAATTGAGTCCTGTTATAAAACACTTGATCCTTGAAGGAGGCCTACTCTGTGCCTTACTATGTTTTTGCAACAGTGCAGATTTATGGATTTCAGCTAAAAGATTTATATAATATAACAACAGAGTTGGAAGGGACCTTGGAGGCCTTCTAGTCCAACCCCCTGCCCAGGCAGGAACCCCTACACCATCTCAGTCAAATGGTTATCCAACATTTTCTTAAAAATTTCCAGTGTTGGAGCATTCACAACTTCTGCAGGCAAGTCATTCCACTGATTAATTGTTCTAACTGTCAGGAAATTTCTCCTTAGTTCTAAGTTGCTTCTTTCCTTGATCAGTTTCCACCCATTGCTTCTTGTTCTGCCCTCAGGTGCTTTGGAGAACAGCCTGACTCCCTCTTCTTTGTGGCAACCCCTGAGATATTGGAACACTGCTATCATGTCTCCCCTAGTCCTTCTTTTTATTAAACTAGACATACCCAGTTCCTGCAACCGTTCTTCAAAGTTCTCTTCAAAGGTTGAGCCATCTGGGAAATTTTAAGTATGGAAGTCTGCAGATCCAGAAAGGGGTTCAGGTTGGACTCAGAGGTGGGTTTCAGCAGGTTCTGACCAGTTCTGGAGAACCGGTAGCAGAAATTTCGAGTAGTTCGGAGAACTGGTAGTAAAAATTCTGACTGGCCCCGCCCCCATCTATTCTCTGCCTCTCAATTCCCAGCTGAACAGGAGGAAATGGGATTTTGCAGTATCCTTCCCCTGGAGTGGGGTGGGAATGGAGATTTTACAGTATCCTTCCCCTGCCATGCCCACCAAGCCATGCCCACCAAGTCATGCCACACCCACCAAGCCTCACCCACAGAACCGGTAGTAAAAAAAATTGAAACCCACCACTGGTTGGACTTGTATGGAGAATCTCTGAGTCAACCTTGAGCTGGTGAGAATCGAACTCCTGACAGTGAGCAGTGTCAGCCTGCAATACTGCATTCTAACCACTGCACCATTACAGCTCCTTTAGGACTCTTCTCCAAGAGCTAGCAAGTTATTAGGCTTTGTATATCTCTACAGTGTATTTCCCATAAATGTATCTCTGATATAGCTGTCAAACCTTCCTTACTAATCATTGCTCAAGTAGATTCTGGTTGTCAGTAATGTCCATATGCACATAGGTTGATCTGCGTTGACCAACTCTTTATCTTTTTTGTCAAAGATCTTCAACTAAAACTTGCTCAAACTGGTTTGCCCTATTGAAAACTGCAGGGTCCTATTGGCTGATGCGGCACATACTGAATTCAGGATATCTGAACTCAGAAACTACACAAAGCAAACTCTGGACAGTAGTTTTATTTATTTTTATTTTTATTTATTTATTTGTCAGTCATATATAAGATAACAAGTAAAAGTATAAACATAATTTGGATACATGAAAAAAGTAAGTAAAAAAAAAAGGAATATTAGGACAGGGACGGTAGGCACGCAGGTGCACTTACGCACGCCCCTTACAGATCTCTTAGGAATGGGGTGAGGTCAACAGTCGACAGTTTAAGCTTAAAGTCTTGGGGGTGTGGGGAAGAAACTGCAGAGTCAGGGAGTGCATTCCAGGCATTGGCCACTCTGCTGCTGAAGTCATATATTCTGCATTCAAGTTTGGAGCGGTTTACTTTGAGTTTGTATCCATTATTTGCTTGCGTATTGTTGTGGTTGAAGCTGAAGTAGTCATCGACAGGTAGGACATTGTGGTAGATAATTTTATGTACTTCTCTCCCCCCACGAACACACACACACAGAGAATTATGGGAGGTAGGCAATATAGTAAAGGTAAAGGTTCCCCTTGCACATACATGCTAGTTGTTGCCGACTCTAGGGGGCGGTGCTCATCTCTGTTTCAAAGCCGAAGAGCCAGAGCTGTCTGAAGACATCTCCATGGTCATGTGGCCAGCATGACAAAATGCCAAAGGCGCACGGAACACTGTTACCTTCCTACCAAAGGTGGTCCCTATTTTTTCTACTTGAATTTTTACGTGCTTTCAAAATTGCTAGGTTGGCAGAAGCTGGGACACTTAACGGGAGCTCACCCCATTACACTGCAGCACTAGGGATTCGAACGGCTGAGCTGCCGACCTTTCGATTGACAAGCTCAACATCCTAGCCCCTGAGCCACCGCGTCCCCAATATTCGAAAGCTAATAATAGAAAGTGGCAGTAGTAATCTATTTTGATATTTTAAGTAAAAAGTCTAGGTAAATGTATCTATGAAGTTACCAACAGTCAAGTGCTAGTTGAGGGGATCTATACTTTTATTGGTCACTGAAAACATGTATACATCACTGAACACGGCTGGTCAGAGGTTAAAGAGTCTGAGCTTGTCAGCAGGAAAGTTGACAGCCTGGGTTTGAGACCCAAGCATCTGCATCAGGATGAGCTCCCATTCCTGCCCCAGCTCCTGCCCACCTAGCAGTTTGAAAGCATGCAAATGCAAGTAGATAAATAGGTACCACTTCCGTGGGAAAGGTAATTAATCTGGGAGGGAAAGAAGGAAAGAAGGAAAAAAGGAAGTTTCCCTCAGCCAAGAAACAAAGATGAGTAGCGTGCCCTAGAGTCGGACACAACTGGACAGGGAAACAGTTACCTTTCGTACATAAAATCAATTCTGACAGCAATTTCTCAAGTTTTTTAAGTTTTGTGAGTGCCTACACAG